>NC_092806.1:675904-1351809 GCF_040954645.1 Diabrotica undecimpunctata | reverse complement strand
ATAAAAAAAATATTTCATCTACGAACAAAAGATTAAAAGTTATTCTAATAAGAGCCCTTTCACACGCACACACACACAGGTATACACAGGTTTGGATCTTCTTCATCTAAAGAAACATGGTTACCCATAGTGATATCAGTAACAATGTCGAGTAGGTGTTCATATTTTTAGTATTGATAGAAAAAAACTAATAGCTTTATTGGTTTTGTACAGACGTCGCTTGCGTCGTAGTAAAAAAATGTGTGGGAAAGTATATTCGTACGATGGAAATTAACAACTTAACTTATTCAGTTAAAAACTAAAAAAAAACAGCACACTTGAGAAAGGCACTTTGCAAAAAAATAGTTTTCAGTGTTTTACTTCTTGAAATATTTGTGAAATTTACCTAAAGTAGACATCCCTGAAGATTATCAACTGAAAAAGTGTCGGGAACTGGAATATGTTCAAGCTATGAGTTAATTTTTGTCACAAGACGATCTCATTTTTGACTCCTTATTTAAGCAGGACACATCTCGTGGCGAAAATTTACAATTCGTTGTAAAATTTTCTTTGAAATACTATCCTATTTTACTTAACTTAAAAAAGTTTAAATAATTAGCATCAAAATTTTCTTATTCCTGTTTAAACAAGTAGTTTAATCAGTAATTTTGATTTTAGTCATGAATACATTGATCATTTGATTTGGATAATAATATTAATGATATTAAATCTATATTAAAAATGAATGGGATAATCCCAGTAGTTGGCTGCATACCATCGTTTAAAAAACTTATACAGAAGTAAAACTCAGTTGGTCTGTGTCGTTTTAACTGACAAGAACCATGTGTTCAAGTCGAGTAAAGACCAATGTCATCGACCTTTACCGAGTCACATTAGAATTTAAATTTGAAAAAACCTAAAACCATATATTCATGTAACAATTACAATTTTCGTGTTAGCTTCAATTACAAAAGAAGGCACTGAGGATAATCTGATCTAGATTTTAAATCTATATTATAATAGAACAATACCAGTATGAGTACACATACTGTCTAATAAATTATTGATATAAGGTTGAATGCTGGAATAAATGTACTTTAAAAAATTAAAGGCAAATATCGCAGAATGTATGTTTAATTTCAAGTTTATTACACTCTGCGCTTGCTGGATAGCCCAAATTTGACGAAGTAAGTCTAAAACGTTAATCACAAAAAAATTTTATCATCCATTAACTTCGAGTTTTTTATCGAAGTTAATCAATTTTCTTCATTTAAAAAAACGTTTCTTGGCCTATTTCAGATGCACATGATGATGTTGTAGAAAGCGAAAGTACTTCGGCAAGATTTGATTATTAAAATAATTGTGCTCGATATTTGACTTTAATTTTTAACAATTTATTAATACATTTAAGTTAATAAATTATTTTTATCAATTTAAGGGTTTTGGCAGTTTACAACAACTTTATAAAATGGAGGACACTCGCACTAGTAGCTGCAGCAAGTGCAGTGACTGGATCGTCTCTTGTATTTATAGTGGTATGTACAAGTTAACCCTTACAGTTACATTATACTACATTCATTCCTAAGATAAGCATAAGATCAAACTCTCACAATATTTTACAGTTGAAAGGATTAAACTTAAAATAAAAATAATTTTCACCAAACACCTCCTCTCAATAGAGAATGAATTGCATGAACAAGAGTTATGAGCTGTATTTTACTCTAGCTTTTAACTGTTTAATTCTAGAATGGTTAAAACAAATTAAGCATTATGATAACCGCTTAAATTTTATTTTGTTTTAGGCAGTAAGAAACAAAGAATCATTACTGTATTATGCCTTTTTGTTTACCACACTATTAGGTTGCTATATAGTTGCAGAATCTGGACAAGAAATTAAATCAAAGGTACCAATAGTAGATTTATGTAGACAGTTTTAAAATGATCATAACTTATAATTTTTTTCCCACCTATACTAACTTTCCTAATACCAAGTCAGTTTTCAAACACCTAGTACCCGGTGAAGCGAATTATTGTCCAGTGTTTTTTTTTTGTATAGTGTTATACAAAATTATTGTTAAAGTTATATAAAGGCGATAGTATTTTAACCTTCGGCCGGGCGCGCCGCAGTAATTTGCTTAGTCAACTGAATGTTTCCTGGTAAAGTGTTAACGGGATATGCTATATACGTGATGTTTTTAAAATTCCCTTATCGGTTAATTCTGAGACAGTATCCATAACCAGACGTTCCTGGGATGCAACTCAGCAATATTTTTTTTATTAAAAAAGTTTACCGCATCCACCATAAGGTGATTAGCGGGAATACAGTTTAGGTGTACAATTCTAATAGTTTAAATTTTATAATATAATCCTATACATTTTAAATATTTTCCCAAATCAGCATAATGTAGGTCTATACCTAAGAGTTTATTGATATTGTTTGTAATCTTGAACCTGTTGCGTTCATTTACAAAAAGTGGACAGTCAAATAAAAAATGTTTAACACTGTTTGTTTCGTCACAAATGTCAAATTTAGGGGGATTATCTCTGGTAAAAAGGTACGAATGTCTATATCTTGTATGGTCTAAACGTAGACGAGTAATGATGGTTTGGAGTTTTCTGTTTTGAGTTCTAGGTAGCCATGGATAAACATTGTCTTTAATTTTCCGTAGTGTTTTCTGCGGATAATTCTATTCTTGAGTCCACTTACACGTAATTAAATTTTTTATAGATGTTATTATATCACCCGCGGGATTTCGACACTCCGTTACATCTGTTTCGACACTTTACTCGTGCACTGGCCTGCAGTTTCGTTTCTATCAATACCAATATGAGATGGGATCCATATGAAGGTAGTGCGTCCGGATACGGTTTGTAAAACACCAAGGTAATCACTTATACTCTTGGAATCAAGCATTTTGATATTTTATTATTGTTGATATGTTCAAGAGCTTTGAGTATTGCATAAAGTTCAGCAGAGAAGATGTTAAAATATTTGGGCAGTCTGAATTGAAATTGACTGTTAGACGTAACATATACAGCACCAACTCCTGTGTTACATTTGGATGCATCTGTAAATATCCTGCAGCAATTTTCTCCATGTTTGTTTATGATTTAATTGATGTTATTTTTAATAACAACCGGATTTGTAGAATGCTTATTAAATACAGTAAGATTATAATTTATTTCGGGGATATTGGTACACCAAGGTGGAGGATGGTTCAAATTTATTTGAAATATATCTGGAAAATCTAGGTTTAAATATCTTAGATAGAATCGAATTCTCTCATAAAAAGGTTTGTGTGAATTAGATCTATTTTGAAGTGTGTTTGTTATTGAATGTATTATCAAAAATAGGTCTATTTCGATTGGATGCTGTAGAAGTTGCATGTGTTAATGTTAAATAAATGCGACGGTGTAGTAAAGATGGTTCTCCAGTTTCACTATATAAACTTTCTACCGGTGTTGTTCTAAATGCTCCCAGAGCAATTCTGAATGCAGAATTGTGTATACTATCTAATGGTTTTAGTATTGTGTCGGATGCAGAAATATAAGCAATGGAGCCAAAATCTATTTTAGATCTAATTAATGCTTTACATAGACTAATTAGTGTATCGTAATCAGAGTCACAATCCCTGTTAGATAAAGTTCTTGATATATTTAATCTTTTATTGCACGGTACGACAAGTTGATCTATGTGTTTTTTCCAGGATAGTTTTTTTGTCCAACCACATTCCCATGAATTTTATGTCTGTTTTAAACATGAGCTTTGAATTAAAAAACTTTAATATTCGTTTACTGAAAGCGTGTTTATTAGTGAATACCATTCCCACTGTTTTAGATACAGAAAATTTAAATCCTCTGTTGCAGGACCATTCTTTCAGTTGTTTTAGAAAATTTTGTAAGTATTTCGACATAAATGAAGAATCTTTAAGTTAATTTTGTTTTCAAAAGAAAGACTTTCGTTGAATGTTTTTAATACTCAAAGATGACTATTACCCTTACAATTTCAAATAGTAACGTACGGGTCAATCGCCTTGAAAAGTTACAGAAATAGTTAGAGCTTGCCTGCAGTAAAATTAATAATTGCATGTTTAGTTTGTAATAAAATAATATGTAATTATGCAGCAATTAACTTATTTTTTTTTATTATTTAATTTAACGTGCTTCTGACAGCTTCGGCCATTAGCACGAGGTATCGTGCATACAATTATATATAAGATACAATTCATATTATATACCACTGATATATTATTTAGTAAGTTTTCTAGCTTCAGGAACTGGATCGCTGTGATGAGTTGGCTCTGGTTCGATAATATATCTGTGATGTTGCCCTTCATGCTCGGTTCTTGACGTCGTTTATTATAATGAGGGCAGTCCAGAAGGATGTGTAGAACACTTAGTGAAGATTGGCAATAGTAAAAGATTGGCTTAGATGTAGAATCCATTAGATGACTATGTGTAAACCTGGTGTGACCAATACGCAATCTTCTAACAACAACCATCTAGGTATACCAGGGATAACGAACCACTCAATCGTCTAATCTGTTTGGTGTAAAAGTGTAGTGGATTGGTTCCAATGATTCTACCAGTAATTTCGTAAGAGTTTCTTTATACCAGTTTTTAGGTCACTGGCGATTTGTATATTACATAACTATTGAGAATACTTATTGTAAGACTCATTGAGAATACTTTTAATTTTAGTTCAAAATTTGCATTTAATAAAAATATTGTTTCCCTTTTTTGTGGCGTTTCCATTCCTGTATAATAATTATCTTCGACAAGACAGAGTATCATATTCAGATCGTAAATCCTCCGGGGTGGAGATAATGTACCAAACATCGGCTGAAATCTCTGAAGGATTTTTTCAGCTAACTTTCCTGTCGTGACTGGCAGCTCAGGTCTCTGTGGTGTTCCCACTGACCCATACTTTCTAAAACCTCTCCTAAGAGGTGTTCCTTTGTTGACTTTTAACCCTAAAATAAGCTCTGCTTTTAAAATTGGCTACTCAAATACAATTGACCGAAGATGGGTTAAGCGGCTCTTCGTAGATTCCTCTTTCCCCTTCTTCCTACTCCCTTTCCAAGGTCCCAAGTCTTTGACGTAGGCCGCCACCTGTTTGTAATTACCACTACCGGACAGTGAAGTTTTACCATCACCGGTGATATAACTGATGTTACTGTACAGGGTCTTAAATATTGTGGTTCCAACTTGCTGGGAAAAGCTTCGCTAGCCGAGGATAGATGGTGTTTCTTTTTCATGACGCGATCTTCTAGTCCCTGGTCGGGCGTCAATTTGGGACTGGTAGCTCTATTAGACACTAGACTCAGTAATAAATAAATATTATGTAAATAAATATCAAATTAGATAAAATTTACTTCTCAGAGCATACGATATGTAAAGTAAAAAGACAATATCTCGTAAATGAAACCTATGAGCTGCGATCCGACGTTGATGCAGGGGAACAGAAAATAAATGTCAGAAGTTTTCGGATGGGTAGGATGATCGACGATCTTTAGTCAATACCCAAAATCTGTGCGAACAGCCAATCAATACTTGGCTAACGCGAGTTATCGTACGAATGCGATCGATCAATACTTAATCACAGGATCGGAAAAGGACAGTAAGCTCTGATCAGTACTCAGAGACTGGAGTAACAGTTATTGCCAGATGAAAACTCTGTATCAAACTTAGTTTTCTATCATTTTCGCTGATGTTATATCTCCAGCGCGAATAGATGGTAGTAGTGGGTTGGTGGTGGAAGTGCATGTACACAAAGAGCCTAGCTATTAACAAGCGAAGACGGCGTTATTGTAACAGTGGTAAAACATTTTTCAGAACTGTTTAGCAAGTATAAATCTTCGATAGTATGGGTGTAGAGTATGGGTGCAATTTTTATATTAAAAACTCTTGTGAAATTATTCGATAAAAGTTAAACTTGAAGATGTTATTTTTTCAATATATTTTTTTGTTTCAGTCTGAAATGATTTTTTCTAACGCTCAACGACTAAAATGGTACTACTGGAATAAGAAAAATCGCCAAATGCTTATGATGTTTCTGGTAGCAACCCAAAAACCTCTAGAATTGAATTGTCATGGCTTTCTTGTACAAAGCCGCGAGATGTTGTTTAAGGTTGTAAAAAGTTTCCATATGGATTCAATTTTTTTATTAAAATACTATATATTTATAAGAATATTTTTAAAATTACCGTTTAAAAATTTGTTTTTGCGATGCTGTGGTTGACAATTGGTGCATGCGTTGTTTAATTGATAACCAGTTCCTCACTCGCAAGGGTGCGATTTAATAATGCTCTTTAGGTTTTGATAAGCGTTTGTATATACTTTGTATTTGTATTTATACGAATATATATTGAATGGATGTGTCCACTTCCAAAGCTTCTTGTTATAAATTTTAGTCCTTTCATCCTTATAATATACTATTACTTTTCCTCCAACAGTTCGATGAATCATGACGATGACGTTATTTGGTGTGTGGTGGGCATTTCTGCTACAGGGAGCAATTGCTTACAGAACTGTGTCTGCTGCGGCTTTGTGGGTAATCATCGGCTGTGTCTACTTACATGTGTTAGTGAGAGAGGATGTTACAGAAAAGAAATATAACGGTACAAGAAAAGAACGTCAAAACCGAGAAGAGTTTTACATCTATTGAGCAAGGTGCTATTGATAAAAGAAAATAACGAGCGGGAACTATATGCCGTTCCAACAAGTACCGAAAAGGCAGAACTGATCCAGTGGGGGTAGAAAGAAGAAGAAGTTCATATTACAGCGATAAATGTGAGTACGATCAAAAGAGTACGGGAGTCACAAATGCCGACAGTCATAAGAGAGCCACAGTACCAGTAAATGAGGTGAATGTCGACTAAAGTGCAGACAAACGATGACAAAAAGTTTACCGGGGGCCCTGCTCCACATGAAAGACTAAAACAACGACAGTCGAAAGGTATGTATATATGCGTATAAATAAAAGCGAAGAAGAAAACGTTAGGCAGGGATGGCCTCTGATGTGTGATGGTGAGCGAATGAGAATCGGACTAAAAAAGAACAACGGATCGAAGTTAGGTTCTAATAAACGATTTTATCCCCAATGGTTTAGTATTAAGATTTAGCTGGTGCTGGCCACATCGGAGTTACGGAGGGTGAGGAGGACTGCTTAGGGTCAAGCTGGTCGACGTAAGCCTGAAGAGGTTTTTCTTTTAGTTTTGGAACATGGGATTTCCGTAAACATTTATCATTATCTGTTTCCAGATTCCCCACCTAGTAAAAAAGGAAAAGTGATGAGCTTAAGGTCTTTACAAGTTATATCTGGAACCTGTGCTTGGATTCTTTAAGGTACAGTTGGCGAGAGAAATTAGGAGCTTGTATAAATAGCGGTGCTAAATCAGTGAAAAGATCTAAACCCCAGAATGACAGATGTATGATACCTTCTATTAAATTATATCAATTTTTTGTTCTATTTTTTGACAATGCCCGAATATAAACCATTAATAAACAGTTTCTTAATTGGCCAATTTTTTACTTTTTGTGCGTTTTGTCCCATAGAAATTTTTTAAAACTTTAGTTTTTAACTTTAGATGTGACCCCTTTTTTTGCGACTCTACATGTTTTACCTATTTTTAATTAACTTAGTCTTTACTTTTTCTAGTGTTGTCTTGTAGCATTTCTCTAGTTTTATTGTTTTTAAAACATGTTTCTAGAGCAACATGTGGAGGTAAGGTTGACATGTAAGAAAAAGGGATCTTTAAGATGCTTTCTACTCCACTAAAAGAGTATTTAAAGATACATTTCCTCATGTTTGTTATTCATAGTTATATTTACTTTTTAGGTAGCCAAAATAATACATGGATTTATAACATACTATCAAACAGTAAGTGTTTCAAATTAAAAAGGTTTGGTTTGTATCTTTGATAGATTCAAAATGAAGTATAGGGAATAAGGAACTTGAATAATATAAACCATTTACATATATGTTTCATTAGGATTTAGCAAAATATTTAAGAAGGAAATTTTTTTGCAATAGTTGTTATTGCGTTATAATTAGTACCAAAAATTAAATACAAATAAACAGTGCTTTATATACACATATAGATAAATATATTTGATAAATAAATTTTGTGTTTCACTTTGTTCACTTTCTTTCGACGTTTCATATACCAAAGAAGACAATATTGAAGCAGAAATATATCATCCAGCAGACTACACACATCCAACCCACTAATGCATCATTTCCGAACAACGTAACGCTTAATCAAGATAAGAATAGTTTTAGCCCCTTCTTTTTCTGTAATTTACTATTTTTGTTGTAAATAATCCGCCATTATATATTATTTTAAAATTAAGTTTCCATTGTTTTATCACTGCTTAAGCTAATGGAAGCAGACAATCAGTGTAACCGGAATGAACAGTGCCGAAAACTTTTATAAAAACTGAAAGAATTCCTCATCGATGAGACAGAACGAGTTATTGGATACTTTATTAAAGTCCTCTCCAAAGCCGAAAGAAATTATTGTGTAACACGAATAGAATTAATTGCTATGGTAAAAATATTGGAACACTTCTATAAGTTTTGATATAGACGGAAGTTCTTTATTCGGACGGATCACGCCTCCCTTCAATCTCTAAACGGACCCTCTACTTTGAAAATCCCGAAGAAGGACAGGTTGCTCGATGGCTGAAAAATCTGCAGATATATACAGATAAATACTCAACATCATAATGCCGATACCCTGAGTAGACGACCTTGTTCAGAAGACTGCAATCACTATGGCAAAATTGAAGCAAAAGAACCCTTAGTTATAGCTAATTGTATAAGGACCCAGATTGAAACAGAAAACCATTGGAATCCCACAACCCTTTGTGTTAAACAAATGCAGATAGTGATATAGCACAAATCCTTACCATGATAGAAAAAGGTACAGGTCGACCAACCTGAAATGAGATTTCTGACAAGAGCGTGATCATGAAAAGTTATTGGGCACAATGGTATTCCTTGGAATTATTTGATGGTGTGTTAGACAGAAAATGAGAAAGTCACAACGAAAGTCAGTATAAATTTCAACCTGTCCTACCAAGTATCACAACGGTATATTCGTAGGCAATTTGGAAATAAAAAAGAGTCTAGCAAAAGTCCGAGATCCATTTTACTGAACGAAATATAATACAAAAAATATAACAAACATAGAATATATAAAATAAAAATTATTAAAATCGAAGGTTACAGCCTCGAAGCCAATCTCTTGCCTTGGGAGTGAGTTGGTGGATTTCTTGAAGACTGCCAACGAACTTGGTGGCTGGGCACTTTAAGACGATGTGATTAATTGTTTGTTCAACAGCGCTGCATTTGTCACATCCCGGACTGGCATTTATATCCCACTGGTTCAGAGACTTGTTACAAACTCCATGACCAACTCGTATTCTATTAGGTTACACCATTCACGACGAGGAAGAGAAAAGCCGTCTGGTTTAATTGTAGGGTTTTCTATGAGATTAGCATTTCTGATATCTGGATTCCATTCGCCCATCCACTGCTCCTCAGTAGTAAAATCAGCCAATCTTGTAGCAGTTCTAGTAGGTGGATGTCTGGATTTCAGTTTTAACTCTCTTTGGTCTAGCTCAGTGATGTCTGTATTTATCGATAGAGCTGGGTTTTATTGACATATTTGAATTAGGGTGTTGAGTTCGGCTAGTCGTCTTGTTGCTGGTGAAGCGATGTTGCTTAAAGCTGGAAGCCATTGAGTTGGTGTGGGCTTTATAGTTTCCGTTATGTGCCTCATTGTTTGGTTTAACTGGGTATCTATGACGTTTATCTGATGACTGTTTAGCCAGACAGGAGCGCAATATTCTGCAGTAGGATATACTAAATGCAGCGCGCTCGTTCTGAGAACGTGTTGAGAGGTGGTGCCATGAATGTACATAATATGCGGCTAGTAAAGGTACTGAAACCAGAAACCAGGACCAGATGAGGCAATACTTGGTTAAAACTCCTTTTAAAAGGGTCTTGTGGACATCGCTGGACCGTTTTCCCACACAGTATCTAGTAACCAGTACATTTTAATGGCCATGGATATAATTTAATAATATAGTTAATAATTCGTTCTATTGTTTTGGAGTTTCAAGGAAAATACACTCCGGCCAAGGTCGAAATTTTACATCGCATCTGTTTTAGAAAATGTGTCACATACTGGGAGTTGTGAAAACCAGAACCACACCTTTGCGACCTCAGCTGGATGTAATGTCGAAGAGATTCAACTAAACTTTACTAAAATATCTTTACTGATTCTTTATTTGGAACTCCTAAACTCCGTGAAGAATAAAGCGACAGCTAAACTCAAAACTTAGTTTAATTCAAGCGACAGATATTGACACTGTTAGTAGACAAAAACTTAAAAATAATTGGCATTTATATTACAGAGAACGTAAGACTGTCTTAAACTTCTATCATTGTAACCCTAGGATATCCTCAAGAAGATGGTTTTACACAGAATCTAATCGAGATATAAAGACAATGAATCGGCATCGAATTGGCTTATCAAATACTCCCAATTGTACTTGTGGCCAAATAGGCGATCTAACACATATTATATTAGAATGTGATTTACAAATTAATAATATAAACGAACTTTATAAGGAATTAACAAATTCTAAGTGTTGTTTTTCAATAAACTATAATCGTTTAATATTTTAAAATAATATGGATTTTAAATAGTGTTTAGGCATAATCTGTTAATATGGTTTAACAAAAGATAAACAAAAATGTATACCTACCACGAAAAAAAATAAGTAAGAATATAAAAATAGAAAAGAAAACAAAAAAAATCTATCTAATCACTAAAAATACAAAAAAAAACAAAAAAAGCAAAAAAACATAAAAAAAACCAAAAATTAAAAAAACAAAAGATATTAGGTATATGTAGGACTAACTAACATTCTGATAACAAGAAAATATTGACTATGAATCTGCAATCAAAAATAATTAAAATTCAGTCGACTTTAACAAAAAACACAAAAAAGTCTGGTCAATTGGCTCTGCCAAAGCCATTCTGCAAAGAAACGATGTTCACGTGAAGGTTATGGAATGGAGAGCGATAGGATGAGAACTCGATATGATAGACCAGCTAACTCTACCAGGTTCAAGCAAGGAGATTTGGAGCGGTTATATAATTAAGTACGTTATAAGGGGCGATGTCCAAAGCTACAGAAGTCATGGAAATGGCCATATTTCGTGGTAGCCCGAATTAATGATGTTGTCAACTGAATCAAATGAGTAATAACAAAAATCAGGACAGTTGTTGGAATTTAGAATCACCCTTAAATCAAAAGTGTCATAAGATTACATTTTTTTATAGAATGTACGCAAGGACAGCTGAGGGTCGAGATAGTTTACCAAGTTATTTTATAATTTATTAATTATTTAATAATTATTATTATTATTTAATTAATTTTTAAATTTCAGTTAGTTAGTTCAGTATTTTATGAATTTTTAATAAAGTTTGAGTTCGCTATCCACGTGTTTTAAGAAAACCACGGTATAATATAATATATATATATATATATATATATATATATATATATATATAAGTGAGTTCAAATTTATCACTTACTATAAAGGTTAAGTTTAATAAAAACAAAAATAAAATTTGAGTTAATTGGAAAATTAATAACGGATAATACTTCGGTCAAATTTACTGTCTAATCATCTTCATTTCGTTTTCTATTGGCTAAAGCAAATGACTAAATAGTTCATTAGTTTTAGTGTTTGATATTTTTTAGCAAAATTACCTGCTCGAATTCTTAAGCCATCACTTAATACAATATAGTAGAAATAGAACGTTTTTCTAGATTGGTTACAAAATGTCGAACAAATTGATAAAATTATTGTTTGGAGAAATACAGACCTACGAAGGTAAATCAGTTATATATGGTATAGACTTATATATGTAATCTTACAGGTAGATAATAATTCAAAGGTTAATGCAATCTTCTTTCTCCTTCTTTTTTGTGTGTGTATGTGGAGAGAGAGATGGCATTAGACGAATAATGTTTTTACACAAAAAATTGTTATAAGTATGTTTAAATCTTTATCTAGAATCGTTTGCAAACTTGATGTAGATCTTGATATAAAATATTATATATAGATTTTTCAGATTAAGGTCCTTCTTTATATCATGTTCACTTTGCTTGGATCTTTTTTAATTATATTCAACTAAGACTTTGTACTTGTTATTATGATACGTAAAACGTTAAGTATTTAATTCTTATATGAAAATTCTCGGCTCATACTCAGTCTACCCATGATATTTTAAGCATCTCACTAGTCAGTCTAACTTAAATCAATTTCATTCACGGCATTGACCATTCTTTGCTGGGTCGGGTATACCCTTTTTTTCTAGTTTATTGTTCGTTTGAGGATTATGAAGCGTTCCCTTGAAGATCCACTCCGACCAAGGGCGAAACTTCGAGTCAGCCCTTTTCCAATACGTTTGTAAATTGATTGGTGTCAATAAGACCAGGATGACACCCCAGCATCCTCAATCAGATGGAATGGTCGAGAGAATGAACCGAACGATTGGGTAAACACCTGTCCAAAGTTCTATCAGAACATCAAAGAGATTGGGACCAGCACATTCATTTATTTTTAATGGCCTACCGCTCGGCCGTTAATGAAACTACAGGCCAGACTCCAACTTGCCTTATGTTAGGTCGTGAAGTTTAATTGCGACCTACAGTTTGGCTGCAGACCTTCCAAAGAACATGTTGCAAGCGAAGAATATGTCGACCGCCTAAAGATAAGAATAAACAGCATTCATGAACTTCCCCGACAACACATCCAGTTAGCCAGTGACAGAATAAAAGATCAATATGATTCTCGATACAGAAATGAAAGCTTTGAAGTAAGTGATCTTGTTGGCTTTATAATCCACGACGTCGTCGAGGCTTGTCTCCTAAACTGCAAAGACAATGGGAAGGTCCGTCTAAAATTAAAAAGAGAATACCTGACGTATTATACCGAATTAAGAAGTTGCCGAAAGGTAAACCAAAAGTCGTTCACATAAATCGTCTTGCACCATATGCTGGCTCAAATAAAACAGAAGAAGCACAAACCCTTTAACATAAGATTAAAGATGACCGGCGACCAAGTTTTAATGAATTTATGTCAAATTACACAGAAAAAAAGAGTGCTAGATTCGGCGTGACCACATAAATTCAGCAGGATCTTTTTAGTGTTCCGCATAACGTCTCTCTAGCCAACTGTGTTTCCCAAGATCTTGAGATGACTAAAGGAATCTCATGCGTATTATACAATAAGTTCAGTCGTTTGGAGGAGTTAGAAAATCAGCGGCCTAAAGTTGAAAGAGTACTGAGAATAAAAGATGGTCCTCAATCTGTGCTGTATATGGTGAGCAGGAAGTCGTATACAGACAGGGCAAGCTACGAGGATATATGGTGTGCTCTAACTAATTTAAAGAAAATGGTGTGCAATTATGACATCAAGAATTTGGCCTTACCATAGATAGGCCATGCACTAGAGAATCTGGATTGGAAGATTGTCGGAAGCATGCTTGAAGTGATCTTTCGAGAAACCGGCGTACGAATTACTGTGTGTTACATTAATCCGAAGAGATCGTGACCTTCAATAGGACAATAGACTGTTATTTCTTTCTAAAGAGTTCATGCAGAGCTGGAGAGTCCTGTAGATTCCGCCATCCTGGGCCTACATATAGAGTTGCTGATCGGGACGCTCAGATCTAAGAGGAGAGCAGTGTTACGAACATGCATTCGACGTAGCCCATATAACCCATAAACGACGAGAAGCTTCCAGAGATGTATCGAGCGCGGGAGAGATCAACCCGTCAAACAAACGAATTAGAGGTGGACTACTCCAGACTATTCTAGTACATAATAACTTTTATATATAAGCAGCTCCGATATTAGCAAAGTTAAACATCCCTCTTTGGGGCTCTTTTTGCCTAACCGTTCGTAATACACGTAGAAGTAGTTTCAACGGTTTTAAGATCGTGTATGTTAAACACACTGACTATCAGTTGAATCAGGTAAAATTTATCTTGGATGGGTGTTACTGGTAAAAAAAGATTTTGGATACAGTCAATGCATATTTCCCCTACTGGTGGATCCACTTTGGTAAGGGCCTGTAACTGATTAATTTTAGCAAAAAACTTATTTGATCGACGTACATGCACCATTTTTTCGGCTATTGCTACCCTCTTGGCAGTACCATTCAAATATTGAGACTTTATTTTTTAGACCTAGTTCTTCGCTATAAAATCCATATTTAACTAAGACATTTAGAACTTTTTCAGAAAATAACGAATGCATTATGTTTATATTCACTTTTTTGTTCAAATATTTTAGTTTGCGTCTAGTGTAGTGTACTAGTTTGACAGAAAATGACTCAATATAGACTTTTATACTATTGACTATTTCTTTAGGTTTTGAGTTAGCTGGTTTTGGTTTTTTTCTCATGTCAACAGGTACTAGTCCTTTTTCTGAAATCTCTATCAACCGAACTACTCTGTGTTTTGTTATAATATGCAGACTTAAAAATGCAAATTTACTAACAGAATAAACTCCTGTACTTGGTGTCACTCTTTACAAAAATGAGTGCTCGTGTGGTTTTCTCTTGTTATCTTCAATGTTTGGTCTAGAACGTCGTCGAGCAACTGTCAATATTTCAATAAGGGGCTAAAGATAAGCGTCTTAAGCATTTTTGTTGCCTAATTTATAAAATTTTGTAAAAATGTCTTCTCTACGTTGACGAGATATCGCAAGAAAGCATTTCTTCTTACATCTGTAATGTAATGAGTCTAATAACAATTAAATATTTAACCAAATTTGAGTTTAATAAAACATACCTGCATGGTTCTTAGCTTTTTTACTTTTTAACTCGAGATTATTATCTTATACAAATTCCACAGTGATGAATATCAAATATATATATATATATATATATATATATATATATATATATATATATATATATATATATATATATATATATAAATATATATATATATATATATATATAGATATATATATATATATATATATATATATATATATATATATATATCCAGTTTCCCTAGAAAACTGCGCGTCTACTTACTTATAATGGATTTCTGCCAAAATGTCACCGGGCATTTCCGCTTTCTCTTCTCATCGTTTCAATTAGGGACGGCTTTGTTGAGCACCCTTTCGTCTGGAAATATAAAAATTCCTTGTTTAAAGACCAATAAATAAAGATCTGAAAACAGGAAGACCGACAAAGGATAAAGGAGAAATGAAACGAATTAGTCAAGATAGATAGATGTCAGTATTATTACCAACAATAAAGGAAATTTATTTTACTGTTAAGGCGAACGAGGAAATAATTTTGGTAACAGACGTGCAAAATATATTGTAATCATCAAACGACTCGTCAGTTCGTCTTATCTTAGAAGTAGATTTGAAAAATGATTTTGACTGGGACAAATATTTCAAGATATAAACTAATCATAATAATTATACATAAAAGAATGTATAAAATTGACATTTTAATATAAAATCAAAATCAAATCTAATCTAAGCCTTTTTTATTACTTTTAAAATATTTGTCTCTACATATTTCGGTATCTAATACGAGTATAAGACCTTTTAAATGTGGTAATTCAGCAACCTGCAATCGATAAAATTTTATGTTGCCATACGGTAACGCCAGCCTTAAATTGCTTAAACAAAATCGTTGAGTACACAGACGGTGCCGACTGTCATTGTTTCCAAGGGTTTGCTATGTTGTATGTTTAAAATATTAAAACTGTACCTGTTTTTTTTAGGTGATCCATTTTATTGGATGATAAATTGGGGCACAATTCTATTCCGTAATCCTGTTCAGAGATATACATGTGGTGTTATGTTTTGGGCGCAAAATACCATTCTTCTTTTTATGGCAATATACATTTATTTAGAAAAGCCACCTGCGATAGATCTTTTACAGCATTTAGGTTTAGCAGCATTAGTGTTTTTTGTTAGTATATAATTCTTAAATAATAATAATATATTTATAGTAAATAAATAATAAATTATATATATATATATATATATATATATATATATATGAAGTAACAAGAAGTCCAGAGACCTCTCTCTGACAGTAAATTAGGTGAACTGCAAATTCAAAGCCTCTTACTAGACACTTTTAACGACGCTAGAAATATCCTTTTACTTCAACATGCATCTACGATTCACTTTTGAAAATTACTATCTTTTTCGCTTTTTATGTAGAGAAAGACGTTTAAATGAAAGTAAAAAATTGCATTTCATTTCAATCGGAACTCCACCATTGCTATACACGTGTTTCGAGTTATTCAACTCATCATCAGGAGCACTTGTGGAAGTTCAACTGAAATGAAATGGAGTCTAGTATTTGGTTATTATAACCAAAATAACAGCCAGGTACGCTAGCAGCGACATCTATACGAAGTAACAAGAAGTCCAGAGACCTCTCTCTGATAGTAAATTAGGTGAACTGCAAATTCAAAGCCTCTTACTAGAAACTTTTAACGACGCTAGAAGTATCCTTTTACTTCAACATGCATCTACGATTCACCTTTGAAAATTACTATCTTTTTCGCTCTTTACGTAGAGAAAGACGTTTAAATGAAAGTAAAAGATCGCATTTTATTTCAATCGGAACTCCACCATTGCTCTACACGTGTTTCGAGTTATTCAACTCATCATCAGGAGCACTTGTGGAAGTTCAACTGAAATGAAATGCAGTCTAGTATTTGGTTATTATAACCAAACACGTGTATCGAAACACGTGTAGAGCAATGGTGGAGTTCCGATTGAAATGAAATGCAATCTTTTACTTTCATTTAAACGTCTTTCTCTACGTAAAGAGCGAAAAAGATAGTAATTTTCAAAGGTGAATCGTAGATGCATGTTGAAGTAAAAGGATACTTCTAGCGTCGTTAAAAGTTTCTAGTAAGAGGCTTTGAATTTGCAGTTCACCTAATTTACTATCAGAGAGAGGTCTCTGGACTTCTTGTTACTTCGTATAGATGTCGCTGCTAGCGTACCTGGCTGTTATTTTGGTTATAATAACCAAATACTATACTGCATTTCATTTCAGTTGAACTTCCACAAGTGCTCCTGATGATGAGTTGAATAACTCGAAACACGTGTAGAGCAATGGTGGAGTTTCGATTGAAATGAAATGCAATCTTTTACTTTCATATATATATATACAAACAACACGGTTCATTAGGGCTGCAGTCAGAAAGTTTGACTGGGATGTTACAGAAACACTCTTTTAACTTTTGGTCTAGCTTTCAGAATTGTTTTATTCCTTCTTCAAGACATAGTCGTCGAGATTATTTATATAAAGCTATGACACTCAACATTAATAACACACATATAAAATATAGCATATAAAATAATGAACAGAATACATTTTAAAATTTAGTTATTGATAGTAAAACTTATATGGTGTGTTATAACTGATCCATAGTGAACCAGTTTTCTCTATGGATCAGTTTTCTCTCTCTCTCTCTCTCTCTCTCTCTATATATATATATATATATATATATATATATATATATATATATATATATATATATATATAGGGAGAGAGAGAAAGAGAGAAAGAGAAAAGGAGTACGGCCGTTACTCCAATATGAATTAAGGATCACTTGAAAAGTGGTGGGTTTTTCGGTCAAAAGGTGGCTACTTCATCTATATAAGTTTTTTACATACTTTTTTTTAAATTACATGTATAATAACCACATGATTCTTCTGCTGTTCTAAGTTTGTGTTCAATTGTAAACTGTAGTTAGTTTCAGTTGATTGTTTATACAACCTAACTATTTAATGTCTAATATGTTAAGCTTTTTTACATTTTACATCATTGACTGCTACATGTCTTTTTGAGGTAACTTTTATATTATTCTTTTTAGATGAACCGATGATGCTTTCTGATCAGATAGCCAAACGTCTTCAAATAAATAGATGAAGTAGCCACCTTCTTTGTCTTTTTTTCTCCACCTTTTGACCGATAAACCCACCACTCTTACCCACACCTTAATATATATATATATATATATATATATATATATATATATATATATATATATATATATATATATACTAAATATGTAAATGTTATTTTTAGTTCGCATTGTCATATGGTTCACTGATGAGAAATTATGAAACAATCAGTGAAATAGTTCAAGCCATCAATTCGCTTAGCGTTGTATATGCCAGACCAGCTAGTCATGACGTTACAAATAAAATGTCTACAATAAGTAGAAAATTTAGAAGAGCTTTCTGTCTTTACATCACTATAACATGCATTTACTATACTCTAAATTGTTGGACTCTTTACAATAATAACAATATCGCAACTGCCATTTTGAATCACTTGCCATTAAAGTCATTTTTAAAGATGTTCGTATTTGGTGTCATCCAGCCACATAGTGGTTTCTTTACTTTTTTCATAATACTTATATTGTGTTACTATATGTTTCATTTCGTATTTAATTTAGAGAATTTAAATGAAGTGCTAACAGAATTAATTTACAAAAAGAACAATCACAAGAATAGATCGGAGCAGATAAATTGTGTTCATTGTCAACAGGAGATTTTTGAACAAATGGTTTATTTGTTTAACCAGTTTCTTCGAATTAAAGAGTAAGTGCCTTAAAAGCTTTCTATTGTAGTAGATAAGGCTGTTTTTTTCTTGGAAAACATTTGTTCTAATTTCAAGTCATAATTCAGGTAAAACTGATTTGGTTGATTCTACAACCATTACATTACTACGTTGCACAAACTACCTTATAATTCATTTTCAATAATTTAAGGACTCTGGAGATCTACAATAACTTTATAAAATGGAGGATATTCACATTAATTGTTGGAGCAAGTACAGTCACTGGATCATCGCTGGTATTTATAATGGTATGTATCACTTAAACATAAGATAAAAATAATTCCTAACAGACATCTCCAATAGCGAAGAAATTGCGTATTGAGTCAATAGTCAATTAATCTTATACCGTTATAAACTTTATTTTTTTTTTTTTAGGCAGACAGAACAAGAGAATCAGCACTTTATTGTGCCTTTTTAGTAATCGCATTATTAAGCTGTTATATAGTTGCAGAGACTGGAGAAGAGATTAAATCACAGGTAAAATAATAGATTTAAATTAACAGTTTTAAATAATCACCATTTTAATTCTTTTTTAACACACACTTAACTTACCCCAGAAATGAAGAACACCAAAAATGTTATACCGTCACCTACTGATATTGTAATATAATTTCTTGAGTTTGTTAGCAAAACCAGCTTAATGCCTAACTATAATACGTACGAATTATTAGAATGAACAATGTAAATTAATCATACACAAGGATCAGAGTTGATCATTAACAGAAAGGAATTTAAGGCAACCACAAATCAATGCAGCAGTCAAAATGACAACCTGTTAACAACAAGGAAAGATGTATTGAATAGATAAGTGGAACCCGGCACTTAATATATAGAAAGAAGAAGAAAACCTGTAAGACGAAAAAGTTAATTTAAGGGGGACAGACGAGAGTGTAGAGAAAGCACCAACGATTGAAAATATATTTAAAAAACTAGCCAAAGAAAAATCACCCGAAATAGATAATCTTCCACCTGAACTATATATAAAGAAGGTAGCCACGATACCATAATACCATAACAGCAGCTAAAAAAAGAAATATGAACACGGAAATCCTTCTCCAATGATTGAAATATTGGAATACTTTGCACCATACACAAAAAAGGAAATATGCCTTAAATGCTCTAATCACAGAGAAATTACGTTTCTAAATGCAGCGTATAAAATATTTTCTACAGTACTACATCCCCATATGGTACCATAAGCAGAACGGATAGTAGGACAATACCAAGCTGGTTTCAGAGGTGGTAAATCGACAATTCATCAGATTGCAAACCTGAGACAAAATTAAAAAAAAAAACACTGGCATATATGACAATATGGCATATGTACTCATCACTTATTTACAGACTACAAAACAGCCTACGACTCTGTGAATAGAAGAGAAATGTTCAAAGCAATGAATGAGATAGGAATACCAAAGCGATTGGTAAATTTAACAAAACTAACTCTTGAAACATTTGAATGTAGAGTACGAATTCAAGGGGAATTGTCTGAACTTTTTAAAACAAATAATGGGGTGTGCCAGACAGACCCTCGATTCTGTAAATTATTTAATTTGGCTCTGGAAACAGTAATACGTATGTCACAAACAACAATCATTGGTTCAATATATAATAAATCAGTGCAAATACTTTCCTACGCGGATATTATCAATATTGTTGGGTGAACGATAAACACTGTACGAGAGGCGTATGTAGCATTAAAAGAATCAGCTACAAAAATGAGTTTACCAATAAACAACTACAAAGCCAAAATGTGATGATAACAGTCGACGCTATCTCAATAGCAGTGTGACCAAAGATATAGTTATTATTCATGAAACATATTAAGTTACATGATTGTGAAAGGTGATTGAATGTATGTAATATAAAAAATATGAAAAGAAAAACGAAAATAAAAGGATCCATTAAAAATGGGGGAATTATAATCCCTGAAATTGTGTTCATAATATTGAACAGAAATGCCCATTTGAACTGACGTTCAGATATCTAAATATTAAAAAAAATTAAAAAGAATATAAATAAAAAATTCTTAAAAGAAAATTTAAACAAATTTATATATAAAATGGAAGCCCAATGTTTAATTTTTGAACTGTTTTATAATTGTTTACACAATAAATTCCTTTTAAACTATGTTCAAATTTGATTTTTAAACATCTGATTTAGTTTATATAGGAATAATAATTAAATTTTCTATTAAACTATATTTCTTCTATTTTATTATTAATTTAATAGTTAGTCTGACTTTGACGGGTCTGTCATAAGTAAACAACGTATGCTTTGTTCATACGTTAGCAGGTGGCGTTAGGAGCAAACGTGTCTACATTACCGCGAACTTTAACTTTATAGGTACCTTTTATTGTTTTAGTCTGAAATGATTTTTGTTAACGCTCAACGACTGAAATGGTACTACTGGAATAAGAAAAATCACCAAATGATTATGATGTTTCTGATTATAACGCAAAAACCTCTAGAATTGAACTGTCATGGGTTTTTTGTAGAAAGCCGCGAGATGTTGCTTAAGGTTGTAATAAGTTTCTACAAAGCTTTAACAATTATATTAAAATGTGATATATTACTTACACAATATATAGGCGTATTTTTAAAAGCACCTTTAAAAGATTTGATGTCTGTGACGCTGTAGTTAACAATGTTGTGCATGCGCTGATCAATTTATCACCGGTATCTTTATGTTTATGCTTTGCAATTTTTTATATATTTTTTCTATTTAAAATTTTAAAATTATTTTCTTCACAACAAGATATTGCATCTAATTAGATACAAAATCTTGAGACTTATAATTCAAGAAAAAGTAGAGGGTAGGAGTAGCGTAGGAAGAAGATGCGTTTCCTGGTTGAAGAACCTGAGGCAGTGGTTTGGTTGCAGCTCAGGACAATTGTTCAGAACAGCTGCCTCGAAGGTCAGAATAGCCATGATGATTGCCAATCTTCGTCGCGGAGATGGCACTTATAGAAAAAAAAATTATTTTCTATGGTACACATCTTTTTTACTTCTCCTTTGTTTAAAGTTAGCAACAATTTCGGCGTAATATGTCCCTCAACTATTTAGGGTTTAACGATCTATAACTGGTTTGTCTGCCATTGAAACATATACTTAAAGTAAATTTAAATCTAATGTTTTTATTTCTAATTCTAACATTTGAATCCCTTTAGATGGAAATGCTGCGTTTTTAATGTATTTTATTAACTAGACAATTATAAACATAGCCACTCCATGTTTACGTTAGAGATCTTTTGTGTCATTTTCTGAATAGAAATAGAAACTGTATCCATGGAATTTCTCTAGAAATAGTTGTATTCTTTACAACGTAATTATGTGTTTTGTTGCTGTGATACGTATTTAGTGTTTTTGTCTGCAAAATATTACTACAAAACAATGCTGAAAGCGTTTTTTGTTGAAACTAAGTAAAATCTCTAATAAAACCCATTTTTCCTTCATCACAATTTATGTAATAGGACATGGATGTCCCATGTTCAGGTCATTAATGTCTCATTAATTTTTTATATCGACTCTAAACAGTGAACACAGTTCTACTTTTTGCAGTCTCTAAAATTTGGCCAGACGTTTTTGGAAACAAAAAGAATTGAAAAACATCGCTGAAAATCCAAGTGACTTTTTAGAACTATATCTATCCAGTGACGGATGGTCTCATAAAGGTTCATATCTTCAAGAAATCTCGAAAGGATTGATTTTGAAGCAAAAGAAGATGAGAAAAAGTTAGATTCAGATGACTAATAGTCTGATCATGACATTCCAAATCGAATTTTTTAGTTCATTTGGTAGAGCAAAGTGAAGAAACCAAAACAATTTGTATCACCTGTGTCTGACGTGTTTTTTTCCACATCTTTGTAATTTCTTTCATGTGATTTTATATTTTTTTCAATAAAATTTCTCTCTTCTTAATGTGCCTATCCATTACAAATGTTGACGATCATCATGGCAATCTTTATCTTATTTGCAGCAGCGCGGAAAAGCTGCACAGATGTCGTATTGAACCAGATTCTGAGGTTCTTTAACCAAGATGTTCTTCTTCCTGGACCTCGTTTTTCAAATATTTTTCCTTCAGGATCGCTTAAAGGAGAGCATATCTGTATTTATTTCGCATAATATGTCCGAAGAACTGTAACTTTCGAGATGTGATGGTGGTCAGTATCTCTCGGTTTTTATTCATTCCTCTGAGGACCTCCTTATTTGTGACTCGGTCAGTCCACGGGATCTTAAGCATTCTCCTATATAGCCACATATCAAATCCTTTCAGTTTTCTGCATATATCTTCTTTTAAGGTCCACGATTCAACACCATAAAAAAGGACAGAGAAGACGTAGCATCGCAGCATTCTTACTTTTGTATCAAGAGAGAGGTTGTGACTCTTAAAGAAGGCCCCCATCCGATTGAGGGTGGATTTAGCTTTTCCGATGCGTGCTATAATCTCCTGGTTGTTGGTCCATTCTTCATTTGTTATGCTGCCGAAGTAGTTGTAGTGCGTCACTCTTTCTACAGGGGATTGGTTGACGTAGAGTTGACCTTCTGTTAATAAAATATACCTTCTGTCAATAAAATTACCTTCAAAATATATTCGCGTTTTACTAATGGAACACATTGGTCCCAATATAAAATACTACTGGAGCACAGTTGTCTCATGTCCTACCAAATGCTTTACAGATATTTAAAAATATCCTAATAGTTTAAAATACGCCTGGATCTGAAAATAATTATCCTGAGCAATTATCCAAATTAATTATATTGTTATCGCTGTCGGTTTCCTGTTACTTTTAATAACATGTCCATAACTTTTTTTAATTTTAGTTCTTATTGATTTAAAGATAGATTTTCTCATATTTGGTGTTTACAATAAAATTGATATTTATTTTTAGGTAGCGAAAATAATTCATGGTTTTGTAACATACTATCAAACAGCTAGTGCTTCAAACTAAAAAGAATCGGTAAACCTTTAATGGATTAAAAAATAAACGTGAAGAATTAGGAGCTTAAATGATATAAACCATTTACACAGAAACTCCATTGAGATTTTCACAAAACTTTTAAAGAGCTGATGAGCTATTCTTCTCACAATAGTTATTATTATTATTATTATTATTATATTAACAAAAATTAAATAATATGTAAAAAACCTTTATTTATGTTTTATTCATTCTTTATTTATTCTATTTTATTTTATTCAAACTGTTTCAAAGTTTCATATATCTATAGAGACAGTATTAAACCAGGAACATAGAGCGAACACCAGAACAGACCATATGCTGACGCAGAAATACCAAACAACGTTTGGTATTGCTGCGTCGGCGTATGGTCTGTTCTGGTCTGGTCAGCCAACCAACAGGTATTGTAAAGGGTGAAATGGCAAAAAAATACATATAAATTATAGCAATGTCGTCAAACATTATATCCAAGATGTACAAACTCAATTTGATTGTAGATTAGCAGCTAATACATGTGATTATTAATTTAGGTGACGACGAATCTTCATCCGAGAACACCCATAGTAATTAATTTATTAATTGGAAATATAGGTTACCTCTTTTTTTTGTAATAACGAAAGATCTATTCAGCCGTGAAAAGTTTAAATAGTTTGTGCTCCAATGCCATAATATACAGCTTTTATTTCATCAGAGCAATAGCCCGCATTTACTAAATGCTACTAATATTTGCATATTTCGATAGCCAAGAGAACAGAAAACAATTTATTTAATTGTTTAGTTCTTTGCTATCAAAGCTGGTGGCATCTCTGTGCCCAAACCACTCAAAATGAAAAGTTTTTTTTAGACTATTCGTTGGACATTTTGCTTTGAATCGAAATCAGCTCGAACACCTGACGAATTATAGATTGTAGCATAAATTCTTTGGTATATATTAAAATCCCCTTGTATATGTTCAAACACCGAAATATTCTTTCAATCCTTTTTGCGTCGACGAGTTGATAATAAACACCATTTTAAAGTTTGTTTATATATCACAGACACATATTCTTTGGTATTTTCTTTGATCGTTTTCCGCTTAATATTGAGTTTCAAATAAACATCCATTTAGATCGCTGAGAAAGTATTGCGGGAAAGAGAATTACATCACTCTCCGTAAAGCCGCCGTCAAGCGCAGTTGGTTTGGTTGTAGTCCGAATCTTTCTCCTGATTCGTAAATATCTTCTCGTTTTTCCTTTTGGAAAATATAGTATTAAGTGACAGTAGCATTTAAATGTGTAGTACTGAATAGTTAATAGTTACAGTTTAAGTGAGGTTTGGGGGAATGGTTGAACAGTCAAGACGCTGTGAGTGTCGGCGTCAAAAACCGGCAAATTTGTTGAAAAAAGTGAAATATACTTAATATAATATGTCCATTCTGAACGAGTAATCTCTGTTTTTTATTTTCCTTGCTGTCTCTCATGTGAGGTATTTGTAAAACGGCATTTACAACAACTTTGAAGGATAACCACATGTTTCCATTTTGCCCAGCAGCTTCCATCCTCGTTTGTTTGTCGTAATCAATTGTCGTGTAGTATCGTGTCAAATTGTAATAATTAAGATTGTAGATCTTAGGGTGTCGCTTAGCTGTCATTTTAATTATTCTTAATTTTAAAATTTGATATTGACATCTGACAGCTATCTTTAATTATTTTTGACATTTGGTAAATACCTTATAATAGAGATTTTGTTTTTATTTCTTCATTCGTAATAATTTATTCCTGCTACAAAATGTCATACAATTGTAGTACAATAAATTAAGTTTTGTAGTATCTCTAACTTCAAGAGTTTGTAAACTGATTTACTAGTATCGTTGTTGAAAGTAAACTAATTATTTATGAACTTCGTCTGCAGGTGAATGTTTTCCTAAGTTCTATCGTTCTAAAACTTGTTTAAAATAGCTTATTTCTTCAGTTAATACTCTTCCAGTTTAAATCATAATGTTTTTCTATTAATTTTCCAACATTAACTGCTTTTTCTTGTTTTACTTGTAAAACTGAAGAGCTTTTCCTGAATTTTATAACCACTTACAGGAATTCTTTTTTGAATTAGTTGCTCAATCCAAATTGCGATGGCTCTTTCTGTTCTTCCTAATAATACATCCCTTGAGTAAGCTAAAAATTTGGCGCCTAATTTTGTACCAGAAGTTATAGATTTTCTTATAGCAACTTAATTCTTCTTAATTGCTCTTACAGTTGATCGCCTAAATTAAAATATTTTTCCATTGCCGTAGATCCTTCTTCTTTTCCTAAGTGATCTAAAATTGCAATTTTTATTTTCAACGAAGTTGATCTTTGATGTTTTTTTCTCTCCATTGGGCTAAATAAAATCTTAAAGAAATAAAAAAAATTAGACTTACGATATTGAGATGACAAAAATCTCTTCTAATGAGAAATAAAACTTTACGACACTCACTTGAAATCTTTCAATCCGAAAACCGTGCTGCTTATTATACTGCACCTTGGAATCAGCAAAAATTTTAACAGCTTATTATAAAACGAAGCACTGCTAAGAGAAAAAATATTTTAAAGCAAGGTTATACCTTTCAATGCGAAACTCGCAATGATGTAACAGGGACATCATGTAACAAGGGAATCGCCGAATTGCAAAGGCTCGCTTTATTGACATCTAGATGTGAATAGTTAATATTTAATTATAATAGTTAATAATTTTTGGAATAAAATACAAACGGCACAACTTTAAAATCGTATAAAAATAGTCCGCATAAAAAGAGACCTCACTGTATACATAAATATAGGTATCATATATTTATTTATTTTGGCGTGTTGTACTTTTACAAGAACTTTATATCAAGAATGAAATTTTCAGTAGATTCCTGGATGTTTGTGATTATCATCATGTTTTAGAAATCCGGGAATATTAAATTATTAGCGACTTACACCAGTGCAGCAGTTTAATTCTGACGTATTTATAAGTTATAATATTACTCATACTAAATTTTTCTCTTCGGAGATAACACATGGTGCGTGCTTTTGATGGTTATGATTTCGCATCTACTTGGCAATGGCTGCTACGTTTGGGAAGCGAATTTATAGGCGTTGGTAGAAGAAAACCGCAAAAGTTATCAGATCTTTCTTTTGAGAGAAGTGTACTGCATGTCGTATTTCGTTCGTGTGCTCTACACGCGCTCTTTTTCTAGTTCCAGAGCTATTCGTTTCCGCCATATGGGCACATAGTGCAGTAAAATGTTGCAGTGTGTGGGTGTATGTTAAATTAAAACAAAACTTTGCAAAATTTGCTATTTCAAAAAGTTTACGGGTATCTCATTTTAACATATTTTTATATATGAGCATAGATATAGTAAGAAAATATTAATGCAAAAAATTAAAATAAAAAAAAGCGTCAAAACAAGGTTTTGCTAAAATAAGCTATTTCTGATGAAAATAAAATATGATGATTAAATGTATAATAACTGAAAATTACTGTACCAAAATTTTTATCTATTATTTTTACCAGCGAAAAGTAAAAAAAATGAAATTTTATAAAAAATTAATCCCTCAGGATTACTCTTCCTTTATATCTAACTTCTGTGGTGCATTTATAATCATAGAAGCCAATGAATGTGTAGAGTGAAACCCAAATTTAAAAAAAAAACACACACACTTAAGTGACTTTATAGTAATACTTTGTAAATGCAACAGAATATGTATTCCTAATAATTCCTAATAATTTTCTGATAAGATTTATAAACCAAATTAATGACCATATAATAATAAAATACGTTGTAACACGCGCATGGTCAAATCGACTTGAGGTCTTCCAATCCCACTAGATTATTTCCACTTCTTTACAATGACTGATGCCACATTTCCTGTTGTTTTTAGAACATTGGATCATTATGGGGTTTTAGATCATGCTGGATCTGCAATAATTTCTGCAGCTTTACAAGACATTGGTCTCATTACTTGATTACATAAGGAATACAATTCATCACAAGTTATAGACAGAATTAGTCTAAAGCTAGGGCTACATTGACAGATGAACCTACAATTTTTGATGCAGATCATTGGATTCTGAATCTTCTTCTTCAAGTGCCCCCTCCGCTACGGAGTTTGGCAATCATCATTGCTCTTCGTATCTTTGAAGCTGTTGCTCTAAATAATTGGTTAGATGTGCACTGGAACCAGTCTCTTAAATTGCGCAGCCAAGATATACGTCGTCTCATATATAATCAATATATATATATATATATATATATATATATATATATATATATATATATATATATATATATATGTCAGTAAATTAATAGTGGACATTATAATAACAATTTTGCGAAAAAAAATCTTGGTGAACTAGTTCACTCTAGATGGTTGACAATAGCGAATCGGATATTGATATTATAATGTTGAGTTAGGAAACCTAATTCTACTTAGCACGTTTATTGTAAAGGTCTATGCTTCTATGTGGTTCAGGATCAAGACTGGACCAATTTTTTTATTTTTGGTGCCAAACATTTATACGATACGATAAACCTGTAGCGCTATATGCCAAACCATGTGAAGAATATTATTGACCCAGTCATATACAGAATTGCATTCTTTGGATACTCAGAAAATTTACTACTAAAAATGTTAACGGACAATAGACAGTACGTCAGATAACTAGCACTCTGCAGAATATTGAAGATCGGAAAGACATCAGACATGGCAGCCTTACATATTTTCCGAATACCTACTTTAGATATGGAGGCTAATGAATATATCGATGTAATAGATTAAGTTCCAAGACTTATTATGAATATCAGTATTAAAATAATATCTCAAGCTATTATAGAGTGACATCTTGTGGAAAATGAAATACTGACAAATATTAGAAAAATTCCGTGTCACACACAACCAAAGGTGTGTGAAATTAGTTAAAGAAGCAAGTGCTGCTGACTGTGGGCCATAGAGGGGAGATCACGTTTTTTGGTGCCTAAATTTAATACTAAGAAAAACTGTCGTTCACGGTAATTTTTTATGTTATTCTTCAATTTGTAAGCATAATTTTTCATTTTATATTGACTATTTTCCCTTTTTCTCCAAATTATAATCCCAATATAAATTGTAAATATTATAAATATTTAAAAAGTTAAAACTGACAAAATCCTCAAAATTAAGAATTTCCCTTCATCTTTGAAAGACATTTAAATTTTCGGCGATAGGAAACTGGTCGAATTTTTACAATCGAGCTGATACAAAATTTATTTAAAAAGTTGATTTTGCACGCGTAACACATTTAATATCGCCGGTCGCTTCAAGCGTTGTTTCTAAAAGAACAGTTCATTCTACAGAAGAAGTGCTAATAAATATTTTTGTTTATCATTATCTCAGCTTTAGTTCTTGTAACCTAGAGTTACGATTAATACATTACATATTTAACTTAACAGTATTCTGGGTTGAACCGCTTCGATTATCATTTCGCTGAGCTTTCTACATACTCTTTGATGTCTTCTACAGGGCTTTCGAGGGTTCAGTCTCCCGATCCCCCAGATACTACGACACTGATCACTAACCAAATGCATTGGTTGATGATCAGTGCAGTATCAAGGAACACTTGCGGAAGACTGAAATAAAATGCAGTCTAGTATTTGGCCGGTATAATTAAAATAACAGCTTAGTACGCTAGCAGCGGCATTTATACGAAGTTACCAGAAGTCGCAGACTTCCCTTTGATAGAAAATTAGGTGCACCGCAAATACAAAGCCTCTTACTGGAAGCTTTTAAACGACGCTGGGGATAACCTTTTAATCCAACATGCATCCACAGTTCACCCTTTAAAAAACACTATCCTTTTCATTCTTTACGTAGAGGAAAGACGCCCAAATAAAATGCAATCTTTTACTTTTGAAGAAGTCGTTTGAAAGCACATGCAATAATATAAAATCTTTCTGCGGTTAAAATGACAATATCGCATAAGTTTGGCATAACAACTTTCGGTTCTCTTCGCTTTCTTGCATTCTGTTAGTGGTACTTTTGTAGGGTTTCCTACAAATTCGTTTGATTTTCCACACAGATGGTCTTGGGGTGTTTAGTCAGCTTCTTTTAGGTATCAAAACTTAACTATTTTTATTTGAATTTAATTTTTCATCAACTGCTGTAATAAAAACACTATAAGAAAATTAACAAAACCTATGCAGTATACCCAAAAAAATAATGAATTTTTTACAGGATTTAACGCTCTACATAAGTCAATCGGTAGTTTCATTTGTAGTCGAGTGAATTACATTAAGTCAAGTAACTCAAAAGTTAAAAAACTGACTTAATGTTTCTCTAGTAACTCGACGATATAAGCCGAATGACAACAAAAATATAGGAGTATAGACGGCGAGACACGGTTCTTCAATAGGAAGACGATCAATAAGATAACCACGAAGGCGATGGAACGACAACTTACTAAAGGTAGGTACATTGAAAAATAAACACAAGAAAAAGAAGAACAAATATGGGATAATATGGGAAAGCCTCATCTGAAGAAGTCGAATCGCGAGGATAACGATGGATAAAATGGAAACGTTAAATGATTCCTTAAAGTATACTAACATTTAAGAATATATTCAAGAAATTTAATAAAAAAATAATATTTTGTAGTATTTTCATCTAATAAGATTTATTTTGCTTTTAGTATAAAGAAGCTTGTAAAAAAAGTGTACATTTAACAAAATAAATGTTAAAAACTACAAAATCGCAAAACATTTTTGTGACAATCTATATTCTTGTACGCTTCATATAGCAGATAAATACTTTCATTTTTTCCTTAGTTTTTCATTAACCTAATTAGCTAGTTAATTAACGCCCTGCTATGTTTTTCGAGCAAAAAACGCTACATTCTGCTTTTCTTCAAACTACAAATTAAACTTAATAACAAGGCTCGTAAAAAAATGATATATGATTACTACTGACAGACAACTAATTTTCCAGATTAAATGAACTAGACTATGAATTCCTTCGCTTTTATTCATTTCTAATTCTTAATAAGACTTAGATCTCTCAAGCCATTGTATAGTTTCTGACTTAATATAATGTGTGTATTTTTAAATCGCTCGAAGCTTCCTCATATGGTGAATTAGTCATTAACTGATTCTATATGTAACAATTTATGCTTTAAGAGCACAGAAAGAGAATTAAAAAGGTGCATTACACCGTCGCAAGTTAAATATTACACAAAAGAATATTTCCTAGTCTCTGAGAAAAAAATAATTCTACATAAGATTACCCACGATACTTATCTATTTCATGCCTCTAAGTGATTTTAAATAATTTGCCTATATAAAGATAAGAATAATTTTCAGATTTTACGATTATGGTTTTATGAATTATGACAAGGTCAAATTTTAAAAATTTTTAAAGCAGTTTATAATAGGCTATTGGTAATGTTTACAGAAATAGGGCTAAAAGGAACTACAACGTTAAGGGGGTCTTATTCTCTCATTTACAGGTGTGCGTTTTTGAAAAAGATGTGAATTTTTTCATATTCGCTAGAATGCATTCCAGTGAATTCTATGCAGTTTTCGTACATAAACATCTACAAAAAAATTATTTAGAATTAATTTCGTCCTATCGAGATGTCACTATTTAAAGTCAAAAATAGTTTTTTCACAAAGATATATTCCAAAAACAAAGCAAAAAAAAAACAGGAAAAAACGCGATTATTTTTTGTTTTAGCCCATAACTTATTTCCAGTATGGAGAGGAATAAGTACAGTATGCAGAGACAAACAAATAGTAACATTAATACTACTAACGACGAGATCCGTACTGCGTTAATTAAAATGAAAAACGGGCGATCTCCAGGACCTGGCAATATAGCTGTAAAATTACTTAAGCAGGAGGTCCGCTCCAAACAACTTTTCTAATAAGTCAATGCTGCCAACAAATTAAAGTACCATCTGAATGGAAAACCGCTCACCAAGTGTCGATCTTTAAAAAGGGTAATCGGAAAGATCCTAACTGCTACAGAGGATTAAGTGTCCTACCTACTTTCGGAAGATTGTTTGAAAAGATAATAAAATACAAGATGATGTAGGACATCGAATTAGCGAAGACCAAAGTGGATTTACGATTGGTAGATCTTGGGTACAAAAGGGGTATGATACAATTCTAAGACTTAAATTATGGCAACCTTTACAACAACTCGGCATTAGTACACACCTTTTAGGAATACTGATAACACTACTTACCTAAAAATCGGAAAGAGACTATCAAAGCCAAAAAAAAGTAACTAAAGGACTAAAACAAGGATGCAGTATGTCACTCTTACTGTTTAATTTATATATTGAGGCAGCCCTCCAAAACTGGAAAAACCACTGCCAGGGAATGGGATCCCCATAGGAAATGACGTACTTTTCTCCCTGAACTTTGCGGATGACCAAGTCGTCCTAGCTCAAGATTCTTATGATCTAGAATTTATGATAAAGCATCTATACAGAGAATATGTAAAATGGGGGTTACAAGTCAGCATGAAGAAAACAGAATAGAAAGTTATCAATTCAGATGAAAGGTTTGACGATAGACGAGAACGTGGAAATCAAACAAGTGGAAAAATTTAAATATTTAGGTGCACTCATTGATAAGAACGGCTTGGGAGAAACCGAAATTAAACACCGAATTAATTAGGGACGTAAAATTATAGGAAGTCTGAACTTCTTATGGTGGGATCGCAACAATTCCAAAAGGAACAAAAAAAGAATAGGGCAAACCGTGGTTGAATCAGTTCCTTGTTATGGCTCTGAATTATGGATAATTAATGCAGACCTGAAGAGAAGATTGTTGTCAGTCAAAATGGATTATTTGAGAAATAGTGCTAGAACATCAAGGCTGGAAAAGAAGACCAACGAATCTATAAGAAATAAGATAAATGCTACAGAAACGGTCATTGACCGAATAGAAAGAAGAGGTTTAAAACGGTTTAGACACCTATTGAAAATACCTGACGAACGTTTACCCCAAAAACTTCACAGCTGGAAGCCCCCTGGAAGAAGAAAAAGAGGTTGACATTGCCAGGAATTAGAAGAGCGGTAAAATTAATATTTATTTCTCCTTTCATAAAATTTTCGAATATTTCTTTTAGTAATTTTATAGCCCTTCCCTATTTTCATTCCCTATACTATCACATTGTTTTATTTTCTTTCTTTATCCAACCTTTGAAGGTGTCCTTTTATATATTTTAGGTCGTTTTTAATATGTTCATTTAGCTTTCGAATTTCACTCTTTTTTATATTAATTCTGCCAGTTTCCTCATTTTCCTCAGTTTTTCTTTATATTGTTTTTATTTTTCTTCTGTTTTTCAGTTGTTAATTCTTGTAATTGTTTTGTTAAAGGAACTATACTGGGCATTCAATTTTTTACGTTACATTCGTATTGATCCCTATATTTGATGTGATTTAGACTTACTACGTACCTGATTCTCAGTGTAAGTGCTCTTAAAATTAATATTTTCAATTATTCATAAAAGACAATAATTGTTTTCTTAGTAAAAAGCGTAAAACATAATAACTTATAACAGTACACAACAAACTAAGTATAGTTACGTCGAAAGATAGATCTACACTATTACAGTTGGCCACTATTGCCCATACTATGGAACATATACTGTCAGCAATAAATTCAAAGTAACTAATTTTATGATACTTATATTTTATTAGATTCTGGCTCATAAATCATGGAGCGTTCCATAGAAAAAAAAAACTCGTAATGGCACAAATATAATTATCACTTTAATAACGAACGATAACTTATTGGAAATGATTTATTTATCAATAACTTCTATAGTAGCATCTCGATAGGATTGTTAAATTCCCGGCAGGAGACCTTGTAGTAAAGAATCCAAAATGTAATCACAGAAATATTCCGCTAGTAGTTCATTAATCTCTAATAAATATTGTCAAAGATTTAATTCTGTTTTGAATGAAAACGGAAGTGATCAAAAACAGTAATTATGACACAATATATATGAAGGAATGCTACAAATTAGATGAATTATACACAATTTACATAATGAATTGAAGAAAAAAACGAGTTTGAATTGAAGAAACATACACGCGGATAAAATCGATCATTATGTAGTCATTGGCGTGTTATTTTCTCGTATAATTGCAAACATACTCTATTTTATACTTTTTTGTATTAATGCCTAGTGTGTAGCCAAAAAATAAAACTACATGAAATAGTAAGTACTAAATTTTAATAAATGTATGTCATCAAATGTATACAACAAGTATCTATATAAAGTCTACTTGATGAACTTACTCACGTTTAAGATTAAGTAAATAAGCAACGATTCAACTGACCAACTATAAAACAAGATTTATGTTAATATTTTAAGGGAGTAGCATCAATATTGACAACTTAAAAATCTCATCAAATAGATATTTTTAAATTTAATAACCACGAAATTAATTCATAACACAAAACAATGTTAATTATCTTTAGATTTATATCAAAATCAAAGAATTATAAGCATATTTAAAGTTTAGGAATCGACTAAAATCACAATTAGTCAACAACTACGCCAGTATCACGTACAGGTAAAGGGGTTAAGGTTGAGTAATTTTATTAGTGAAATGAAATTTGTTATCATCCAGTTGAATGCATTGAAATTTTTAGAACCTTATATTGGTAATTTTGAGAAAATCTGTTCGGGCTATTTTACTGAAATGCTAAGACGTATTTTTGATGTAGTATTGTACTGTAATTTGTAACCTAAATAGGTATTTTATTATTAAAAGTCCTATAAAAACGACTGCACTATGCTATAAAAACTACCGAATTAAAATTAAGATTAAAAAAAAAAATGAGGACAATGAAGTGCTGGAAAAAGATCACATATCATCATACCATATATCAAAATAATGAAATAAAATTTATAAACAATTCGTTCCAAGTAAAATCTTATTTGACTGCATGTGTCCTTTTTTAAATATATCTTAACCATATTGTGTAGTATATAAAATATATTTTTATTTTTTTATGATGTGGCATGAAACAATACAACTATTAATTTTCACCCCCATGTTGATAATTTTTTTTAATAGCCATATTAGTAATTTAATCATTTTAACCCTGGTCGATAATTCATCAATTATCACTAGTTCAATTACTTCCGCCAGGCATCGACCAGTGTCACTTCTTACCCAGCAAAGAGCACGGAGTAAGGATGAGAACAAAACCGGTCGCATGTCTCTCTCACGCAATAAGCTTTCTCTCACTTCGAAAACGCTCCACAGTTTTCGGTAGTTATTACTGTTTATGCATCGAGCGTAGTAGTGACAATTACGATTATCATTTTACCTTTTCAGTATAGGTAATTTTCCAGTAAATTCATGAAATTACTAACATTTTCAAAGATCAACTTGAAATCCAGGATTTATACCTATTACACATGCATTGAACAGGCAAGTTTCAGAAATTAAATAAGCTATTATTAAGAATTACAAAATTTATTTATCACTTTAGTTATAGTACAGAATTTAAGAAGAGAACAGATATATTAAATTAAGAAACTAAGAAGAGGACCTTTAGGAACAGTAATAATATGTTAGACAGGAAAAATAGACCGAGAAGACATTCAAAGAATAGAAGTAGAAGATGACATAAAATAAAAAAAATCAAAATAGCCTAAAAGTCAATTCCCTAAGAAATATCTTTATTGTAATATTCTGTTCTGTTAATACTTTTATTCAAGCTATAAATAACATCACATCATAATCAATTGATTTTAAAGTCAACAATTAAAGCTATAAAAAATAAATTAGCCCTTTTCAAAAAGTAAGTACATTTAGTCATTTCCCAAGTTAATTTCCCCCTGTTTTAACTTGGCTGCACCGTACTGATAACGAAATAGTCAGAAATACGTTGATTACGGTTATATATAAGTTCCGAGAGGTTCCGGGGTTAGTACAATTAAACTACAATTAATACTAATCTTAGTCACATCAATAGGAACATCCACAGACATCAATCTTCCACTCAGACTCAACCCAAGCAGTCAGACCCTCATCATATGAAAGCTTTTCTTCCTTACATCAAAGGTGTCACTGACAAAATTGATAAACTTTTAAAATCAAGAGGAATACAGACAATATTTACCTCCCAACAAAAACTTTCATCTTTTGTCCACTCAATCAAAGACAACATTCCAAATGAACAACACAACAAACTATTAGCCATAATTGTACAAAATTTGAGGTACACCTATTTTGAGATACAAGGATTCCATATTTGACATTTGCTCTGTTACCAGATTTGCAGTTTCTCTTATATTGTTAAGTTTAGGTTTTTCAAATTGATCACCCTATATAGTCAGTTATTACTGGAATCTCCTATTCAATACGAGTTCAACAATATGTAACTTTTTTCAACCATATGTAACACAAATTTTTTAATACTAACTATTTTCAACTCCGTTAAAACATAACAATTGTTAGATTACAACATGTTTTAACATAATGATTACTTTATCAAGTATTCATAAATGTGCTCCATTTGTGAGTTGACAGTACCCTAATCGATGGTAGAATGCGTCTACCACATTTCTCCATAATTGTCTAGAAATTATTCGAGATTCATTGATAATTCGTTACCATAACATTTACACCAAAATAAGCTGAAGCTCCATCTTGCTTAAAGCATATCTAATTAAAATTCGCCCCAAACAAGTTTCTCAGTGTAGGTACAATTTCATTTCTAAGTATCATTTCGTAAGTATCTGACGTTAAATTTCCTTCGATAAAAACTGGCCAAGTTAACTGAGTACCTACTATACCTGACCATACATTAAATTTTTGTGGTCTTTGAGTATGGTTTCCACGTATCCAGTGTGGATTTACGTCACTCCAGTACCTTAAATTGTGTCAATTTACACATCCACACAGTGTAAATGTTGCTTTATCCGAAAAACATATTCTGTTAGCGAAATTTTCATCATTTTCAATTTTATCCATTATTACCTCTTTTTCTTCAGGTTCCCTCTCCTATCGGAGGTTGGAAATCATCATCGCTATTCTAATTTTATTGGCCGCGCTTCTGAATAATTCTAATGAGCTGCAACCGAACCCCTCTCTCAAATTTCTTAGCCAGGATATTTTACGTCGTCCTGGGTTTCTCTTCCCTTGAATCTTCCCTTGCATAATTAACCTAAGTAATACGTACTTCTCGCCCCTCATTATATGACCCAGATATTGAATCTTTCTAATTTTAACAGTTTTTATGACTTCACATTCCTTCTTTATTCTTTGTAACACCTCTATATTAGTTACTTTCTTAGTCCACGATATTCTGTGGATTTTCTTGTAGCACCACATCTCAAAGGAGTTTAATTTTTTGATTTCATACTGTTTTATTATCCACGTTTCCATGCCGTTACCTCAGTAACCTCTCAGTAACCCCTCAGTACCTCATCATTACCTGAGTAAACTCTAATCTACGATCGAAGTCATCTTCAATTAGTTCTTGCAATAAGTTAATTTTTTATGGTTTAAATTTATTATTACGTAATACACGTAAGACTGAAGAACGACCTACATCATGTACTTGAGCATATTCTGCGTGAGGATGTATGTGGATCTTCAACAAAACTTTGCATTATATCTAAAGTTTTGTTGTTATTCATAACTCTTTTTGGTCTACCTGATCGGTATATATCTTTTACTTCTCCAGATTTTTTAAATCGCTTTACAGTTTTTTGTACCGTCGCCTTATGAATGGGAGAACGGTTTGGAAAAGTATCATTGTTGACAAGTTGGCTACTTCACAATAATTTTTTTTCTGTCACCGTACCCTCTTATTATTAGAATTGTAATTCGTCCTTTTTCGTTAAGAGACATTTTAAAGAAGTAATTTACCTTGCAGAACTTTTTGAAACACAATTATTGTCAGATTTAGTTAATAATGTAAATGGTGAACAAATGACAAAATCACAGCAATCTACATTTAAATATTTAAATTTATTAAAATCTACATAGTTTGCACTGTTTTATGTATTTAAGACTTTATAGACTACATAAAATCGTAAGTGCTACATATGGTTAAACTCGAATTGACTAGGAATAATAACTGAATATACAGGGTGATGAATTTGAAAAACCAAAGTTATTAATAATATAAGAGAAACGTCAAATCTGGCAGCATTGCAAATATCAAATATATAATCTCCGTACCCCAAAATAGGTGTACCTCAAATTGTATACAATTATGACTCGCAATTTACGAGATATTTGGCCCTTTCCAGACTTTTGGGCCACACCGAATATGCATTATATACATGCCCCAAATTTATGATTTTTCAGGCCCGCCAACAGTTGACCAACATACTGACTGAAAAAACTATAATATTATATTTCATATAATCGACAACTTATTCAAAATGACCTGTCAAGAATTTTTACATAATTCGCTGCAGGATCCGCTACTGTTTTGATTAAAACAGGTTTAATAGCAATATTCCCCATCAAATTCATTCCTAATGCGCAGCTACTGCGGGAGTGTTCAATTTAATCAATCAGATCGACGCTATTATAAAAACAAATAGCGTAAACTTGTAAGAGTAAAAATCAGTATTCCTGCAATAAATAACAGATAACAGTTAGAGCAAGCATTTGTCTGATGTGCCATTATTGTAATTACTAAGTGTGTGATTAAAGCGTACACTTTTATTAATTAAAATAAATATTATTCAGAGATATGTTTGATTTATTTATTTTTATTTGATGTCTATCGAAAAACGATGTTACTCAGTTTACTAACCTTTGGCAATTTTTTTAATTTGGATAACGCATCACTTCAAATAGCTTGTGGGTAGTTGCTAAATCCTCTTTATATTTATTAGTTTATTATTACTCCTTTCTGGCCACAACTATTTTTGTCAAAATATCTCGATGATTTTCTCAAAAATATAATAAAATACCAGTAACGGCATTGAAAAATTACTAATAAAAATTTTTAGAAACTGGTTTTCGAAAAACATGTTGTGTAGTTAACGACACGTTCGCACATAGTGGTATCAATAAAAATAGTAATTTTTATGAAACTACATTTAATTTTTTTTTACAATAAAGCATAGTTTAATTATATTACTTAAGGCCTAAAATAGTTGATAAAATGGTAATCTTTGAGGCATTTATCGTGAAATGGAATTTCACATCTATTGCATACTTTTATAGTTTTATTTAAACATATACGACATCTCTGAGCATCAGTAATAATTAGATGCTGTGTTGATGTAAATGGAGCAAGAATTATTGGGATATTTTGAGGTACAGTAGGTTGGGTTACTTTCATAATTCTAAGTCAATTTTATATCCAAATTGTCGTGCTAGTGTCAAAGCAAAAGTTACACAAATATCCAGCATCTGTAGTAATATCGGAAACTACCATTTTTTCACGTATTTTTATTCTATATTTTGAAAAGTTATTGTTCGTCAAGTGTTAGCTCCGCCCATTTTGAATTATTTCGATTAAGGGTTACTTCCTGATTAAACAAATCCAAACATGCGGCTAAACATTCTGCACCGTTTTTCCGGAAAATCGAAAAAACTGTAGATTTTTTAATTTGATTTTTCCCCTTTTCCAGCAAACTGGGGTTAAGGGATCAGAAAAAAACACATGTTTGGAATTAGCTGGACCAAGTGCATGTACCAAAACATTAAACAAATTTTTTTTTTTTTTTTAAATTTGGAAAAAATTTCCCAAGGGGGTACCCTTGGATTTTTGTCAAATTTGGTTAATAGGCTATATTGGCGTCAATTTTCGTCAGAGATTCAAGCGAATAGACATGTCCTACATAAAATTGGCCGCTTGTTCTTCTGCCATACTCAGAATTTTCCTACATCTAACGGTTCGTGAGAAAAATTTCCACTTGGATGTCTGTATTTCTGAAAATTTCGTAAAAATTAAAAGTGAATATTTTGTTTAAAATTTGAATTACTTCGATTAAGGGTTACTTGCTGATTAAAAAAATCCAAACGCGTTGCCAGAAATTATGCACAGTTTTGCCGGAAAATCGAAAAAACTGTAGATCGTTGGATTTTTATCAAATTTTGTTAATCGGCTACATTGACGTCAATTTTCGTCCGAGAGTCAAGCGAATAGACATTTCCTACATAAAATTGGCCGCTTGTTCTTCTGCCATACTCAGAATTTTCCTATATCTAACGGTTCGTCAGAAAAATTTCCACTTGGATGTCTGTATATGCTGAAACTTTCGTGAAAATTAAAAGTAAATATTTTGTTTGAATTTTAAATTATTTCGATTAACGGTTACTTGCTTATAAAAAAAATCAAAATACGTTGCCAGAAATTATGCACCGTTTTGCCGGAAAATCGAAAAAACTTTATATTTTTTAATTCGATTTTTCTTTTTTCCGGCAAACTGGGGTTAAAGGATCAGAAAAAAACACATGTTTGGAATAAGCTGGACTAAGTGCATGTACCAAAACGATAAACGAAATTTTTTTTTTGGAATATTTGGATTTTTGTCAAATTTGGTTAATCGGCTATATTGGCGTCAATTTTCGTCCGAGATTCAAGCAATTAGACATTTCCTACATAAAATTGGCCGCTTGTTCTTCTGCCATACTCAGAATTTTCCTACATGTAACGGTTCGTGAGAAAAATTTCCACTTGGATGTCTGTATTTGCTGAAAATTTCGTAAAAATTAAAAGTGAATATTTTGTTTAAAATTTGAATTACTTCGATTAAAGGTTACTTGCTGATTAAAAAAATCCAAACACGTTGCCAGAAATTATGCACCGTTTTGCCGGAAAATCGAAAAAACTAGACCGTTGGATTTTTATCAAATTCCGTTAATAAGCTATATTGGCGTCAATTTTCGTCTGAGAGTCAAGCGAATAGACATTTCCTACATAAAATTGGCCGCTCGTTCTTCTGCCATACCCAGAATATTCCTTCATTTAACGGTTCGTGAGAAAAATTTCCACTTGGATGTCTGTATTTGCTGAAAATTTCGTGAAAATTAAAAGTGAATATTTTGTTTGAAATTTGAATTATTTCGATTAAGGGTTACATGCTAATTAAAAAATTTTTAACACGTTGCCAGAAATTATGCACCGTTTTGCCGGAAAATCGAAAAAACTGTAGATCGTTGGATTTTTATCAAATTTCGTTAATCGGTTATATTTTACGAAAATTTTGGACCGAGAGTCAAGTGAATAGACATTTCCTACATAAAATTGGCCGCTCATTCTTCTGCCATATTTAGAATTTTCCTATATCTAACGGTTCGTAAGAAAAATTTCCGCTTGGGTGTCTGTATTTGCTGAAAATTTCGTGAAAATTAAAAGTGAATATTTTGTTTAATTTTTAAATTATTTCGATTAACGGTTACTTGCTGATTAAAAAAATCCAAACACGTTGCAAGAAATTATGCACCATTTTGCCGGAAAATCGAAAAAACTGTGTATTTTTTAATTCGATTTTTCTTTTTTTCCGGCAAACTGGGGTTAAGGGATCAGAAAAAAACACATGTTTGGAATAAGCTGGACTAAGTGCATGTATCAAAACAATAAACGAAATTTTTTTTTTTGGAAAATTTGGAGAAAATTTCCCAAGGGGGTACCCTTGGATTTTTGTCAAATTTGGTTAATCGGCTATATTGGTGTCAATTTTCGTCCGAGATCCAAGCGAATAGACATTTCTTACATAAAATTGGCCGCTTGATCTTCTGCTATACTCAGAATTTTCCTACATCTAACGGTTCGTGAGAAAAATTTCCACTTGGATGTCTGTATTTGCTGAAAATTTGGTAAAAATTAAAAGTGAATATTTTGTTTTAAATTTGAATTACTTCTATTAAAGGTTACTTGCTGATTAAAAAAGTCCAAACACGTTGCCAGAAATTATGCACCGTTTTGCCGGAAAATCGAAAAAACTGTAGACCGTTGGATTTTTATCAAATTTCGTTAATCGTTTATAACATATTGGCCCAATTTTGGTCCAAAAGTCAAGCGAAAGGATATTTCTTACATAAAATTGGCTGCTCGTTCTTTTGTTATACTCAGAATTTTCCTACATCTAACTGTTCGTAAGAAAAATTTCCACTGGGATGTATGTATTCGCTGAAAAGTTCGTGAAAATTAAAGTGAATATTTTGTTTGAAATTTAAATTATTTCGGTTAACGGTTACTTGCTGATTAAAAAAATATAAACACGTTGCCAGAAATTATGCACCGTTTTGCCGGAAAATCGAAAAAACTGTATATTTTTTAATTCGATTTTTCTTCTTTTCCGGCAAACTGGGGTTAAGGGATCAGAAAAAAACACGTGTTTGGAATAAGCTGGACAAAGTGCATGTACCAAAACAATAAACGAAATTTTTTTTTTGGAAAATTTGGAAAAAATTTCTTAAGGGGGTACCCTTGGATTTTTGTCAAATTTGGTTAATCGGCTATATTGGTGTTAATTTTCGTCCGAGATTCAAACGAATAGACATTTCTTACATAAAATTGGCCGCTTGGTCTTCTGCTATACTCAGAATTTTCCTACATCTAACGGTTCGTGAGAAAAATTTCCACTTGAATGTCTGTATTTGCTGAAAATTTCGTAAAAATTAAAAGTGAATATTTTGTTTGAAATTTGAATTACTTCGATTAAGAGTTACTTGCTGATTAAAAAAGTCCAGACACGTTGCCAGAAATTATGCACCGTTTTGCCGGAAAATCGAAAAAACTGTAGACCGTTGGATTTTTATCAAATTTCGTTAATCGTTTATAATAATATTGGCCCAATTTTGATTCAAAAGTCAAGCGAAAGGATATTTCTTACATAAAATTGGCCGCTCGTTCTTCTGTTATACTCAGAATTTTCCTACATCTAACTGTTCGTAAGAAAAATTTCCATTGGGATGTATGTATTCGCTGAAAAGTTCGTGAAAATTAAAAGTGAATATTTTGTTTGAAATTTAAGTTATTTCGATTAACGGTTACTTGCTGAATAAAAAAATACAAACACGTTGCCAGAAATTATGCACCGTTTTGCCGGAAAATCGAAAAAACTGTATATTTTTTAATTCGATTTTTCCTCTTTTCCGGCAAACTGGGGTTAAGGGATCAGAAAAAACACATGTTTGGAATAAGCTGGACCAAGTGCATGTACCAAAACAATAAACAAAATTTTTTCTTTTGGAAAATTTGGAAAAAATTTCCCAAGGGGGTACCCTTGGATTTTTGTCAAATTTGGTTAATCGGCTATATTGGCGTCAATTTTTGTCCGAGTTTCAAGCGAATAGGCATTTCCTACATGAAATTGGCCGCTTGTTCTTCTGCCATACTCAGAATTTTCCTACATCTAACGGTTCGTAAGAAAAATTTCCACTTGAATGTCTGTATTTGCTGAAAATTTCGTAAAAATTAAAAGTGAATATTTTGTTTAAAATTTGATATACTTCGATTAAAGGTTACTTGCTGATTAAAAAAATACAAATACGTTGCCAGAAATTACGCACCGTTTTGCCGGAAAATCGAAAAAACTGTACATTTTTTAATTTGATTTTTCTTTTTTTCCGGCAAACTGGGGTTAAGGGATCAGAAAAAAACACATCTTTGGAATAAGCTGGATTAAGTTCATGTACCAAAACCTTAAACAAAATTTTTTTTTTTGGAAATTTGGAAAAAATTTCCCAAGGGGGTACCCTTGGATTTTTGTCAAATTTGGTTAATCGGCTATATTGGCGTCAACTTTCGTCCGAGATGTAAGCGAATAGGCATTTCTTACATAAAATTGGCCGCTTGTTCTTCTGCCATACTCAGAATTTTCCTATATCTAACGGTTCGTCCGAAAAATTTCCACTTGGATGTCTGTATTTGCTGAAAATTTCGTGAAAATTAAAAGTGAATATTTTGTTTGAATTTTAAATTATTTCGATTAACGGTTACTTGCTAATTAAAAAAATCTAAATACGTTGCCAGAAAATATGCACCGTTTTGCCGGAAAATCGAAAAAACTGTATATTTTTAATTCGATTTTTCTTTTTTTCCGGCAAACTGGGGTTAAGGGATCAGAAAAAAACACATGTTTGGAATAGGCTGGACTTAGTGCATGTACCAAAACGATAAACGAAATTTTTTTTTTGGAAAATTTGGAAAAAATTTCCCAAGGGGGTATCCTTGGATTTTTGTCAAATTTGGTTAATCGGCTATATTGGCGTCAATTTTCGTCCGAGATTCAAGCGAATAGACATTTCTTACATAAAATTGGCCGCTCGTTCTTTTGTTATACTCTGAATTTTCCTACATCTAACTGTTCGAAAGAAAAATTTCCACTGGGATGTATGTATTCGCTGAAAAGTTCGTGAAAATTAAAAGTGAATATTTTGTTTGAAATTTAAATTATTTCGATTAATGGTTACTTGCTAATTAAAAAAATACAAACACGTTGCAAGAAATTATGCACCGTTTTGCCGGAAAATCGAAAAAACTGTATATTTTTTAATTCGATTTTTCCTCTTTTCTGGCAAACTGGGGTTAAGGAATCAGAAAAAAACGCATGTTTGGAATAAGCTGGACTAAGTGCATGTACCAAAACAATAAACGAAATTTTTTTTTTTTGGAAAATTTGGAAAAAATTTCCCAAGGGGGTACCCTTGGATTTTTGTCAAATTTGGTTAATCGGCTATATTGGCGTCAATTTTCGTCCGAGATTCAAGCAAATAGACATTTCCTACATAAAATTGGCCGCTTGTTCTTCTGCCATACTCAGAATTTTCCTACATCTAACGGTTCGTAAGAAAAATTTAAACTTGGATGTCTGTATTTGCTGAAAAGTTCGTGAAAATTAAAAGTAAATATTTTGTTTAAAGTTTGAATTACTTCGATTAAGGGTTACTTGCTGATTAAAAAAATCTAAACACGTTGCCAGAAATTATGCACCGTTTTGCCGGAAAATCGAAAAAACAGTAGACCGTTGGATTTTTATCAAATTTCGTTAATAGGCTATATTGGCGTCAATTTTCGTCCGAGAGTCAAGCGAATAGACATTTCCTACATAAAATTGGCCGCTCGTTCTTTTGCCGTACTCAGAATTTTCCTATATCTAACGGTTCGTGAGAAAAATTTCCACTTGGGTGTCTGTATTTGCTGAAAATTTCGTGAAAATTAAAAGTGAATCTTCTGTTTAAATTTTAAATTATTTCGATTAAAGGTTACTTGCTGATTAAAAAAATCCAAACACGTTGCCAGAATTTATGCACCGTTTTGCCGGAAAATCGAAAAAACTGTATATTTTTTAATTCGATTTTTCTTTTTTTCCGGCAAACTGGGGTTAAGGGATCAGAAAAAAACACATGTTTGGAATAAGCTGGAATAAGTGCATGTACCAAAACAATAAACGAAATTTTTTTTTTTTGGAAAATTTGGAAAAAATTTCCCAAGGGGGTACCCTTGGATTTTTGTCAAATTTGGTTAATCGGCTATATTGGCGTCAATTTTCGTCCGAGAGTCAGGCGAATAGACATTTCCTACATAAAATTGGCCGCTCGTTCTTTTGCCGTACTCAGAATTTTCCTATATCTAACGGTTCGTGAGAAAAATTTCCACTTGGGTGTCTGTATTTGCTGAAAATTTCGTGAAAATTAAAAGTGAATCTTCTGTTTAAATTTTAAATTATTTCGATTAACGGTTACTTGCTGATTAAAAAAATCCAAACACGTTGCCAGAATTTATGCACCGTTTTGCCGGAAAATCGAAAAAACTGTATATTTTTTAATTCGATTTTTCTTTTTTTCCGGCAAACTGGGGTTAAGGGATCAGAAAAAAACACATGTTTGGAATAAGCTGGAATAAGTGCATGTACCAAAACAATAAACGAAATTTTTTTTTTTTTGAAAATTTGGAAAAAATTTCCCAAGGGGGTACCCTTGGATTTTTGTCAAATTTGGTTAATCGGCTATATTGGCGTCAATTTTCGTCCGAGAGTCAAGCGAATAGACATTTCCTACATAAAATTGGCCGCTCGTTCTTTTGCCGTACTCAGAATTTTCCTATATCTAACGGTTCGTGAGAAAAATTTCCACTTGGGTGTCTGTATTTGCTGAAAATTTCGTGAAAATTAAAAGTGAATCTTCTGTTTAAATTTTAAATTATTTCGATTAACGGTTACTTGCTGATTAAAAAAATCCAAACACGTTGCCAGAAATTATGCACCGTTTTGCCGGAAAATCGAAAAAACAGTAGACAGTTGGATTTTTATCAAATTTCGTTAATAGGCTATATTGGCGTCAATTTTCGTCCGAAAGTCAAGCGAATAGACATTTCCTACATAAAATTGGCCGCTCGTTCTTCTGCCATACTCAGAATTTTCCTATATCTAACGGTTCGTGAGAAAAATTTCCACTTGGGTGTCTGTATTTGCTGAAAATTTCGTGAAAATTAAAAGTGAATATTTTGTTTGAAATTTCAATTATTTCGATTAACGGTTACTTGCTGATTAAAAAAATCCAAACACGTTGCCAGAAATTATGCACCGTTTTGCCGGAAAATCGAAAAAACTGTATATTTTTTAATTCGATTTTTCTTTTTTTCCGGCAAACTGGGGTTAAGGGATCAGAAAAAAACACATGTTTGGAATAAGCTGGACTAAGTGCATGTACCAAAACAATAAACGAAATTTTTTTTTTTGGAAAATTTGGAAAAAATTTCCCAAGGGGGTACCCTTGGATTTTTGTCAAATTTGGTTAATCGGCTATATTGGCGTCAATTTTCGTCCGAGATTCAAGCAAATAGACATTTCTTACATAAAATTGGCCGCTTGTTCTTCTGTTATACTCAGAATTTTCCTACATCTAACAGTTCGTGAGAAAAATTTCCACTTGGATGTCTGTATTTGCTGAAAATGTCGTGAAAATTAAAAGTGAATATTTTGTTTGAAATTTAAATTATTTCGATTAACGGTTACCTGCTGATGAAAAAGATCTAAACGCGTTGCCAGAAATTATGCACCGTTTTGCCGGAAAATCGAAAAAACAGTAGACCGTTGGATTTTTATCAAATTTCGTTAATAGGCTATATTGGCGTCAATTTTCGTCCGAGAGTCAAGCGAATAGACATTTCCTACATAAAATTGGCCGCTCGTTCTTTTGCCATACTCAGAATTTTCCTATATCTAACGGTTCGTGAGAAAAATTTCCACTTGGATGTCTGTATTTGCTGAAAATGTCGTGAAAATTAAAAGTGAATATTTTGTTTGAAATTTAAATTATTTCGATTAACGGTTACCTGCTGATGAAAAAGATCTAAACGCGTTGCCAGAAATTATGCACCGTTTTGCCGGAAAATCGAAAAAACAGTAGACCGTTGGATTTTTATCAAATTTCGTTAATAGGCTATATTGGCGTCAATTTTCGTCCGAGAGTCAAGCGAATAGACATTTCCTACATAAAATTGGCCGCTCGTTCTTTTGCCATACTCAGAATTTTCCTATATCTAACGGTTCGTGAGAAAAATTTCCACTTGGATGTCTGTATTTGCTGAAAATGTCGTGAAAATTAAAAGTGAATATTTTGTTTGAAATTTAAATTATTTCGATTAAGGGTTACCTGCTGATTAAAAAAATCCAAACACGTTGCCAGAAATTATGCACCGTTTTGCCGGAAAATCGAAAAAACTGTATATCGTTGGATTTTTATCAAATTTCGTTAATCGTTAATAATATATTGGCCCAATTTTGGTCCAAAAGTCAAGCAAAAGGACATTTCTTACATAAAATTGGCCGCTCGTTCTTCTGTTATACTCAGAATTTTCCTACATCTAACTGTTCGTAAGCAAAAAATTTCCACTGGGATGTATGTATGCGCTGAAAATTTCGAGAAAATTAAAAGTGTATATTTTGTCTGAAATTTGAATTATTTCGATTAAGGGTGACTTGTTGATTAAAAAAATCTAAACACGTGGCCAGAAATTATTCACCGTTTTGCCGGAAAATCGAAAAAACTGTAGACCGTTGGATTTTTATCAAATTTTGTTAATGGGCTATATTGGCGTCAATTTTGGTCCGAGGGTCAAACTAATGGACATTTCCTACATAAAATAGGCGGCTTGTTCTTCTGCCATACTCAGAATTTTCCTACATCTGACTGTTCGTGAGAAAAATTTGCACTTGGATGTATGTATTCGCTGAAAAGTTCGTGAAAATTAAAAGTGTACATTTTGCTTGAAATTTGAATTATTTCGATTAAGGGTGACTTGTTGATTAAAAAAATCTAAACATGTGGCTAAAAATTATGCACCGTTTTCTCGGAAAATCGAAAAAACTGTATATTTTTTAATTCGATTTTTCCTCTTTTTCGGCAAACTGGGGTTAAACAGCTATAACGCACTGAGCTCTTTAGATTTTTGTGTCGTCGTTTATTTGTTTCTTTTACCCCAATTCTTTGTAATTCAAGTCCAAATTCTTTAATCTATTACACAACACAAACAATTCACCGTATATTATTTTTGTGTACGTCTAATCACCAGTATCACGAGAATTTCTCCGCTTATCAAAATTAAAAGACCGTTAGGAAAAAGCGGCAAAAAATGCAGATCTAGATATGAAACAAATCTAGGTTTAATAACAAAACTTTGTAATAACATTCCAATATTACGCTCATATATGACGAGGTGATCGACCGCATCGAATCCACATTAAAGGTATATTTTTCGTCGGTCCATTAGTCACGGGATTTGTCCTTAATTTAGATGCCGTTAATTTAAAAAAAAAAACACTTGCGAAACCCTAATAGTGTTCTGAGCAGGTGGTGAAATTTATTAATATAAACATAGTCTATCTTGTTGCTATAAACACTAACTATATCGTTAACTCGTTAGACTGTACTAGGTTTTGGCGCATTCACCAAATATTAGCTAATATTTTTATTACTATTTTTGTTCTGGACTACCTATATCAATTGTATGTTTCTTACAAAGAGATATTATATTTTGAAGTATACAATGACTCGATATATAGTTGCTGGATTAATCTAATTTGCCCCTGTTTTTTATTTCTAGTAGTGACTGTTACAGTTATTATATCAATTTCTGTTATTTTATAGTCTCACATAAATCAATCAATTCAGCTGTCCAGTAGGACAGGCGTTAGAAAGAATATCGAGGTGAGTTACTCTAATAAAAAAGTAAATGTTATAGTTCTTCGTTTTCTTTTGTTGCGATGCCATTTCATCAAATTGGCGAAGGTTGAATACAATCCTGAATAACTGTTCGTATTGTCTGGGATTTACCTGGCGAAAATTGTTCTGGTTATTTTTTCTATTTAACCTATTTTAGAAACTTTTTAAAACAAATAATATCAAACGCTATTCGAAAAACAAACTGTGTGAGGAAAACACGAAGATTTCTACATTAAAAACGGACCCAATTCCATTTATACAATGTTTCTTGATTGTTCACTCCAATATTTTTTGAAAAAAAGATTGAGAATAAGCTCTGTACAAGCTCAAACTTGATTGACTTATGGGGTTTCTCAAATAAATTGTTTAGCGTCACCTGAAACTAAACTTTATAAAGAATAAATGAAACTAATGAAACAAAATACATATAGTATTGTAATTTATATTAAAAAGTACAAAAATATTAATACAACAAAAAAAAACGAAAATTGTGACCATTCATCTTCTTCAGGTATATTGTTGGCCGTTGTGGGTCAGTTGAACAATTAATTACAATAAACCTGGATATTTTCTACATGCGATATATAACTGTATTTTGTATACCAACAATCTTCTTATAATTAATCGGAATCTTTCCACAGGGATGTGGAAAAGGGTGTGCTACAACCAAGTTTGAGTTCTCGTATGAGTAGTGAAAATGTATGAATTGGCTTATTTTTAGTTGAACCTTCTGATTCGTTGGAATATTTTTGTCGCTGGATTCCGCGAATAGCATGGTTTATTGTAGTACTCTAGCCACCATCTTTTGTAATCAATTACGTCTTCAGCATTGACCAATACCTTATTAAAGCGGTTATTTTTACATAAAGTTTTTATCAACTGTCCATATTCTTCCATGGTGTATATACGATCTACTTTTCCAATTTTCCTTTTAATCACCGCAAAATTCCTATCGCAGCGTAGGAAGGAATGACCCTTAATAGGAAAATAATGGTCAATGGTCTCAAATCTTTCGAGCAAAATCAAAGCTTGAAAAAACCTTAACACAGTATGGTTTTTATTTTGCGCTCCACAACCGTCAGAGAAAAAATGAAGATATTTTGCCAACGGCATGTTCTGTATAAAATACTTCATTAGAAATGAGCAACCCTCATTCGGCCCCTTCGTATCGTTACCCTCATGATTCAGAAAAAACGATGTTTTTCCTGTTTTATTATTGTTAATACAAAAACGTTTACTGTTACCTGGCGAAGATTCTGCAGTTGAACCAGTTAAAGGTTCTGCATAAAATGTATAGAAGTAACCCCAATTTTCTCGTTAAATTTAGATGAATCATTTTCTTGTCGGCTGTGACTCTCTTTGCCTTATCGTTCAAATGCGTACTATTTATTTTCATTGCAATCTCCTCTCACACACACAACATGTGTCTACCTAAAGTATTAAAAATTATAATTCAAAATCTTCTTTAAAAACTTTTCTGTAGTATCAATACTTAACAGTGGCATATTCCGGAAATTTTTCTGTAAACATTTTGTAGATACGAGTGATATCTGGTTTCTCATTTAAATAATATTCTTCCTTGCCAGTATACTGAGCTAAGTTTGTGGGATATGATTTATGTTCAAGAATAGCATCTGTTATAGTACCAGAAATTGCATTGCCTTAGGTACTTCTTTCACTTTTGTCGAATGGTGATTTTCCTGCACTTGAAAAAGAAATATACTCCATGAAGAAAACAGAGGGCCATTTTAAAAACGGTAGTTTTGCTATTAGAGGTTTATATGGAGTATACATAGCTACTACTTCTATTAAGTTTTGAAGACTCAACAAGTTCTTTTCTTTTACGTCGCTGCTTAACTACGTTTGCAAAAATTAGGCTTTGTAAGTAACAATCCTGTCCATTTTTTGTAGTGAAGTCCCTAAATCGTTGAAAAATTTGCATGTTTTCATCTTTACTCATCACCGAAAAGCATTTTTTCGGCAACTAAAAATTAAGTACATATTAACAAATTTAGATTTATCAATCAACAAAAAATTGTTTTCAATGAAATTTTTTTATTGGAAAATAACAAATTATCAATTTACTTGCAATCTTCGGAAAATAGAAAAGGAACTACAGGAACATTCTTCTCCTTTCAATTGATGTATTCGTTTTCTTTGACTCCAGCTCGTTTTATTGTTTTATTTTTATATATGTAGGGTTTGTTTATTCCTTTCTTTTTCTGATTAGGTAACTTAATATCATTATAATCATTGTCACTTTCACTCATTTTAAAATACTTTTGTTAAGATATAATATGCTGCATAGGAGAAACGCCTTTAGTCATGGACTTATGGTGTTGCTCTTATATATTGCCTAATCATGCTGCTGTAGATAGGTTACGAATGCACTGACTAAAGGCGTTTCTTTACAAAAATGTGTATTTACAGTTTAAAAGTCCATTTTAGTGAAAAAACGATTTTGGTAAAATTATGACTTATGGGGTTTATCAAATAAGTGATTGAATTATTTTTTATTTTTTTACCTATCCTGGAGAAGGTGTTACCTATTTTTAAAATAACCTGGCTAGAGCCGTATAAATTATTCAGCCTTTTCAGGCATTTGAAATGCCTCATATTTGTTGATAAAACTCAAAATTAAAATTTATTGTTATAGGTTTTACAGATTAGGCTCTAAAAATGAAAATTCCATAGTGGCTGGCAGTGGAAGCAATAAAATCTATTTTTATAAGAGTTAGAAAAAATGGCAAAAATCGCGCAACTTTTATTTACTTAACAGCTTTATAAAAACTAACTTTACTTACAGCAAACTACAAAAACCGTCTATAAAAGCTGTACTCTTTTTCTTTAAAATGCATTTGACTTTTGTTGATAGGACACTCCGAGCAAAAGATATCGAATTTTTCCTGTAATGTTGATACAAATTTTATTTAAAAAATTGATTTCACGAGCGTAACTGATATTCAAAATCGCGGGTCGCTTCAAGTATTGTTTCTGAGAAAACGGTTCATTCTACAAAAAAATGCCAATAAAGAGTTCAAATGATGGTGTTTTTCAGAGGTAAACTGTAAATATATTGTCGGAATTAAAGATTATTCCTAATCATCCCATAGCTCTTGGTAAATTTGTATTTTTATTTTACGTAATTCGTCATCGAAGCGAAATCTCCTGTCTACATGCACAATAGTCTTTTTTCATTAATTATTGCAGCAAATTTATTTACAACAAAAACAAACTGAAAAATTAAAATATCAATAACTTTAAATAAGTAAGCTTTACTTAATGAAGAAAACAAAAGAATTTATAGCGTATAGCACACAAGTTAATTTAAATACTAAGAGTTAGTTAAGTACTTTGCAAAAAACTTTTCTCATAAATAATAGTAAATCAGTAACTAACAGTAAGGTATATAATGATAAAATACTAGTCTCTGTTTATTTGTTTTTAAAATTGTTACCTGTAGGACAAATAGGAATAATGAAATCGTGCAAGAAGTAGAAAAATATATTAGCTGCTAGAAAAAAAGAGTACCTTGAGGAATAAAAGAGTGGTTGTTTTAAAATGTTGAATATATACAGGGATATTTTTTTATTGGCTTTAGGGTAAATACCAACACAGCCAGACACAAATTTTTAAAAACAGATGCAATACAAGGATTACACATGGATTACACTCTTTTCGTTCAGGGGCCGATCAGGGCATACGATAAAAGGTGGGCCTTGGACAGATAGGTATACGTACATTAAGGAAAGACATCAGGTATCAACAAAGGTGGTTATATTTGTATATTCGTTGTTCTGACGAAAGACAGCAAACAATCGTAAATTTCTTTTCTGTCTAAAGCAAGAAGATGCAGTATATTATATGGGCTTTCAATGTTTAATTTTAAAATTCTTTTGAAAAGCTCATTAGATTGAGCTCAAAAAAACTGGTCCAGGTCACCGATTTTATTACAGGCTTCAACAAAAATTACCCTCAAGTATTTTTATTTTAAATAAATATGCTGGATAACCAGCGTGACCAAACTTCATTCTGCTGATAGTAGGTATACTTTTTCGACTGTAATCGTTCTCATTGTAGCAAGGTTTTCTCCTGAATTTGGTTTCAAGTCTGGTGTAACGGTTGGATTTGTAAAACTGTACTCTTGCCATAAATAGGACCATTTCTTCATTATTCTCTGATTTGCTATGATTATTTGTTCATCTGTGGTTAATTCGTAATTTATTTGTTCCTCCATTAGTATGCTTTCTTTGGCAATTTGATCTGCAATTTCATTGTTTGTTATTCCTGCGTATGCTTTGATTCAGAAGAAATTTGTATATTTATTTTAATCTTGTAAATGTTTAAGTATTGTTTGGATACTAAAAATAATGTCATTAGTTGTGTTTGAGTTTGTTTTTAAAATTTTAAGAACGGAAAGTGAATCGGAAAAGATTATAGCATTCTGATCCTCTTCCCGATGAACATATTCTAGTGCTTTTAGAATTGCTATTGCCTCAGCTGTGAAAATAAATGTGTTTTGTTTAACTTATATTTTTTTGTATACGTTTAGGTATAACGAAAGCGCAACCTGTACCTTCGGTGTTTTTTGATACATCAGTGTATATAGTGACGTAGTTTAAATGTTCCTCTAAAATTTGGTTTATGGCTATAAAAATGATGCTAACTCCAAATAAAGGGGTATATTCACATGACAGAAAATAAAGTGATCAAAATAGTCAGTCGCTACCTTTTTTTGTGGTTTTAAGGTCACGTTTCTTAATCTATTATTAGATTAAGAAACGTGACAGGAGGAGAGTTTTTATGAATCCAAAAAGGCTTAGTTAGGTCGTATTCGCTTACAGGAATATTAGTATACAATTTTTGATAAATGTAGAGGAGAAATTGTGCCAGATTCGATTATGTTATGCCAATTTTTGGATAAGATGATTTATATACACTATACGAGGAAAAACAGAATGTTGCTGTCGTTTAAATTTAAAAGGTAATAGAGTCAGATTTTTTCAGATTCAAAAATGTTTTTTTGCTTTAAAATACAGTGATTGCTTAAAGTAATAGGTTTCCTAATAAAACAAACATTTATTCCCCCACTACCATTGGTCATCTGGGGGGCTGACCAGAATATAAAACAATGTTTTTTCTTCATTATACGTAGCTATAAAATTAACAATAATTAACAAAAAAAAATAAATCTAAAGTTATCAGTAATATAAACATCTCCTAAAGCGATTGTTTAAAACAAATAATTATAATATTCCATCTCTGGAATATGATTACTTTAGACACAAGAACATGTAATGATAAGAGTAATAAGTGTTAATCAATTTTTACTTAATATAAATATATGAAAACTACTTACATAATCATTAAATTCTGGTATCCTGAGTAATATCTTAATCCCACCTACATATAATATAATATTATAAATTTTTTATAAGTATCACTAGACTCTAAGTATCTCTTCCTGCTTCCTATACTAGGACACAACAACCTCCCACACCAACTTTTCAAACCCTTTTTTTGTACCTTGTTTTGTTTATAAATTGTTTAAATTGAAGCAATTTAATTTCGGTTTCTTTAGTGGCTTCTACATATTTCTAGTTGAGAAAATTGTTTTGGTCTAAACATATATCCGTTGAGCAGGAAAATCGAGGTAGTTAAAAAGAAAAAAAGAAAACATGGCTATATCAGATAGAAAACAATAGACCAATATATTACATGCAAATTATGATTTTTTTCGTATTGTTGTTCATCTGCAGTTGATGAGCTAATGTTTTCGTTTTTAGCTGTAGGTTTTAGGGTAGTATCTAGCAATATTATTCCACTTTAGTTTTCTAGTTAATTACGAATAATAAGATTAGCTTGCTTATTAATTAATGTTCTCAGGTAATCCGTTATTGCCGGTTGATTATTATTTAACAATTTATTTGGTATCCCATCTTTATCTGCCGCTTTGCCGTTATTTAGTTTTTCAAGTGTTTTGTGTACTTTCGGCTTGTTTATGTAATCTTCTTAGTTTATGGTAATTTCTGGTTTTCTGGTTTCAAAGTCATTTGTTGCTATTCTATCTACAATATCTTTAGATGGTCAATTCATGCATTCTTTCCAATGTATTTCTATTCAATTAGTTCCTTCATTTCCGCTATTTGATCTCTTATAAAGCGCCATGTGTCTTTTTGTAGACCATAAAAATTATGCTCGATTCTTTTAAGATGGGCTTCCAGTGTTTGTTTTTAATTCTTCTTATACTTTTATGTATTTTATTTTTTATTCTCTTATAATTATTGTCGATTATTTGTGCATTGTTTGACATGTACTTTAAGTAAGCTTTTTACTTTTCGTTGCATTTTTCCCTCTGTACAGAATTACGAAATTTTTCAGTTTGGGGTAGATTTGGTTTATTTTTCTTTTGTTTATAGCTTCTTTAGCTGAGTTTAAGATGTTTGTTTTAATTTTTGTAAAATTTTAAAGAATATAGTCTATGTCTTGTCTAAAAGAATCTTTGTCTCCTAGTATTTTCAAAGGCATATTTGTGTCGTTCTTCGTGAAGAAAGAAAGTATTATCAATACCTAATTCATATGTTCTTTAGAAGTCCGTCAAAAAATTTCCGTTTTTTAGTTTCTGACAACCTTAGTATTACTATGTTGTTACCCACACGAGCGGTAAAATCAAGCGTAATGAATTTATATTCACTTTGTGGTATTATGTTTACTGTGCTCTTGAGGTGTTACCGAACGCTTTTTCTTGTCTTTACATCTCTGTTATTCTCTGGTGCATAAATTATGCTTAAAGCAATGTAAATTTTTAAGCAATGTTGGAACTGCATAACCACGAGGTGTACCACATTACAGACATTCAATAATTGCAAAAAAAATAAGATTACCATTGTCGGCACGTCAACTCTGGATCCTCTTTATGATTTCTTAAGCACTTGTCAGGGCATGGTTATACTCTACATATTATTTGCTTGCTGTCTTCATTGGCTACGATCCTGTGCCAAATGGATCATGTCATAGCATCATGTCGAGAAGACATGATGATGAGCAGACCAAATGAAGTCTCTGGTTTCCACCACAGTCTTTTTTTGGTCTGCCCATCTTATTGGAGATCTTCCTTTTGAACTTATGTCTTCTATATTTGCTTCTACTACAAATAATTCCGTGGTCGCTGTTCTTCTAGCTATGTGGCCGAAGTAAATTAAGTGTGGTTGGTTTACTTCTTTTTAGCCTGTCTTTTATATGAGGTTCTTCCAGAATTAACAGATTGGTTTTCTGTTCTGTTCAGGATAACGTAAACTTTGTCAGAGTAATGGGCCATGAAGGTCACACAGAGTTAAATAGACAGCAGCTAACCCAAAAGGCACCAGTTTTGCTACGAACATCATGGCTTGAAATAGTATACCTCAGTAAAGCGGATTCCAATCGAGTTAAGAGATCTAGGGACGGTATCGAGTGAGCGAAATTTCAGAAACGCCTTGAGCAGACTCCGGTACAAATGACCACGATTACAAAAGAGAAATTGAAATCAGAGAGTATTTTTTACTTACCTACTACTTACTTTTCCTACCCTTAAGTTAAGCGTCTATAGACCTTTCAGACCATTTGCAAAAATGACAGTGTCATCAGCGTGTCTTATGTTGTTAAGTTGCTCTACATTTTCAGTATTTGCTTGTCTATATTAGTTAGCGGTAAGTTCAGAATATGCCTGAATATATATATATTAAATAATAATGGCGCAAGCATACATCTCTATCGTACACCTCGTTTTATATTTATGTCGTTTGTTAAATGACCTCCAACTCTAATAACTACAGTTTGTCACTTGCCTTTCTTAGTAAGTTTGCTTCCTTTCGTGTATTGGATATCAAGTGCGAAAAACAATTCCCTAAGACAACCTATATCTTTCCACTTAGATTCTAGATAGTTTATGCATTACAAGATGCATCAGAATGAGCTCAAGGGGTCCAGAGTCTATTAAAAAATATTACCACATTAGTGGTTTATATATTAAAATGTTAAAATAAGTTTTGAGTCCCTAATATTAGGCTTGGTTTATTTACTATAAACTTTTTTTTATTTATTGTACCGACCCTTCGTTACATTTTATTGCGTGTTTGTAAATTTTGCCAGATTCAAAAACCAAGATTGATATAATGGTTATTGTTGTACTTTATTCATTGTTTGACAATTATTTTATTGCCATAACTTTAGTTTGCTAAGATTTTAAACTATCTGCAAAAAACTTATCGTACCGTATTAAATGCTTTTAGAAAAAAAAGTGGAGCAAAACGATTCAAATTCAATGAGAGTGGTTATATACAATGCGATAAGTTGTTTAAATTTTTTAAAGACATAATGGCTTGTTGAGGCATTTATTTAACAAAACCATTAACAATTATCAATCCACTCTTCGGCCAAAACCATCAAAACTATTAGTTATTCATCTCAACTCTTAACAATTTAAATTTATTTATACACAATATAGTGTGAGAAATATTTGACATAGATACGTTTTCAGATACCTTAAAAAGTATAGATTTCCTTTAGCAATTAAAATATCATTTTAGTGATTATTACTAGAATCGAAAGGACTAAAATGTTTCTACTGCATTCCTCTACTTACCTTCGTTTTATTCATGAATATAAGCTGGTAAAATTTTCTGTGTGGTGAAGAATATTGCAGGAATTATAAATAATTTTAAATATTTGATTTTTTTCTTCTTTCTATTTGATGTATGTCTTTAGCTGGAGGTAAACAAAATGAAAGCAGATAAAACATAATATTTAAACACAAAGCAAAAAAACAATGTAATTGTTAAATAACTAACATACTGTGTAATGAACAACTGGAATGATTTGAACATACAGACTAAGTTTTAAGTACGAATTCACTCAATTATCGTGGAAAATGCGTATATAAATTTCTTATCTTCTGGTAATAGTTTTATTGTTGTCAGATTTTCCGTTTTTCTAAAAATGTAATAAAATTTAATGTTATTTTAAATAGATCCCACTGTTCACTTTTTTCTTGTTAAAATCTTTTAAAAGATATTAAATATTTTCTATAAAATATTTACTATAGCTAATCGACAAACTTTTATCACGATTGGTCTTTTATCTTTGCCAGTGTACTGCCATATCCAAATACCTTTGTAAAGAAAGAATGTAAACTTGTAGTGTGCATCAACGTGTATACTTATGATCTTTTTAATAAGCTGCCCAATAGCTGCCCCATCAAGAAAGTCAACCAGTAAATTTAAATACTAATTTAAACAGTTACTTTTTGAAAACTACATTAAGACCAATCATTTAGATTTATTTTTATGAACTGTTTATGTTAAATTAATAGAAAAAACTTTCGCTACTACTAACACATTTTAATCAAATTTTATAACCGAAATATCTTGCTTAAAGTTATGTGAAACTATTGTTTAAATGTAGTCTTATAAAATCAATAAAGCTGCAGCTATTGATTTGTAAAAATATAGAAGTAGTTAAACATAGTTAAATTAATAAACTGGAAATTCAAAAAAAATCCAAAATAAATAAAATTAAAGTTATATAAAAAAAGTTTTTTAGAGAAAGAAGCTTTTTCACATTCTTTATAAATATCGTTGACAATATTCAATTCTTAACGAGAGTCCGGATTTTCCTGCAGTATAAAATACAGAGATAAAAGTTGTAAATATTAATAAGGCGTACGGTTTGCTGAAATTGCCACAAACATGCCACAATTAGTTACACTAATATAGCCAACAGTACATAATGCGGAAGTTACACTATAATGCAATATATCGATATTATTTAATTGGAGTCTATAAGCGGTGCGATGATAATAATAATAATTATGATAAAAAATTCCGCAATCCGGAATATACCACTCGGAATTTAAAGCGTTCATACGGTTCCCCATCGTAACTGTATAAAAATTGGCTAAAATCCAGTCAGTCAAAGATAGTAGTTAAACATCTGTTCTGCTCCCGTTACTTTTGATAAACAAAGTGGTTATTTTTGATATAAAAACTAGAAAAATAAAACGACGACTGATCTCACCACAAACAAGTTAACGTTAAAATTGGTTTTGTAGTTTTTCTCTTTTTATTGTCGAACTATATCTCACGTTTTTACCGATTTTGAGATGATTTTAATTAAATTATTATGCTACTTCTTTTTTACTATTAGTAAAAAAGGGGCAGTTGAAAATTTGCCAAACAGACACTTTTTTTAAGTCTAAAATCATACTGACGTAACCAAGAATTCAGTACACCTACAATAGGACAAGAAACACACAATACGTTATTGTGATCAGTTATTATCATAAAGTTATGCAGTTTATGTATTCTCTGACCTTCAATGTATATATGAATCTCATTTAAAAAACAACAAAAAAAATTTTTAAGACTTTAATGTACACACAAAAAAGTTATTAAAAATTTTATTAAGGTAAACAGACCTAATAACGGCCCAGTTAAGGAATATTTAACTTAAGACGTAAGTATTAAGGAAACGAAATAATAGAGAAAATGGATTCAAAGTATATTTGATAGCTTTCGGTTTTCTTTATCAAAATAATAATTAAAAAGTGAAAAATTTGTTTTTAATTCCGGCCTATGTTGAAAAATTAGTGGTAGTTCCGGTCTAATGGTGATCTAATTCCGGCCTGCATATCAAAAAATTTAAATATTTTCACAGAAGGTATAAAAAATACAGAAGCATGAACACTCATTTTTATATAGAAGAGACATAGAAAAACTTAATAAAATAAAAATATGTACATGAAATACATTTTGAAGAAAAAAAAAACAACAAAAAATACTAAGCAATAGTCGTATTTTTCAATCATTGCATAAGAGCAAAGAGCTATGAAAGACTTAAAAGTTATTTATGTCAGGTATACAAAAAGGAGCCCTTTTATTGATGTACTTAGGTGGTGCAATTAAACAAACAATTTCGTCTGGATCACACCCAATAATATAATCTGTCTCTTTCCATCTTCAATGATATCTTCTTAAACTACAATGACGTTGTCACCTAGTTCAAAGTCGAACCCACCTCTTAATCCATAGAATTGTTAGCTTTAGGCTTTCTAGTTATTTCACTTCTTTTTCTGCGAGAACCAACATTTTTGTTTAAAATTTTATTTTCTTTTTTATTTTTCCTTCTTCTATCTATTTTCTTTATTGTATTCGATACCCAAACTTATTGGCATAGTTGGAACTAAATGTTTTGGTACCCTGGTATAGGGAAACAAAACAATTGGTGGTGGGATATCTTCATTAGCGGATATTGTTGCTAATAAAGTCAGACATTCTTCTTAATCGTTAGCAGTTTTATTATATACAGTTTTAGATCCTCTTTTAACTAACACTTATTTGTCCAGTGGAGCCATGAAAGAGACTGTCTCGTCACAGTTGAATATTCGGCTTAGATCTTTTAACACATCTGTGTTGCCACTTCGACTGAAATAATAATATACTTTCTTGAACCAATTTCTTATCCTTTTCTTTGTAATGAAGGAAAGGCTAGCTGTCAGATTTTGCGGTACACGAGGTCTTACTTCTGGATGCGGAGTTAGTAAATGTTGATACCATCTATTTCCAGAAATTCCATTCTTAAACAGATTGGCCCTCCTTAGATTTTTAATAACCACTGCTATATTGTTCATAAGCTGATAGCGTGTCACGGGAAAACCTGCGACAGCGGGTGTCACAGGAAAACCCGCGAAGGCCAAAAAAAAATATTCATATAACGATTAGTTTTTCCTTATCACTAGTTAAAACTGGTTGTCTCATTTTCGTGCACATACTTTGGCATTCACATCTTTCAATGTACTTTTTGGTATACAATACATCTTGGATGCTTTATAGGAAGACATGCCACTTTTCATGTCATTTAAGGGCCCGATCCAGTAGCGAATATTTTTTTCTTTGCATTGGCTTAGGATTTTAAGTTCTGAGCATGATTCTAAAAAAAATCAAATGTGAATAATTGACTCTTTTTTTGTAGATACCATATCAGAATAAATTTGGGTTATGTCGAACGTAGAGCAAATGAGAAATATAATAAAATCTAATACCATCCAGAATAAAATAAAATTATTTTAATGTTTTTTGTAATTAATAAATTGTCAGATATATATTTTAACTTAAGTTACAAAAAAAAATTTTTTTGGGAAAATTCGAGATTTTTTTCAATTTTCTACCATTAGAAATAACTACTTGACTTTTATAGTTGTTATGTCCTTTTCATTGATTTATGTATAGTTTTTCTATATATCGTCATCATATTGGATAATCCAGGGTCGTAACTCCGGTACATGTAATTAGGATACAACAGTATAAGATGCTTATATTATTAATGCAGCAAAATATCAAAGCCTGTGAAGAACTTGTTGGAATAAAAATGTTGGATGATGGAGATGCCCTTTTTCCGGTGTTTTTCTTTTATTATTCTCGTTTGTATGTAGGCAAATTTTTATAATTTTTGTACAAAACACGTTGATAGAATATTTGTATTATTAGTAATAAGAATTGATTTATGATTATACAGTACATAATTTCTTGATTACCAATTAGCGTAGTTTACATATCGAGCAGTGTATACTACTCTCGTAGTGGGTGCTAACGAGGTTCACCGACCTGTGCGATCTTCATACGGCCTTGACAATGAACTCCAAGGAAGCATTTTCCTTCGAATGCGAACACCGACTGATGTCGATGAATCGCGTACAAGAACGCGAGCTCTAGGAAGTGGTAGAGAATCATCTGGTGTTCATGCAGACCCTATCGTTGCCTCGTTCATCGAGCGAATGTGGCGAATAAGCGAATGATGGGTCGACTGTTGGTAAAGTGGTAAGAATTGAGTGGTAGGAGAATTTCTTTGCGCGAGAAGTGCAAATATACCGAAAAAAAAAATTGAAAGGAAAAAATTGTAATTTGCATTTAACAATAATAATGTTAATTCGGTACCAATTTGTTTTGTACAAAAATATGAAACAGTCAGGGCATTACAAGACACATTTTACCGAAAAATGAAATCAAAAACTTACAAAAAAAAAGAACTGCATTAATGAAAGGGTAGAACCATTTTACACAGATTTTAGACATTTCAAAGTGCTTTGGTAGTCTCATTCTCCTAATTTCCCAGATCATTCAATTATACACTCTTCACTTTTTGCTGCACTACTATGGCTTGAGATGGGGGGGTGATCCACTTATACCGTTGAGGTAGTTAACTGACGTGGAGTTTGATGGGGAGTTGAGCTGAAAGATTTCGCGGGAGCTGCTTTAGTAGCCAGGGCGGACGATGTTTTATTATGATGGCGGAATAGTATCCATGTTGAATGCAACCGAGCAATATTATCTCTTTTATAGAGAAGCTTTGCATTTGTTTTTATTTCTATGATTTCTCACATACGGATCAGAGGATTGGACCTCTATCGATTTTTAAAGAAAAGGTACCACGCAAAATATTTGCAGTGGTCAAAACGAAATATGGGGCGTAGATATACCTTTGACCTACAGAATGTGTACAAACCTAACTTTGGTGAAAAATATATTTCCACTATAATCAAACAAAACCGACTACAGTGGACAGGATATGTAGACCGGGCCCCGGAATCGAATATGATAAAAAATATAAAATAGTAGAAATAAGAAGACGGGGCAATTCAAAGCCAAAGTGAATAGAACGGGATAAAACAGGATGCTGGGATGATCGGTGTTGCAAACTATAAAATCCAAGCAAGGGACCGAGCAGAATGTACATAGCAACATAGGAAGTCTTTAATGGTTATAGCACTGTGACGATGATTATGGTGGCTTCTCGGTTTCGTTTATAAAAACGAAGGGGGGCTGGAGTTTTCAAAATCAATGTTGATCTAGGGCTGATACTGAATCGGAATTGCGTACGGAAATAGAATATTGGTAGATCCTGTTATGTTATGTATAATCGTGAGCAGTCTGTACAAGGAATTTCTTAATCTCTGTCTTGTTTATTTTGAATATTGTCTTTGACGAATCGGACAAGAGATAAAAGTTTTTGATTACGAAGAAGAAATTACCATATCCATTAAATCGTAAACACACTAAGGATATTGATTGTACAAGAAAGATGAAAAAGGTGTTTTAACAACTCAAGAGGAAACAGGTAGTCTGGGTCTGCGATTAAGAGAAGACGAAAGATAAAAGACTTGCTAGTAACCAAAAATCCAATACCAATAATCAGGCCGAACATCACTATTAATGACCGCAACCTCAAAGTTGTAAAAGAGAATAGTAAGTAATAGGAGACAGTTATCACAAATAACAACCACATAGAAAAAGAGGTCTCAGCAGGGATAACTGCGGGGAATATAGCATTATCCTCCCTATCTTCATTATTAAGATCTAAGCTGCTAAAAAGGAAAGTCAATCATTCGCCCAGTTGTTACAAATGAAAGTGAAACCTGGAGTCTACATCAGCGGGAAATAATAAGCTTCAGGTATTTAAAAAGAAGGTTATCAGAATGATATTTGGACCTCAAAGAGATGAATTGGTAGGAGATTGGAAAAGGCGGGAATATGCTAAATTGGCGATTATATATGGTATTAAAAATATCGTTAGACATATAAAAGCTAACCGAATAACATAGGCAGCTCATGTGTTAAAATCACAGAAAGAAAAAGTACTAAAGATAGTATTTTTTGGGAGACCAAACGGTAGTAGATCGTGCCAGAAAAAGATAGAAGGATGATGTTGAAGCCGATTTATCTATAATCTGAGTACAACAATGAGAAATGATAGCGCAAGATCGTAAAATATTTAGGGCTATAGAGCATACGGCGAAGACTTACATAGAGTTGTAAAGCTACTCAAGAAGAAGAACAATTTGTTTATCTACAAATTTGCAGACCTACAAAAGTTAGTCCTAAAATAATTTTAAAAAATCGTACGTATCCTTATGACGTATTGTATAAAGAACTGTAGGTACCTGATTTAAAACAGAAATATTTTCTTAAAATTACTAACCCAATATTGATGAAATTCCAACAAAATATTTAATCGATTTGAAGAACACTCAGCACGTAAAAAATAGGACAAAAGATCACGCATTGGGGTTATTTTTATTTTTATTTATAATAATATTTATATTATTTATACTCACAATTTGGTCAGTTGTGCAAATAAATATATTTTATTATTAATAATAATTATACCTTCTTCTGTTCTTCAGTTATAAAATCTTATTTATAGGTCAACTTTTCGTACTTTAAACGTAGACAATTATTAATGGAATTTGAAATATTGATATTAAAAATTAATTACAGTTAGCCGATACCGTTTACACCCGGTATACGCCGCAGATTCACTCTTTTTTAGCAATTGGCAGATAATAGCAATAATAAGCAATTACATGCTATAACACGCTTGATGTTAATCATGTTTCAGACGATAGTCAGGTGAAAGAATCCTGTAAATTGTTCTATTAGCAAAAGATAAAAGAACTGAGTTTTTACATAATACGTTCTGCTTCAATTTCTTACCAATGGTGCCGCGCCTTTCTGCTCAAAATACCGCAAGTTGTAAAGTGTTTTTTGTTTTAGTCATCTTCACTTTCTCCCCTCACAACTACGGACATTAAGACTCTTTTATTATGCCGTAATAAATGACCTGTTAAATTAACACGGTTTTTGTTGCATTAACCAAAGCCGTAAATATCTTAAGAATATTATATTGCAGAAATATGAGCATCAAAATTTCTGCTATAAAACTTTGAAATGGTTTATAAAATGTGACACTAAAATTTCCCGTATTATAAAGGACCTAAAACAATTTGGGCAATTATACAATAACATACATTGTGCTATATCAAATTGAGACAGAATATTGCATTATATCTATATTCTTCTTCTTTCAATTTTTAAAATTCAATAAAAAATTCCAATCTAATTAAAAATATAGAAAACTCTTTTAGTCATAAGGATGTAGAAGGCAAGAGAAAAGCACTAAATTAAACACTCAAAGAGTACTCCTAATTATACCATGATCTACTAGAAATTGCAATACATAATACTAACGATTGTGAAGGTTTGAGATCAAGATAAGAAAGAGGAAGAGCTTGACAAAAATTGTTTTTAGTTTTTTAATATTAATAGCATTTTTAATAAAGTATCTGCAAAGGGGATAAAAATACCCTAAATGATATCCATCGCTAATAGAAAGGAAACATAAAGAAGAAGAAATCTGTAGTAAGGTTTTAAACCTTAAACATTAACAGCAAAAAGGCTTACAGTAAAAGAATAATTTAACATACGAATAATTTATAGTTGCTCACTGATGCTGAGAGAGGTTCACTAGTCACTATGGTGTTTTATATGAGCGCAATTTGTGAATTTGTCCCACTAAAGCTAAGTTGTTAGATGGTGCTCCTCCCAGAACCATAGCAGCATGTCATCCATTAGGCTGCATTCAACAACATTTATTCACACAGTGAATTAAATATTTTATTTCGCATGTAAAACCAACTGAAGATGATCCCATAGTTCTTGTTTTGGATGGACACTACAGCAATATAATAAATCTTGAACCGATTGAAACAGCTAGGTCTAATCATTCGACGATTGTCTGCCTTCCTTCTCATAGTTCCCATAAGTTGCAGCTTTTAGATTAAGGATTCATGCCTTCTTTCAAAACATATTACTCTCAGGAAATACATTCATATGTAAGACATAATCCAAATCGCAATATAACATCTTTCCAAAAATGTCGACTTATGTGTGGAGCGTATCTAAAATGCGCATATGCTTCTAGTAGAAAGTAGGGGTTTTTAAATAATTACAAATCATTAACTAGTAAAAAAAATCAAATCTCGTGCAGTATTTATCAAAGTAACAAAAATTTTAGCTTTTTTTGTGGATTATACCCCTTTTTCACCAGAGTGCCCTTAAAAATTATGACAGGAATGTGGATTAGCCCTAGAGTACAATACAGTTAAACAATATCAATCTAAACTTTAATAAAACACAAAGGAACAAGCATACCAAATCTTCCTCGTGAACTTTTCTTTTGAATGTATAGCGGATCTTATTGTTCTAATGCTTGTGTAAAATCCATAATGTATTGGAGGTATAAATGAAAGAAATATCAAAAGATACTTTTTTGCTTCGGTTATTGGACATCCATCGAGATAAAGATGATCTAGCAGAACGTATTTTTTTAGTTGTCGTCTTTTTGATATCTAGTGAGTAAAATTGTTCTCTTTTCGTGGCTCATTCGTGTTGACATTTTTGTCATTTTTTTTATGCATGCACAATCAACCTGCTAGAACGATATATGCTGTAACATACGAAAATGTTAGTAAGTACGGTTTTGCTTTAATACTTTAGGTCGTTAGAACTAATTGCAATCTATAACTCAATTATCAACAATATGTTGCTTGGACCACTTTTGCTCCCAAAGCCACAATTATGGTTAAATGTAAAATGTAAAAAAAGTACTAAAGTATAAAAGAAAATGAAGAAATATGTATTTGCGGAGTACCTAAGACAATGACAGACGAGAAAAAGATAGAAGCACATTGAGGTGAAAAAATAAAGCAAAATATACATTACAGTTGTCAGGAATGTCAAGTAAAAGTACATAAAGGGGAATTAAGAAGTAATCATTAAAATAAACGTAAGAATCAATTAAAATCTTTGAAATAACGTAAATTGTAAATTATAAATTGTAAATGTCATCTAATAAAGTAACTTGTAAATTTTAAACGTCAGTTGAGATCTCTAAAGTAAATATTTAATCTAAGTTTAATTGTAAATGTAGCTAAAAACTGAGCAGTATATTTTAAAGGATAAATACTTATTATTTACATAATGTCACTGTCACTGCTTAATCTTTAAATTTGTCAGATAACTTCTGTTCAACCTCAAAAAATGGCTCCACATGCTAGCAAAGAATTAAAAGCAATAATTATAACGAAATTAGAAGATGGTTGGTCACTATCTGTCGTAACGAACCCTTTTACTGTAAACAGTTTATAATCAGTTTATAATATTAACAAAAGATGGAGAGAACGAAAAATTTTTAAAAGAAAGCAAGGTTCTGGAAGAACAAAAATATATACCGCTCATGAAAATCGTACGCTTTTGGAGAGATTAGAAGAAAATCTTTTTGAAGATACGAAAACTGCAAGAGATGTCACAGTTTCCGGGAAAAATGACAACAACTTAGCGCAGAATTAAAAGATCGCGTCATAGGTACCGAACTGCAGCAAAAAACAAGCTTTTACACCACAACAGAAGCAATCAAGACATATTTGCTTTAAATCATCAGCTACAAAATGAATTTTTCTGGGATAGGGTAATATTTACAGATGAAAAAATTTTTTTTCTTCTAAAAAGGGCAAAATTGGGGTGTATAGACCAGATAATAATGGATTAAATCATCTACATGGTAATAGATATTGAGCAGCTGGTCATTTTAACGTCAATGTATGGGGATGGATTTCATCTAGAGGAATGGGAATGGCATGGCGTATTGATGGCAGGTTTGTAAGGCAGACTTATCTGAATATTCTAGAAAACATCATGTTTTTTAGTGTAGAACAGCTGTATCCAGAAAATAATTTTATCCTCCAACAAGATCATTTTCCTTTTCACACTGCAAATATAATAAACCAGTGACTTCAGAATAACAGCATCGAAACGTTGGTCCAGCTACAGTCCAGATTTAAACCTAATCGAGAATGTGTGGGAGGTTATTATATAGCGATTATTTCGGCCGAATTTTATACCTCAAAATGTTGACGAGCTGTGGCATGGTATACAATAGGATTGGAAAGAGCTCTCTGAAGAAGACAATTTCATAGTTCCTTTCACGCAGATGGACCGAAGACTACAAGATGTTATCAATGCTGATAGAAATATTACAAAATATTAATGTTCTTTTTACATACCTAAATTTAGTATAGTTTTGGTCTGCCAGACCCTCGCTTTCTTTCGAGAGTTTCTTGTTACCCTCCATTTTTTATTAATAGAAAAACTGGTTCTGCTTATGTTAAAATGTTTTGCTGCCTCTGGTAGTGCCCAGTTACCTTTTATTTTGGTTACCGTTCTTGCTTTAATTTATTGTTGAGTAAAGACGTTTGTTTTATTCCTTAATAATAATAAAAATAATAACAACCCTATTTTTTTGGAAAAGCTATCATTTATATACTATTTATAAAATGAAGGAATTCAAAATAATTAATTATAAGATATAATTAAGACCTAAATATTTATTACAATTTATAAATTAACATATGTAGTCAATTGTTTGTTGTTTTTTTTTTGTTTATTTTGTTCGTATTAATATCAGACCAATCACATACACTGCTCAAGGTGATTAGATCTTACTGTTACGATAAATATCACGGCCTAAAATAACTGTAAATATGATGACTAATATTCTATTTTGTTGTAGAAATTTCGGCGGAGGATCTAGATTCAAATTATGGTGAATCATCCAACTAGATGTTCTCGAGTATTCTAGTATATCAGGATTTCGTATATAAATACAAAATTTTTATATGGAGAGTCAGTGAAGATCTGAAGATCGCGCCCGCGATTTTTAATTGTCACGTTCGCCTATATAAATTATGTATTGTTCGTTAAATAAATTAATATAAATTATTGTGCTGTTTAATAAATTAAAATAAGAACCTTTGAATAAAGACAGCAGTTAAATAAATATCATAACATTACTAAGAGTCGTATCAGTTTTTTAGGAACCAGCTGTACATATAAATAGAATATATTCGTACAAGTGAACCTATGTGTAGTAAAAGGCAGACCATAAAGAAAAAAAAACACACTGCATAGAGTTAAGATATTATTAATTTTTGTAAAGTTAGTTTTAGGAAAATATTTCTTTAATTTTTTCTGTAAAGAGGAAAGGGCGGTCCTTTAAATCCCGCAATTATAATTTTTATTTTTAAAAGAGGTAGATGTAGTAAGTTCTTAACCCTTAAACATTAAAAGCAAAAAGGCTTACAGTATAAAAATAAGTCAATATTTGAATTATTTATAATTGAAGCTACAATGAACCAGCGACATTCAAAAACATACAATTTTATTTATAATTACAAGTATAAAAACAAGGATGGTATAAGAATAGAAATCAATCAATAATAATTAGTCATTGTCTATTAATTAGTCGATGTATTGTTATTGTACAGGCTGATATTGTAAACCTATTTGTACAGAAATAAATATAGTATTAAAATACAAGTAGTAACAAATAGTTAACAAACCCCTTACACAAACTCCTATACAAAGCTTTATTTTGCAAGAAGAAGTGACCTAATTTTTATTATGACCTAATGGATAAATTTTCGTTCACAATTTTCATTCTGTCGAAAGCAGTGTATAAACTTCTGATGTTAAAATAAATTAAATACACAACTTGAAAGTTCATATTGAAATATTGTTTCTATCCCCATGGCTATCACGCCTGAACTTAATGATTGGATTGCTATTATCTTTGTTACAATCATCACCATAATTTTTTTCTGTCTCTTCTTTGAGTGAATAGAATGAAAAGCATATTGATTTTTTTTGCGTATAACTACTAAACAAAGAAAGATTTTTTGCTTGTCATTGACAACCAATAGTTGTCGTTTATTGAGGACCTTCAATGTATAATAATAGTTTAAAAAGACAGGTCATCAATAGTTATAAATAAATTTGGATTGATGAAAAAAATATAAAATAAAATTTTTATTGTATTGCCAGTTTTACTTAGTTACAATTAAAACAAAATTGTGGAAAATAATGACAGAGATATTTAAAATATATCTATTGAAATTAAAAGTACTTGAAAATTTATAATTTTCAATCTATTGCCAGAAAGGTATTGGGTAAATAATAATAAACAGTTTAAGGTTCCTAAAATATCTGAACAAGGTGAAAGCTTTTAAAATATTTTGTCTTGAAGGTTACTCAGAATTTCGTGGATAGACCACGTTGTAAAAAAGAGGTGACAAAAACTGCTAATAGTATCCAAATAGAACTACTACATCTCGTTTTACAATAGGAAAAGGTTTCTTACTTTAGTCATTCTAAAAAAATGGCAAATGTCAAGAAGCTGTTTAACCCAGATATTACTGAAACTTTTATTGTTAACATTTTGAATTAATTTCGAATTTTCATGGAAATTATAGCATATGGAACCAAAAAACACAATCATATATTTTTTTATGACGATACCTGTCAAGTTTTGACATGTTCTTTTAAAAGGACGGTAGTAATATACGGTACCAGATATCATATATATTTTATTAGTATCAATTTACAAAGAATGAAAGGATTTAAAACAAAATTTTGGATGTAAAGGTATTTTGCACTTTTCACACAAAAACTGGACTTTTTGTGACAATATCCACATCGCGATTGCTTTTCTTGATAAAGAACCAAGTGGTTAATACCGTCATATCTTGAATTGGCTACCGAATTCGAATTCCGCTTAGAAGGTCCGCGTTTTGTTTCTTTTTTAAAAGTTTCCAAAATATTATTTGCAATAGATCTTCTAAATTCAAGTTGATCCAGTTTACTGTCTTGAGTTTTGTGAATCTGCCACGCATTTTGAATAGCCATATCAACGCAATGAGCAAAAAGGGGAAAATACCATTTCTTTCCTCTTATGGACACTCGATATAAACTGATGTTATGGTCACTGCGATCAACGCCACCCATAAAGTTATTGTATATTCTAACAATATTTGGTTGAGGAACTTGAATATGTTTTTTCTCTGCTTGTGAAAATCTCTTTACAGAGAAGCAAGGCATTACTGGTACAAAATTGGAAGCAATAGAAACGATATTATTATCATGCCAGCGGCAAACCATTATTCCTGTATTTTTATCAGGACGATACTCGTATTTACCACGTTCAGTTTTTTTCATAATAGATGAACAGGGTAAAGGGCATTTCATGGTACGATTTTCCCTTACAGTGCCTGTACCAAATATGCCTCTTTGTTTTAGCTTATGCAGTAAATGGATAGAAGTAAAATAATTATCAAAAATAAGATGGAATTGCCTTTGAGGCCATACTTTATTTAATCTGTCTGCATAGGATAGAACTACTGATGCACCCAATCCAAGGACTTTATATTGTTCAGGTTTTGTAGTGGAATTACCTTGGTAAGGAGAAAACCAAACTATGTATCCCAGACGAAGGGCTCCTACCCACATTTTGTACCCCCAACGGATTGGTTTTCCCCTGATGAATTGTTTTGTGGGATGGCGACCAAAATACGGAACCATTGCCTCATCTATGCTGTGATGTTGTTCTAAAGGGGAAAATTGTATAAATTTTTTGTTTATTACGTCGAACAGGGGTCGCATCTTGGCAAATCTATCAAATTTATCTAATGACAAGGTATTGCAAACATGCAAAACTTTCATTATGTGGGAAAATCTATCCCTAGATATAGCAGCTACCACCATTGCGTTGTGCGAATCGTCACGATTTTCCCAGTACATGTACCTTTTCGGCACAACCACATAACCACTTAATACAAGAACGCCTATAAAACATCGAATCTCATTTTAAGTAATGTCGTTCAAAAGATTGATGACTTCATCATCAAAAAACAAATTGAAAATTTCCATCGGCGACTGAGTCATTTTCGGTCCAAATTGAGTTTTCCAGTAAGTACAATCAGGGTATTGATACAAGTCTCCTTGAATCCAGTGTGCAGATATTCTCTTCTCTAATTTATGGGGCAGCTTTTCCTTGGAAAGACACAAAGCTAATGTTATATTGTCATCATCCAAATCTTCTTCTGGTAGGCTGGAATTCACAGAATCTTTTGGTAATTCAGTCGCGTTGTCAAAAACAAGTTCTACATCGTTTCTCAACTGACTACCCGGTAAATTATTTATTGTAGTTAGTTCTTCATCGCCTGAGTCGCAATCGGTGACATCATCATTGGCATTTTCTGGGGGAAATATGATCAAACCATCTGGAGGGACTGGGATTTCATCAGAATCAAGCTTTTCTAATAGCTCATGCAATTTGAGAGGCCTCCTGAAACAATACGCACGTTGGTAGTACTAATTACTACCGTCCTTTTAAAATAACAAAATGAAATCCCAAGCGGCGAGCCTTTGAAACAACGTGACAACTATTCGAGCCAGGAATATACGTACATAAGTCCCTATTATACAATAATCCACATGCCAATGCCGTGAAATAACAGTTTTTTAATTCTAGACTTACCTCCAATTATAAGCATCCATTTTATAGTCCAAAACCTGGCAATTTACACAGATAACCTCACAATTACAACATGTGCGCGCACTAAAATCGTTAAAACTTGTCGAATGCTGGCTCTTGAAAACACTCCATCTAGAGCCATCTATCAGTTGGTAGCTGTACTAACCTAAATTACGCATAATTTACACTGCCTTTTAAAAGGACGGTAGTAATATCTGGGTTAAAATCATCTTAACCCTTCACTGCATCGTATTGTTTAAAAACAACATACTAAAAATAAACATTTATTTTGGTCACCAATATTGTGTCTTCCCAGTTAGGTAGTGTACAAGATTAGATAATACGTTCTTCAGATTTTTTTGTTAGTTTAAGTTTAAGTAAAATGCGTATTTTTTGCGGTATACAGTACTACGCATATTTTTCACAAATAACATCATGCATATCTAGTAAATTTCGTCTTTTAGATAAAACATCATGGAGTTGGAAAGATAAAATGTCGCTAACTGACAAGAAGGAATTTGCCGATATAATAGATATGCTTTTGGGATAGCGAAGATAGGTTTGATGAGTCTTCTAAATTATATCCTACAATTAAAAAGTTCTATGAATATTTAATTTATTCTTCACAGATAGCCTTTTAGACAAAGTTATGGAAGAGTCTAATATATATGTCAGAAATCTAACAAACCACTAAAATTTATTCTTCACAGATAGCCTTTTAGACAAAGTTATGGAAGAGTCTAATATATATGTCAGAAATCTAACAAACCACTAAATATTACACGAAGTGATATAAAGCAGTTTATTGGAATTACAATATACATGTTTCTTGTTCATTTGCCCAATACAAGGATATATTGGTCAGAAGAAATTGGCTTTGAAAAAATAAAAAAATGCTATGTCAGTTAACAGGTACGAAAAAATCAGACAATTATTACTTTTCGATAATAACGAGAACGCCTTATCCCGTGAAAATCCAAACTACGATACAATTTATAAAATTATACCAATAATAGACCACCTTAATAAAGCATTTTTGGACGAAATTCCTTTGGAACAATATCGGTAGGTCAATGAGCTTTATCAAAGCTAGGCACTACATGAAGCAGTACCTACCAACAAAGTTATTCACAGTTTAAAGGAAGAAATGGGATTTCAAATTGTAAGCTTTTGGATGAAAAGTTGCGTAAGTATTGGCGAAGCTGTTTAAATAAGTAGCTTAGTCTGGAAGGATAACAAATTAATCACGTTTGTATCGATTTTCGCTGGCGAAGTTCATAAAACTACTATCGAGAGATATGACAAGAAAGAAAAGAGAACAAAAGAAGTAAGTTGTCCATATCTTGTACCAGAATACAACCGTCATATGGGCGGTGTTGATTTGTTGCACAGCAATATGGAACGGAATAAAATTATTTTAAGGAGTAAAAAATGGTTTTTTAGAATACTTTACCATCTACTGGATCTAACAGTTGCTAATAGTTGGATTCTTTAGAAGAATTGAGCTGGACATAGAACTGGTGCGAAGTCTAAAGTCACATAGTCTCAGTTTAGAGCACAACTTGCAGGACAGGGGATCGATTCACGATTGCAAAGAGGGGAAGACCTTCAGCAAGTGAAACTGAGGATGCGCTACAATTAACGACGAGAAAGGGCCCATCAAAGGTGATGCCAGTAAAGGATGTTCGAATGTGTGGAATTCACCATTGGCCGTTATGGTCCGAAAGACAAATATTGTGCAAATTTTCACAGTGCAATGGCTATACACATGTGTTCTGCGAAAAGTGTGCTGTAGCAACCAGCTTCACTAAATCGAAGAACTGTTTCAAAAATTTTCATTGTTCCTAAATAATGTTTTGAGTATATTCTTATTTGCATAATGTTGTTTATAACAACACTTTATTTTTCCAAAATAAAAAAACTGTTGCTCAGAATTTTTTTCTAAAAACCAATCTGTATACTTTTTTGTGGCGAAAAATAAATCATGCAGTGAAAGGTTAATGCTCTAGTTTAGTGTTAGCACAAAAGTTAGCAAAACGAGAATTTTATAGTCACATAATCTTGAACCAATTATTGTTCCTTCATGTCTTCAACGTGGGCAATTTTTTTTATTTTTTTTTATTACATTGTTAGCTAAACTTTATCTCCTATTTTGCACAAATAATTGCGTAATAATTTTCATTTTGCACAAAAATGTTTTCCCGTAATTCCTAAAGTGTTTACGAGCTTGCCTGTATATTTCTTTATCTGCGGTATAATATTTATCATAGTTTATACTTCTTGTTTTGAAATGATTTAAAATAGGCAATAATTTTTTTCTGTTAAAATAATTTTCTGCATCGTGTAACGATAGCAAAAAGTTTATTCACCTTCAACGAAGTTGCAAAATGATTTTTTCCTCGTTTTGATATAATCAACATTAATTTTTTCATAATTGTGGCTCAGTCCTCATTAGAAACAACAGCTTCATCTGAAAGAATGCTTCGTTAGTATGAGATTTACGATACTTCGTGGCTAATGAGTTGGCTTAAGATGCTTATCAAAACGATGAAATGAAAATATCCATAACGACTGAAGGAAAAGGAATCTTATTTTACATCGTAACAATTGCTGCACCGTCATTCAAACATCCTTTCAATTTCTTTCTCGACTTTGTTTCTACGACTGTACGAAATTAGTAAACGAAAAGTAAAATTTTTATTCTTTAAAACCGCTAAAAAACGTTTAGTCATTAGAGAATTTAGTTTTCGTATATTATTTTTAACACTTTTGCAACAGCAGTTTATTCAAAGGTCAAAAAGTAATAAATTCAAAAAGTTATTAAAATTTGTTTAAAAAAGATGTGTACAGGGTGATTAAATTTGAAAATTGTTTACGTTTTATTGGCCGTTAATATCTTGTGAAATGCAGCCAAACGTGAACCATTTTACAGCGCTCAATTCTTGCCCTTTCGACAATGTATCATTAGATCTAAAAAACCCGTCCTATCAGTTTGCTTTCACACATATATAAACATTTCACAAAAATTATCAAAAAAAGACTTGACGCTAAATTGGACTTCTATCAGCCTAGAGAACAAGCTGGATTTAGATCGGGATACAGCACTAATGACCACTTACTAGTGATAAAGAACCTGATAAAGAAGTTTGCAGAATACAACAAATCATTGGCACTGATATTTGTCGACTAAGAGAAAGCATTTGATACCATAAGCCATCAGAGAATTTTAAAAACTTTGACAGAATGCCGAATAAATTATCTCTACACTAATATAATCAAATATATCTACCAAAATGCCACAGCTAGTCTAACACCTAGTGTTAGACTTTCAACAAACTGAAAAAAGTACTCTGCAGCAGAGACATTTCAATTTCTTTAAAGATAAGACTTCTGAGATGCTACGTGTTCTCCGTATTATATTATGGGTTAGAGGCTTGGACTTTACAGAAAGATGTTTTGGACAGATTGGAAGCCTTCGAGTTATGGGCCTACAGAAGTGTATTAAGAATAAGTTGGGTGGATAGAGTCATGAATGTCGAGGTGTTGAGAAGAATGGGAAAAGATAAAGAGGTTTTAAATACAATTAAAGTCAGAAAATTTCAATATCTGAGACATATCATGAGGGGCGAGCGTTATAACATGTTGCAAAGAAAACGCATCTCTTGGTTAAATAATTTGAGAGCTTGGTTTAACTGCACTTCTGCTGACCTCTTTAGAGCAGCGGCGTCGAAAGTGCGAATTGCCATGATGATTGCCAACATTCTTAGAGGAGATGGCGCGTGAAGAAGAAGTGTTAGACTATCTGAATAAGAAACAAATAAATTATGTATACAGCGAGAAGTACGGTAGTGAGACATCGTCTCTCCAAAGCTATTCACGACGCTTTTAGATCATACTTGTAAGAAAGCACATTCATAAGGAAGCTCAGTCATTTGAGATTTGCAGATTACATCGTCCTTATAGCCGATCATATGGATGATGCAATAATAATGTTTGAAAAATTATACCACGCTTCCCTGGAGATCGGACTAAAGATTTATATAAACAAGACGCAAATAATGACTAACCTGGTACTAAATCGAAATATTGCTGTTGATGGAAGGAATATTGTGCATACTGCATCGTATAAGTACTTAGGATATGGAATTTGGTTGGGCAGAGATAACCAGACATGGGAGCTCCCACATCGCATAGGATTAGCCTGGGCAGCGTTTGGTAAATTAAACTATATATTTAAATCGGACCTACCCATATGCCTCAAAAGGAAAATCTTTAACCAATGTGTGTTACCTGTACTCACTTTACATTACACAAAAAAACTCACATTAAGACTCACACTCACAAAAAAGGTAGTGAATAAGATTCGCCTGATTCAGAGGGCTATGAAGAGCCAGATATTGGATGTCCCTCTAAGAGACCCAATCCCAAAAGAAGAAATACAACAAAAATTATTGTAGAACAAAAACTACAGACGTCATAAAAAAAATCGCGTCGCTAAAATGAAATTGGGCAGGAGACGTCGCCAGATTACCAGACAACTGATGGACAAAACGTATTGTCGAGTGGAGACCAAGACAAGAATCACTACGGAGCAAAGGACACCCAACAACTATATATATGGACGATCTGAAGCGTGTTAGCAATAACTGAATGCAAGCCGCACAAGACAGAGACAGACGGAAAGAGCTGAGGGAGACCTATGTCCAGCAGTGGACGCATAGAAGTTAATGATGATGATCATTAGAATATCTTCGGTGTGCACAATCTATTATAGACAGAGACTTCTTCTTAACGACTTCTTCTTAACGTCTTTTCTCACTAGTGTTGAACACCATTTTTGTCTGGTAGTACAAACTTTTTATTGCCTTTGTAAGATGTAGAAGGTAGTCATTGTCATTTATTGTTTCGCAGATTATATTTCGGCACACTCGGTCAAAACAATTTTAATTAATGTAATCGGAAAACTGTAACAACATTGTTAGTAATTTGTACTAATTTATTCTTAAATAAATATTTTTTTCAATGTTTTTAATCAAAGTATCAATCCTTTTAAATAAGTAAAAACATATTTTAAATAATCATTAGCCGTTAATGACTAATGTGAGTTTAATGATGCACATCCTATGAAGGAAGCTTTCCAAATTGTTAAACTATTAAAATGGGATGAGAAATTTAGTCGCAGCGTTGAGTATTAATTTTTCGACTACATATTGCCAACACGCATGGCGTGACGTCATTAGAGCATCATCAAGAAACTCTAATGAAGTATAGTTTGACTCGAATTATACGTTGGTACTTTTTACACAAGAGTTATGTGTTACACCGCAGTAAAATAAAGGTTTTTATAGATAAAATATCCTACTCGTTAATGTTAAAATAATAAAAAAAAATCTGTAGTGTGCTAAATTAATAAAATGAGTAAAACAGGAACATAAGGGTAAAAAAGATTTATGTAAAGTAAACTAATAGTAATGTTTTATCGTCATTATCAGCATTCAATTTAGGAACCATGCTCTCCCTTTTGGTTTTCCAAGCATACTTTTCATAGGTGTGGTATACGGTCTGACAAACAATCCTTTGAATGTTTGTTTGTAATTATTTTTTTTTAGCAATGTAAGCAGCAGCTATAGAGACTTTTAGGGATCCTAAGGTATTCTCTAGGCTAGTGTGCGAGTACTGAGAATAACTTAAGAGAGGGGTGGATCTTAACTATTTCACAGTGGTATGGGTGTCAGATCCTAGTAGAATAGGCAGCCACAAAAGAACTAGCTTTTGTCGCTGCCTATTTCACTAGAATCTGACACTCATACCAGTTATGATCTACCCCGTTATTAAGTTATTAAAAAAAGTACTGCAAATAATAAACAGCAATCAGCAGAATTATAATATGCTTCCTTACTGGATATATTTCTGTCAACAAAGTTATTTGTAGAGGCAATGCATAAAATAAGGTAGGTATTCATAAAATAAGGTAGGTATTCAATAGAGACTTAAGTTATAGACTATGTGGCTAAAAGCATAAAACAAGAAATCATATTTTATATGACTGTGAGACAATATGTAAAAGACAGAGTACCTGAGACTATTTGTATCAAAATCGACGGACCTCATTTGATGCATGCATTTGATATTATAATAACTTATAGGAGAAAACGACGGAAAATAAAAAGTGTCCGAAGACCGCGACAACTCTCAGTTGTCGAAGATGAAAATAACGCAATCAATAGATACCAAAAAAATACTATTAATGAAAAGACAATTAAGATTTGATTTCACGTATAGTGCGTCTGTATATTCGTTTTTACGGATTTTATTCTACCAGGATTCATTAGAATCCTAACAGGATTCCTAAGAGAGCGGCGCCAAGACAAACAAAAATCACAGTCGAAGGACTAAATATGGAATCCACGAAATACTTATACAGAAAAAGAATATTAGAAAAGATTGTTGGGAGTGAAATATTAGAAGACGATAACATCGAGGAAAGCTGAAAAAATTTCAAAAATAACATAATTAACGCAGCAACAGAATCACTTGGAGAGAGGAAAGTAACGAACACTAACATACCGAAAAAGAAAACCGCAAGGTTTAGAGATCAAGTGAAGACAAAATGTGAAGAAAAGAAGAAAGCCTTTTTACAATACAGAACACAACAAACACAACAGGCATACAACCACTATAAACGAATTAAAAATGAAACGAATACTTTAGTTATACAAATAAAACGGGAACACTGGTAGAGCTTCTCAAAAGAGATGGAACACGACTTCTATGGAATACAGAAAAAAATGTAGAGAATGATCAGAGGACAATGAAAAGAGAACAACGAACTAATAAAAATAAAAAACATTCAGCAGGAAACATGAGCAGACTACTTTCCATTCCTATTTGCTAAAGGTGACGGTAATTAACCACCAACACCAGAACTGACGGCAAACGAAGACATAAATATTGAGGGTAAACGAAGCATTAAGGAAATTAAAAAACAAAGAAGTGAAACTCGTTAAACTGTTTGCTCGGGCTGTTAGGCCGTTGTCTTCTGACATTAGTTCTCGACGTTTCGCCAACACAAGGGGTTGGCAACTTCTGGAGATGTTACTGCTTCGCTTGTAACCTAAAACTGACGTCATGTTGTACTACGGAGGCAATATTTATATTTCCCACTCGCCTCCCCTCTACTGGTTTCGGCTTGAGGGGGCGTGTCGTCGTTCGTAGTAGCTTTTCTTTCTTCATGTTTGGCGGGAAGAGTGTTTGTGGATTTTAATATTGGTATCCATGTCTTGTTTTTTTAGTCCTTCTTCTAGTCGATTAAAGTTATTTGGGTGCTTATATATTTTCACCGCTTCCCGATACAATCGTGGGTAGTACTGTTTTGTCCAGCATCTGTGTTTCTTCAAATAGCATGCGATGTTCTCCGCTTCCCAAAGCGTGCTCGGCCACGGCAGATTTGTCGATATGTCCCAAACGACAATGGCTTTTATGTTCATTTATCCCTGTGTTTGTGTGTCTTTTCGTGGTTCCCACATATACCATTCCACATGTGCATGGTATTCGGTATACTCCAGCCGTCACTAATGGGTCGCGTTTGTCTTTCACCGATCTTAAGCAGTCTTTGATTTTCTTTGTAGGCTTGAAAATGGTCTTTACGTTGGCTTTCTTAGGTATTCGTCCAATTCTGTCCGTTACGTTAAGTCAGAACAGACGATGGAAAGGAACAACAACAGAATCTAGAATTGCATTTTACACCATATCCATTCATCTAAGCAAGAATTTTATGTGATCTGATGTCTTGTACTTATAAAGAGTAAAAAGAGATAAACAAAAGACAGTTAAGATTTGATTTTAGTATAGTGCCTCTGTATTTTCGCTTATACGTATTTCATCCTACCAAGATTTATTGGAGCGACTGATACTGATTTAAGAGCTTCTGTACGAGTCGCTCTGATGAATCCTGGTAGGATGAAATACAGAAATACAGAAGCACTAAATGTAAAATCAAAGCTTAGCTGTCTTTTCGGAATTGTCTAATTCAAAATATCCATTGGTTCTAAAACTATATAGAATAAATTTGCAGACAACAGATGTAAGATCCACTCATTATTATTGCTTAATGTTCTAGATTGCCGTAACGACTCTTTATCAAGACCTGCAGGAAATTGTGCAACTCTACATGGGACCTTTACACCTGTTTATCAGTATCTGTAAATCTGGCATAGACACTCTCCACTCTTGGTTTTCCCTATTTTTTTTCTAAATTTTTTCTTATTTTCTAAAGTACGGGCCATTACTTTGTTTAGATATTTATATACTAACCTGTGGAACGTTATTCTTGAAGATTTTTCATTAACATTGCTTCTGCTACTGCAACTACGTTGAGAACAAGAAACCATTATGCAATATCACAACATAATATTACAGTTTTTATAAAAGTATTATAAAACTAAAAATATTCGAAAAACAACAAACGTAAACAATCACACACGATCTGTCAAAACGATCATAACAATATGGCCGAAGTGAGGTCGATTTTAGTCACGTGATGCCCTCTTCATAGATTCTCGATGGTTTCCACCAATTCATATATTATACACTTAAAATGTATACCATATAATTACGTGCTTCAGCTTGTTTGTCACTTTGGGCAAGGCTATATACAACGCTTTAAATGAATGGATTTTGACATTTATTACTGACAGCGTTGGTGGTTTACATATAAATGTATGTACTTGTAAAGATGTTAAAAATATCTACAAAAATTACTTGTAAGCAAATCTTTACACACAGTATTTACATCTAGCTCTGTGTAATTATGTGATTTAAAGAACATTCTTTATATACGTCCAATCTGTCGATGTATGTAGTTATATATGTAATTTGCAAGTAAGTTGAGATTTTAAACAGAATTCTAAACATGTATCATTACTTTAATTTTTTGTACCATTGAATAGGTAATAAATATTTTTTATTATATATTATCCGTTAATTCGTTGTTAACAAATCGTCCCTCTTCTATTTTTGATTCTAAGACCATAATGAAGATTAGATAATTTAATATTGATACATTAAGTATTCTGTGTACCACTTATTGGATGCTTGATATTAATAGCCATTGCATTTGGGCTGTTCAAATTAAAAATTTGTAGATTAGTTCCGCTTCTGCTTTTCCCAAATGCAGTTTCCCAGTTGGATCGATCAATTTGTTACTACCATATTTAATTGTCTGAACCAACCCTCTACAAAAGTATATATAGATTTCGGGCAATAATGATACACTTGTCGTTCCATAACATTACTTTTTAATATGCTATTCACACTTGTCTTTTATATCTATAGGACATTTAGTATCAAACATAAGGATGATTCTTCGAAATTAAATTTAAGGTTGTCTTAGTATAATTTCGTGTGTGGACTGCTGAAAAACTTAATTCAAAGCACCTTTTGTACAAAAACTAATACCGGAACGAGTATAATCATTTAAGTTAATATTCAATTCAATTATAGTTTTGCTTGTATACCTGGGAGCGCTGTATAAGACTGAAAATAATACTATCGCAAAGATAAACCGCAGAATTTGCACGTCCAGCAGATGCCATTTTGGGCTCAATTTCCTACTGAAATCCACAATTATATCGAAAAATACAAAAATAAATCTTTACAAAACAATAATAGCCTTAACATAATACTGAACTCTAATAAAAAATAATGAAAACATGTTAGGATGTTTCGAAAGAAAAGTACTATAGAGTAGTGAATGACGAATTGAGTGTGGAAAGGACGATACAACTTCGAAATTTATAGAATCTACCAGAAACCAGACATCGTAAAACATATTAAGGTGGGACGTCTGAGGTGGATAGGGCATGTAATGCGAATGGAACAAAACGACAAGCTAGAAAAACGCTCCTTGATAGATCCATTTGTCAGAGAAGAGGAGGAAGACATGGGAGTACGTGCTTGGCGGAGGAAGACGATGGATAGGGATGACTAGAGAGAAATTCTTAAGGGGGCAAGGACTCACACAGTGTTGTAAAACCAGAATGATGATAATAGTTTTGAAACTATTTTCTTGTAACATATTTTTCATAAAATAGTTTATATTTAATTATTCAATTAGTTTTAGAAGGTACAAAATTTATTTTCCTGTGTGAATCTTGTACTGAACTATTTATATTTTCTTTAATTATAGCACAAAGGACAATATTTGTTTTACACGAAATGCTAATCCTGAAAAACTTCCGTAACCGACACCAATTACACCAACTGTATAGTAAATTATAGTTTTGTGATAGCAGCAAAATGAGTCAATTGTATTATTACCAAAACTTGTCTTTTAAATTATACCTAAATTATATATGACACTAAGTTGATAGACACTATGCCGTTATATAATAAAGTACTTAATGTAATTAACATTTCAGCTTTAATCACAAGCGTTGTCTTAAATTTGTTTCATTATTTTCTGTTTCACATTATTAAGAACCCAAAAGCAACATGAAAATTATTTTTATTACTGTAACACTAACTGTTGATTATATAAAATGAACTGTAATGTTTTACTATGTTCAAAATACGTTTTTTTATTTTTTATGATACAGGTACCTATTTAACAAGTCAGAGTATCGGTCAACTGGAGTAGAGAAGAAAAACAAGGATAATCCTACTTCATCATTTTAATGAAAAACGTTTCGTATATGAATCTATAGACATTATCATTTTCAATCAACAGTAAAAATTGTCAGATAGAGAGAATAAACGGTAAAAAATAAAAATAATTTGTATAAAAGGAAATTGGGTTATAACTACTATTAAAGTATTTAATCAGAAAATAAAAAAAAGTGCCTAGTGGTATATATTTTTTCAATTAGTTTCTGTTTACCACAACACCACTTGTAAACTCTTTGATAATTAAAATCTAATTGAAAATGCCCTAGGGATCGTAAGGATTAATTCTCCTACCTTACAATACATGAAATAAGTTGGGTTAAGAGAAAAATAATATTTTATCTGGCGATTTATGTGAATTTTATTATAAAATTTTTACTTTTGAAGGTCAAAACTATGGATAAATACAAGGGTGGAGATAGAATAGTCTAAAGACTGCTGAGAAAAGTGTAAAAATATCTGAGTTTTTTCGATTCACTCAAATAGTGGGGCATTATACCAAAATCTAATAATTAAATTACACGTTAGGTAAAATCTTGGAGAGAGCAAAGTAACGACCACTAATATATTAAGAAAGAAAACCCCATTGTTAAGAGAGTAAGTAAAGACAAAATGTAAAAAAAAGAAGAAATTCTTTTATAATATGGAACAATGGAACAGGTTTTCAAAACATAAGGAACACGAAGAAATAAACATTGAGGAGGGAGAAGTACTTTTCGGACTTTTGAGACGGCTGCTCTGAAAAGTTCATTTGATGTACATCCGTAACACTCTCTCAAGTTGCGTAGGCATGACATTCTACGCCTCCCTATGCTTCTCTTTACTTAGATCTTTTCCTGCATATTCAGTTGGAGCAAGGTGTATTTCTCTCCACGTGTAATATATCCGAGATATTCCAATTTTCTTGTTTAAATTGAATTTAAAATTTCTATTTCTTTATTCATCCTTCTCAGAACCTCTTTATTTGTGACGTGTTCTGTCCACGATATTTTCAGAATTCTTCCATATACCCACAGCTCGAATGATTCCAGTTTTTTCATTGATGTCGCAAAGAAGCATTAAGGAGGTTAAAAAATGGAAAATTAACAAAAGGGGACAGAATACCCAACGAATGCGTAAGGTCAAGCATCTCCTCCGTCATCCATCTGAATTGCAATTGCTTTATCAGCATTGGCTATTGCCATCTTAATTTTTTCATAGGTTTTCTCCATGTCATTTATTTACATATTTTTAAAGTTCTTGTTGATGTGGTTACTGTAGTTCTAAGCACTTTATCTCTCTCATTACTTCTCTTGTGTTTATGTATTTTTTGTTGAATGTTTTTTTAAGCTTTGTCAGTCGAAGCCTTACATTAAGAGATTTGGATGTTATAGACAGACGAAATATCCGACCAGGGTAAGCGGCCACTCTTTTTATACAGTTGCAGAATCTTGTGTTTATCAAGGTGTAAATAAATTGGATTTTGTTTCATATAACTTGGAAGGTCCCCTGGTACTCGAAATGTATAGAATATTCTTGGTGGGAACTGATACCACGTATTGGACATAACAAAATTAGGTTCTTCACAAAATTCAATTAGTAACTCTCCTTTGGCGTTAAAATCGCCCATTATGATATCCATATCGTTTTTGTTTAAGACTTTTAATGCTTCATTTATATCTTTGTAGAAATCTAAAACTTTAGTTTTGGGTTTATCGACTGTGTGTGTGTGCGTAAACTTGAATTAGATTAATATTAATAGATTGACTTGCTAACTACTAATATTACTCTGTTTTAAAAGAATATGTAATCATAACCGACATCGCAATTCTATTATCAAGCACTATTGCAACCCTATGCTTGTCGTAATTATCTGTGGCGTTGCTATCAGACTATTACACTGTAAGGTTGACATTATGAGAAATACCTAAGCCAGACCACCTCAGTTCACTTACACTAAATGTATGTAAGGTTATGGAAATTTTTTTGGGATGCACAAACTAGTGACGTTCCATGTCTGTTCTTTACAAATAACATCTACAAGTCAAACCCGGGGACTCTTAGCACCCACGGACCATCTGCATGCAAGGAACTGAGGGCATTTGCTTCATTTTTGTGCGACATAACAAATCCACGGATATTCATAGACATCTTTAATATAGTGGTTTCTCCCCTTACCTAAATCTTTATGCCTTTGACCAAGTTTTTGTTCATCCGCCTTCGGCGCCTATTTCTCAACCCCAGAACAAAAAAGTCCACTACCACTTACCAACTTATTTGCTCGAAGACGTTGGACAGCAAGTGGGGAATTGCTTATACCAAACAACACTCGGACGTAAGAGTCTCGTTAGTTGGGCAGGTAACGTTGGTGGGCAGGTGACGAGCAGTGGGCAGGTGACGAGCAGTGGGCAGGTGACGTTGGTATTTGGATAGGAGAGGCTATAGGTTGCGCATCACTATCCCTTACATCTCAATATTCGTACTGAAAACCTGCTAGTAGCAGCTTAGTCACTGGACCGGTTACATCCATAAATACAAAGAGAATAGCTATCATTAGAAACCACAGAGGATACCGGACCAACCATATTCCGGGAAGAAGTCATGTATGCCGTCAATAACATAAAAGAGGGCATAGGTACCGGACCAGATGATGTGCTCATCGAATCACTAAAATTCATAAATATATTAGACTGCCACAATCCCCAAACAATGGCTACAATCGACCTTTGTGGCAATACCCAAAAATTCAAGTGCAGTATCCTCTTTAGATCACAGAGCAATAGCTGTATTGAGTCACACACTTAAAACATTTTTGAAAATAATACTCAGTAGAATTGTTAAAACTCTTGAATATAAAGTTAGTGACATAAAGTTTGGCTATAGAAATGTTAGGGACACAAAAATTGTTTTGTTTGGCTTGAATATGCTAGCCCAGAGATGCATGGATATGAATCAGGACATGTACTTATGTCTTGTAGATTTTGAAAAGGCATTTGATAAGGTTTAACATAAAAAGCTTGTGGATGTATTAAAAAGCAAAAATATTGACAGTCGTGATATGAAAATTATATCTAATCTATATTGGAATCAAACTGCCAAGATAAAATTTGACAACCATACTCGAGATATCAAAATACAGAGAGCAGTTCACCAGGGTTGCGTGATGTCAACCATCAAAGAAGCAGCTTAGTCAACAGAGGCTTGGAAAACTGTAGCAAGCCTGAGAAGAAACCACATAAACAAAGCAGTCATTAATTTAATTGGTTTATCAAAATGAAGAAAAAACATTTTAAAGATCTACAAAGTCAGACCAGAGTAGATAACTGAAGATCCACTACTTAATAACAAATTAGCATATAGAAATATAGTTATTATAAACAATCTTCGTAATCTAGGATAGCATATAGTTAGGTCCCGAAGAGATACCCATCGAATTATTAAAGGCAGAAAGCCCTTGTCTTTGAAACAAAACAGAAATGTTAAAAAAAATATATTTCTATTCTATTCGTCTGCATTTATTGATTCACCTCTGTAAGTTGTTTAAAAAAAATTGAAATTTTAATCGTTTGTGTATTTTGCTACAATTTATAATTTTACAAAATTTTCAAAAATATGATAATTTATAATGGATGTTCAGATTTCTATATTACTTGGTATAATGTTATTGTTTATTTGCATGTAGCTGTACTACTGTCGGCCAAATATGCATAAAGTATTCTTTTTTGTGTATAAAATTGCTGCACTTTTATGACCATCTGTGCTATTCCATTCGAGAAAAAAGATAACCACTTTATTCATAAATTTCTACGAAACAGCAAATATCCTTTTTAAGTCATAAGTAACATATTTAAAATTTATTGATTTTATTAACCATAATTACTATAGTAGCGGAATTAGTACTCACCGTTTTTCATTGATTTTATTACCGAAAAATCGCCTAAACCGCAACGCTTTTATTACCAACCACAAATTTTTAAAGTAACGGTCCATCAGGGCGCTAGAAATATTAGCAAATCCATAAATTTCGACGTCGATCCACCTGCTCAAACTAGCGAGTCGGTGGTGGTACCCCCTCCAAGTCGAAGGTACTTCTTGCAGACGGTACTCGCGAAGAGGAAAAGAAGCAGTTCGTCGCTCCGTCGAGCATTTCTGTTGTGGTAGTGACCGTGAAAGGAAGGCCAAGGACATTCGGGCCCAGTGTCAGTGTCATCTCTTCGATTACTACTACGATCCGCAGGAAGAACACAAGTAGTTGCTGATCCTGCTGCTGTTTTAAGTAAATTACACGCTGTGTCAGCAATTATACGCGGGTGCAGGTAGTCGCCGCTATTACGAAACACGGGCGTTAAGGTAGGTCAGTTTTATGCATGTTCAACAGGTCTTATATTTACAAAAGCTCGATATAAATGATTGCTAGAAAGTTGAGCAACTTTAAATAATTATCTTCTAGGAATGATAAAAAGACATTACATAGGCCTGCGAAATTTCAACTTTTATCCTCTTGTTATGTTGCTAATTATGAATACAACTAAATTTATTGTTATATTTATGAAACGCCAGATTAAAGAAGTTAATGCTGTATAACCCCACATTAAACGTAAAATATTTCCACAGAACATAGCATCCTTGAAATGTTTTGATAAAACATCAGAGATACTTCAGTAGAATAATTTTGGTGTGGTTGCAATCTAAGTTTGATTATTTTCTCTCTGACTAATACATGTTACAGGCAACGGTGACCAACGGTAGCATTCACGAATTTCTGTAATTAAATGGTTGGCATAATTGGTTTTATTATTGGCAGAACTAGAACAGTAATTTATTTTTTACAAGTTCCACTTGTCTGACCTATATAATCTTTTGAGCATATACCGCAAGTGATCTTATATATCCAAGGATTTAATCTTCTGTTTATCTTTATTATTTTTGATGTATTTACCGAACAACTACAAAAAACAACAATTGTGTGAATATTGACATAAAAAAGTGAAGATTACCATAGTTTAGGAGTATATATGATTATTTTGGTATATGATCCTCATAAATATACATAGGCCAAACAGGGAAAAATTTCAAAACACGGATAATGGAGCATAAAGCTAGTTTTGTTACTGGAAAATAATATTTATTTACTAAAATCATCGATTTCACGATTTGTTGGCATTTTAAATAAACAAAATGGTAAAATATTACAGCTACTAAAAATTTTTAGAGATTAATCATTTTAAAGATACTAGTTTTATTTCAAACTGGCAAATAAATATTGAGGAGTCAGCGTTATTATTTATAATAGGTATTTACTTAAGTGAGCATTGATAAAAATTTTATAACCCACTTGTGTAGATAATACTCGTATACATATTGTAAATCCAGAAGAGGTGCTTCAAAACTGGCAATCTTCTGATACTCCAGGGAAGTAAATTTTTCTCAAGATTAAGGAATAATCCAAGTGTCTAGCAACTTTTTTGTTTGTTTCTGTTACATGTGTCCTGAAATTAATTAGGTTTGTTTTTTAGTTTTACTCACAATTAATATAGTAAATATTTTAAATAAAATTCAAAAAAATTTTCTTTTAAAATAAATTTTACAAATAAGTATTTTAATAGTTGTAAAATTAATGTTGTGGCTACTGCAAAATAAGGCAAAATTATTATTTATTTATAAATCTTGTTAAAATCGACCTTCACTGTTGATTCTGCCCTTAAAGTTTAGTTTTGATGTACAAATCCTTAAAGCGGTACAAACCCTTAAAAATTCAGATCGATTCATCAGTTAGGTAAAAACTTATTTAATTTATTTATCCCAGTGATACTTTGATGGTTATTGCAATACCATTAGTCCGTAATTATATTGGTGTTGTTCTGAAGCTATTTTCTTGTGGCATTTTAAATTAATTACTATTTAAATGGGAATAAGCCACAATTAAAGATTAAAATACGTTTATTGACGTTTCAATTTCCACTTCGGAAATCGTTCTCAAAATACGAATTTTGATAATGTTGAGAACGATTTCCGAAGTAGAAATTGAAACGTCAATAAACTTACTTTAATCTTTAATTGTGGCTTATTCCCATTTAAATAGTAATTAATTATATTGGTAGCGTATGGAAAGGAAATAATTTTTATATGTGGATTTAAAATTATTACCAATTTTAAACATTGCTAGCTAATTCCCCCACCACTTTCCAGATTGAAGATCCTTAATTTGACGTGAAAAATTAACGTTTTTAAATCTGCAATATTGATTGGTAAGTTGAAGGGTTCAATGATTTTTTAACAGAGTTTAAAGGGTTAATGTTAATAAATTTTAAAATCTACCAGAACAACAAAATTGGAAAATCGTTTTTTCTTGCGAATTCTTCTATTATCGGAAAACCTTATAAATAAATAAAACAATTTTCAGTTTGAATTATTCGTTGAAAAAAATTAACCCTTATAGAGACCTGACATATAAAGAGAACAACCGCATTATCTAAATTGCCAAAAACAAACTTTTTGAATGTAATGAATTTTAAAAAATATTCTTTCACCAAATTTTTAGGTACCGAAAGCCAATTTGTGAGGCAAAAGTTTTATTTTATAAAGTCGAATAAAGCTTATTTTAAAAAGCTTGGCGACCATGGTGCCAACATTTTTGAGGGATCTAAATTTTGGTAATTTTAATTAAACAGTTTGTTAGAAAAAATTGGAAAAATTAAATTTTTTGTTTTCATAGCTATATCTCGTCGTATACGCATTGTACAAAAATTTTCTAAAGCTATAAAAGTTTGCAATTAAATTTCGTACAAGACAGAATTGATTGCAAATTAAAAAATTTATTATTATTATTATTGCAAAATTATCAAAAATCAATAAAAAAATAAAAAATAAAAAAAACTGACGGGGCAGGGGTGGAAATAACATTTTCAGCCGTAAACAAAAATGAGATCGCTCGTTCAAAATAACGATCTGTAAAATTTTAATTATCTCAGCTTTTAGAGGGCCAATTGTATTTTTTTAAAGTAAAGTTATGTGAGTTAAAACTTTTAAAAGCATATAATTATTTTTTTTATCTTTTTAATTATAAATGAATATTCACTTGCAAATAATAATTTTCGTTCAATAATAATTTATACTTAATATAAATACACACACACACATATATATATATATATATATATATATATATATATATATATATATATATATATATATAATATTCATATAAACAAAAATAAGAAATTAATTAAATAATTATACAAGACAACTACAAAATCTATTTTAATCTAAGCCTTTTAATAATATGTATTATTTCATGAGATTTATCTTCCTCATCATTTTCTTCCAATTCAGCTAAATTAAAAATATATTTCTTTTTCTAGAGTTTCATCATCTTCATCAAAATATGTTTCAATATTAACATTGTTGGGAATCATAGCATTCCTACATGATTGCCTTCGACAGTGCTTTAATTCGAACATTTTATTTCATTTTCAATGGAACTACAAGTTGTAAGACTTAGTATATTTTCCGAAAGAGAAGTTTCCGAAACTAACTGTTCAGTTGTTTGGACCAATTCTAATCTTTTTTTGAACCTCCCAACCCCAATGCAATGGATTGAAATCATTGCCTATCCACTGCAGTACCTGGTAGTAAAAGCTATAGCAATATTATATGGCTACAGTTTGATTAGGTGGTAGCAATTACAAATGGAAATTTTTTTCGGCCCTTTTTTAAAACATATAATACCGTACTGTTTATTAGCTTGAAAATATAGTTGTTTAAAGTATAGTTGTTTAAAAAAATCAGTCGGCTGTCCTGTTCAACGAATTTTAATTATTCTAATTTTGTCTAAAAGCCTTGAGTGCTCTTATATATGTTAAAAAATTTCAAGTATTCAAAACTTTTTTTTGTTGGCTCTGCATAATTTTGAAAATTAATTAACATTTTTTCAAAAATTTAGATGGCAAAATTATTTTGCAAAAACTACTAGATCGATTGTAATAAAATTTTATGTAGCATTTTTTTATATTAAAAATATTTTCTGGGTAAATGTTAAAGGTTCTATGTTGCTTATAAATACCTAAAAAATATTGAATAAACATTGATTTTTGACCGCTTTTATTTTTTCACAAATTGTTTACCTAATAAAAAATTTAGCTTCCTTTTTTTAGGTGTCCGCGTAGTGAAATTATTTGTTTTAATAATATTTCGAAGCAACTGAAGTAAAAAAATTGGATAATACACGATTTGCCCAAATGAGGGTGGTTTAGGTCAAATGTTGCCTAGACTATTTCGAAAAGGTCCCAATTTGGAAAATTATAAAATAATAAAATGCGTTACGTGCATTAAAAACTTATTTAATAAAAATACTGATAAGTTTTTGTAAACACTTATGACAAATCAAAGAATGAAAAGAAAAATATTTTGGTGTGTATGTAAGTGTGTAAACAATTATTTCGTAGCTGAGCGGTTTCGGATTACAAAGCCATCCTTATTTTGGTGAAAAAATTCTCAATTTTGCTTTAAGCTATTTTTAATTTATTATATTTTTAAAAACAAAACATAAAAGACTGTACATTGGAATCCACCAAAAACATATTATAAAAGTTGGGTATAGTACGGGTGTCAGAACCCAACCATTTATTCAAGTTGAAGCGATAGATCTGTTGCTTCAACTTTTTTAATGTATTTTTTGGGGAATCCAGTGTACAGTCCTTTATATTTTTTTTAAGAAATATATTAACTTACAAATAACTTAAAGGAAAATTGTGGATTTTTTCTTTAAAATGGGATATCTCCTAAGTAATGGTACTTTTTAAAACTTAACCGTATCCCTGAAGATGGCTTTGTTAGCCGAATGTGCTCAGCTAGGAAATACATATTTACACATTTCAAAATACTTTCCTTTTTCATTCTTTGGAAAAAAATTTTGACTGAGCTTTAATATTTTATTTGATAGTATATAGTTAAAATATACTCCCTGCTGCAGTCTATATTGCAAGGTAAAGTCAAAGGTAAGCGAGGACCCGGTAGAAGGAGAATATCATGGCTGCGGAATTTAAGAACATGGTTTAAGAAAACCTCAACGGAGCTGTTTCGAGCCGCAGCGAGCAAGGTCATGATTGCCAATATGATTTCCAACATCCGAAACGGATAGGAACCAGAAGAAGAAGAAGAAGTTAAAATATATTTTTCACGTTAAAGTTTCATTTTAATTAAACTTAAAAGGCATAGATCTTTACAATATTAAATCTTTCATTTTTATCATTTTACTATTAAATCTGTTTCTTTCAGTACAATAATTGAATCTTTCGACAGTTTATTTTCCTATGAGCATTTACATAGAAAAACCTATTTTTAAATATATCTACGGGGGTCTTACAACCCATGCGACATCCCGCATTTTGATCTTTAGCTTTTTCGGTCGGTCCATTCTTTCACATTTATGATTGTATCTCCTATTATTTCTCTGATTCCTTCTCTCCATTCTAATGTTGGTCTGCCTTTTCTTGTTTTATTCCATGGACCATAGTTTAAGGCCAGTTTTGCTTATCGTTTGTTTTTCATGCGCATTACATGCCCGTACCATAAAGGTTGTTTGAATTATATTAGTATATCTACAGTATTCTAAATCATTCCTGTTCTTCTTCTTATTTCTTTATTTGAGATATGATCAAGTATGGATATCTGATACGCTTTTCTTAGAAAGTCCATTTCTGCCACTTCCATTTTTTATTCTATTTCATCGTCATCTGCCAACATTTAGATCCATACGTAACAATTGCTTCTACAACCGACTTGTAGGTTGTCAATTTTGTTCGTTAATTAATTTTAAGACACCAAAGTGATTTTGGTGTTAGTACCATAGATCGGCCTGTTGTATTTTCTGTCCTAGGTATTTAAACTGTTTAAACGCCTTTTTTTATATTTCCAATCGAGAGTTGAATGTCTCTTTATTTGACCTTTATTATAAGATATTCCATTTAGTTAATGTGGATAGTGAGTCCTCAGATTTCGTATTCTTCGGTTAAATTTAATACTATCTAGTAGTATTAGTAGTATTATAGCAGGAGTATAATGGTAAATATTGCTAGTGGTAGTATACAACCCTGTCGAACTGTCATAGTCTTAGTTGTGATTTTTTAGTTTTTTTCCGTTTGTTATAGTGCCACAGTATTCGTTAAAATCGAGCTCGTTTTGTTATCCTTAAGTTAGACAATTTAAACACAGAATCTGAATAAAATTGTCAGTTCAAAAAGTAGCTAAAAAAATATTAACGAGATATAAAAGAAGATAAAAGAAAAAGTTTGCTTCTACTATTATTTTAGGTTTTTTTTATACTTTTTCATTTTGGGTAGATTTATAAGCAGCTCCATCTTTCAGTTCCCCTACCGCTTTTCGTTTTTCCGTAACTAATTTTTCGTTTCTCTAGTTACTGAACGATAATTTTTAATTTCTGATCTATAATATTTTCCTTCGTATATTTTTTATATAAAATTATAGTACTTATTATTGTATTGTAACAGCAGGCCTAGGAAACATTTTTTAATACACTGAACCATAAAATTTCCTGGCGGTGGTCAGTCAGGGACGAAACTACTCATTTACAGATTTCTATCTTTTAAATATGGATGTAATGAAAGTCTGGCAAGTGTTTTAGCAGATTATTTAGCGACAGCACTATCTTTAAAAGTTATATAACTGATCCAGAACGGATGCTTACAGTAAATATATAGTTATATGTAATTATCTGTCTAGGAAGAAAAAACTTAGACAGAAAGCAGTAGGGTATTAGTAGTTTTATATAATTAAATAAACTAGATAATTAAAGGCAGCAAAAGTTTGTAAGACAATCACACCGAAAGATTTGGTTATGTTTTCTTCATTTTTTAGTTTATATTAAAAAAAGTAAGCATAAAAGTACTTCATAAAAATATTATCTTCTTGATCACAACATTACCAATGTACCAGAAAATTTTTTGGTTAAATTTGTGTACCGAGTGTGACAATAAAGTGAACGGTCGAATATTTAGCAAAACTTACATTGGATCGAAAAACATAAAAAATCGTTTTTATAATTTGTCAAAAACATATCGAATGACATCAAACATCAGCTTCTAAGTCTACTCCTTAAGGATTTTATCAAAAACAAATTTTCTGTTCGTGATAGATGGCGCTGTCATCATAGAAAAACAAATACAGAGTTAGAAGTCCGTCTCAACGCCAAAATTTCGGTTCTTAGTTCTTTGGTTAGAGAAGAAGGCTGGAAACCGCGCGAGCGACGACAGACATTGAGATTCAAGCAGGGAGAGATATGTTTATTTTCTGATTTTGTGTATTTAAAATTGTTATGTTTGGTCACTTAATAATTACCACCATGTATTGATTTTTTATCGATAATTTGGCTTGATTGACCAATTCTTTATGTTTAATATTAAATGGACTGTATTTTTTTGGATGCTGGTTGACTGAAAAAATCACTATTAAACTATATGATAACTATATTAAATGAAAAATTAATTTTAAATATACAAAATTGCAAAATAAACTTCAGTACCATGAAATTTTAATTCCTTTTGATTTTATAGAAGTAAAAGCTTTTATTCAAAACTTCCCAGGTATGGCTCCCGGAAACGATTTCATTGCGTACTTAATTACATACAATTTTCAATTTTACTAATGAACTGTATTTTTTGTATTTTCCTTTGGTCAAGTTTCCGTTGAGTATATCCACATCACACGTCGTAGCACGAGACCATTTACATGCGCGGATCATTCAAGTCGTAGAGGAACTCATTAATTTTGCAGTAATTACAAGCAGGAACAGAAAAAGTTTGTACTAATATATTTATATGTGTAATATATCTACAATTAGAACCGACAATCTCAAATCATTTCTTGGTTTTTCAATGGATATCCTGTTTGTGTTCCGTTGGCATTTGCAAATCGATTTTATTAGAACTTTACATCACATGATTGGTGTCATACGTGGGTAGGTATGTCGATAAGTTAGATCACCTACATAGAGACATTTCACGCATCTTTATATAGGATATCGGAAATTCTACTTTTTTGATTTGTAATACAGGAAATACGTCGTATTTTATAAAATTCAATTTACTAATAATAATTCCATGGTAATATTCTCCAAAATAGATTCATATATTTAAATTTTATATAAATGAAAGCAGATCTTATATGCAGATGCTTGAGTTATACTTTGCAGACGAAAAAACTAGACAACTATTTATAACAGTATCTAAAAAAGCCATAAATCATATTGCAGAATGGTCATTCACAAGTGAACCTTAGTTTAATACTCCCAAACCTAAACACTAACAAGGAAAGTACATTTAGAATATTTCAAAAAGGCATGTCAGCTAGAAATAAATTTGTTACGATCGCTTGCAAACAAAAAATAGAGTCTTAACTCTTCCATATTATTACATATCTAAAACGCCCTAGTACTTCCCAAACTTGACTACTACTTAATCGTTTACAACTTCTTCAAAAACACGTACTTACTTACCTAGTTGTCATACAAAATATATGTCTTCGAATTCCAAAGTTCCAAATTCCAGTATACTGGAGTTTGGAGAGATCCTACTTACGTTTACAAGACTAAGTCTTTCTTATGGTACTGCATTACCATCTAATCAAGATAATCTAGTTGTAATAAAGTATTTGCTGACTACTTTAAAAATTGTTTCTAAATTTTAAATCAAACTGATCACCATTTCTCTTACCGCCCACAAACTTACTTGTTAAAAATTGTTACTCATTTTACAAACATCAAGGATACTTCCTTAATTCAAACCCTTCCTTCTTGGACAATTCGCCTTACCTCAACCAACACCAGGCTATTGCTCCTAAACAAATCAGAAACGTCAGCCAGTCAAATTAATTAAGAATTTCTTGAACTACTAAGAAATTAGCACATATGGTAGCTGTTGCAAATTGTACATCAATGCCTCTAGAAATAAAGACAAAACTGAGACAGCATTCTACTTTTTGTAAAGCAAGCTTTTGTGTTTATAGACAAATGCTGTTGGCGATGAAAATCAATCGTTTCGGGTGACTTTTGGGATAGCCGTTATTGGAAAAAATTTGATTTAAAAAGTTCCTTTAGAAGGAGCTACCAAAGGAATAGAACGAAGGTCTAAAAATACCAAAGAGAACGGCGATGGTAGATGGTAAAATTAGCAAGCAAAAGCATTGCTAAGTGCCACATCCAAAATAATGTCCACGATCATATTGAACAGACCGATACCAGAGCTAAACAAGAAACCAAGAAGGAACAAAGCTTGTACGCTATTCGACCACATTGGTACTATAATAATTATCTTCGAAGAAGCTAGCGAATGGCAAAGAAATATAACTTTATTGTTTATTGTCTTCGAAAAGTCCTTCGATTTGTCAGAGAGCAAATGTGGAAAATTCTAAAACTACATGGACTACAGATGAAATACATTAACCTTATCAGACTATTCTACAAGGGAAAAAGGGCCAGACTATTACATGCGGGAAGAATGGTAAAAGATATAGCTATACAAAACGGAGTTAAACAAGGATGTTTACTATTACCAATACTATTCCTAATCATAGGGGAAACTTGGCACAACCAGTTGTAGGACTTGGAGTTCGCAGATGATATTTGTCTCCTAACCGAACATAACAATTATATGCAGAAAATGAAAAAGAGCTTGCAGAATTCTCCAATGAATTGTGTGTTACGATAAATATAGAAAAAATGAAACTCGCGAAACGCTTAAAAAATAACAGCCGAAAAGCTAAAATTAAAATAAATAGAAGACAAGTAGAGGAAGTAGATAACTTCACATATCTGGGATCGACTATGGAAAAAAGACGGTAGTAGACCAGATGTAGGTATAATCTGGAACACACGCGATATATCGCGTGTGTTCCAGAATTAACTAAAATCAAAATATTTAATAGCTGTCTTATGAGTATATTATTGGATGGCGAAGAATCTGGAAGATAGGAAAAAACAACTACTAAAATATTACTAACCCTTATAAATAAATCTTTTAGAAAAATCCTAAAAGTATACTGTAAGAATAAAATAACAAACTCCGAAAAACTATATAAACTCTATAAAGAAGAACAAACATGAGAAAATAACAATTATGATTACAAGAAGGAAACAGATATGGATTAGGTGCACTTAAGAGACACCAAAATAATATAACCAGCCTGGCACTCGAATACCAACCAAACGAAAGAAGAAAAAGAGGAAGGGGAAGATAATAGCTGGAGAACAACTGTTAGAATAAGTCATGAAATAAGTGGCCACTTGAGATGGAGAGAGATCAAACAGAAAGCGAGAAATATAGAGGAATGAAAAAGATTGTAGAGGAAATTTCAAAGAAATGCGAAGGAAACACAAGAGCGCTCCTCCATAAGAAGGAAAGGCAGTAGAGAGAGAGAGAGAGAGAAAGGAAGAAAGATAAAGAGAAATAAAGTGATATTCATATAGGTTTTTTTCTGTGAGTCCCTTTTCTCTCTTTTTATGTGAGTTTTCTATTTCTATGTTCTTCGTCATTCCAATGTTTATGCATTTTATGGTTTAAGACCTTCTGGGTGCCTTTGTTGTCCGATTCTGCTAGTATAATATCTAGCAGGTTATTGAGGCAATATTTCCATTCTTTCATTAGTTTTTTATCTTTAAATACCAAATCGTAATTTCCTTAGTATTGAAATAGAATTGATTCCATAATTTTCTTTCTTCGAAGGAAGTGCTTTATAGAATTATCTAAAAGCGAACTTGCATTGATTTACTATAGCCCTATAAAATTTGTAAAAACTAATTAATTAATAACTAGATTATTAAACAATTATTCACATAATTTTCATGAACATCTGCCATGTATTTCTAAATTGAATTTACCGTTGGACTACTAGAATTTCCTTCCATAATGTTTGTCTTTTTTGCGATCATTCCTAATAATTCCTTGAATATTTTTTTAGTAACATTTACAAACTACAACATAATATGTAGATAATATTAGTGACTTTAACTTACACTCAACCTTGTTTAATTTGCAAGTGCTAGGGGTAAGCCAATACGAAGTTTCGTATATAAAATAAAATATATCGTTTTTACAACGACGCAACACGAAGGCTGTACCTAATTGGACAGGGACAAACTCCTAACGTGTTCTAAATTGACTCCATTGCAGTTTTTGTAAGATCTTTGTGAAACAAAACTGGTTCAGCATTCTTGGAGGTTCTGAACAAACTAAAACTGGAAATGTAAGCAGGTGATGTGAGTATTATATTATTTTTAAAATATATTTTTATAATGAGAATATTTCATTGAATATAGAGTTGGCATCGGTATCAACGTTTATTTAGGAACGATCGGCAATAGGGAACGTATCAATTCGCATTTTACAAGAGACACGTTTTTGAAAATAATCTGATTAATAATCCAAAACTGTGAATGACTTTACCAAAACTATTTCGTTCATTTATTTTTTAAATAAAATACACTGCTCATGAGGTATTATGTATGTTTTTTAATTAAATTAAAGATAATATTTTTCTTAATATGAAGATATAAGTTTTCCTGAGCAAAAATGGTCAAAAATTAGAGTTGCCAGATGTTCAAAACGTTTGGTATCAAAGATACCAGAAAAATCGAATTCCACACAATGCGATGATTATCAAATATTAATATTAATGTCTCATGTCCTTAAAACTTTTCTCAGAATTATCCATACACGAATTTACAAGAAGTGCGAGGTCCAGATGAGTGACACTCAATTCGGATTTCGAAACGGATTGGGAATACGAGAGGCTCTTTTTGCTTCAAATATGTTAACGCAACGATGCAGAGACATGAATGTAGATGTATATGCATGTTTTATTGATTATCGGAAAGCATTTGACTGCGTTAACCATAAAAAGATGATCAAAATTCTGAGAACAACTGGAGTTGACGAACAAGACTTGCGAATTATCTCAGACCTATACTGGCACCAAACGGCAACAATTGAAATAGAGTCTACAACATCCGAAGATATACAAATCTGACGAGGAGTGAAACAGGGTTGCGTCTTATCACCGCTACTGTTTAATTGGTATTTGGAGTTTATATTCAGAGAAGCATTAGACGAGGTCCAAGGCGAAATTAAGATTATCGGAATCAGCATAGACAACATCAGATATGCTGATGATACCGTCTTAATAGCAAACAACGCACAAGAACTACAAAATATAATAAATGTCGTAGTTCACCTCAGCGAAATGTTCGGGTTACATTTAAACGTTTCCAAAACTAAAACTTTAGAATTTTCAGACACCAATAAACGTACAGGTGTGTGCCAAGGGTCAAATAATAGAACAGGTAAATTCCATAAAATATTTGGGAGCAAATATCAACAGTCAGTGTATTAAAAAAAACCTATCAAGAATCGAACAAGCAAGGAAAACATTCATGAGCATGCACATTTTTTACAAAATCAGACCTTAGTCTACAGCTTAGAATCCGAATGATCAGATGTTATTTCTGTCTTACTGTATGGCTGTGAAAGTTGGACAATTACCTATGAAATATAAAAGAGAATAGATGCCTTTGAGATGTATATATACAGACGAATGTTGAGAATTCCATGGGTACAAAGAGTTACTAATGTTGAGGTACTTCGTCGCATGTGTAAACAAAAAGAATTACTAAGAATAATCAAAGAGAGGAAAATGCAATACTTGGGTCCTGTGTTGAGAGGCGAAAGATATGAAATACTTCAGGTTATACTGGAAGAAAAAGTACAGGGCAAAAGATCAGTAGGAAGACGCCAGAATTGGTGACTGAAAGACCTGAGGAGATGGTTCGACCGCTCATCTGCAGAAATCTTTCGCGCAGCAGTTTCCAAAACTACAATTGTCATTTGGATCGCCAACTTTCAAAAGGAGACGGCGCCATGAGAAGAAGATCAAAAATAAAATAAAAGACAGCTAGCGAGCAACGCCATTGGTTTGAAGTGTCAACGTTACTGTTTGGTTTATGTGAATTTTTAAAGCGTGCGTCAATAGATATATAATAATATACATAATAGTATCACTTATAAAACCAGTGTTGCTGCGCCCTAACGGTATCTTACTTTATCTTTGACACTTCGCGTTCTTAAATAACAGCTGGCATTCCTCATTTTCGACCATTTTTTTTTTCAGGAAACCTTATAGTATCACATTCAGAAAAAATTAACTTTAATTTGATATAAAAAACATACATGGACGTCATGGGCATCGTATTTTGTTTAACCCCTTTATTACTGATTTTATTCTAGCTAAATAAAACTGTTTACAATGCATTTATTGATATTCGTTGATATCTAAAAACCTAACAAAGCGATTGATTTTTTTTACATTTTTGCGTGTCCTTGTATCCTTAGAAAGGACATGGGACATATATGCCCCATTAGTGTTTAATGGTGGGATAAATAAATCCTATCAGTAAAAAAACAAACTTATATTCAAAATAAAAAAAAGTACATTACACAAAAAAAAGCATTACTTCTTATGAATGATGTAGTAAAGAACAATTTTTGCATAGAGGCACATTGCACACTGTACAAATAGTTCAAGTTGCTGATTTATTTTTTGAACATTTAAAACACCTTCTCCTTGTAGATATTTGTTCTTACTAATGGTCTCCAACGTTAATTCTCTTTGTCTGTCCAGAAATTTCAAGAGTGAAAATTTTGTGTTATCTTGTTGTACACCCTTCTTTTATTCAAATGCTTGTAAATAATCCAAGAATCTACAGTAGCGTACGTAACTAATTTATAAAAAACTTTTGTTCACCATTTCGCAGATTTTCGGTGCTTATCATAATATGTGCTAACGTTTTGATCGGCGAGATTTACTCCTCCCATAAAGTTATTGTAAATAATTGCTTCTGAACAAGTGAACTCAGCTTTTTCTTTAGTTTTCAGCTTTCTGTTGATAATTCCAACAGTTTTCGTTTAGTCGCTAAAATTCCTTCGGATGAAACTAAAAGCTCCACATCACTCCTTAACATTTTGTTATTTTCAAATTTGCCTACCTTTACTCGATTGGCCATATAGGTTCCTAAACATGGAAAATTTAGGATATTTAGTAGGTTGGATTAAGTAAAAAATCTATCAAAGCATAGACACGCATCTGATGACCGTAAGGTGGTGAAGTTTCAAAACCTCGTTCTCCTAGAGTTCCAGTAGTTGGTGTGAATTCTTGTCCTGAGTAAATATTGAATTCGTATATATATCTTGTGAATGCATCATTTCTTTGCCACATTTTTTAGCTCTTTTTACTGGCTTCATAGGAAGATACTGCTTCAGAGTAGATCTAACTTTGAACTTAGTTATTGATTGGGATGGACTGATGGGAACTGATGGGAACTCTCAGTCCTCGCCTTTACAAAAGTTTGTTTCAAACAAGAAACCACTTCATTGATGTAGTATGTTTTTGATGTATTACCATTTCTTTTAGGATGATTATAATAGGACTTAGATAGCAGGAATAAACAGCGATATTTTGAAACAGGGAATTCCAAAGTGATTTGTTTTGTGACCAGTAGTGTGAGATAGATAGTACTTTATTGTAACACATAACCATTGTACAACCAATCACTGTCATCACTTCTGTACATATCTGTTTTTTTCGTGTTTAATTTTATATTTCTGTTTTTGGAAGTAAGGCTATTAATGTTTTTTCTAGAATCTACTTGCATAGAAATTTGACTTGATAAAATCTCTTCCCCAAAACTACAGCTTTTTGACCAGTTCAGTTTCTTTCTTTTCGTGTATTTATTGATTCAGTAAATACAGCGCAGTATTTTCGTACATCTCTATTTAAATGTAACGTATTTTATTAATTGATGTTCGTCTTGTAACCATGGGGTTCATTTCCACACGGGGTTTATTACAGATAAATCTTTTACACATTTTAAATATCAGTATTCACGTGAATTTTGTAGCCTACAGATTTCGATTGAGATATCAAGCTCATGTACCTGCTGGGATCTTCAAGTTAAAAGTGTTGATTTATTGGTTAGAATAGAGTTTATTTAAAAGTAATAAATTTATTCGACAAGAGTAATTGTTTTTGATAGGACTACTCACACATTTCTATATTACATCTTAAAATATTTTGATTAAGGTATATAATTTTGCCAAAAAACGCATATTGTATTTATTTTTTATTTACGGATAGACCATATCTATGAACATTTTTGTGATTATCTTTTTAGCTTAAAAAACTTCTTCTCTTAATTCTTTGTCATTGCAGGGTTAATGCACTGATTACCTGTTTCGGCATCAAGCTATGATCTATATTTTCAAAGGCCGCGTACTGTTCTTTCTTTCGGTTTGTAATCTAAGGTAAACGTAGAGTATATGACAATTCGGGCTTTGCTAAATCTCAAATGGTAATACGGACAAAGATAATGTTTTGTTCTTGTCTAGAAACTGAACAAATAAGTAGTCGTCGACCTTATCACTTTCTACATATTCGAGGAAATCTTTCCCATCGATTTCATCATCGGAGGATTTTTCATCCCACCCGCCCCCAATTCTTCTTTAAGTGAGATCTTTTTTTTTTGCTGGCTTTTGAAGCTTGAATGTCTTCTCCTACTTTGTAGTTTGATTGCTCGTTTGGTCTTCGTGGCTTCTAAATTTTTAGACGTTGTGAAAGTTGAGCTTGCTGTTTGTTTTTCGATACGGTAGGAGCATCACATGTTAGCATTTATGACAGAATTTGTAGGAATTTCCTAGAAGTCACTTCTGTGGATTTATAAAAATGGGGTTTAGTAGGCTTCTTTTTTGGAGTATTAATTAAGAGTAAACCAGATGTGCTAGTTTTGAAGATTCAATGCCGAGCTTTTACTGGCGTCGCCCTTGTTTATAGAGTTAGACTTCGGAGCTTCTTGCAGGTAGGCGTAATCAGGAATAGAAGAGTGCGCGAATGAGAATACCCCACAGGCCCGCCTTTTGAATTCGTAGATAATATTGATGCTTGCATCCAGTCTTTCTGTAAAAGTTTAGTTAGTAGAGGCTATCATATCGGCACTTCTACAAAGAAAGAACAAGAATACTTATTTTTTGTGCCCTACTTGCATAAACAAAAAAAAATACTTAAAAAATTAGGAATTTTACGAACTGCCAATGACTGTCATTTTATATGCCAATGACTATATTTGTATGCCCAATAACTGTGTGGTTTTACAAGTGTGTAAATTTTTGTTAATTTTTAGTAAACATTAATATTTTTGATTAAAATAACCTGTGTTTTTATAAAATTTGATGTTTCATCGCTAAAAACCCTTAAGAATATTTAACTCTAAATGACACCAATTTACAAATTTAATTCAATTCGTAATCCCTTAAGTGGCCATTGATTATACCCATTACCCTATATCGAGTGATTAAAATTAAAAATGTTGTTCGCCCATAAATATGATGTATTTATTTATTTATTGTCATTTAGTATATATGGTTTACTCAATGCTCTTTTATTTTATATTGGAAAAATTTCTGATGTCACCACTAATTCTATACAAAAGTTTTTCAGTTATTTTCAGTTTGACATATAAAACTTGACACAGTTTCTCTAGACAAATTAGGAAAGCACTCATTACTTATCTATCAAATCGTATTTGGAAAGTGCTGAAATTCCTTTTACCAAATTACTTTATAGTGCCATTAATTTATTTTTTAAAAAACGATGGTATACAAAATTACGACATCTAAAAATGGTATCAATTCACGATCTGGTCAAAAAACTATCCATTATTAAGATATAATTCGCTAAAACGTGAGACCTATTATATTATAACTGAAATAATATCTTTTTAAGTTTATAACGGACGTCTTTTTATGGATCCTTAAATTGTTTATAGCTAATATTTTATGCTATTCCATCATGATTTCATCAAAAGCATTTGATTCGGCCGGTAGACAAAAACAGTTTATTTTATGAAATTGATAATAATTTATTAAAAGTAGGTTTTAGCTTCTTGATATAGGCATTAGCTATTCTCTGTGCATTCTGTCGAATAATACATTATATTACTTGTAGTGGTTTTCTATTTTTCTTTTTGATTATTTGGTTTTATGTATATTTGCATTCGAAGTTGCCTTTTAGTTGTTCTTTAGTTGTCCAATATACACTGCGCGTCACGAAAAAGAGGCCACCTAGAATTTTGTAAGAATTTTTCAATAACTTTAAGTTTATACAATTTATTCTATTGTAACTAAATTCCCACAATGCAGAAACACTTTTAGCGTCTTTTAGGTAATGACAAACAGTGCCGACAAGTCAATTAAGGGTAATAAGTTTGCAGAATTGATATCAGCTATACGACTTCGGATAATGTGTTGTTTTTACCTTATTTTTCTTGGAATATCGCTATTCTGTTTTTCAAAAACTTTTCACTAGTTTACAGTTGATCGAAGAGTAAACTTGTGCAATTTTTAAATTTAAAACTATGGCTGAGAGATTTGTTAGATCTGTTTAAATTTTTACTTTGATTAATAATGGAATGAGTCAAAGAGAACGATTCATAGAGACTGGATTTCACGAACGACGACCAGGATCGGCCCAAAAAGAATTACGACGGCCAGAGAAGACCGTTCTTTACAACGCACTTCTTTGCAAAATCGGTTATTTACGGCTAGATCAATCCAAAACCGTTTTCAAAATGCTCACGAGTGGACTTTAAGCACTTCTACCGTGATAAGAAGGTTGAGGGAATTTGGTCTAAGGGCTCGCTATCCAGCAACAGGACCTCTGTTAACAGCAGCACATCGACAACGCCGACTACAGTTTGCTAGAGACCTCGAACATTGGACGATAGAAGATTGGAAAAATGTTTTGTTTAGTGATGAGTCCAGGATGGTTTTTTATGGCTCAGATGGTCGCATCAAAACATACAGAAGACGTGGCGAACGATATGCTACTTGTGTTCGACGAGTACGTGTTGCTTTATTTATTGATAGAGGAGCGTTGAATGTACACCGATACATTACCGAAATTCTAGACAAGCATATAATGCCTTTTCTTGGGTTTGTCGGCGAAAACTTTATTTTTATGCAAGACAACGCGCGGCCACATATAGCCAGGATGGTAACGCAATATCTGGAAACTGTCGGTGTGCCAAAAATGAACTGGCTGGCTCAAAGTCCAGCTTTCTTTAGGTCAATCAGACAGAGAAATACTGGTCTATTATACTCTAGTGATTTAGACGTAGTGATGAGTACACGATCTTCCACTAAGAAAATCCTGTTGTTCATCTGCTAAACTTATCCTCTGATTTATTAACAATTGTAAAAGTTTAGTTATAAGTTTTAGCATAGTATAAGTAACAAGTTATTACTTTAAGTTAAATGGTAGAAATTAGTCAAATATACATTTTAATCTCAAAATTCTGACGATTTTCTTTGTTAAAGTTTGTTTAAAAAGTTATGCTCTTCAAATTTAAAATGATTATAATAATTTGAATGAATAGTTTGTTTTTGAAATTATTTGTGTGGTGTTTGTTAAGAAAATTTCACAAAATATTAACATTTTCATTAAGACCAATCACTTTAATGTTGTTTTAGTTTAAAACATTAGTAGACACATATCAAATGATCATCATTATTTAAAACTTCTTACGATGTTTCTCATAGTAACAATTATTTTTGCTATTTCAGTTTCCTTAGATTTTAATTTTTACATAAAGCTTCCTGGGTTTTTAAATAATCCTCAGTTAATTGGAATTATCGCCAGGAAACAAAAACTTAATTCTACTGGTATTTTCTCATGAGCATACACGAAATAATAAGAGCTGTGGTTTCTGTAAAATGCTCTCACGAGATTGCTGTATTCCAAATTAACAGAGATAAGATTATCTTGCATCGGCGTAAAAAATGACCTTTTGTTAAATTTTTATAAAGTTAAGATAGCTTTGATACAATTAGTGTGTTGGGCAATTAAAATACGGGTTTGTATCACCTTATTATTATTTAGAAATCATTTTTTTTTCTGGCATTTTGGATATTTTGAATTTTCTTTAAATAAATATGAACACCACAATATATTCTATATTTTTGTTTATTGTACTATTAGTTATTTATTATCTATGACCACATATTCGAAGTTGTTCTCTCAACTGTTTTTGAATATAATTCTTTGTATTTTACTTTTTTGTTAGCAAAAGTTTTAGTTTAGCAAACTGCACGATGGCATGTGTGAATAACTGTAAGTATAGCTAACAACCCCACACGGGAATAAACAGAAATTACCATTAGATACGTCTAACACCAAAACTACAGTTATTTCGTCTACCATTCAACCGTCCTAACGAGGTTAAACAACTTTCAATTACCATCCGTCCATATGTTCGTATCGCAGAAAATTCATCGAAATAATGATAATGGTCGATTGTTACATCCTCCTCCCACGCAGTAGGCGTCGCAATTGCGTTAAAGCGGGAAAAATGCCGGAATGCCGACTATCCGCCAGCAATAAATCGATGGTTTATCGGAGGACGACACGACAACTCAGTGTGTAATTATTTAGTAAAAACCAACGGACCTATGTCGGCACTGTACGGTACTCATGCGAGTTGGTGCAGGTCCGTTTCCTGTGGGTATAACACCAGATAGATTGAGAAGATTACAATTTTTTCGAAGAAACCCCTCTAAGAAGAAGTTGGATTCTATTTCTTTGGAAACATGAGAGGAAAGATGATGAGTTTTAACCCAATTAATAAAGAAATTGCAATAAGAAGCCCAGAAATGCAATAATAACCTAAAGAAGAAGATGAAAATGAAGACTTTTACGAATTATTATAGGAAGTACGACATGTTAAAACAGATAACAGAAAAGATTAAATAGCAATTATATAGGCTTCAAATGGTTAACTGGTTAAACAAAAATACCACAAAAACTTAATAGCAAATATAAAATGCACTATAGAAAAACACTAATAATAAAGTTAACAAAACTGAAACATAAAACCCATAAAATAACTTGCATACCTAATCGCCATTTTTTTAACTCTTTTCTCTGTTAGGATTGCCGAATATAGGCCTCTTCCAATTCTCGACATTCATCTCTGGTGTTTGTAAGATGTTTAAACATTGGTCCTGCAGTTCTTTTAATATCGTCGCTCCAGCGCATTTGCGCTCTTCCTCGAGGTCTTTTGGCTTCATATGGCCGCCAATTCCCGATTTCTTTATTCCATCGGTTATCCTTAAAACGTTCGTTATGCCCAGCCCATTTCCATTTCAGTTTAGCTGCCTGGTCGAAATCATCTTTTACTTTTGTTCTATTACGAATGTCTTCATTGGTTTTATGGTCTTTGAGTGAGATATACAGCATCTGTCGTTCCATAGCTCATTGAGTTTTTCTGATCTTCTCCATGTTTATTTTAGTAAATGTCCAGGTTTGACCTCCGTATTTAAGTACAGGTAGGATATAGGAATTAAACACTTTGGTTCACAATCTTTGAGGTATATTTTAAGAATTTATTTCCAGAATATACTTTTTCTTTATATTATTTGAAGACCATACATTTATTTAATTTTGTTAACTTTATTTATAAGGATCTGTAATTTTTTAAATCATTGGCAAGCAGGACTGTGTCATCAACATATTGGATGGTATTGGTAGGATTTCCATTCACTTTTATTCGTGTTTAATGCAGGCTCTTGTGTTCGTCAGATCTTGCGTTTGGCTGACATACAGGTGTTGGTTGATTGTCTACTGAACCAATGAACTAAACATTATCTACCGTACTTTGACAGCCGAATACTCGAATAGTACCGAATAACTGACAGTCATTTTAACAGATAAATCTTCGACAATGTGATTGCTATCAACTGTCAAACTTCAGAGGCTCCTATCGTTTTAAAAAATTGAATAAATTAGGTTAGTTCCTAGTTTAAAATAAATACATCCCAAATATTTGAAATACGACCTTTATAACCACTACGAGTTTTGAAAGGCTTACTGTGGTGATCTTTAACAAAGTACCGGATATCTTTGTTTTTTAAAATCTAAATACATATTTGTTAATATTAATTTGTGGTTGAACACACCTATTTTTAATGTTTGTTATATCTGTTTTTGTTTTATATTTGCGTCCCATAGTTACCTTCACCCCGACATTCAGATATAATGATAGGTGAATATTTATTTCGTACATTTTGACTTTTGTTGCTCTTTAATGCCGATTTTCAAATTTTATCTTTTGACCATGACCTACGATACCAAATACAAAAAGAATACATACGGCCCTGACCAGGTACTTACTGTACGATCTACAGGGTGAAATGTAAAAACTTATTAAGAGGTGATCGTATCATAAATGTTTTGACGACCTTGAGACGTACTGTAATGAAAAGTTATTCTTCGGGCACTTGGTTGGTTTTATGTCTGAATGATGGACGCCTTGCTATTGAAGTGTTTCTGGCTCATTTGTCCCGTCAAAGTAATCTTATCGTATCGCACATCTGAGTGTGCATGTTCTAAAAACAATACTTAAGTAATTTTAGCTAATAGACCTTGAAAGGAAAGATTTTTTTTACGGGTAGGAGTTGAAATAAGTAATGAAAAAATGGGGGACTTCAGAGGAATGGTTTTAACTGTATACATAAATTATAAAAAAGGTTACAAAAAAAGAACAATAAATATAAAGGCTTGTGAAGAAATCTCTTTAGGATACAGTATGGAATGAAAAAATAAAAACTAAACCTCCAAGATGTTGTTAATCAGAATGAGGAGGTAAAAATTAAATAATTGTATTGTAGCATGAATTTACTATTTTTCCGGAATTTTTAAATAAATATGTGTGTTTCTTAGTTGAAGGTTAAAACTCAACTCCCATAAAAACTAACTAACAAATACTGCATCTATTTTATCTAACAAACCACTTCTTGGATCACATAAACATAGAGATTATGATTTGTTGCAGTCTCCCCCTGCCATCGAACTCATTAGAGGAGGGTCCAGCAGAAGATGCAGGTTTCTCTCTGGGGCGTCCTTGTCTTTGTCTTGGCATTACAGGCGTGGGAGCTTCAATATAATTGAGGTTAGCGTGTGTAAAAGCGGATACGTGGAATCCACCAAGAGCAGTAGAGGTGTACACTTCACCAATCTCATAACTCACAGGCGATACCACTCGCTTGATTCTATAGAGTCCATCTCCCTTCGGGTAGAATTTATTTCGGTTTAAACTTTTGACCTGTTACTGGAAGCAGTTGTTTTGGGACTGGGTTCCTTCAAAGGTCGATCAGAATGTTAATATTTCATTTTTTCGCTATTAAACACCCACTTTTTTCGATTTGAGCTACTAAGACTACGGCGAAAATGGTCCACGGGGCTAGTGAACTAGTTGGACGATATCCCAATCGTAAGTCTATGGTAGACATATAAAAGTTCACTTAGTGGCGTATAATAAATCCACCATATGCATTAATAGATAAAAGTCACTAGTAGACACAGTGTTTAAACGTTAATAATCTACATAAAGTCCCGTACCGCCATCTTTTTTCGGCAATAATATAACCGGCGCGGCCAATGCACTTTCACATTCTTCGATGATGCCTTCTTTCAGGAATTTATCTAACTCAGTTTTAAGTACTTCCTTCTTCGCAGATGATATTCAGTATGGTGGCAGTGCGATTGGTGCCCTAATTCCAGTATTAATGCGATGCTCTGCATAGACTGTAGGCTCTCTCCCCATTATAAAGGAATTCTTTCTACTTTTTAATATGTCATTGAGTCGAGTTCGTTCATATTCTGCTAGCATCGTTCCTTCATCCTGTCTTAAATTTTCGTAGCAATAAATTTTAATTCTGTATACTTAGCTTTAAAGAACAATTGCTGTCGTGTGCTTTCATTTGCAAATTATCATTCTTTGTTACGCAAATCTAAGACTTTTTCTGCATTGGTCAAAAATCAATACCAAAAAGAGTAATGCTTACAAAATATTATTAGTGGCAAGCAAAAAGATACCTACATAATCTATGCAGGTATAAACAATTATCATCAAGGACTAACTTAGTCTTTACCTCAGCATCAGTAGAATCATCAGTAATTAATTTAAGTTTCTGTGATAAAATTTTCACTGCTTGCTAATCTTGGGAAGTGCTGTCATTCACCTATGATGGCGATCATCACCTCATAAACATTTGCAATACTAATATCCTACCGAAATCACATTTGTTTTAAAATGGAAAATCGAGAAGGTTGATTGGATGCTTTTCAACATAATATTGATAATTTTTTAGAAAGCTGTAGAATAAACTACTACGTTATAACTTAATACTTAAAAAATACCAAAATACCAAATACTTAATACCAAAAAACAAAACATAAATTCACAATGATCATCCAGTATAATTATGAAATCAAACGCTTAAAATCTAGAGCCCAATTAATTTTAAAAAACGCCTTAAGACTAAAATACGTCTCTAAAATAAACAGTACTACTTCAATGAATGAAGTTAAGAAAAGAATAAATAAACTATTGCTAGAACTCTTGCTTCCACCTTTAAATAACATTCCTCTAGCAAAAACTACAACAAATTTAGGGACTAGGAGCTAGACAAAAAAGCAGCATCTGGACTCTAGAAAAATCTTGTAAAAACTCTCCATCTAAACCTCTTACTATTATAGAACTAAATAACTCTTTACACGATATGAAAAAGTTAAGCCCTGGATCCGATATTGTCTTGTTCGTAAAGCAACTATCAATCTAAACAAAACACTACCTACTGCAAATTTTGATAGAACAGCTAGAAAGCTAGCTTTCCAGAAAGCCAAGACTTGACCCAGAATCATAAAAGCCCATCTCTCTATGTGTCATGGCTAAATCGGATGTAGAAATGCTTTGGATCTTATCGACAGAGCACAGAAAAAATCAGTTAGTCCTCTAAGAGCATAACATTCAGACTCGACTATTCTCTATTTGTCTAGTAGACGTTTCAAAGTTTTTCGGACATATTGCAAGGAGAAGTAATGATAATATTAAGAGACTTTTAATTTCGGGAAACGTTAAGGGACGCGGAGGTAGAGGTTGCTCATCCACTCGATTATATGGCTAGATCAAGCCAGCCAGTGGCAAGAGTTCATAAGAGCAGTCCAGGATATAAACCGATGAAAAAAAGTTGATCATTCGGTAGAAAATCATCACAATCGGTAATGAGGTCACAACTATAGATATATATACGTTGAAAGATAACACAATGCTTAGAGGGTCAGCATAAGTAAAACAGTCTTGATTAACTTACAAATTTAGTTTTTTTGTTTCTATTAATATAAGATATTTTATGAAGAAACGATTGTCAGACTAAAAGTATTTGTCTTCGCTGTAACTTTATTGCCCTGTCACGTATTTGATATTTTTCTAACATAGCAATATAATGATGCTCACAATATGATGATTTATTTCTTTAATAAAATAGTTTCTGCAAGTCTGCAACAAGAACTCGAATGTAAGTTATGTATGGGTACATTGTCTACATGTTTTGCTACATGATTGTGCTTCTTGTTAAATGTTGATGATCACATTGTGTTGATAAATCTCCTGGGTGCGTAGATAAGCCACGTTTGTAAAAAATTTAAAGGTTTAATGCAATCAAAACGTCAAGCAAACATTGCGTTGTTTGTATAATTCAGATATGAGGGAATAATATTGACGTAAACTTGTACCTCTAACGTTTTATATCAAAAGATCTCCAGACAATTTCGCCGAAAGATAAAAATTGTCCACACCTGTAGCGTTATGTCAACATTCTAACCATATTTACATTAACAATTCTCGTCTTGTGAAGAGCGATACTTGCCATTGTAATCCTAGACGTTTTAAAAATGTTATCGAGTGTTTAAACTCTGTAGTAGCGGTGTTAATGATCTCGGGACTGTATTAGCCAAGTATTTGCAGTGACGCGTGACGGAATATTCGGTGAGCAAACAGAACTTATGATGGCACTAAAAAGAAAACGATAGTGGTTTTGCTCTTGGAATTAATACATTCGGAGTTGATTTTATACAAAGATTCGCTTTTTTTGTAGAGTTGGTTCTAGTCGAGTGGTTGATATAGTTGTCATGAGTTGACATATTTTATGCACCAACAATATTTGAATAAGATATAAGTTTACATACAAGTAATCGAAAAGTTTAATAGTATTTTTTAAAATCAACTTCTAGAAGAGCTCGATGTTCTTTGACTAATTGTTAATATAATAATAAATTGTAACATATATCACTGGATTACAATATCGTGGAGTGTGTCATTATGAAATCTACTCTAAGAACGGACAAGTACGCAAGCTGGGTTTTGATTGGACTTTGTATGACATAAAACATGCAGCACTTTCATTCAAAAAAGTTATAGGTATCAGTGGAACCAAAACAATAATCATAACTAGAGGCAAACAAACTGCTGGGGAAAGTAAAATCTTGTATAAAACAGAGGTATTGTATAGAAATGATGACACTTCTAAACAGTTTTAAGTTTGGTTAGATCTAATTTTGAAAGAGCAGTATCGTGAAAATACAATTGAAAAAGACCAGACCTGCGATCAATGTGAAGATGGAGAACAATGTTGCTGTCTTCTGGAGGACGACATACATGTCATATGATTTTTTTTTACTATATTGCCTTTCAAACACGCAGAAATGCATTTTTAGCTCATTTTTTTATTTTAATCATTTAGGGACAATCAAACTACATTTTGTCATTTAAAGAAAACCAAATGGCGTTTTGTACATCAATATTTTTATTTTTTTAAACCAATAAAGCTTGATGCAACTTATAAATAGAATAAACTGATAATAAAAAAATACATTTATTCATATTTTGTGTTTTTGTTAATTGTATTAATAATTGAGCAACAGTTTTTCTCACTTCCTGAAAAATGTTAAAAATGAACAAAGTGCGATATACAGACTACTCACTTACAGTTCGAGCATTAGCACTGCAATTATATCTTCTTCTTCCTATGCCGTCCCCATTAACGGAGGTTGGCGACCACATTTTTAAAAGCTTCTCTGTCTTTTGCAACGTGGAATAATTCCTCTACAGTCATATTTGTCCAGTCTCGAATATTTCGCAGCCATGACTTCCTCTTTCTACCTATTCCCTTTTTGCCATCGACTCTACCCTGCATGATGACCTGCAGAAGACTATATTTATTATTTCTTAGTATGTGTCCAAGGTATGCAGTCTTGCGTACTTTTATCGTTCTCAACAATTTTTTGTCTCGACCCATCCTTCTCAGCACTTCCTCATTGGTGACCCTGGCAGTCCATGGAATTCTCAACATTCTCCGGTATATCCAAAGTTCAAAGGCTTCAATCTTTTTAACTATTTGCAATCTTAACAATCTTTTAGTGTCCATGTTTCTACCCCGTACAATAGTTGCGACCAGACGTAACATTCAACAAACCTCAGTCTCAGCGCAGTATTCAGATTTTTGTCACAGAACAATTGTTTGAATTTTAAGAACGCTGCCCTTGCCATTTCTATTCGTACCCGGATCTCTTGGTCTGGATCTAATTCTGTGTTGATGTAAGCTCCCAGATATTTATATTTTGTCACTCTCTCTATTTGCTGTCCACCAAGAGTTAGTTGTTCATTATTTATTGGACTCCTTGATACTATCATAAATTTGGTCTTATCTGTGTTGATGTCAAGTCCCATTTGAATGCATTCACTATTTATTGCATCTAGTAAAGTTTGTAGTTCTTCTATACTCTCAGCCATAATTATCGTGTCATCTGCAAATCTCATGGTGTTTATGATTTCTCCACCAATTCTTATTCCCTCTTTTCTTTCCCATAAGGCTTTTCTGAATATGACCTGTGAGTACACGTTGAAAAGCGTCGGAGACAAGACGCATCCTTGCCTAACCCCTCTCGCAATCGGTATATTATTTGTTTCTATATCGTTCACCTTTACTACTGCTTTCTGGTTCCAGTATATAACCTTAATAAACTCAATGTCTTTTTTGTCTAAATTGATGTTTTTTAATTCATCTATTAACTTCATATGCTGCACTCGGTCAAAGGCCTGCAATTATATACAGCCGATAAATAAACCTATCAAAAGAAGGTACAGAACCGAAGAAACTCGAAAGTTTCCGATTGGCTTTAGAATTGACCGTCATTGACTCCCACTGATCTCCTAGACAAGCTGCATCTACCGAAAAGTTAAGAATAATTGACTTATTCTGGGAATCTAGTCTAAATATTTACATGGTCAGCAGGTACAATTTTTTAAGACAATTACTTATAAAAATCGAAATCAGAAATATACTTTCCATAAAGCTTAAAAACAGAAAAATATTATTTGGCTCTAGGATCAATAAACGTAATAAACGTAAAACCAAGATTATGTAGAGAAATACAAATAACATAATTAAAATGCAGCCAAAACATAAACTAAAACAAGATTATAGGAACTACCTAACAACTTTTTTTAATATAGTAACATTGATCACAAAATTTCACAGGTATCAGTATATATAGGAAACAGGCGACAGAATATTGACAAACAAAAAAAAAAAGATAATATGATTATAAATCCTTAAAATTTTTTCGAAACACAATTCAGATTTCTGCCTTAATCTGAGCCTTCTAAAAATTGCAAGGCAAAGCAGACGTTGATAAAGATGTCAATAGAGACATGAGGAATCTAAAAATTTTCATTTTATTCGGATCTACTCTGTATGAGTACAAGAAACCAATTCGCTAATGATTTCTGCTTAGTTGAGGAGACATGTCGTGGAATGCAAATTTTAGATTCCCCATGTCTCTATTAACATCTTTATCAACGTCTGCTTTGCCTTGCAATTTTCAGAAGGCTCAGATTAAGGCAGAAATCGGAATTGTGTTTCGAAACTATTTTACGGATTTATTATCAGATGTCGCTATTGCGTCCGCTTCGAAGCCATTTTAGTTTTGCTTCTTAAAGACAGGAAAGATTTATTTTTCACGTTGAGAACGCCTATGAATAGCTGTTCTGATGAGCCTTATTAAGGCGAAATACGTATAAACAGATACATAGACGCTTTGTACGTAAAATCAAATCTTGACTGTCTTTTTCATTTCATTATAATATTATGATTACTTATACCACTTATACCACGTATAAACATTTATAAGACAACGGCAATACCTACTCTTTTTTATAAATTTAGAAGCAGACAAATGGCCCAAAAAGATGTCTCTAGATTTCAAGCTAGCAGAAGGATATTGCCTAAAAGTGTGAGAGGCAGACTTAATGTCAGAAAGGAAGACAAAATTAATAAACACCGACTTACAAGACAATGAAAAAAAAAATCAATTTTTAAAAATTACTTTTATAATATTTATCTTCATAAGTACTTTATTTGCATGGTTAAAACGTTCACAGTTACGAGCTTTACTTCAATTTCCTGAGGCCATTTATTAATTTCGCTGCTGATTCTCGTTCAAACATAACTTACTACATGGAACTAAGTGTTCGAACTACCTATAATGAACATAACATACCCGTGTTGACTGAGTATCTGTTTCGCATAGGCATATGCTAATTTTAAAAATACAGTTTCGATGTCAACGACTGCTGAACTGAAGTTTGTTTATATTGTAGTTAAACTTTAACTGATTAGATTTAACAAGTTTCCCAAATTATGGAGGTAAATATTGTAGTGTTGCAAACAGCAAACGACTTACGGTACGAAAAATACAGGTTAGACTTTCAAAAAATATATATTCTACTAACTATATAGCCAGATTTTTTAATCTATGGTGCATATATGTGTGTAATAATAATGAATTAATTTGTGTGAATCCATGTCTAACCAGAAACGAATTTCAGCAACAATTACAATATTAGTAACGAAAGTCTTGGTGATACATGATATACTGTATTATTTCTACGATTTCTGGTATTCTTGCTTTTTTTGAACGTCCTTGACATGGGTCGTCTTCAAGGCTTGTATAACCACGTTTAATTGTAACAACCCATCTCCCTACTATACTTTTTGGTAAAGAGTCCTTATGCACTTTAAATATTTATTTATAAATTTCCTTTGCCTTTAAATACTTCAAAAATAAAAATTTAGTAACTGCACGATACTTGATTTTTTCCATTGTAAAAAGTACTTTAACCCTTTAAGCCGCAAGTTTATTATGATGAACTTTTTTCAAAGTTTGGAATACTACAGTTTCATTCATATAGAACACTTTCATTAAATTTAGTATAACTCTTTTCTAGAGTATGTTCTATTTCCTTAAGTATGTTCGTTAATCCGTTCAAGTTCTCTACCTTGAGATACCTTAAAATTGATGAAATAACCTGTTTCAGCACATACCATTGCCCAAATATTTATACCCCTCTTTATGGGTTTCATTGGCATGTACTGTTTCAAAGTCGTGCTTCCTTTTGAAGACAACCATACTTTCATCGATTGAAATATCTCTGCTCATAGAAAAAGATTCCATATAGGTTTTTTTTTAATTTTTGAATAAGAGGTCTCACTTTGTACAACTTGTTACATTCCCAAGTTCCTCTGGCTGGCATTTGTTGGTTATCATTCAAATAGATATATCTTAATATTTTTAAAAATCTCTTTAGAAGGAAAATATTACTAATCCTTTCATTATGAAAATTTGGATCTGGAAACCAATATTTTTTTATAGAAGGTAAACTATTAAATCCCATTAAAATTAAAATTCCTAAGAAAGCTTTTAGTTCCTCGAAGGACAAATTTAAATTTTTGTTGCTTGGACAGCATATAAATTTGACTGCTCTACAATGTATTGTAGTAGTGTCATTAAAAAAACATTTTGTGGGTCTTCAGAAGACGGTATCACTTTCAAACCCTTGAATTCTACATAATTATAATTTTTTAATCCAATAGGTATTCTTGGTCCTTTAGACCACCTCTTAAAATCATTGGTAACATCGAAAGCTGCTTTATCTTCACTTGATGATGAAGCATTCATATTTTTGTTTTGATAGGGTTTTTCGGACTGGTAATCTCTGTCTGCTACAGAATCATCTAAATCCTCGTGTTCTAAACTGTCGTAAATTGTAGAATTTAAAGGCTTGTAGTTAGTTGCTATGTCTATTTTGGCTGTACCACTTCCAGATGGAGTAGACGTCAGTATTGTAGACGAATTTCTGCTAAAAGATCTTTCTGATGGTGTGTCAGGTTCTACTACATCCTCAGAATCTGAGTCCCCTTGAATCTCGGAATGTTCAGCTTGATTATCCGTTATTTTATATAATATTTTGGCTAATTGTTGAACTGTAAGGCACCTCTTCCAATACTGTATATCAGAATAGTTTGCGGACATCTGAGAAAAACATGCACGTTGGGATATTTTGGAAAATATTTGCTGAGCGCAAATAGATTGGTTCATTTTTCTAAAATATCATATTCAAAATAATTTTCAATTTTCTTTACATTTGATATATATTTTGTATTCTGAAACTATTGTATAGTATCCTTATATTTGTAATAAAAACCCTTATCTTTTATAGCACTCCTCAATGGTCAAATTTTGAAAAAAAAAACAAAACAAATTCAGCCACGTACTAATTGTAAAAAAAACCACACTAGAATCCACTGGTACAAATATTGTACCACTACAATGTTTACAAGTTGAGCAAATGTTCCGATATCTTATTAAAATACAGGTATAGATGTAAATAGGTAGAAATCTGATTTGTACTACTCTTTTACTCTTGCAAAAATGTGTGGTACAAGGATAATACCAGAGATATCTAAAAAGTTACAAGTCGATACTAAATGGCTTGTAAACAAAGAATGAATTACATACGTTCAAATGAGTACACAACAAAAAATTACGCTAGTAGCAGCGCCCTCTCATATCGAACCGCAAATTTATTGAAAAGTCTAGTATTTAAAAAATGTGTAGACGTAGTCGATAAAGTATGAGCAAAATGCTTCCAAAAATTTTTTCCAAAAAGAGCTTTTGGAAAAAATATCATTAGAATTGGTGCTAGATTCACAAAAAGTTCTGGCAGCTGCGCAATTTACTCTAAAGTAAAAAACTGGTATTTTTTGTGCTTTTCAGAACATTGTTAAACTGTATGCCATGATTGCGTAGCTTTATGTTGTTTCTGGTAAAATAAATAATCTTCATCACATCAGGAATCATAGCCCGGGTGCGGCCGTTGATGGTACAAATAGGGTGCGACCGCTAGACTGTTATATATGTTTCTCTATCACTATATAAGGAAACTTACACAAAACAATATTTTAAATTCACGGTCAAGAAATAACCAAACCTAAAATAAACTTTTTTTATATACTATATGAAAACACTATTGGTTCTTCAACAGAGATTTTGCATCAATAAATTTCCGAATGTTCAATTCCAGTTTCGATTTCATTTATTTTAATCAATCAAAGTTTATTCATTTGTCTCTCTTGTCACTTTAATAAATAGAGTCAGGAGTCACAGATCAACCGCAACGGTTGGGTGGTCTGACGCCCGATAAGTGATGAGTCTTTTTTTGCATCGTAGATTTTTGTTGATACTTATATATTGTATATGAACTATTCAGTGTCAAGATGATTAGCGTGATAAACAGTTTTATAAAGTATTAGTCTTATTTAAATGCAATTAATATGAATGATTCGTGATATCTATTTAATGATTTGTATGTTAGAATATGTGTGGAATTTATTTGAACTCTAATAATAACAATTTATTATATTGAGAAATCTCTTCTTTTTTTGTAGAAGAGCTGTCACCGTATTTATTTAACTCTACCTTTTTTGTTTTAAACAGGCTCTATATTGTGCCTGTAAGAAAAGCAGTCATCTTTCTGCGTCATCCTTTACTTCATTTTTCTTATATTTTCAATTTATTATGAACCTGTCATTACAATACCTGGATATCACCATTTTCGTATGATTTTTTTTATCGTTTGAAATATTTGTTATCAATGAAAATTACTGTTTTTGTGCCACCATTCGCTAAAGTATGTTATCATTGGTTATCTTAATCAGATTCGACACCAATTGTACAACAGAAAATTAATATAGGGAAGTCACTCATTTCCAAGTCCTCTTCTGCGCCATCTCTTTTTGTTTCATGTTTATTTTATTTCTGCGACTTCGGACGAAATACCGCGATCCCTTTGATCCGGTGATGTTTCACCTCGGCATTGCCATAGTCACAATATAAATCTGACCGTTTAATCAGTCAGTTATGGTTCACTGCAATTAATGACAAATCTGTTCTGACATATGTCATGTTCTCAGAAAATTAGCCAATGTTTACTTAGTTTTATATTATTTGCACCTACTCTGTAGTGCTCTATATACACATAACCCTCCTTATCAACCATTGGGATATTCCGTATCGGTGATAAAAACTTCTCAATCCAGTCTGTCAAATGTAAAGTACTAAAGACTGGAGGCCCTTGGCTTCGATAGTCCTAACTAGTTTCTTTCATTTTTTCTGGTCCTTCACTTGTTTTCTCCACTATATTTCAGTCTGGAGGACATCAAACCACTTCCTTGGTGATCTCCCTCTTCTTTTCTTTTATTGTTCTCCGGCGTGCAGAGCTCTTAGGACATTTTTTCCTTCTGGTATTTGTAAAATATGTCTCTACCTTTAAATTTTTTTCACTAATGTTTTGTGTTATTTTGATTCTCGTTTTACATCTCCATTAACTCCTGGTTTGTTTTTCTACGCTATTTTGCGTTGGTCTCCTTTGTAAGCTTTGCCTCTTTAAACCTCGGCTGCATTGATCGCGTTTTTTTTGTCTTCAATAGTGTTTTTAATGATCATACTGCTTTGCTACATTTGTATCAACCGTTTATCTATTTCTCTCTCTTTGCCTCCTCAATTTGTAACTGTTACTCCTAGGTATTTAAATTCTCTTATCTCCTCAAACTTATACTCTTCTCTTAATCTTTGGAGTGATCCAATAATTCTGCATCTTCATCACTTTCTCCTCTCATTGCCAATATTTATTATTTACTTAGCAAGGATTTCTATATAAAAATTAATTTTTACAGGACGTCATGTAAAACTTAAAAAAACATTCATATTATTGGTTTACAAAACGAACCTACATAGCACAACAAATGGCTGCATAAATAATACTTTTCGTACTTTACGCGTTCACACAAGATAAGATTGGGTCTAACCCAATTTTACCGGTGCCTTGATTTGTCAGCTCAATCATTATTTAAATAATCTTTCTTGGGATATATGTGAAAGCGTCTAAATTATGAGATAATAAAAACTTAAAAAGACATTTAATAAAACTCGATTTTTTTGTCGATAAAGTTAATATAGTACAGGGGTGGATTTTGTTTGCCGACAAATAAATATATACAATGTCGAATTACTAAAAAAATATGTTTTGTCAATAAAGAAATATGTGAGAGCCGTATTAAGATATGTTACAAGACTGAAACACTTCTTTATTTAAACAACTTATTATTTCATTGGAAAGATAACGACTACGAAAGCAATGGAAACTAAACAATTATACAGAAACTAGTCGTGGGCTTCAAAATGATCTTATACCTTTGTAGAATTTGTACGAATCCTTTAACAGTTTTCTATTTACATCAGATTTACACCACCATTATAATTTAAAAAAATTTACCTGTATACCCTCTTTTAGCGAACGACCATGATTTCTAAGCAACACCATTAGAAAAAATTTGCAACTTACCGAAGGCAGAGTTAAGCCGTTTTAGCGATATTTTGTTCTTTAATTAGAGGAACATGTAGATACCTAGACGGCAAAGAAGCAGGTAATTACCAACGTAAGAAAGGCATTTGCATGACATACACATCAACCTTCAATAGACATTAAATTAAGAGAGCAAAAAGAGGATTCGAATGATTTATGTTTGGTGTTTTCTCGTCATCGTTTTCCTGCAAGACGAAAGAATCGACGTTAGTTATTTGCTTTTAAACAGTTTTAGTTGATAGTTCTAGTCATCTATAAGGACAACGTTGTAGTTTACTAAAACGAGTATTTATTTGTTGAAAATGGCGTGCCAGTAATAATTATTATGATCTTAAATCATACTGTTGTTTTAAAACTTCTGTGTATCATTATTTGTCTTTTATTATAAACACAGCTGCACATACAAATATACATAAAGAAGAAATTTAATAGTTTGTTTAACCATATATTTATAAGAATATTGACTTCTGAAATTTACTCACATTATATAAAAATCTGATCTGAACCAAGGTCGATTCACAGTTTTTTTTCATAAAAAAGTATTTTACTTTTAATAAGTGTCATATTTAACGGGATGTGCTAATCACAAATCTGTATTTCCTTTTCTTCCAGCACGTCAGGTTTTCAAGAAAAGTGTGTTTAAATTTTTTTCATAGAAACTGCCAAAAATACTAAGAAAATATTCATTGAAACTTTATTTAATACAAAATTACACTGCAAAATTGAGTTGTTCTTAAAAACAAAGAATTCAGTATAATCTACGTTAGACAACATTTGGTTTGTTTACTACTAGTCTTTCTCTGAGTGGTCACTTTTCTTAACGTAATGTAAATTGCTTGCTCGACTGTCCCACTCGCACAAAAAACATCGATACTTTGTGAATCCAGACTGCTGACCCAAAAGCATAGATATTATTTTAAGACCTTCACAGAGTTGCCAAAAATGTTCACTATACTTTATTTTATTTAGCAACAGCTCAAGATTCTCATATGTTTTTTTTTTTGAGATGCACGGAGTGCTCAACAGTCATTGAGGCATAAGTATTACCGTTGTGCAACAAGACACTCTTTAGACTTCCATGATGTGGAATCGTAATTGTCAGCTTCAAGTTTCATCACTACTTCAGGAATATTATGACAATACACCAGTGAACCCTCTTGAGAAAAATATTCCGCTCCTATACTCTTTTTCACCCTGCCTATACCACGAAAATCTAGTACCTGGAGCTAATAGATTTTTATCTTTCAGTCGTGATCCTAAGATTTGTGCAGAATCCTTCGATAGGCCCAAGTCTCTCACTAATTAATTTAGTTCAGCTTGGATAAACTTTTGAGATTAATCTATCTCAGGATTGAATTGGTCTTCATCGGATATTTCGTCTGATCTTTCATCTGATGCTTGCTGTTGTATGGTGTGAAGAAAAGGTGAAGGAATAGGTATTCCTGGTCGTTTATCAGAAGGTAAATCAGGATATTGAATTTTGTGTTTAGTTGTTGAATTGAAACCCTTGATATCGCAGGATTAAAAGTAGCAGTTGTCTCCATAGTTTTTTGTTTCCCTCCATACCATAGGAATGCCGAAGGGTAAAGAGTTACGTATACCTTTTGTCTATTTTGTCCGTATTTCGACACACTGAAAGCACACTTTGTGTGAAGCCCAAGGTTTGTCCTGATCACCAAGCTTTACACCGAAGTAAGCGTGATAAACTTTCTTTATAAAGTCTGTTATGTTTCGTTGATGCTTTCCTATTGCTAAATCACTCCACACGTAACAAAATATATTAGGACTGTATAATGTATATTTTCTTTCGAAATATAAGTATTTTAAAGAAATAATTTTAATGCAATTTACGAAATATCAATAAGGCATTTGTTTGCGCTAGTACATAATATCTCACAAACTTTTTTTAATTTTATGAAAAATTTTGACTAAGTATTTGCTAAGAACACATGTCAAACTTAAAACACTAAAAATTATGTCGGCCTGTGTATGGATACCATGCTTACTCGTCTGTTCAACAACTCTAAAAGTTTTAAATGGCATTCAAAATACCGCTCTTAGAATAATATGCGGTGCATTTAGAACAACTCCCACCCCAGACTCCCCAGACCAATCATGGATGAATTAAACCTTGAAGTCCTCGGTATTTATTTAAGCAAGATGCCAACTTGGCTAATAACTTCCCCTCATATAAATTTGGATCTATTGTCATGAAATAAAAAAGTAACCAATAATCATCTAATTAATTCCAAACATCAAACCTTAATTTCTCAATTTTCCTCCTCCACACGGCCATTTACCGATGGATTTAAGACTGAATATTTTGTATCATTTGCCTTTGTAACAAAGAATAAAATAAAAAATATTATACTATTTAAACAGGGGAATACTTTGCAATATAAAGCCATATGTTATGCTACAAAAAGTCTTAAAATTTACTTTCTAATAATTACAGAATATATGTTTGCCAATATAAACAAATCCAAATCCTTAAATTTTATTATTTTTTGTTTTACAAGATGTAAATACCATTTATATTCATTGAAAAGTCTTTTTTTAATTGGGGTCCAAAATCAATGTGAACAGCCGAGGTTCCCTTAAACCAATTTAGACCGAGGACCATTATTTTTCTAGAATTATTGTTATTATACTGACTATTGATTGGCTTGATTGATTGACTATATTTTTTATTTTAAGATAGCTGACTGCGAGCGAAACTGGGTTAATTATAATAACAATAATTATCAATTTACATTTATTCAATATTTATTTGCTAAAAACAAATTTAGTTTTTAAATTCAATGATTTCAATTTTTTTCTGATTATGTTTTATTATTTTTTTTAATATTTATGGTCAGTCTCTAAAATTCTATTTTTGTCAAGCATACAAATAATATAAAAATAAACTTTAAAAGAACGAGAAATTTGGTGAAATGTAACTACCTGCAGAGAAACTAACCACAATAAACAACTATTTTTACAATAGCAAATAACTGATCATTAAAAATGCTCCAAGCACCTTGTAATAGATCAATCTAAAGGTAAAATAGTTCCGACTTTTCTCATAGACTAGACTAATGTTCAAATATACCACCGCACATAACGTGAATGCAGTGATGCGTGCGTCAGAAAAAACGAAACGTTGTTAACTAACCGTACATTTTTCTACATTTCTTTTCGTGTAAAACTCTTCGTTCTTGCTTTATTTATACAAGCTGCTTGGTAGACTGTGTGCACTCAAGTAAATAGAGCAAGGCATAATTCTCTATGTAGTTGATTTCGGACAATATTACAGTATTTCGAAAAAAAAGTGTGGGATTCATGTTTTAATGTTTTTACTTTTTATTTATAATCATCTTCTTTTTTTCTTTATTTTTAGGGATATTTATAATAATAAAATTTTTATTTGGAATATAAAATTCTCCCTAGGTTTTCATTTTCGTTTTTTGGGGTCTCGTAAACTTCTTTTTTTCTCAGTTTATAATTTAGCATTTGGTTAGTTATACTCGATGCTTAGTATTGGTATCACATGGAATCACTTTTCTCTCATTTGATATAACTTTTGAGTGGAGGACTGCAAGCTCATAAACGTCCAGTCTTAAGCTCGTTGTACATGTCGACATTGGAGATGCGTGGTAGAGAATCCCGCCCACTGCGCAAGCGTTTCTTGCGCAGCGTAGTGTTTAAGGGTCTTAGTTGTCCTGGAAATGCAATACGGGTAGTGATACCGCCTTCCAATAACTGCCGCTATTGTCTTCGAGAAGTTATCGAGAAGATCACATCCGTTTCTCTCTTCTTCTTCTTCGTGCGTCTAGGATTAATCCTGTTTTTCTGCCTCTTATTCTGATTCAGTCGTTGTTGACTGTACATTATCTTTCCACTTTTTTGGCGGCCTTCCAACTGGTCTGCTATACGGCTTGTTGTTTTTACAGATGTTCGCTAATCTATCTGGTCCCATTCGGTTTACATGTTCGTTCCAGTTTTTTTTTTGTTTTTATCCACCTGTTAATATTTTGAATTTTGCATTGTTCGCATATACTTCTGTTGGTTTGTCTGTCTCTTAATGATATGCCCGCTATTGATCCTAATACTTTCATTTCGATATTGTTGATTTGTTGTTTCGTCTTTTTCGTATCGGTCCTTGTCTCCGCTGCATATGTTAGGATTGGTCTTACTGTTGTCTTGTATACTTTCATTTTGCTTTTCGTGACCAGACATTTGTTTCTCCATATGGTACTCGGAGGCAACCACCTACTCTTGCCGCTTTTGATGCTGGCTTTGTGGTCTCTGTTCTTATATCCCTGTTACTAGTGATCTGTACTCATAGGTAATTAAATTTCAGTACTTGTTCTAAAATTTTGCCGTCTATTTCTAGTTTGCATCTACGCGGCTCTTTACTGATCACTGATCAGCATCTTCGCCATAGCATAGTATCGTGATTTTATGCGATCCCATGTGGTATCCGTGTCGTTTTCTTACTTCGTGAATTATTTGATTTATCACCATATTGAATAACATTGGGCTGAGCGAGTCTCCTTGGTGGATTCCTCCTTTTAGTTCTATTTATTATGTTTCTCCTGTTGGCATTATAACTCTGGTCTTGTTGTTCTTGTTAATTTCATTAATTGTCCTTATTATCTGATGGTCTATTTGTTCAGCTTGTAATAAACATCCGTTTTCCAAAAACAGATATTTGTAATTCGCAGACCCCCTGTTGCTTGAAAGGGGCCCCTTACATTGACAAAATTGTATTTGAAGCAAAGAACTATATCAACATATTGAGAGCAAAATGTTGCGTTTGGTGGTGTGCAAATCCCAAAACCCTTATTATGATCTTTAATGCTTTAATTGGGTCTCATATGGATTACGGCTCCTTTCTATTTAGCCCAATTACTCAGAAATGTAGCAATAGACTAAATACAGTATTTGTTGAAGGACTCAGAAGCTGCCTGGGGTGCATGCATGATGTGAAAATAATTAATCATCCAGTAATAGTGACGCTTCTATATATACGTAGAAAAATCATAAATAAACCAATTTTTCTCAAGGCAAGCCTCATACCTCTTCTTGTTGTGGCTTTTAAACTGTTTTTCCTTACCAAAATAGAATACATAAACATCAAAATTTTGCTTGCTATGACTTAGATTTTAACACACTAATCAATCTAATACAGACCTCAATAGTTACCCAAAAATACAATAGGTATATTTCCCTTGTATATACTGATGCTTAAAAAAAGAACGAAAGAATAGGATTTGGAATCAATATTCCCAACATTAATTAAAAGTTTTTGTTTAGGCTTTCTGGTGAGATATCCGTAACAAAAGCTAAAAATGTGGCATTTTACCAAGCAATTAAAATTATACAAAATAGATACAAACTTGAACATTCCGTTAGCTATGTTACTAGACTCCCAAGACATTCTAATCACCATTAAGGAAAAAAATTATTGCTAAATTTAAATTGAATTGGGAAGCCATATTGCGGAAGAAAAACTACCAGTATAAGAGAATGCAAACGTTCTTTTTCTTTAATGCATGGTTTTCAACTTAAAATCAAAATAATAGACAGTACAAATTTATATTTAATTTTTGTTTCAATGAAATTCAAAACTCTAATCTCAATAGACACAATCTTATTATCCCCCAATGAAAGGTCAGTCAATGCAATCTTACAGTTTTTTGATTATAATAAAATAAATTTGTAATTTATGACGCTCAACTTTAATTTAATATTTTTCCCTTTCAGTTTTTTCTTTCTGGCGTCTTGTTTACTGTGTAACGCTTTCTTTATAATCTGTGATCCAACATATAACATCTTAACTCATCTGTGATTGAATATAACATCTTAACCTCAAATTTAAAAATTCAGAACAAGTACTACCACCTTACGCAAATGTCAACGGCCGTCATATGGTAAGAACGCTCGCTATGTAGCGAAGCCATAAAAAAACAGAAGAAGACCCTGTTGCAGTCGTAACTATGATTCTCTTAAACGATGTGATTTGAGAAAGACCAGATGGGAGAAGGTTTGTAAGATGACCTAGAAAAAAGTGAAAAGATGCAATCAGAGAGGATCTGGAGAAGATGCGAGTAAGACAATGGAAAATAATGGCAGAAGTCCGATGAACATAAAAGGCAATAGTTACCGCGGCAAAGACTTACGAATGATTGTAACACCATTGATGATGCTGATGATTATGATGAAGTTTCAAAAGCTTTTAATTCCTATAAGGGTTATACTCGGTAGTCTTTGAAATTTTATGCGTTAACCTGTATTGATATATTCAATCAAAGCACATTAGATTCTTTAAGAGGGTCTAAATTATACAGAGTAGCAGATTAAATGTGTTATGTGAGTGTGGGACTATTAGGTCATTTCTAACATATGGCGTATCAGTTTTAAAATTAAATAAAAGCTTTTTTCTTATGATAAACTAGTATTATCAATAATAACCATAAAACAGTATAATACAGTAACAATTAAAAAAAGTAGATTCTATAGAGTACGTTTAGTTAGGAATTATCTCAGACCAACGTAGAGTATATTCAATGTATATATCATTATTTAGTGTACATTTGTGGATTAGAATAAAAGATTTTGTAAAATTAAAAATTATGATTTTCAGAGAACCGTCCTGTAAAATCCTATAGGATAATAGTAGATTCTATTACGGTCAAAGGTTGCATCTATAGCAGACTGGTAGCCTCAGTGCTTGGAACACGACTCTCTACGGGGTGCATCAACTTTATTTATTGCCCTGTCGCATTACTAAATACTGCAATGGTCGCCGATCTTCGCAACTATCGATGTCTTATTTATGTTTGATGCATGTTGCCAATAGATATTTCCTTATTCTGATACTGAGTGTCCCAAAAATTCAAACCCAGTTAATTGCCCGTGTCTTTCGGAAGTTTATATTTTTACTCTACTACTGTACTACTCTTGGGAAAGCAAAGTCTGGTTTATATTATTTTGGTCCAATGATATCGTCGCCTTAGTGACTTATTTTAATGCCGAAATTACCAGATTAACAGATTAAAGGACAAAACCTAACTATGTACAATGTGAATCATGTCGAAATTAAAGAAAGCAAAAAATCGAAATGCCATTTAAATATATACTATACTATTTAGATATATAGCATAGAAACATTCGTAAATATATATAGTATATTCTGCAATAGCTCTATACAAGGGTTTATAAAATTGTTCTATTGAGCTTAGTTGTAATTTTGCAACTATAACTGATATGGTATTACTTATATGATACTTTCAGCTAATTTTTTATTAGTGGAAAACCTAGTACCCCTATGTCCAAAACATTTTCTCCGGCTTAGCATAATAGAAAATGGTACCAGACTTTAAAGTGTTAAAAATGAGAAGAAGTAGTTTAAAAGTTATCCTTTTCCCTAAACGATCTGACTATATCCAAATTAATCTTGTTCACTTCAGTTTTCACAATTTCTTTTGTGATTAGAAGATTCTTACATCAAAAGTTGCAATTTTGACTGAGTTTATACAATTCCTAAAATCTAGGGTTTTTACATACAATATTCTATTCTGGATAAATTTTTTTTGTTTTTTAATCCAAAATTATTTTGGGCTTTATAATAAATCACAATTTGCTTTTCTACATATTTATTTTGTTCACGCAAAAAACAAAAATATGCTAATACTCCCTAAATTAGGTCTTACAAACAAAAGTTATCAATGATAATAAAAAACTGAACCAAAGAGCCATATTCATTAAAAACTAATGTTTTCTAAAAATTGTAATTGTATGAAACAGGTCATAAAAAGTAAGCTTTAATATGCTTAAACCAAAAAATGACAAAGTTGGGCTAGCACTGCAATGTAGAACACCAAAAAACAATATTTTAAACATCTTTGCACATATGTATATTAAGTTAAAAGTGATATTCTACATCTGCATTACATCAACCCGTTTTTTTTTTAAACATACAAGCTGTTTCTGTTAAATTAAGGAATTCAGGATAGTGCACAATGGCAGTAATAGCACTCACTTCAACTGAAAGTTTATTATGTTCGACCAGTTTGATTGCATGCTTTTTCCTTCTTCCTTCTTTCTCCCAATACCTTTACTAACAGAAAAATTCCTTTTTTGATGGCATCCTTATTATAGACAAAATTTTCAACACCATCATTATTGTAGGACTCATCCAAGTTTGACGTTTCTCTTTCACTTGGTGGCTCTTCTTCACTGTCGCTTTCAGTTTCATCAGGTGCTGAGCTACAACACTTTTTCCTAGATCGACATTTAGTTTAATTCGTTTAATATTTCGCCTGAATGGTGCAGATAAATATCTTTCTTCCTTTAGATAATGTACCAAAATGTTGTCGATTTAGCCCTCTATTTCTTCACCTTCTCTAGGTAACTTATTTAAAACTTTCTTGGGGGAGAAAGAGTAAATTACCGTGGCTGTAAAGGAGAAAACAATCATTCTTTTTATAGCGCTGTTTTTGTTTTTTTTTTGTCCATATTCTAAAGGGTAGTGTTAAACAAGTTTGGAAAATCTTTGTTATCTTTTATATTAATGTTGGGTGACAGTTTTTTTCAATCACTAGGAGTTTTCCTTCAAGCCATCTGAAAGGGATGGAAAAAACCAAGTCATTGGGTCAAATGTGTTGAGTTTTTGACCAAACATATAAAACCAACATTGTTTTGTTCGCACAAAGATATCACCTCATCGGTTAAATGTAAGGAAAGGTTATCTTCTATGATGCTTTTTCTTCCTTCAAGACGTTTTGCCTGTGGTAAAAAGGTCAAAGTATACCAATCCGTAAATGTCTGTGAATTTATCCATTCAAGATGATCCTTTTGGACCATTTTCATTATATTTTAACCACATTTTTTCTGCTTTATAAATTATATATGATGGTAACAACTATCCTGAAGCCAAAGCACCAACACCATTATAGTCGTTGCTGCTTGAGTAAAATTAAAAAGCCGTCCGGGATATTTCGTGCTGCGTTGAAATATCATTTTCTTATTTTAGGGGTAATCTTTCTCGTCGTAAATAAGTATGTTATTAGGTGAAATATTTTCTAATTCTCTACACAAATTCTCGAAGTATGCAACTAAAGTTTCCTTTGAAATATTAGTTCTAAGTCTTTTAATATTGGCCGCCACTTTTTGGGTAATTTTTACTTTATGCCGTCCCAGTAATGAATTTACCCAGTCAGTTTCAGGTAAATTATTTTGATAAAAGGAGGCATTTGTCGACCCTGGGTATCCCAAACACTTTTGGCTAAATATTTTATATCTCGCCATTCAAGGAGAAATCCCCACTCGCCTCATATTGCAGCAGGCTGTATGGTGGTTTTTTTTTCATTCAGGGAAAATTCAATCTACCCACCATTTTTTCTTCCCTGTCGGCCATTATAATGGTTATTAAGTGCTCCATAGGGAATTGTATATTCTTCGGCAGTGCGGCATAAGGACCGTTCTTTCTCAAAAACCTTCTGGAGGGCATTTTCCAGCCTTACATAGTCCTTATATGGACGAGCACGAAGTTTCCTTCTTGGATAATTTCGAACCAGTTTTTCTGAAAAGAAAGCACTAATTTATGATTTCTACAGAAAAAGTGTTGTCGAAGTCGCCTCAGGTGGAGATCAATGTCCTCCACAGACCTTATCAAATTAGGCGTATTGTGAATTTTTAAATTTCCCGCGTAAATTATAATACCCTGAAAAATAGCATGTTTACATAATATGTTGACTCAGAGCATGTAACTATTAAGATAATTAGTTAAAATCGCACATTTTTTTGTAGTTTTTCTCAAGCAACGGAAAGTTAGGAAACTAAAGAAACTTCATCAAAAATATAGCCATATAATTAAAACAAACTTTTTGTCATAAAAAAATATACTTACTTCAATAAACAATCACAGGTTTCACGCTAAAGTTGACTAACTAAAGCGACGTTGTCAACCGTTTTTTAAGCTTCTTAGATTTCAGTGAAGTGTTGAGTGAAAATGGGTGAAGTTAATTATAAAAGGGAAAAATCAACTCAAATGCTTATAGTTATTGAGATATAATATTTATTAGTGCGTGTAATACCATAACCTCATATATGGTTGTTGTTTGTTTGGGTTTATATGACCGCAAACACTTAATTCATTCGCCAATTGTACAATTTTTACTCATGTACTTATTAGTCAATGTTTCGTACACAATCTTATCCTAAAAATATATAAAACACCAGCGGTCAGTGCCCCTTCTTGTATTAAACGAAAATGTATACTCATTCTAATGAAAATGTAAACACTTTTAACACAATTCATGTAAAAAAGCCATAATAATTAATAGAATTTAACCGTAAAATATGAAAACATAGCGTAGCACCGTAAAAAATATGGCAGTCTTTTGTCAAACAGCTCCACGCCGCCTTAACGTTTTTGCGTTGAATCTGTTATTCCTATAAAAATTGTCACTTGGCCTATTCCATTGTATAATATTTAATTTTACGCCAGATTAAAACACTATCATACTACGTGCTTAGACAATTCACATCTCGTTAAGAAAAATCAGGTTCAAGGCTAACAATCGGAATTCATTTCGAAAATCTGTTACGAACTCGATATTTTTGCCGTTTGATCATTTTATTAGAAATTCGCCTTTTAAGAGTTGGTAATTTATTGGTTAATTTTATAGACAATTTGTTTTGACCATATATGTTAAAGAATGAGTTTAGCTAACGGTTGCAATTGTTGATTGCATTGTAACCTAGATATCTATGTATATCTTTGTGTCTAATAACTTTAACGGACAGTGAATATTTTTGGTTCAAAATTAAAAGTTTCCTTTTGGTTTCCCATATTTTTTACAAACTCGCCGGGCATTCTGTTCTTATTAAACGCTCGAGGATCTTTATCATATACTTTCTTAAGATCAATAGATATTAATGGATACTATATTTTTCCATCAGCTACCTTATAATGAAAATCGGTTGTTGATCTGCCTTGCACAAATTCAAATTGATGTTCGCATATTTCTGTGTTTTCACGTAACCATCGGTCAATTACTTCGTCCTGTATTTTTCATAGTTTTTTTTTTCTGTTTATTGACTTTAAGATGCTGTTTACCTTTTGTGTATAGTCCTTACCACTACCAGTTTCTAAGTTTTAAATAGTAGATTTTAATACGAATTTCAACAACGATTTTTGCGACTTTTTTGTGTACTGAAAATTTCATATGAGATAAGCTAAATGAAATGCAAATTTAGAGTTAAACAGGGTTTCTTTTTCTTAAAATCGAATTTTCCATAAATTTTGGTAACTTTTCCAAAGTAAAATTTTTCGCTTTCTCGTCATGCCTTTGTGCGTTTTTTTGCAGGTTCCTTATCGTGAAAACTAACAAACTTTTCAAGTGCATAAAGGAGGAAATCACTAACACTGACCTATTACCATTACATGTTTAGGTCGTAATTAACACCCTTAGGACAACATACTTGTAAGCCTCATTGGACGATGACAGTAGCCCTGGGTCTCCAAGAAACACAATAGATTATATACTTCTAAGAGATCGCTTCCAAAATACCATTAAAAAAGTCACTAAAAAATACAGCAATAATTGAAAAAACAGTGCTGTCAAATACAACTGTAATTGAAACTCACGAATCAGGTAACAAAAGAAAAAGGGAGGTTGCAGAAATTTGACTGTTTGAAGATTCTGAAAATAGAAAAAAATCTATAAAAATAATCGATCGTAAATGGGAAGCCCATACTAAATGAATGGAAACAACAAAATTTGAAGCCAATTGATGTGTCAAAATTATTTTTTGATGACAAATTCATGGATTATCTTTGTAAAGAGACGTTTCACAAAAAGCATGCCCTTTTCTTTATCCTTTGATGATTTATATAAATACGTTGACATCCTCATTCTCTCTAGATACGACCTATTACCTTCTAGAAGAATGTATTGGGAATGTCGAGAAGACTCTCACTCACATCTAGTTAATAATACTATGAGTCCCAACAGATTTAAACAGATTCATAGATTTTTACACTTAAATAATAATATGTTGTACCAACAAACCAATAAAGCTTTTTATGTTCAACTCCTAATTGACCATCTAGATGAACGTTTTCATCATTACCTCCAGCCCGTGAACGGAAGTTTCTCAGTGGACGAAGCCATGGAGCCGTATTATGGGCATCATTCAATGAAGCAGTTTATTCGAGGAAAACCCATCCGTAACGGATACAAATTCTGGTGTGTTGCAAGAAATATAGATTAACTTGCAAAATTGTATTCCTATACTGAAAGTGGATATAAATTACAGGGTAACTCTTACAACTAATTGATAATTTTTTTGCATCTTTACCTTTACTGGCAAGGTTAAGAGATCAAAAGATACACTGTATCGGCACAATTAGAAAAGACAGGATTAAAAGAGTCCCACTCAAAGAAATAAAAATACAAATTCGTAGAACATCCTACGCTCTATATAGCGAAGAACATCAGCTCACTCTTGTTTGCTGGAATGACAATAATGAAGTTACTATGACAATTAATATTTTAACTAACTAAATAATAAAAATATTTACTATAGGAAACTGTAATAGGTTGTCCGGAAAAGACAGAATAATTATCGCTCAACCAAATATTGTGCAAATGTATAACAAGGGTATGGGTGGTGCAGACTTATTTGATAACCTAAGAGGTTTATATAGGATTCCATTTTGATATCAAAAATAGTATTGGGTGATATTTAGATTTTGCTTGAATGGCGCAATAGTCGACATGTGTCTTCTTTACCGCAACGTTAAGGTAATTTCTCTATTACTATTTTTCAGGTGAATTGTATAGACTCTACTGATAGCTCCAGATCAAAATTTTCAAAAGATGTTGCTGACGAAATTCATTTGGATAATGTGGGTCATTTGATGGATAAAATTGAAAAACAACGAAGGTGCGGCAAATGTGGAAAGTCTACCAAATATCGATGCATTAAATGTAATGTAGGACTTCATCCCAAACAATGTTTTGTCAAATATCACACGTTATGAAAATTTTAAAGTAAATATTGTTTTTATGAAATTTTATATCCTTCATTGCCCAGCGTATGATATAATATTCGTCAAAAAAAGACAGTTACTAAGAAAAAACGTAAATTTTGCACATTGCTATTAAAAACAACCTTTTTTGCTTATTTCATTCTGAAGATAGCGACTTAAAAACAAAATTTATTAAGCTTGTGTGTTAGAAGGCTATCAAAAAATTCGTTCCCTTCACTAAATAACAACATACCGCTTACAACGTACGTCCAACTAATGAAAGCATTGAATGATTGCTAAAAAGAAACAGTAAAAAATTTATCGTACATTTAAATACCTGTATTCTTTCATTGTCTTTGTGATATATTGGTCATCTAGCAACTTTAAGAGAAAACGAAATGAAAAGAGATGGATAATCAGAAAGGAAAATATTACCAGACCGCCGGATGGTATGACTGAAAGCCATAGACAACATAGTCGTGCATATTGAACTGCAATATTATTGTTCGGTAACAATAGTAATAAATGCAAATGTCGATAATGGAATTCCATGAAAACTACGGGATGTCCCAGCAAATAAAGTTTGATGTTTTGATAGTTATATCACTAGCAAGAATCTGTTTATAATCTACAAAAAAATATTTGTTATAATTGACGATATGATTTATTTACCTCTTACTTCTTGTTTGTTTTTGATTACTTTCACTTTCAATGTTTCTTTTTTCGTATGTATTGAACTTAATGTAAACAATTTAGCTCAAAAAAAAGTAAATTTCGTATTGATCTAATTATCAGAGAGACAGATTATTTATTAATAAAACTAAGAATGATTTAAATAAGAAATATTACCAAATAATGTATGAAACAATTTTTTTGTAATTGTTACAATTTTTATAATTTTTATTTGGAATTGATTTGTTTAATATTTGTGGCAGTTTTCTTCTTTGTCTTCATTCTCTTGCAAATTAAACTGTCAGTTCTTATAGACCCACATATCCACTTATAGTTAGACCCATAGTATGTTACATACAAGTGTGAGAGACGGGTGATGACAAAAAACATTAAAAGGTTATTGGAAGGTTTCGAAAAAAAAAGTCTAAGAAAGGTCTTTGAACCCATTACCAATAAATGTATATGGAAATCTAGATATAATTATAAACTTTACCAAAGAGTCACGTATCTCAAAATTCGCTAGGTCCCAGAGGTTTTGAAGAGTTGGTCATGTTATTTAAATAGTCGTAAAAGGCGTGTTAAAGTATTTAAAAGTAGCTGGATATAAAACGGTTTATGCGGAGTTTAGGTATGTCCATGAAGAAAGTTTTTTAATCTTTTCCATAAAATTGGATGTGAGTGCACAGACCAATGTCTTAACTTATCAACATTCACAGAAGCAGAATTCACGTTCTTACATAACACAGCAAAATAATTTATAAAATAAATTTCGAAATACCAAATACAAATCACTTTTCTACCTATTACAAACCCCAGAAAGATTATTCTTCTTTAGAATTTAAAATTAAATCAGGTAAAATTTCTACAACTTAAAAAAAAATATGTGAAAAAACTGTGTGATCAATCCAATGCCAAAATTACTCACATAAAATATTAAAAAACATAAATTTAGTTGAGAACAGGTAAAAATAGACTTTTTTTCCTTGGGTTTCACAATGTTGGACATCACTCTCCCCCGCGCAGCCACACTCTTCACTGCTTCAACGCTTGTCTTTTTTGTTAACCGTTCAGAATGATGGCTTCAGTCTTTTCTGTCGCTAATTCCAGTGTGTTATCTGTCATCCAGTGCTTCATGACGTTGCCCGTATGTTTTAACCGAAATCGGAGATCCAGCTCGTTCCGGGCTACTACCAGCACAGAGTCATCCTTCGAAAAGGCGAATGGGGTTATATACTCTCCATATTCGCAATTCATGGCCCCTTCATATGCCAGATACCATAGTGTCGGACCCAAGACCGATCCCTGTGGGACTTCAGCCATTATTTCAACGAGTGTGCTCTTCTTAATCCCTCCTGCTAATAAATCGTGTTGTCGATCCGCCCTTGCTAATAATAATTATAGGTTAAAATATACTAAAAAAAGTCAAAATTAAGTTATTTAAAAAGGTTCTAATGTTAGGTTTTTCTATGAATTTAAGCTATGCTGAACTAGAACACTCTACATGTATATTAAGTTTACATATTTGGAAATAGTTAAGTAAAATTTGACTTATCAGAGGAGAGAATAAATACATTTTTTCGAGGTTTTTGAGATGATGTTTTTTTGTCGGTTTCGGCATACTGTTAACTTGTGGAAATCTGATGAAAACCTCAAGAGACCGCAGTAGAGAAATTCTGAAAGACTCAAGAAATGTTAAAGTTAATGGATGAAAAAAAAAACAGTATAAGTACAAGCACAATAAGAAATATAATGACATATTCAAGCTGATAAAAACAAAATAATTAAAGCAAAAGAAAACTGAATAATAGATATGTGCGACGAACTGGCGTTTGTAAAAAAATATATGATGAGAGAATGACCCATAAAAAAATTTAAGAAAAAGTCGAAATAGAAAGCAAAAGAACTAACAATATACTAGGAAGTGTAGACTGTAAGCAACAAAACAAACTTATATACAGGACTAAGGGATAAGGGCCTATTAAGGGGAATACATAATATAAACTACCGTTTACATTAACAAAATGACTTTCCTATACCAAAATCAAGAAACAAGAAATATAAAAAATAGAAAAGCTCCAAGTCCAGTAATGTTTATACAGAGTTTGTACAAGATCAAAACTTTTTGATAAGGAAAATTTAGTGTTTTTTGATCAAGCTTTTACCGACACATATTTCTGAGGAATGGTTAACGTCAGTTTTTTTCCTCAATCAAACAAGAAATACGGAAAAATTCAGCAATTTCCACCTCATAACACTTATGTCACATGTTCTGAATTTATCTCTAAACATTATTTACAGGGGAATATATGTATAGAAAAGTGCGAAGATTCTACTTTAGAAATATTTTTGAGTCGAGAAACATTGTTTATTTTCTCCTACTAATGCAATAATATCGGGATCAGCAAAAGACATCGTTTTATGTATTGACTATAAGTTTTGATAAAGTTATACATGTCAAATTGATGAAATTTTTAAAAGAAAAAGTTTGAATCCAAGTCTTCTTCTCATTGCGCCGTCTCCTTTCGAAGGTTGGCGATCCAAATGGCAATTGTAGTTTTGGAAACTGCTGCGCGAAAGATCTCTGCGGATGAGCGGTCAAACCATCTCCTCACGTCTTTCAGCCACGAGTTCTGGCGTCTTCCTACTGATCTTTTGCCCTGTACTTTTCCTTCCAGTATAACTTGAAGTAATTCATATCTTTCGCCTCTCAGCACATGACCCAAGTATTGCATTTTTCTTTCTTTGATTATTCTTAGTAATTCTTTTTGTTTACACATGCGACGAAGTACCTCAACATTAGTAACTCTTTGTACCCATGGAATCCTCAACATTCGTCTGTATATATACATCCAAGTCACATCAGAATAATACAAAACCTGAGCTAAAATTAAGATAATTGAGCAGGATGGTAACACGACAAAAGTGCGTTATATACCCCTTTTATTATTTATTTCATATTTAGAGGCAATGAAAGGCCTTTAGAAGATCTAATTGCAGCTACTAAGTTAATACAAATAAGTGTTTTCTTCAAACAAATAAAAAATTCTAAAACAAAAGAAATAGTGAGATATACATGTATTTGTATTGATTAAGGGACATTTAAACCTATTTTTTCATATTAACATCTTCCATAATCGTTTAACCATCAAACCGTTTACTTCCGTCTATCTAAACCGACTCAATAACCTCTACGTTTCGGAGATAAATTATTACATGAAGGTATATCATTAGCAAGATTGGACAAAATGGTAAAGCAAGCTTTCATATTAAATTGCATTAACAATTGCCATTTAATAAGAAAAAATTACATGCATTCAGCGGCTCCTTAACGTACTATCAAAAATCTAATGCTCATTGTTCCTTTCTTACGTGAACGAGACATAACCGTACATTCAGCCTCACATATACTACGTATCTTCCGGATACAGTCCATGTATGTTCGACAATATTGAACGTTGCAAAATACGGACTTTGATCATCATAATACTGGGTTTATAAGTTCGTAGTATTGTTGGAAAACTTTTCGATTAAGGCATCTAAATTGTTTGTATTTATTGAGAAAAAGATTTGTAAAGAAATTTATATATAATATAAAATTCGCAGCAAAATGTCTAAAAGCTTCCTTTGTACAGCTAGCTTTACTGGTACAAACTGACACTTAGAACAACGCTAAAATTTATTAACAGTCTTTTTGATAAAATTTTAAATAAATATTTGTTTATATTTAGTCATTTTTATTTAACCTTTGGGTAGTGGCGGTATAGTAGCGTACCTTTAGTATAGTACATGGCGGTATAGTAGCTTAGCTTAAGTTTAGTTGCGCCTGTGTCATAGACCAGGTGGGTCTTAAAAATATAATAGAGCTTTTTACTTTTTTCATGTGTATCAATTTAGAATAGGTCAATTTATTAAGACGTTTTAGCAAAAAAAAAATAATTTAAACTTTATTAAACTAAACAGAAAAATGATTTGTATAATTATTGAAAAAAAAATTCATGTGTATTAATTTTTCTTTATAAAATAAAAATAAACAAACGTAACACAATAAACGCACTTAAAAAATGTTAAATGAACATAAATGCAACAAATAGCCACAAAAAAAACAAAACTATATACTTTTATTGTAGTTCTCTACAGTTGTGATATACACCTGTGATATGTTCTAAACACATAAATGCATTGCATTTTGTAGCAGAAAAAACGAGTTTTTCTATTGGTTCTTCAGCCGCAGTAGATACAGGTAATGACATTTCTTGATTTTTCGGTGCAACACTTCGAGTTACTTTCATAAGTCTTAACTTTAGCATCCTCGGAAGATTGCTAAGAGCTGCTCTCTTTTTCAAGTGTGAATGTAGAATATCACCATAGGTCCTCTTCTGCTTTTCCGGAAGCAGTTGTAACTAGCGTACAACTTATCTACAACGTCGACACCTTCTTGTGTATTATTATAAGTAGTGACTATTACTGGTTTGGATTTATCACCTCTGTTTATATCAATATCATCATAATGGTGCATGCTGGATATTAAAATCACATTTTTGCGTTGCTTTAAGATATAAAAAACGATTATGATATCCTCTGTAAAGCCAAATATGCTTGTATGGATTGGACGTTTAGTGGGGTTTGAAAACTCGTCTGACAGTGCTGTTTTATTTTTTCTTAGAGTTCCAATTGCAGTTATTTTGTAATTCCAAAGCAACTTTTCCACAAGTGGAACTGATGTACACCAGTTATCCATTGTCAAGTTAACGCGTGAACCAGAAATGTGTTTGCACAATTTTAAAAGCCCAGCAATAAGTTTTTAAACAATTTATGTAGGCCATTTGGTTGGGATCTCGTGTAGACTTCAATTTTTGATTTGTAAAACACTTTTGTGTCCGTATTTCAGGTTGGCTGCCACAATGGTACGTAAAAAAATGATCCCTCTGGCCGTTATGTTTTTTGTGCACAATTCGATATAAACATATAAATACTTTTAAGTTTTGATCATATTATTCAGTAAACCATACGTTTTTTTGCAAATTTTGAAGAGAAGCCACATGTGCTACTCGCGGCCCTAAAACAAAGATGTAGTTCTAATGGCCGCGTGAAGCCAATGCGGCTGCTTGGTACAAGGTCGAATATTCAGACATGTAAACGACACTAAATGGGAGGGATAACTGTATATTTCGATAGTTGCAATAAATTTGTCAGTCAGAGTCAGTAGTAATTATATGCTTATCAGTGCAATATCGTTTGTTTACTGTATCGAGTGAATATGAGCTACGAGAAGGAGCTAAACCGGTTAGAATCTTTATGGCAGGTAATAAATTCACTATATTTTATAAGTGGGAAAAGTATTCTAATATTGTTGTATTTTAGGAGGCCCTCTCTGATGAAGATGAGCAGGAAATAGTTGAGGATAATTGTTCTTCTGATGAATATATTCCTGATAGCAGTGGTGAATCATCAGACGAAGAAATTTCTACAAAAAAACGTCTAAAAGTTGCCACTTCAGAACCTATAAATTTGGACAGAAATGAATTAGAAATCGAAGACGAGAATGTGGGGGACACATTGATGGAAACAATTGAATATGTAATACAAAATAATACTACAGACAGCAACAATGATGACAGCGACCAAAATAAAAATAAGGAGCCTGATGGAGATCTGGTTTGGGATATTGTGACAGGTCGAAATTTGAAACAGTTTGTTTTTAGAGAGCCAACGTGCGGTATTGATATTCAGTTATATGGGGATTATTACAACAGAACCCCATACGATTTTTACACTTTATTCTTCTCGAATGAAATTATAAATTTAATGGTCATCGAAACTAATAGATATGCTTCCCAATGTAAAGAGAAGGAAAACGCACCAAAAGCAAGGATTCAAAATTGGTATAATACAGAAGCCAGTGAGATGAAAAAATTTATTGGTATTCTCTTCTGGATGGGTTTAGTTCAGTGTTCCACACTGGAGTGTTATTGGTCTCAAAACACATTATACCAAAATTCTATACGTTCAATAATTCCAAGAAACCGGTTTCAAATATTGTTGAGGATGTGGCATTTTCACAACAATAAAGAGATAACGGATGAAAGATTGCAAAAAATATCACCTCTCATGAATGAACTTCTGAAAAATTTTCAAAAATATTACACTCCAAAAGAGTCTTTGTGTATCGACGAAACTATAGTTCCTTTTAGAGGACGTTTAAATTTTAAGCAATTTATTAAAAATAAGAGACACAAGTTCGGCATCAAACTGTATAAACTATGTGTTGAAAAGGGTTATACCTACAACTTAACAGTTTATTGTGGACAAGATAAAGTAGAAGGTCAATCGTCTTCTGAAAATATAGTTCTTACACTGGCAAAAGATTTATTGAACAAAGGACGCACTATTTATACCGATAATTACTACACCAGTATTTCTTTAGCTCATTCATTATTAGAAAAAGAAACTCATCTGGTGGGAACACTGAGAGCTAATCGAAAATTTAATCCAAAAGATATTATACAAAAGCAACTCAAAAAAGGTGAGACAGTAGCTGCTGAAAGTAATACTGGAATAGTAATTCAAAAATGGAAGGACAAACGTGATGTTTTGACATTGAGCACAAAACATACTTCAGAGCTTCTACAAGTTTCCTCTGGGCGCAAGCAAACGGAAAAACCGTCCACTGTTGTTGATTACAATAATCATAAAGCTTTTATTGACCTCTCCGATCAGATGAAAGCGTATGCTACTTCTTTAAGACGAGGCGTGAAGTGGTACAGGAAATTAGCTGTCGAACTTCTTATTGGAACATCATTAGTCAATGCTTTTGTACTACATCAACAGGTTACGAACGACAAGATGACCATTACTAAATTTAAGGAACTTGTCACGATGGAATTACTTCAAATACAAAATACGGAGCATTATCGTCGTAATGAACCTCCATTGCCGCAGCATGTGTTAGAAGATGTTGGTCGAAATGGAAGACGCAGATGCGTTGAGTGCTATAAAAATCTGAGTGGAGCTGGTGGCCGAACACAAGCCCAAAAAAATTCGCCATTCACAAAATTTAGATGCAATGTTTGTCAAAAAAGTTATTGCTTATCTTGTTTCATTGCAGTTCATCAGAGTACTAAATAAATGTATTTTTTCGATTCAATTTATTGTATTTTTTAATATTAATATTCTTTTTTATCTTTGTAGTACAATTTCTTAATAAATAAATAATAAAATGTGTGTTTCTTTGCATAAGTTTTTATTTCTATAAATAATAATATTCTTAACAAAGCTGTTTTATTTTTGTATAGTTTTACAGCCATGTGAAGCCACATGTTATTCTCAATTATATAGGCCAAATTCATTTTCTTGTTCTTACAGCCATTGTACACATGTTCCATAAACATTTCACGGCGTTGAATAGCATATGCGGCTTCACACAGCTGTAACGTATCTGCCTGTCCGAGGTGCACGACTGGCTTCACACGGCCAGAAAGTCAAATTTGCTGTGATGCCGCAGTGGCATCTCATGGCAGCGAAGGTGTTATTAGGTTTTGGGGGAATGTACTGACGAAACGAACATTTCCTTCTAAAAGCAGGGAGCATTTCATTAATGGTCAGAAATGCTGAATGATTATATCGATTTTGACAATTGTTTACGATCTGGTCAAACACCATACGAATCGAAAGACGAAATCGGAATCTTTGTAGAGTCGTAGTAAGATAAAAAATTTCTGTAGCATAATCATCTCTCCTCCAAACATCTTCTGCGCTGGCACGATTACAGTGACCTAGCCCAGATAAATATAAGAATTCTATAAAAGCACGCATTTCCATTTTATAAGTGAGATTAGCATTTCGCTCTCGCGAATAGTTTCCTTGAATGAAGTCGTGATTTATAACCTCCTCAATGTCCTGTTCCTCTTTCTCTGATTCATCTTCGCATGCCACTGATTAAATATCACTATGAACTAAAAAGCAATCTTTTATATCTATCGAAATAAATATCTCGATTATCTCGAAACTTTTTAGTTGTTTCATTATTATATCGTCGGAAGGCGATATGTTCGGATTTCTGCCTTTTTTGGTAAAAATCTTTGTATATATCCGAGCTCTTTTGTCGCGATCAAAGATGCATTGGTTTCTACTCCTGTTTTCGTACAATCCAATTTCACTAAACCCTTTACATATGATGATTAATGAAGTAGTTTTATAATTATATGAACTAAGATTGTATTACAAAATACAGTTTATGCAACGTTCTCGGTTTTAGATTGAATAAATGACTGTGTAGTTCACAACAAAATTAACTGCGTCTCCTCCCACTATCAACTACCTAATAAATAAAGCGCCAAGGAAATAATTCATCGTCAAAAACTGCACGCAACGCACTCATCTACAGTCCGCATCTTCCAGAGGTACTAAAATAAATCATCCCATTAAAAATCGAAAGCGCTCTCAGACGTATTTTCACTTAAAATGTGAACTCGCTGAAGACGACAAACTTTAACTGCAAATTATAAACTAACGTAAGGAGATGGACATTTTTATATTTAACGTTACATAGTTTTTAGTTTTTTTAATATTTTTATGATTACAACATGCCACACAGAAGGTTGTGTCGACAAATAAAAAGTTTTGTAGTATTTTATGAAAAAATATGTTTGGAATCAAAAGGAAATCATTTTACATATTAATCTCTATTATTCGAATATTACTTTTTACTGATGATTGAGAGGTAATATGTTGACTTTAAACTAGGAGATATATGGTAGAGGAGACGTAGATTTTCTAAATTTTTAATTTTAGTTCCTGAATACGTCAAAAAGGACACAAAAATGATTTGTAAAATCGTTATTTGAAGTTACGTGAGAATGCACAAAAGTTGAATATATCAGAAAGTAGTGTATTCACCACAGTGGCCAGTAACCACTATCCAAACAATATTCATGTAAAACAAATATATAGTGTGATTGTCTCGATGACCTATCATTAATTGAAATACAAGAAATATGGTAAGAAAAGTTTGCGATTTTGTTCGACAAACTTTGACATATGGAATTTCTTTGGCCCCTAAGTTCTCCAGACCTAACCTATCTTGACTTTTTGCGGGGCTACTCAAAACAGAGACCAGTTCAAAATATTGATTATCTTTAGAGAGAAACAAAAGAATAATTTGAAGTTATTAGATCCTAAGGAACTAGGAATGTCATTAATGAATTTAGTCAAATTTAGTAAAAAATAATCACCTTTTAAGAAAAAAAAAACCTTGGATAAATTGGAGCTGAAGTTAAGTTGTAAATTGTCGTCATCGACATTTATTCTACATTGATCAGATGGCATTTAGTAATTTTATTATTATCTTAATACCTACATAATGTAATAATGCTGACGTATATATGAAATAATCCATATTTTTCATCTCGAAACGCACAAATTTAAACGCTAAATCGAAAAATAGCTCAGGAGGTCAAAAACCGGTAGGAGGTCAGTACTTACAAATATTTTTGTAATTTGGCCCATATAAACTCTGCTATATATGGCCCAAAGAATAAAAATGCTTAAGAACTAAATATAAAATTAATCATAAAATGAATTACAAAATGTATAAAACTCTAACGTATGTTGTCTAAACAAAATATTTACTCACTCACTTAAAAATCAGCCAGTGGTGAATTAAAGTCATTCATCTATTATTGGGGACATAATGTCGTAAAACCTACACGGCAGGTAGACCCCAAAAAGATGAAAATCCCTTGATATCTAGTCGGTAGAAATGAAACGGTAGAGCAAAATATGAGGAAATAATATCAATAACGGCTCGGTATGTAGCCTGGCCACGAAACCCTATTAAGATAAAAATCTTTCTATATTATCAATTCATTATTTAACAGTCGAATCCATCAATTATTTTTTATATTATGTTTTAATTAGAGTGACAAATAATTAGGAAAACAAATTAAATAATAAGAATGAGAGAAACCGGGTCGTTCGATTCTTTTAATAATCTTTTCCAGACTAGAATTTTGAGTTGCGATGTATAGACGTCTTTATTAGGTAATCGAGAGAAAGGGGGTACAGCTGTATTCACAGTAATTACACAGGAAAATACTAATATTTTATTCTAATCACACCCACATACATAAATAGCATGGAAACTTGGGAATCATATTGTGTAGTCAAAGTTTACGAAATTTTATTTGTACAGAACTGATCAAAATTTTAAATTCTGGAAAATTAAATCGCTACAATGCACACATAACAAGTTCAATGGATATTTTGTTCTTCGTTTGAATTTGAATATATTTTATTCTTTACTACGAATATGAAGGCAGCTTTTAAAAGATGCAATTTTTGATTAAACAATATTTGATGATATTTGAAGAATATAAGAGTGTTTTACTTTTTCATCGGCTGTCTTGAGAATACGTTTGAAGGATATTGGTACATTTGAATTAGAAAATAAAAAAAAATACACATAAAGAAGAGAAAAAGATATAAAGTACAAGAAATGCATTTTGGATTCCTTCTAAATCTATTATTTTCTTCGAATCTAATCACCAGCAATTGGAATAATCCAGGAACATTTGTGTTAAATGAGGACATATTGTGCAAACTAATACTTATTTTTAGGTCAAGTACTACAAATCAATGTATTGACTTGTCAGAGCATTGTTTAAATCACTTTATTATTCTTTAACAAAGACCATGTTGATAAGTTAATTTGAAATGCGAATCAAAGCAGTTTTCCAGTACACACGAACAAAAATCATAGTCACCTTTACCTACAAATTAAAAATAACTGTATCATTACATTTTGTAATTTCCTTTCATTGTTCTTGACTATATAAGTAATTAGTTATTAGAGAAAAACCATCTCAATGGCAATCTCAATTTCGTCGTTAATGTAATAATACGAGTATTATGCCTAAAGACCGGAACAATTCATTGACATCATTATTCTAATTCACAAACCGAAAAACCCGGTACAAAACAGAAACGTATTCCTATAAATTATAGTAATAGTTGGTGTTTGTTATTACACGGTTGTTGACGCGCAAATTGTAGACTAGTTTTTGCTTTGTTAAAAAGTCAATTAAGATAAACGTGTCATATAAAAGCGCATAATGAAGTATATAAAATTACATATTATGGTATCGCTAGTATGTTATATATCACAATGAACTATAATAAACTGTAATAATTGTTGATGTGCAATTCAGAAATCGTTTTAAAAAAATTCCTGAACTACAACTGTGAAAAATTTATATTATATTTACATATATTTATTATTTACATATATCATATTTTTTATTAAATCAAACGTTGAGAAAGCTGAAGCAACTTGTGCTCGCCTTAACATTTTACTGTAGAGAAAATAGTAATACGTCAATAGAGAAGTTTCGCTTCAAAAATCGAATAGTGAATGTAAAAATATAAAAAAAGTGGTGCAAAAATACGAAAATTAGAGTTTAATAAGCTTAAACACGTAAGAAAACACTAACAAAATTTGGTGAAATATGAATAAGAATACTAGATATATTGCAGTTCAAATCCTTTATGAATCTTGTTTAAAAATTTATTTTATTAAATAAGTGTTCAGTTAATGTCTTAAATATCTAAACACAAATTAGCAAGACTTTTAAAATTCCCACACATCATGCTTACGGCTATGATACTAACGGTTAAAACAGACGACACAAAGATAGCGAGTCTTTTCATTAGAGGAAAATTGTTCACACGAAGCTTGATCCGTATCTGCGCTCTATTGTTATTCAAAGATGAATGCCTCATTTTGCCAATACAGTACAATTGGATGATAATCAAATTAAGTCATGATAAGGTTGTTTTTTCTTTTGTAATGACATAGATGTATTGGTACAGGAATAACGAGATTAACAATGTAAAATAGCTTTTTTATTTCAAACACATTTATAATTGAACTTTGTATTTTATATTATTTTATTGTATTATTAACTTTAATTCACATCTTTATTGTATCCCTACAACGATCACAATGAATCTCTCATTGTTCTGAATAGTGCGTAAAGAGAAAAAAGTAGAATATTGCGAACTGCTAAATGAAGTAGTTTAAACAAAAACAATAACAAAGGGTTGGCACTGATTTAATAATACAAATGTTTTAAAAACGGAAATTCCAAAAATTGTGATTTATGTTCTTTGCTTTTCGGCACACTCAATAGAACTAAACTCTGATACAGTAAACGACTGTACAACTGACCATTTTTTATTACACAAAAGAAAAAGGTTAGGGATTTCCCAAAAGTTAAGCCTTCACGTCTTAATCAGGTAAAGATATTTCAAACACTCCTGACCATGGAGCTGCGCGAAGGCGGAGTCAAATTCACGTAAAGGCCAGAAAGGTTTTATTATAAATGGAATTATACAGTGCATAGTACAATGCGTTTCGCAAAACTAAATTTCGTTTACTGCTCCGTGGTCGGAGTACTTGCATTATCTCTACATTTTTCTAGAAATCTATTATAAAAAAACCAATGATATATTATTACTAAACCAAAGTTTTTTTATAGAAAGGTAAATTATAGAATTTTGTTATAGAAAGAGAAATAATATTATGGGTAGTCTCATAGAATTTTAAATAAAATGGTACAAATAGACGAAATTTACGAAAAAAGACAAAATCCTTTAACTTTGGGATATATTTTTTTAATGGCATCTCCATTACAAAGATTTGCAAGCAATATAGTCAAAGCAACTGCTCTTCAGTTTTTTGACCTACAACTATACCATTTTCTTACATTTTTCGGAGAAGATATTCGTCTTCTTTCGACACTCTAATGCTCTATATTTTACCTTGGATTATGAGACAGAACATACCGCATTTGTCTCCAAGCCTTATGTCCAAGATATTGCAGTTATCTTCTTTTATTCTACTATCAACTTTTATTACTTCATTTTTCTTATCACTTCTACATTCATCTTTTGATCCACCCAAGAGATCTTCAGAATTCACATTTCAGTAGAGTTTCGTTTTGTTCATTAGTATTGGTGGTTAATGTTGACTAATTTTTACTTCTCAATGATTCTTATTATTTTATTCATCTATTCATCAACAGTGTCTAAATTATAAGCTATTTTTACGGTATTTTCACCATACGTTCAATAAAACCCAAACCCTCAGTTAAATAAAAACCCATTTACTTTTATCCCTGATATTTCTTATTTAATAGCTTCCCCTATGATATCTTAAAATAAGCGATAAAAAATAGAGATTATATATAGCTTTGTAATTAAAAACGTCATTAACTGATGAAATTACAAATAAAGAAGTCCTGGAGAGGGTTGGTAAAGAACCAGAACTAATCATTACTATGCAAACAAGACAATTTTGGAATACCTACACTTAATGAAAGGACCAAAATATGAAATTTTTAAACTTATAATACAGGAAAAGTTTCAAGAAAAAAGATGCCGATGCCAAAATTCCTGGTTGAAGAATCTGGTGTTAAGATTGCATTGCACTGAAGTGATTGGTATCAATGTAGATCGATTTGTTTGGAGCAGCAAGTTAAAATAAGCCTCTAACAAGAAGATATCCTTGTTTTGATTTCTTCGGATGTTTTTTGTCAAATTTTTCCTATTGCTTTGTTAATTCTTATAAAGGTTTGATACAAATTTTATATTATGTTTATTCAATATTATGACCCAAGATAAAGTCTTATGAAATAAAAATAAATAGGGAAGGCGACTTGGCTTAGGTATGAGCAAAGAGCAAAAAGAATGAAAATTATAATACCTGTTATTTTTTTTTAAATATCTTACTAAGAAATCTATTATGTTTATTTGTTTCTTCAAGAATTTATAACAAAAGTGTTAAAACCACCACACTTTTGCAAAAATAAGTCAGCAGAGCAAATCAATTGTTGTATTTGAAGCGTTATCATCTGTAGGCTCGGTTGCGTCCCTTTTTAGTCTCGTATGTGGTCAGTTTACTTAACAAATGTAAATCTTGTTTAAAAAATTTTTTACTAAAATTTTCTTCCTAGGATTTTAGTATTTATAGTTATTTGTTACACTGACAAATTTGACTTTTAATCTAATTTCACACGCATATTTTATGTGCACTCATTTACATATTTCTGTATTAAATCTAGTGTTTTACTAGGTATATTATAAATTTGTACTGTAAACACAAATAATATTAAATAATTCAATAAATTTACTGTACTATAAGGTCATAAAAATATATAAAACTCACTAAACAAAAAATTAAACACGACGCAACTTCCTTAATGGCACCAAAGAAAAAATAAATTCAAAGATTCTTGATTTGTATCCGAAGATTATCGGAAATTATAATTTTGAGATTGTACTGCCGTTATAATTCTTGATTTATTGTGTAACTGGAATTTAAAAATATTTTTTAATACTAGATTAAGATGTTGCACAAAATACGGGATTATATTTCAATATTTTTCAATGGATATTTTTCAAAATATTTTTTATGGAATTAATCCACAATTGACTGTACTTACTAACAAATAGTTTAACAAAAAATTATAATCCATGTCACGACAGTGCCAACACCATAATTAACGATGCAGAAATACTCACAAATGGACATAAGAAGAAACCAAATTCACCATGGATAAGGAAAACAATAATTCACTTTCTGTTCTGAACGTGTTACTCAAAAAGGAGGATACAGGATATGAAACCAAAGGTTACAAAGTTTCAGGAAGAAAAAAACGACTAAAAGGTTTTAATTTATTACAATTGCACAGGACTTTCATAATTCAACTAGAAATCTTTAAAATATAATAAAACAGACCACCAAATTTCACTCAAATCGATTTAATAGATCTCTCATAATAATTTTATTTTTAAATTGAAATTTTTTAAAATCTTGCACAACAAAAACTAAACCATATCCACTAGCTCCCACTAGCACTCCGTACTAAACCAAGCACTCCACCTACATAGAGTCATCATCGTCATTCTGGCTTTACAATCCTAGCCTTCTCAAGAATTTCTCCCCACCAGTCGTCCCTGTCCATCGCCTTCTTCCACCAAGCACGTTATTCCCATATTTCTCATGTCTACATCGATGTTTCCAAGAAACCTTGTTCTGGGTCTTCATCTTTTTCTCTGACCATTGGGTCTATCAAGGAGCATTTTTCTAGCTAGGTCATTTTGTTCCATCCAAATTACACGCCCTATGCACCTCAGACGTCTTATCTTAATATATTTTACGATATCTGGTTCTAACATCCTAATATGTTTCATTACTTTTTGCGGTTTATCTCGGCGATAGTATTATTTTCAGTGTTAATGAGCATTCCCAGGTATACAAATTCGTTCACTGCTTCAATGACGTCGTTTTATATAACAAGAGGTCTTAAGATTTGTGGTTGCGAGCCTATTTTTGTATACTTCGTTTTGTTGGTATTTATAATTAAACCCATTTTAGCTGATTCTTTTAATGCGCCTCCCGTACGGCGTTTTCCGTTCTCCCAACAATATTGGTATCATCAGCATATGCAAGGATTTGCACTGATGTATTATATATTGAACCGATGGTTGCGACTTGTAACACACGTGTTACTATTTCCAGAGCCAAATTAAACAGTATACAGGAGAGGGGGTCTCCCTGGCGTAGCCCGTTATTTGTTTAAAAGGTTCAGACAGTTTCCCTCAATTCGTACTCTACATTAAAATTTTTCAAGTCTTTAAATTACTCTACATTTTTATGTTAAATTTACCAACTGAATTGGTATTTCCAGCTTTTTCATTGCTTTGAACATATTCTTTCTATTCACAGAGTCGTAAGCTGCTTTTTAGTCTATAAATATGTGCTGATGACCTATGTAGCATACTTTATATAATTAAAATTGCATTACTAGGACGGCCTCAGGAATATTTTAAACTGATAAAAAAGCTAAAATACGAGCAATTGTTCCTGAATTACAACCAATCAAAGTTGACGGTGAAGTTATAAACAATAGGATAATAGCCATTACATTTTTCTTTCGAAGCTCTTTCTTGACAAACTTTTCTATATATAACATATTCATAACAAAATAATAAAAACGGTCGGTATTGCAGGTGAAAAATATCAAAATAACTAGGTTAAAGAAAATTGAATTTCAAATTTTAAAATAGAGTGACAAACAGCTCTGAAATATTAATAGTAAAAACCGATAATTAACAAGTTAAAATTATTACTAAAGTAATTATAGTGATTGTTTAAGTGCAGGAAATCATACGTGAGTAAAGAAAACTTTGATTTTGTTTGATTGCATGATAATAAACTGAATAAATTATTGTCCTAAATAACCTAACAATTTGGTTAAAATAAAAAGAGCAATTATCAAAATCTGGTTGCTAGTCAACTTTCAAATAAAACAGATCCGTACTCAGCCGAATTGATGAAACCGAAAAATCGAAAACGACCAAAATGAATAGTAATAACGGCAATGTTATTATTGAGACTGAGAACTCACCAAACACTAAAAAATACTCCACAGCATTGATTCACTCACCAACAACTTTTCCTAGCAAAGATCAGGCAATTATCTTTTCTGCAATAGAGGGCCTCAAATTACAAGATTATTTATTAGAACTGGGACCACTTGTAGATCCAAAAAACATAATTTTTTCATCCAGAATTTCAAACAACCGTGTTTGTGTATACTTATCAAGTAAATCAGCTGTAGACAAATTTTTAAAAGAACATAATTCTATTAAGATTAATAACACAGTAATACCAGTACGAAAGCTAGTTACCCCGTCACAAAGACTTGTTCTATCCAACGTAAGTCCCACAATTCCACATAATTTATTGGAAACCGAGTTAAAAATCATTGGATTACAGCTAATGTCACCCCTTACATTCTTACGAATTGGAGCAACCGATCCAGCGTATAGTCACATACTTAGTTTTCGAAGACAGGTGTACATATCTCCTCCAGAAGATAGTTTCCAAATTCCCGATACACTAGAAATTAATCATGATGACTTAAAATATCGCATATTTCTCACAACAGATTCATTATGCTATAAGTGCAAGCAACCAGGACATTTTGCATCTCAATGTGCCGGCCTTCAACTCCAAACTTCAACTTCTTCATATACTAGATCACAACAAGAAAGTTCCTCTCTAAACCATTCCTTAGACAGCAATAATGTAGGTGAGTTTATATCAAATACTACTAACCCTGAAATGATATGTGAACCAACACCAATTACTCCTACATTTAATGAGCCCAATCCTGACATACCCGCTTCTAATGAATTTCAAACAACTCCGATAACTAAACCTAAGACCTCCAAACGAAATTTATCTGAAATTGCAACATCTAGCTCAGAAGATACACCAGATATTACTAATTCCTCAGAACCAAAATCTTACTTTCCAACACCTGTTCCAAAAGTTCCAAAGAAAAAGTTGAAGTCGAAAGATAAACCCTCATTAGAATTTCCAGAATTGCCCCAAAAGATAACCAATTTTATTGACAATCACAATCCCAAGTTCCCACTCGATAGTCAACAATTCACTAATCTGTTAGAGAACACTCACGGTAGTAATGATGCATTAAGCATTGCTAAAGACTATACCCTACATATTCCATCTCTTATAGAAATGATAAATGAAATACATACCCAGGCTGAAGATCGAAATATGAAAATTAAATGTACTAGACTAAGTAAAAAATTAACCAAACAACTGCTCGAACATGTTGGCTCATCTGACGACAGCGATATATCTCAAAACTAATTATTTAAATAAAAATAAATTCATGTATAATAATATTTTACAGTGGAACTTAAACAGTTTTTACACCCGCCTACCCTTATTTCTGGTCCTTATTAAGAAATGGCGGGTGTTGGGGAAAAGTGATATAAGTCAAAAAATGTAAAAAATGAGTTAAACATAGATACCACTTTCAAATGCATGTATCTTTGATAGGGTGAAGTGATATAAGTCAATTTAATAGGCAAGCAGGTGTTATTTGTTTGCGTTACATGATATAAGTATTTTTAATATCATTTAATATAGTGAAAAATGTTATAAATATTCTAGTACTATTTGTTTTGCCTCTATCTGCCAGACAGGAAAAAAAAAATTATAGAGAAAACTGAAATAAGTCTAGTTATAATAGTCTTCGCTATACAATTTTATGATTAATATTTGTGAATAGTGATACAAGCGCAAATATATCAAAAGTTATTGGTAAAATATGATTGTGAATAAAGGTATATGTAAAAATATATCACTATTCTCATTAAAAAATATAGGGAAAAACATTATATGTTGACATATCACAAATGTTTTAACTCCAAAATTGAAAACTGATGATATATGTTGAGATATACTAGTAGTTACGGCAATAGAAATTCAAAGAGAGAGAAATCTTAAAAAATAAACCTGGACGAAAATCGCTAAAAAATGAAACTAGGCTAATTCGTGAGGAACGAAAGCAGAACAGAAACCTTGGGTTATCGTACACCACGAAAAGTGGGAAGGTTATAAAAGCACGGACATTCAGGATCTATTAAGTTGCTGCTTAAAATGCAAAGACAGGATAACTGAAGAAAAACGACAGAAAATTTTCAAAGAATATTGGTCTTTATCCACAAAAACCACAAAATGTAAATTAGAAAACAAAAAACATAAAAATAGGCTTCCGTCACACAAATATTTTTTACCACTAAATGGTCAACTACTAGTTAACGTTTGTCAAACTTCTTTCCTAAAAACTTTTAAGGAAACAAAACTGTTTCTAACCGATGTGACAAAAAGCAAGATTTGTTCAGCTTCTGCAATGCCACATGATGATTTGCGAGGTCTTGCCTCACCATCTAACAAAAACTCCCGAACAAGATATTCAATTAGTAAGAGTTCACATTGGATCAATCCCAACGTATGAGAGTCACTATTGTCGTCGTGACTCATCAAAGATATATCTTCCTCATTACTATACCTTAACAAGAATGTATGAAGAATACAAAAAATGGCTACCTCACAAGAAAACCCCAGTATCGAAATTCAAATATCAAGAAGTATTCCATTCCTTGGAAATAAAAATCAAACAGCCTAAAAAGGATACCTGCGCTACATGCGATAAATATCATATGCTCCTGAAAACAACTAAAGATGCACAAAAAATGCAAGAAATTTAAAATCTTCTTGATAATCACCAACAAAAAGCATCAAACGCTTATGAGGCTAAGCGTATAGATAAAAATGTTGCGTTAGCAAATGAATCAAAAATCATTTATACGTTTGATTTGCAACAGTGTCTTCCCACACCTGATCTTCAGACTTCAATAGCATTCTATAAAAGGCAGTTGTGGACCTTTAATTTAACATTACATAGATTTAATGATAATCAAGCAATGTGTTTTATGTGGCATGAGGACGTAGCTGGACGGGGTGCAAATCAGATTGCGTTATGCTTATACAAGCAGATTTCACATATTTTACCTGAAATAAAAGAGATCACCTTATATTTTGATACGTGTGCAGGACAAAACAAGAACTTTTTTCTACCTGCAATGTTCATTATGGTTTTAAAAGAGAATCCCAATCTATCATACATTAACCACAAATTTCTTGTTCCTGGTCACACCCACATGGAGTGTGATTCAGATCACGCAATTATAGAGAAAAAAAAAAAAAAGAAAAGATATCCATGTTCGATAGAACACCCAAGAGACTGGATGAATTTGGTAAGACTATGTGGAAATAAGCGAACTTTTTTAGTTACTGAAATGTGCAGATCGGATTTTCTTGAGTTTTCTTCTTTGTATAAGAATATCCTTCAACAAAGAAAAATTAACAACTTAGGAGAAAAAGTCATGTGGAAACAAATGAAATGGTTGAGATTTTCACAGAATCCTGGTGTCCTTGAATACAAAAGTAGCTTGAATGTAGACAAACCATTTAAAAGCGTATGTTTTTTAAGAAAAGGTAATACGTGGCCTAAAAACATAAAAATTCCTCTGTCATATAAAGGTCCCAATCCAATAAACATCGATAAAAAAAAGAACTTGATAGAGCTATTGCCTTATATTTCAGAAATATTTCATGATTTTTATAGAATATTAACTACGAAGGAGGATATACGAAATACGTTACCCGAGGATGAAAATAGTAGTGACGAGGAGAGTGTACACACAGAAATTGAAATTTTTAAAAATGAAATAAACTTTTAAGTTGTATTTGATTATAAATGTATTCCCTTAAGTAAACATAAAACTTTTCAGTTTCACATTTTTTTATTTATAATTAATAATTAGATTTGTTCCTATATCTTCCGGAAGGGCTTTTGTTTTTTAATAAATAATTGTGAAAAGTGATATAAGTCATATATTTTTTAAAAAATTGTACAACTAGGTCCTTTTTACTAGTAGATCTATTTTAATCCAACAAATTCAAAGCCATTTCCAAAAATTGTTTAACGAAAATATCTTATTTGTATCCGTAACAACAATATTAAATTTAAAAAAACTATAATTGCGTTTTTCTCGAAACTTAAAATTTAGACTTATACCACTTTTCTCCAACACCCGCCAAATATTCACCTGATATTATATGTCTTCAAGAAACTAATTTTAAAGGCAACAATGCGTATAACTTGAGGTCATATAATGTTTACTACCAAAATAGACAAACAAATCACGCTAGTGGCGGTGTTGCGATATATGCTAAAACCGATTTACAAGTAAACAGAATAACAATTAAAACAAACTTAGAAGCAATAGCAGTAACAGTAACAATAGGTACTAATCAAAAAATGAACATATGTAACGTTTATATTCCCCCGAGCCAAAATATCCAAGGAAATGAACTTTCCGACTTAACTATGCAAATTCCATCACCAAAATTAATTCTCGGGGACTTTAACAGCCATAATCTTCTATGGGGTTCCGGAAAAACAACTAAAAATGGAAAGGTATTAGCAAACGTAATTAATAGCATGAATTTAACAATAATGAACGACGGAGCTAAAACTCGTTTCGACGCAGCTACTGGAAATTTTTCAGCTATTGACTTGTCTATTTCTGACCCATCGACGTTACTAAATCACACATGGCAAACCGTAGACGATTTATATGGAAGTGATCATTATCCAATAATAGTAACAAAAATTTCCAACCCCACAACAAAAACCAATCCTTTGCAAAAGTGGAAAATTAAGCAAGCCAACTGGAACATTTTTAAAACAAAAATTACTGAAGAAATACCGAATATCCCTATAATTGAAGAAGACATAAACTTAACTTTAAAATTGTTTAATAACTTAATCACTGAAGCGGCCACAATTGCAATGGGAAAAACAAAGTATATAACAAAAAACAAAGTTGTTCCCTGGTGGAATGAAGAGTGTAAATTGGCAATAAAACAAAGTAAAAAAGCTTTAAATACTTTCAAAAGACATAAAACCAATGAGAACTTAATAGAGCTAAAGAAAAAAAGGGCATATGCAAAATTAATTACTACCAGATCTAAAAAAGAGTCCTGAAAAAAATACGTTCAAAGTATTAACAGGAATACAAACATGTCATCAGCATGGAAAAAAGTTAAGAAGATTTCTGGCGTCAGTACACAAAATGGAATAAAATACCTAGAACGAAATGGAAACATAATTAATGAAAACAAGAAAATTGTAGAAGAATTAGCTGAAACATACAGACAAGAATCTACAAATGAAAATTACAGCAATACTTTTTTACGATATCGGGAAGAAGAAGAAGCAAATCCAATAGAAATTATAGCCAATAACGATGATATAAATACTCCAATTAATAAAACAGAACTATTAGAAACAATCCAAATGTTAAAAGACACATCACCAGGTCCAGATGACATACCCGCAATATTCTTAAAACAGTTACCTAACGAAGCTTTAGACTTTCTATTGAATCTTTTTAATACAATCTGGTGTAAACATAAATTTCCTGACTTATGGAGACAAGCTATTGTCATCCCTATACTAAAACCTAACAAACCGGCTACAGCGGCAGAATCATATAGGCCAATATCACTTACATGTTCTACTTGCAAACTGCTAGAGAAAATAATAAATAATAGACTTATGTGGCATTTGGAACATCACAATTTACTTATACCGGAACAAGCTGGATTTCGTCCTTTGAGATCTACTATAGATAATGTTTTATATTTAGAAAGTCAAATTAATGAAGCCTTCTGTAACAAACAGAAATGCATAGCTGTTTACTTTGACATCCACAAAGCATTTGACTTAGCATGGCGACACAGAATATTAACAAAGCTGCAGACTTGGGGAATTCAAGGAAACATGTTGGCATTTTTGAATAACTTTCTACATGAACGCAAATTTTCTGTACGTAGTAATGGAGAAATTTCTAGTATTAAGTCTCAAGACAATGGAACACCACAAGGATCTGTAATTAGCCCTACACTTTTTTTAATTGCAATGAATGATGTTATAAAAAATCTCAAGAGACCTGCACAGGCTAGATTATATGCTGATGATATGATAATGTTTATCAAAGGAAAAAATATTAACTCGATGGTCAAACTTTTACAAGAAGAACTAAATAAAATCGAAAGGTGGTCTAATAGGAGTGGATTCTATTTTTCAGCTGACAAGACACAATATATTATTTTTTCCAAAAAGCCTATTCACACTAACATACCTGCCTTAAAATTCGGCACAAAGTTTTTAAAACGAAGTACAAAGATAAAATATTTAGGCATAACATTCGACGAAACTTTAAGTTGGAAATCACATATTAAACAATTGGCGATATCATGTCAAAATGGTATAAATCTTCTTAAATGTTTAGCCAACACACAATGGGGTGCTAACGGAGATACATTATTACTGTTGTATAGAAGCCTAATTCGATCAAAATTGGATTACGGATGCATTGCATATTCTTCAGCGTCGAAGACAAATTTAAAAATCTTAGACATTATACACAACAATGCATTACGCATAATCTCTGGAGCTTATAGAACAACTCCTGTTGCAAGTCTCGAGTGGGAACTTGGAGAGCCATCATTACATGAACGACGTAAATTACTTAGTCTATTTTACGCTTCAAAACAATCATCACTACAACCTGACAACCATTTTCTTACTCAGCCATCGTTATCAAATATCAATATAAGAACACATTTACCATTTCAATTAAGGATCAAAAACATTTTAAACTCTATTGAAATTTTTAACTTTCCCTCAACACATTCAGCAAACGTAAACACGCCACCTCCTTGGTTAATACCTTTGCCTACTTTAAATTTAGAACTATCATCATATCATAAATCTGAAACTAATCCACAAATATTTATAAGCAATTATAATAGAATACTTTCTTCTTTCCCTGAATATACCCAAGTTTACACAGATGCATCTAAAACAACTTCTGGTGTAGGATCATCATTTGTTATAAGAGACATAATAAAAAGTTTCAAATTGCCCACAGAATCCACTGTGATAACTGGAGAATTGTATGCAATATACAGAGCTCTAATTCACATACAAACAGTCAAACCAGATAAATTCGTTATTATTACTGACTCAATCAATTCCCTTCATATACTGTCAAAAATGTACACTTGCAACCCGATAGCTAAATTAATTAAAAACAAGATGCAGCAGCTGGAAAACAAAACATTAGTCTTCGTGTGGGTACCATCACATATAGGCATTAAAGGAAACGAACTAGCTGATAAAAATGCTCGGGAAATAGCAAATTCCCCAAATATTAGACCGATAATAAAACCATTAGCAAAAGATCTCAATCCGTACTTTAAACAAAAGCTGATATGTAATTGGACTAAATGTTGGGAAGAAAAATCCTCAAAGTTAAAAGAAATTAAACCAAATTTTGGACGATGGACTAACAACGCCCCTAGCCGTTTCCTTCAGGTTGTATTAACCAGGCTCCGATTAGGACACAGCAAACTCACCCATGAATATCTCATGAAGAAGGAACCTCAACCAAAATGTACGAGTTGTGACGTGCCGTTAACAGTGAAACACGTATTAACGGAGTGTCCCAAATATAGTACTGAAAGACTAACTAATAAAATCCCATCAGTTATAAGGGACATTTTTAGTGAGTGTACCAGTGAAAATATTGTGAAATTTTTAAGAGACTGTAACATATTGAACCACATATAAGTATGTTATTTATTTGTTATTTGTAATCATTATTGTTTGTATTAAATTCATCCGCTAATAACCAATATGGTTGATGCGGCTGCCTTTAAATATAAATTTTAAAATCGGGTATACGTAAAAAAATTCTATTGTATGCATTTTCTCTGCTTCAAATGGAGCAATTTTCTTCTTTTTTTTTAATCCATTGTAACTTGAATAGAGAATTTTAATTTAGTTTTGTTATAAATTAATTAATTTATCTATAAAAAAGTAAAACTATATTGTTTCCTATGTTGTAGACGTTTTTCAGAAAAGCTTACCAAACAGATACCTGTTAACGCCCTAAATACAAATATTCTTATTTGAAAGCTGACGTAAACAATATTTGTTTGAACAAATTAAATTTTTTTCTAAAAACAAAATAAACAACAAAAGATATTAATTACTTATAAGTTATTCACAAATAATATTTAATACAGCACTTTAAAGACCGGGGGTTCCAGGCAAAAAATAGCTAATCTTTGGAAGAAAAAAGACAAATATTGCCTCACTGCCCCTCGACTAATTAAGAATATAATTTTTCCCTGTGGATGCCCAGTGTTCAATAAAAAACAATATATTTGAAGGATATATATGACTATTTCACTAGACTATTTTTAGCTGATAAAATGTCATAGCAACGCCACGTTTCTTACTGACTTTCCTGCCCGTGATATCTGCAGCTGGTTTCCAGTTATCACAAGAAGTTGATCGAAAATCTCAGAACAACAAATGAAGCTGGACCTTCGAGTTCCCAAATGCTAAAGGTCAATAATATACAAAATCATGCTTTGGTAGAGAAGAACGAGCATACTACTATAGCTTATAATAATTGTACATTTATTGTTAACAAATAAATAAAGATTATGTTTCGTGGATATGGTGCGTTAATTGTCTCGTGAAATAGTCTTATCCAATATCATTCGAGAGAAAATTATTTACCGGCAAAATTTCTTTCTGGTTTTATATAAGTTTGTTGCCTTTTGGCAATGTTCGCTTATGAAATTTTGACAAAATCACTAGACTGACGTAACCAAAAATTACATTTTAGAATAGCTTTTCTACAATAATTTATAAAGAAGCCTCTTTTTATTTTTTCCAATAAAAACTTATAATTGAGAATAAATTTATTGACTTACGAAAAAGAATAACATTGCCTTAAATTTCAGTATTAAAATCTTGATGATCAGTTCATTTCTTTAAGTCGCAATTTGAATCATTTATTTAGCAATAGCATATCCATATAATTTTGCTTTTTATATAGTACATTTCAAGCAATTAAATTAAACTGACTACCAGAAAACAATAAGAAAACTATAAGAAAATTTAACGGTTTTATTTTCATTGAGTTACAGTCAGCTGCTAATTTCAGTTTACGTATAAAGATAGGATCATAAAAGTTTTTGACATTAATAGAATCTTTCTTATATGGTGTTCTATGTGTGTGGTCATTAGCGCTACTACTGCCACTAAAGTCAGTTTTTGCAGTTTAACGCGCCGGTTTTATAATTTACATAAATTTAAAGAACATAAGGTAATTTAAAACATGTTTAATCCCCAGTAACAGGATATATATATATATATATATATATATATATATATATATATATATATATATATACACGAATATTATATACAGGATAAGTGGTTTATCCTAAACGTCATAAAATATATTATTTATCTATGTGTGGTCTTTGTAAAAGCTCTTCTAAATCTGAGACAATACTGTGAAATGAGTTAATCATAACAAATTAACTACTTAAAAATCGAGAACTCCAGTCATTGGTGAAGCAGTGACTACCTTGGAGAATAAATTTACTTAAATGACCTTTAGTAAGGCCTAGACAAATCCAATATTTAAGTTGTAACATTTACATATAAAAGCATCAATAAGAACAAACCAAACAAATCTATTACAAAATAAATAAGAATTAATGTAGACTATTGATTATATTTCTAATATCTATTGATGTTAATAGCAATAACGCTATAAAATTTCTTCTTCTTCAGGTACCATCTTCGCTGTGAAGGTTCACTATTATCATGGCTATTTTATCTTTAGAAACAGTTGGCCTGAAAAGTTCATCTGAACTGCATCCAAACCACTCTTTCTGACCCAGGATATACGTCTTCTTATGATATTTCTTTTGCCAAATATTTTTCATTTTCATTGCACGATATGATTCGAGGTACTCAAGATACTCAAGATCAAATGCAATGGAATTATTTACGGGAGTGCTATGTTCAGCAGTGAACTATAAACGGCTAATGATGATGATAATAATAGGTTATAGAATGGTGTATTGCAGCTTTGTCTTTACTTATTTTTTTCTTTTTCTATTATTTTCAGCTTCTCCACATTAGCAACTCTGTCGACTTTTAGAGTTTATTCTTGGTATTGATTCTACGTTGCACACATCCCAACTGCTGATAAACTAGACGAAATAAAAAAAAACAGTTGTTCGAAGACCTAGAGCAAACCTAAAGGAGATGTCTCAGGAATGACATTAGGATTGTATTAGGGGACATGAATGCAAAAATAGGACGAGAGCGAGTTTTCATGCCCACGATAGGAAGGCATAGCCTACACAACATCAGTAGCGATAATGGATTACGACTGATAAACTTAGCAGCAGCTCTTAATATGACAGTCGCTAGCACCTATTTTAAATACAAGAACATACACAAGGTAACCTGGACCTCTCCTGATGGAAGAACAATGAGTCAGATTGCTCACATCTTAACAGATTCAAGGCATGAAACAGACGTAATAAACTGCAGAAGTTATAGAGGCGCAAACATAGACTCAGATCATTGCCTAGTGATCTCAACATTGAGAGCTAGAGCTTTAAACACCAGTAAAGAAAATAAAATGGATACAACAAAATGGAATGTGCAAAACATCACCAACAGGCCAAGGAATCAAAATGTAAATGAAAAAGGCCAGACAAATATGGACTTCTACTGGACCAGAATAAAGGAAGATATTAAAGCAGCAGAGAAAGAAGAACAAAAATTTGTGCCCGTAAAAATCATTGGTTTGACGATGAATGCAAAAATGAAACGAAGAAAAAAAAATGAAGCCTACAGAAAGATGCTTACCCGACGAACTAGAACAACTGTAGAGAATTACCAGTCAAAGAGAAGAGAAGAAAAGAGGATATACAAAAGAAAAAACGAAACCACCTAAATACGAAACTTAAATATCTAGAAAACCTCAACACAGAGAAAGAATTCAGAGCATTCTATAAGAAATTTAACATCAACAGAAACAGAATTCAGAGCTGGGAATATTAAATCAGCTCCTTAACACTGAAAATAATACTACCGCAGAGAATAACCACAGAATTTGCAAGGCCAATAGATGCTATTTTGGGCTTAATCTCGTCCTTAAATCCACAATTACATATATCGAGAAATACAAAAATAAAACTCTACAAAACAATAATACGACCAGTCCTAACATTTGATTCACAGACCTGGACTCTAACAAAAAATAATGAAAACAGGATGTTTCGAAAAAAAGTACTAAGGCGAATCTATGGAGCAGTGAATGACAATGGAGTGTGAAGAAGACGATATAACCTCCAACTTTATAGAATATACCAGGAGCCTGATATCGTGAAACATATTCAGATATGACGTCTGAGGTGGATAGGGCATGTAATGCGGATGGAACAAAATAAACCAGCTAGAAAAACGCTCCTGGATATACCCATCATCTTCTTCTTCACAGAAGAGAAGAGATTGTGGAAAATTCAGACTAATATATCCACACCTAATTTATCCTATAACCAGAACAGTATAAAAAATGTATGCGGCTAATATTTTTCCAATTATTTAAAGTCTTCGAAGTGAATTGGTTTGAAAAGACATTATTTTACGTTCAGCAGCAACATTTCGATTATTCCTTAAACCCAATAATTTTAAGTACAAAACTGTAGACAAGTGCCAGAAATTAATAGAAAGTATTAGAATAGTTTGTTTAAAAAATAATTATATCAGACAGATAAATGAGTTTGATATTTATGACACCGTGAAAAAAAGTTAGACGAATAATAACAAAAAGTGTTCTAATAAAGGACATAATTATAATTTTACACTGTGATGGAGAAAATGGATCGATGTTGTCGTAAAAAAAATTAAAGACGCATCTCTAGATTATCATAAGAATATGAAAAGTTCAATTTTTAAATTATGGTTTGAAAAATCTCTTACCTAAATTACCTAAACATAGCGTGATCATAAACGTATCATATCATTCAAGAATAATAAGAAAAATTTCAAATATTACTTGGAGGTTAGTGATGGAGGTTTTAAAATTCAGAATTTATGTTATTAAAATAATCGATATCACTATCACGTCAGTCAATGTGCGGACCAAATTACCAACAAATGGTTGGTTAATTTTGGACCCCCTGTATATATTCTTATGATTTTAAACAACATCTTCAAGACCAGGGTACTGTACTTGTAATCCTTTAAACTAACAGGTGTCTTTTATGTCTTATCTGGACAGTTTGTAATCTCTATACATGAATTATGAACCTGGTTAATTATTCCTAATACCTTTGGCGTAATAAATAATCGACTATTGGTTACTCAGCTACCAATAAATCAACTTCGATGGGTAATTTTTTAAGAACGTCTACATAGATAATTAATATCGACAACTGGTTGTCTGAAAAATTAATTACATTGTCAAATTTGTTGTTTTTTTCTCTATTATATGCTCTGAACTAATTATATTTGATATGTTTATTATAGACTTACCTTAAACAACGTTTTGCTTTAATTAAGTCTGGTTTGTATACAGGATAATTTCTTACAGGGTTTTACCTTTAAACTCTTGTTCTTCTACAAGTAGTCACTATAATTGACTTTGCTGTAATAAAGAGTTATCTGCACTATTTTGTTAAAATGAGTTATGTGTGACTTCTTTTATTTAAAAAGTAGCTTTCTAATATTGACTGCAATGATAATGATTTTAACTGAAAATTAACTGGAAATTTAGATTGTCTTTGGCGCAACACAGATGCATCTTTGACAAATGTATTGTTCTTTCTTCAAACTGCAGAGAAATACTGATGGTACACCTAACCCAAAATATTTCTGTGACACTTGCAACGTATTTGTCTTCAAAATGAGTAAGTTAGGTGATACAGAAAGTGAACTAGAACCATGTGCTGTGATGTGTGTGTGACTGTGATGATAACTCTGAACCATTTTTATGAGAGAGTCAAAACAACGCCAAGAGCAGATAAAAAAAAATGTAAAATATTTAGTGATGAAAACTGAAAACGAAATATTAGAAAGCGGTTGATAATAGATCAAAAGAATACATTTATTCACGAAATACACTTTTTGTGAAAAATAAGATTTTTGAAAGAAAGACAGTAAAGATTTTGTACTTGTTTTCGTAGTGGAATATTATTATACTCTATTAAGAAATTACCGCTTTGAGAAAATTTTGCACAGGTTTTTCGTACCTGGATGCAGTTTTCTACCTTTCGATCGATGCTGTGGTAAAGATGAACAACATGTCCTTGAAGTGGAGAGAATTTATTGACCTTTATAATATATTAAGCACCATGCAAAGAGTAACCCAAAGCTCTTTAAGGTAACTCATAGTATGATTTTTATGTTTATCGATGTCTATGGACTGCTTTTCAAAAAAACTATTAACAGTAAAGAAAAAGACAAATTTACACTGTGGAATTATAAATTTTTGAAGCAAAGTCTTTATACTGGCGTTGTCCTACTTTTTTTCTCTACAGTAAAACACTAACGTGAGCGTTACGGAAATAGCGCCACAAGACGGCGCCGTCACTAGTAGCGTCATAGAATAGCCCTTCTTGACATCGATTAACTATTCTCGATTAATTTGTTTGTAGTCATGATATATTTACTCGAAGCAGGCTTAAATTAAAAACTGATCTCAAACTTGAAGATAGTGTCATGGTTGACAACGCTTCCTATCATTCCCGACAGCTAACTATGATCCCAAATACATCTTCAAAGAATGCTAACTCTCCCTCTCCAAAAACAAATATTTTTAAGAACAGCTAAAAGTATAAGTGCAAAGGATGGACATTAAAAGATAGCTATAGTAATTTTTCTACAAGACATTGTTGGATGCCAACTGAAATTGTGCTCAGATTAACAACGCGTAGAATGTCCTCAGTTAAAAAGATTAGCATCAAATCAGTAAAAATTTTCGACCTACTCAACTAACCAGACTGTGGCAAACAGAATACCGTTGGCCGTTTTACCTCTAAGAATTCCGTGGGGTGTGAAATACAAAAAGAAGAACAGCGTTCAAATCTCCGCGTGGTATCGCGTTTCAAAGGAAAGTCTTCGACGACAGCTGAGTAGTAATGATATTTCGACAAGTCCCACAGTAGGAAAATGTCAGTTTGGTAAAAATTGTAACAATTGTGTCAGTGATAAAACACGACTAGCACAATTAGAGGGGTTTTGATTAGAAGGCACAAAATTCCGAGAAAAGCGTGGTATCAGGTCTTGTATGTTTAATACGATTGGCAATTTATCGTAGAAAAATTAGCTTGAGCGAGCGTAATTGCCGAATTAGACAAAACATGAAAATTGACATTTTGACACGAGTGACTGTATCAACCAGTAACACGGCTGCCAAGTATGAAGATTTGGCGAGATCCTTTGCCAAAAGTGACATTTCGTTGATTTCGGTAATTCCGTTATACAAAATGTGGATAAGATCTTTGAATCTTTTGATCTATTTGTTCTTGCAAAATTTTAAATGTTAGTTTCAAGGTCATATAAAGTCCATTTCTTTGTAGTTTGCTTGTTGTTTTTTATAGCGTTTTTTAAATTGCAGAAACAGTTGATTCTTTCTCTATTCATTTACATATTGTAATTTTTAATTCATTTTTCCCTTCAATATTATTACAATTTCGTATTTTATTTGCTTCTGCTCATCAGGTTGATAAATTTATCTATTCATTGTGATGCACGTTGATATAATTAAATTTGACATCTACATTATAGAGCTATATTTAATGTTGTATGTAATTTAACCAAGAATGTTGCATGTGCCATGATAGCTTCTGATGCAATGCTGTTATTAAGATTATTATAACTTTTAAATAGGTTATTGCTACTTGTATACACTGTTATATATTACCTTCTTTAGTGTACAATGCAAATTGCGTAGAATGTGGATGTATTTTGCTATTTTTCTATTTTTTTTTCGTTTAAAATTAAATAGACATTAGACAGGAAAGACAGAAATTATTATTATAACGATAATATTTTAGTTGTTAATAAATAAAATAATTAATAAAAAACAATTAATATTTGTGTTTTTATTTTTTTATATTTAACCTTTGTACTTATAAATACTGCAAAAATTTATGGAAAAAAGAAAGAATATTATATACCAAATATTTTGTGTTTCTCAATTTTAACACCTAAAATTCAAATTCAAAACGTCGATTTTTATGAATACGATCTTCTCTTTTTAAAAGCTGAGGCTTATATACCGTTCTCATTCTTTAGCTTACACCTATAATCTTGCATATCACTACATACTACTCTGAATCAGTCATATTTCAGTATTATAGTCATCACGAAATCACAACTAAACTGTTCGAAATTTCCAATCTCTAGTCTGAACTAAATTTCTAGTCTCTTTGAAAAACTAAAGGAGATTTGCAAAAATTAATTTTATCTACATTATATTGTATAGATGTCCATTCTGCAACATCCAGTGTTTTAATTACAACTTCCTTTTTTTTGTCTTTATAGAGTCTGAAATCTTCAAAAAACATCTCAGTCCAGGGCACCACCTGACTGATTTTAGTGCAAGAATCGTTCTTCTTACTCCTGGCGATAGTTCTTGAGGTACTTTAAAACCCTCTCTCGTCTCCAAATCTACGCCGAACACCTACCTGCTAAATCAGACTCATCTTTGTCATCCAGTGATCCGGAACAGGTATGGCCGCTGTAAGGACGGCATTACTTCCGAAACACTACGTTCAGTCAGTAAGGAGGCTCCCTGTTCTTTTTTATCGGTCCCAAAAACGGTTTTTTTTAAGTGAAATCTCGTTACAGGTAGCGCGTGAAAGGCCTTCATCGCTCCTAATACCTACGGTGCCACTCCCAGACAAGCATTTCCTCCTTCTCCACAGTCTGAGTGATACAGTCTAACTCATACAGTCTGACTCACTTTCAATTGACCTTTACCTTTCCTGTCTTTTCTCGGCCATAGTGAGGTTTGGTCTCTTCTCTCATACAGCTCTCTTCTTTCCACCGCCAAAACATGCAACAGAACACATCCAGTAATTATTCACAAGGTGATTGCTGCTGCAGACACAGTCCTTTAAGCGCATGCATCTCGCAACAGTAGATTTGTTCTGTCTACTTGTACCATGAGCCTCTTGTAGGCCATTATCTCTAACGGCCTTCAATTACAACACACTAAAGCATTGCCGAAAGATTTAGGTTCAAACTGAAATTTTACCAACAATATAAAGTACTTAAAATACGTTAATAAGTGCTACAAAATTTAATTTAACCTACTAATTTGTCGCTAGTGACCATATGGTCGATGTAATTGCCTAATAAAAAAACAGTAATATCACTAGATAATGTAAAATTTTTTATGTTACATATTTACAAAAATGAAGATAAAATTAAAAAACAAGATTATTATATTAACTGATAATATTCTTATTTTATTTCAGATAATTAATCTTGCTCGCTTCTTCGGTAAGTATTATTATTATACAAGTTATACATAATATCTAAGAATATAAACAGAAAATTAACATTAATAGACACACAAGTTATAACTTTTGCTTAGAAACATCGGACAATATCCACTCTATTCGTAATTAAGCATTGGCGTCAGATTTCTTTTAATTTTTTATTAACCAGTCATCAACAAGATTAATAAAAAACTGAATTTATTAATGTTTATAGTGTCATTTGGTTATTTGCAGAAATTTCATTAAAACGCTATAAATTGAGTAAAAAACCAACAGATGGCCATTATAATAATACCGCTTGTCACATTAATCGGATTTTAATCACAACATCTTGTAAGATAGTTGTAAGATAAATGTCAATTTATTTAGTTTTTAAACAGTTTATTTAAATTTGCATAATAAACATGTGTGTAAACATTATACCAATGAACATTTTGTACTGTTTGTCCGATTGGTTTTGTATCGTCATTATTTCAGTTGTATTTATCGAACATTTTTATGCCTTATGTGTTTTAATTTTAATAATACTCTTTCTATATATTTATACGTACTACATTTAACACCGACAAATAAATTTCAACCATATTACCATCCACAAAAGTAAACAAAAAGATCCCTTGTAAAGACTGCAACAAATCATACATCGGACAGACCAATTGAGGAATACAGATAAGATGAAAAGGACATCTAACTGCCATCGAGAAAAAAAAGACGTTATTCCTATCAGAACATGTCTTAAGTATTGGACATAAAATAAACTTGAACCAAACAATGATGTTAGCTAACATTGAAGTAAAAACATTCAAAATATTTAAATACAAGGTATGACGCCCAAATACCTTAAACTGTATGGAAACTAACTCTACGATAAAAACGTAAAAATCAAACATGTGATGAATAAGACTCCGCACTCTTCATTTAAATACCTATCACAAGAAGTGAAACAAAGTATTTAAGAGAAGCCCACACTTTTTACCGCAACTAGCTAAATAGCTCACTTCGAGCTTTGCCACAGACAGGGAGGGATCGGTTTTCTGTGGTTTCCTGATCCCATTGCACAATTATACTTTTCATTAGGTAGGATACAGCTACATCTGCTCTTATCTCGATATTAAATTCATCTAACAATACATTCATTCATTAAATTCAGTCATTTATAACTCATAATTAATTAACAAGAAAAAAATCTAAAAAGAACCGGTTTAGCACCAAGCTATTTCGCCTCTGACCACCCTCTGAAAACGATCTTCTCCACAGGACAACAACACCCACCAAGCCAATGCTACCAGTAATACACAACGAACCCAGTGTCACGATCCATAAAACCAATCACATCCTAAAGAAATGATAAAAACTTAAAACAGGACACAAATACACATTCACCAAAAATAATCAACCAACCCAGACAACCACGCAATGACAATAAGACGGCCTAGATATCAGTTATCTTCGAACATTTAAAAGAAGCGAAACTAATCTGACTTGACAATGCATTCTTGTTTTCATTGCATCCCACGCATTTGTAACTTACCTAGCAACAATTTTTCTCTTTTGTATCAGTCTCTTGCCAGAAGATTTCTCTCCAAGAACGCTTTTTGAATGCATCTTAACCATATCTATTTTTATCTTCTTCGTTTCTTTCTTCCAACTGGTACCAACCTTAGTATTTGCTTAGACAATCATCTTTCGTCCATTCTTTGTACTCAATCATACTAAACCAGACTTTGCATTTTATTTCGTTTGCTCTAGTTGTTGTCGTTCTAATTATTGTAGTATTTGGTGTTTAGGTATTTTGTTAAAAAATAAATTAAATAAATTTCTGATGACAAAAACGACAATGAGCGACGTTCTAGTAATTTGTTTATCAGTCATGTTTCAAACCTATATAATGAGTTAAAGACAGTGTTAAATAGAAGAAGTTTTTTTATCGAGATATATCTTTAGACCACGGTATTGACACCCTATAAAAATGTTTTCTCTCATAATCCTTTCTTCTATTTCTTGTCCAGTATGGTCATTATAATTTATTGTGATGCCTTAATTTGTGTACTCGCTATAAATTTTGATTGTGTTGTTTTCATCTACGGTAACGTTTCCTGTTGGGATCTTCATATTCTCTCAACAACCATCAGGCATACATTTTAGTTTTTTATTTTCTTGGGATATAACCACTTGTTATAGGTTGGGCTGTAATCATCCTCGTTTAAATGTCCGATTCCAAAGCCACCGTCTTTACCACCGTCTCAAATTTTTATTGAGATATATTTTAAATAGTACTGGAGAAGTAAAGCATACTTATTGTAATCCTTTTATTACTAGGAATTATTATTGTACAATATTTCGTAGTTAAATTTCTGATATGACTTTATAGGAGAGTTTTCCAGAATTTGCCATATTTTTCACGGGCGCTGTGTCGTATGCCATTGTTAGTTCAACAAACAACAATGAATGTCTTAGTTTCGTAATAAATGTGTTTAATTTATTTGAACTATTTTAAAAATAATCTTCCAACTCCATATTATACTTCTTAACTAGTGCTGAAACCTATTAATCATACTCACCAACGAAAACTTTAAAGCATTCTAAATAACTTTAGTGCGGTATGTGAAAAACACATTTTTTCCTTGATTCGGGCTAACTCCGTCACTGTAAACGAAGGTTAAACGGCACAAGAAAACAAAAACGCATTGACAATGTATTGCGTTACTTGTGGGACTTGTCCAAGTGACCTGGAAATCCTCTTTCGGCAACGTCGTGAGCCGTAATGGTCGTAATGTCTTTAAAATGTATTTCGATCCAACCAACGGTACGACACCGTCAACTAAGATGTACCGGTGGTACCACTTCTGGTATTTCATAATGAAGTTATTACGAGGGTTTGTGTGGCAGATGGCGATTTTGTAACAATGAGATTGTTTATAACGGAAACATGGAGTACGGATCCGAGACATCTTTATTAACAGTTCGTAATCTTTAATATGTTTGCTCATAAATATATTGCTTGATTGTCTTTATATCGAATTTTAATCTAAATGAATTTGTTCTGCAATTAATCAGAGTACAAGATGCGGACATATGAAAAAGCAGATATGTTCTATGATGAAATATGAATACTAATAGTAAAACAATATAACAACTTTATGTTGAGTTGTATAATATCGCTACAACATTCTTCCATTAACTCTGCAGGAATGTTATTTATACGGAAAACAGTACTAAAAAGTAAAAAAAAGATAGTGGATAAAAGCATAGGGTAGAAGTGCTACAAGCGTAAAAACAGACAAATTAAGCAGAAACATAAAATTTAACAATCGCCTGAGCCCATTCAACTACATTATACAAAATATATCAAATGGAACAGGAAAAGTCTTCTTTGGTTATATTCCTACTTTTTTTCATCATCAAGACTATAACATACTGGGTATTATTTAGGCTATTCATCTATGTTCGTTTGTGATACAAACAAACTATCCTGTTAATCTTTCATCCATTACATTTTTCTGCAGCCCTGATTCCTTCGCCCTTCTATCTCTCCTCACATTATATTTTGCAGACTTCTGGAAATTTTAACGGTTATTGCCGCATGTCCATTTTAGTTTTTTTAAAAAGCACCTCAAAATATAGAAACAATTGAGCTTGTGCTGCTTGTACCAGGACATTCATTTATACCACCTGAGAGAGTTTTTGGAAATATAGAGAAAAAATCAGAAGTCGTGAAAATATTGTAAATCCAGCTCAGTATAAATAAATTGTAGACGAACATGGAACTATCATAAAACTTGGAAGCGATTGTGCGGTGTTCAATAGCACAACTTCGTTTTACAAAAGGTTTTATAAAGAAAAGTTCCATATCTAACAAGATACTAAAAAAGGGGAACCCGTTTATAGACATGATGAATAATATAGATGAATAAATATAAATCAGCTACAAAAAAGAATAGAAATATGAACCAGTTTGTCCTGGTATAATAACAAAATATAGTTTACAAAACCAGAAAAAGAAAACATCCACCTGCAGACGAAGTTTATAAATAATTAGTTTACTTTCAACAACAATACTAGTAAAATAAACAGGTTTCTCTGTTTTCTTGTTTATCGACACGATATTAATAAACATAAATATTTACAAAAAGGAATAGAAATATGTAAACGTTTTGTCCTGATATAATACCAAAGTATAGTTTACAAGTAAAACAAAGTGTAATTTTATGTTCCAAAAAGTTTCCGCGGTTAGTACAATCAAACCTAGAGCTAAGATTAATATTATTACAGGAATTATTATTAAACTCAATAGTCCTCAGGGTTGAACCGCGTCGATTATGATTGCGCCAAGCTTTCGACATCATCTTCGATATCTTCTTCAGGGCTTCCGAAGTCTCTGTCTGCCGAGCCCCCAGACACTACTATACTGATCACTAATCAATGCAACCAGCTCGTGCAATTAATGAAGAACGGGAACATCGCGAAACTGCCGTATGTAGTCTAGCAGAAACCAATTTGCCTTGTAACAGCACCCAAATTTCAAGAGAATCTGGTATTAGTGCTAGAACTGTACGAAATATTTTAAAAAGAAACAAGTTGTTTCATTTATCATAGCTCCAGAGTATTTGTAATTCTTTACTTTTTCGATAAGGATATTATTTATAGTTATCTATCTATCTTATCGTCTGCCAGTGTGGGTCACTTATTCTCAATACCCAGCAAAACCAGAACTAAATAATCATTATCAACAAACTATCAAACAAAAAAATATATTTGCTCGAATATCAATATGAAATGAAAAGCAAAAATTAACTATAAAACTAATTGACGGTATTGGTGATGATGGATATTATCCAACGATAATATCCATCTTTTTGTTTATGTACCTCATCTTTTAAGGACATTTGCGATAATCTAGGCTCATTTGACTCTGTCTGCAGCAGTCATGGAAGATTTTACTGTTGTTTCTTAGTTAACTTATTTAAATTTATCAACCAGGACGTGCATCGTCTCCCCTACCCTCTTTCACTTACCCTTGTTGAACCAATCGTATCAACTCATATTTTTCATTTTGTAGCATGTGATTAAAATAGCTTTCTTTTCTTAGTAGAATTATTTTTCTTTTTACATCTTTTTTATCGTTTCTGTGTCTGTTACGTGTTCTGTCCAGATATTTTCCACAATCTGCGATAACAAAACATCTCAAAGCTGTCAAGTCTTTTTTCAGTTGTGTTCTTAATTCTTTAGGCTTTAGCTCCATATAAAAGCGCAGAGAATACGTAGTATCTTAGTAATCTAGTTCTAATGTCTATTCCCAGTTTTCCATTGCATAATACTGCTTTTATCTTATTGAAAGCTCTTCTGGCCATCTCAATGCGTCGTTTTATTTCAAGGCTCCGACCCCATTGTTCAGTTAGTTCATATCCCAAGTAATTGTATCTGGGTACATTCTCTAAAACTTCTCCATAACCATAGACTGTTTTGTCTTCAACCTTTTTCTTACTGACAATCATGATCTTTATTTTTTTTTGTTCAGAGCCATTCCTTACCTCTCACAGTACCAGTATCCATCACAAACAATTAATCAATTAAATATTTTATAATTTCTTTTATACAGAGCCTACTACAATTTCAAAGAACAATCTGAGCCAACCATGTATCTTTTATATCTTTCAAAGTCGTTACAATCGAAGGTAGCCATATCGTTAGCTCGATAACTACTCCAAACGCCACGATCCACGATAGTACTGAGATTGACCCCGTGCGAACGGGCTTACAGTTACTACCGATCTAATAACATTCCATTTGTCGCATAATGGGACCTGCATTTGCATTGTGAGAATTGGTATGTGGCACAACGCTTTGATTTACAACACTTGTGACAACGATACCTGAATAACATCACAATTTAATTATGATATAGATAGCAAGTGTTGGTTTTAAATGGAAATAAACTTGTGTAACAATTTGTGTACAACGGTGCAGAATTTATATTTCATTCAACATCATTATAAAAAAATTGTTAGAATGCGTTCACACGAGGAATTTCGGATTCGTATTTAAAAGCAGTTTTTGGTCGAAACATTGTTAAAAATGTTTATTTTTTTATAAAAGCAATTGTTCAGTTTATTCAATAGGGTCTGATAAAAAATTATGTCCTTACTTCCAACATAATATTTAAGCAATGCCCAAACAAGCTCAATTAGATTAAAATCCGAGTCATCAGGTGGTACCCTAACTATTGTGACTATGTTGCTGGAGGATTTTATCAACTTTATATATCTTAAATATACATTTTTAAAATGTTCTACAACTCCACTTTTAACCTATCATCTAAAAAATAAATAAATAGTAGCCACTGTTTTATTTCAGTTTTTGTGCTTTTAGAATATTTCTGTTGCCGAACAAAGTAATGTTATAAGACAGTTTAATAACATTAGCCATGAAAATGAGAGGAGAAAAGTACTCTCTGTTTAGACTCATAATCCAAGGAAAAATCTCGGGAAAGAGAAATGTGGGACGTAGGAGGATTTCCTGGTTGCGAAATTTAAAGGAGTGGTATGGGTGCAGTTCAATACAGTTGTTCAGAGCTGCAGCCAACAAAGTAAAGATTGCTGTGATGGTAGCCAACCTCCGATAGGAGACGGTACTGCAAGAAGAAGCCGTGAAAATGGTAACGATGTCCAAAATAGTTACTTATCTGGACTTATCTCACTACGATCTGTTTTTCGACGATGGCCAAGGAGAAACGAAGAAAATGCTAGATTGAATTAAGCTCCTACAGCTAGAAAGTAAAAGTGATTAGGAATGGTAGTGCAGTAGCGGTACCAGTATGTTTTTTAAATTGAAATGAAAGCCTTACGATTACATACAATCAAAACATTTTTAAGAACAACTAACAAGGCGTCGATCGATGGAAGGGGAAAGCATACTAATAGTCCTCGTGAGATAAATCAACAAACTCGTGAACTCTTATTGTAGTTTTTTGGCTGATTAAAGGGACGTAAGGCAAACTTCAGTCTAAACGGCTCTTACTGAGTATACCAGACGGAAGATATGAATGTTAAAAAGCTTCTTAAATTATTTTTGACGAAACATCCACATATTGAGACGTGGTCTGAAACATGCAAGCAAATATTTCTATCGAAGTTTAACATCGAGTTCGGTTACCCACGAGTTGACACGTGCTTTTGGTGTGTTCTCCCTACTCCTAATATAACTTTTGCTGTGGTGCAAAGCTAGTTCGTGTCGGCAGTAAAATATTGTACATGAACCCTGGGTAATCTAAATGAACTTGCACAACAGGCGCCTGAAAAAATTACAGAATATGATCTACTTGGTGCTACCTACGATAGAGCCTAAGGTGTAGCAACCTATGTACACAAAAACATAAAAAACGCAGCATTAATTTCCACTTCTACCAAGAACAACATCCACGAGGTAACTGTGAAAATATCATAATAGCTAACATTAATTTACTTATATGTTACAAAACTGTGTAAAGCCATACGCTAAATAAATAAAATAAATCAATAACTTTTGCTGAAGTGTACTTCAAAAGACAGCTGTCATTCTATATTTGTAATGTTCATATTTTGTTAAAATCAGTGCTTTAATCATGTACAGCTAGTTCCTAAAAAAACTCATACGATTCTTATTAAGATTTGATCATTTTAAGCAGTGTATTTGATTGGTATGACATTATGTTATATTTATTATGACAGACAAATAATAAAATAAACAAACAAACAACAAACAATTGATTACATATGTTAATATGTCAGTATGTAGTGAGATTGAACAGAATAAGTTATCTGACAAATTTTAAGATTTGGCAGTGACACTGACAGTAATGAAAAAAATAAGTATTATTCTTCAAAATACACTGCTTAGTTTTCTACAAAATACGCTTTAAGTGTTGTATCAGTTTTTTTAGGAATCAGCTCTACACGTATGTATGTATGTATGTCAAAAAAGATGACGATGTCTCAATGCTCTATCATTTTTAAAGATATGCTCAGGATCCAGAACCTACCTGGATCCTGCCGTTTTCGCAAACTCTTTCAGAAGACAATCAAAAATGACACCATCGCATCGACATCATCCCGTTCTTTCACAACGTAATAGCTACACTAAAAAGATTTGACACTGTGACAATTATTTACCCAGTCCGTGTCGTTTATGGTTCAAAAAAAAAGATGAGATTAATCCCAAAAAGTGCAAAGGCTGAAAATCTAGATGGCCAAGGAGAAGTTATAGAATCCGCCCAAACCAAGCCGTATCATTATTGTGAACAAATTAAGTTTAAAGAGTGGGGCACACTCGACTCCAGTGTTGCCAATGTCCGTATAATTATCCGATTTTCGAATAATTTCGTGGACCATCGGATAATTTTCGGATTGAAAATTTTTTAATAATTTCGGATAACCCAAGAGTCTATCAACTTGATGCTATATTTTTTATTTGATGTATAATACATATATTTTATACTTATTTAAAATCAAATAAATATATTTTCTTTATTAAATACGTATTATGAATTCCTTGTGTAAAAGTAACTAATCATTAAAAAAAAGGCCTATTTAAAGGCCTTATTATAATATTTTTCTTTTCTTTCCATGATGAAAACCATGTATATAATATTTATTGTCATAATAAAAAGACATCTTCCAAATGATGGCAATAAGAATAATATTTGTAAGTTTTCAGTCCAAATAACCATAGAAGATACCATTAATTGAGTAAAAACATAAAACAAAGAAGGCAGATAATGGTAATATAGACCAGAAAAAGGTAAAATAGATATAAAATGGATAATCTGGATATGGGAAATACACAAAGAAACGTGGGGGAAGCAACATAACTCTAAAAATTTGACTTGATTTAATATGGGAAATAAACACAGATATTACCCAGTTTGAGGAAATCATTTCCTGATTTCAAAATATAAAAATACAAAAAATTTTTTATAAACCAGGTTAGAAAGAAAACAAATTTACAGAGAGAGTCAGCCCTTCGTATGAATCATATATATATATATATATATATATATATATATATATATATATATATATATATATATATATATATATATATATATATATATATATATATATATATATATATATATATATATATATATATGTATTTGTGTCCTCTTTTTCTCTACTTCGTATAACTTAAAAACAGAGCTTCTGAATCATGTAATGTGTTCACGCGGAACTCGACGATAAATTATTATCCCCTGAGTCGTGTTTGAGGTGTTTGTTGGACGTCACACGAGAACTTTTATTGGACAAGCTGCCATTAGGTACTACTGCAGTGTCATGTTGTCCCGAGAATGCCGCTTCTAGCCCTACGGGGGGTCTCACATTGTTAGCAGTGCGCCAGCTATAACAAAGGAAGCCGAGATGGATGATTAGAAATAGAATATCGCGGACGGACTTTTTTTAAATTCACCGCTCTAGTATTAACCAGAACCAGAAACGGAGAAGACGATCGCGGTAACTGAAGATTTATAATATATATTTTTGAAATGGGAAATATCACGGAATATCGTATCGATGCTGAACGTCTTTATTTATAACAATAACAATAGGCTAAAAAATTGTTATACTTCTATAAAACAGATTATTTATGTTTTAGAATATATTTTACAACGGACAGAATTTTTCTGTTTAAGTGAAAATCCCCATTTTCTTTAAGAATGTAAGTATCAGCATAGATCCAGCATAAACGTCTGGATAAAAGTAGTTGACGATTATCTACTTGGACCTATGGGATTGCCTGTTCGTTTAAATATTGCGGATTTGAATAGTGATATTTGGCAGAACTTATGGTTTCCACATGACGGCTGTCCGACCCACGAATGTACGACAATTTCATGATAATAACTACGAAGACCACTGGATTGAAAGAGACGGTTCAATTGCTTGGCCAGCAATGTCGCCGGGTTTGAATTTTTGCGATTATTGTGTTTGGGGATACATAAAAGCATTTGCTTATTCATCTTTTGTAACTATCTACCTTTGATACTTAAAACCTTTAAATACAATTTTGTTTCAATTTGATTCTTTGCCTCTTTTCCCATTTTCTTTACGAATTTTTCTGCTGCATTTATTAAAATAAAAGATAATTTATAAAATTAATTAAGGTACATATTAATTTAGTTTTCATGAAGAAAAAACGAAAAATTTTCAAATCGATTTTTCTTGAAAACGGTGTATACTACAGACTTAAAGTGAAGTACCTTTTAGTACTAGAATACCTAGAAATTTTATAATCTAGTAACATTAATGCTTAAACGGTAAATATAAAAAAGTTATGCGTTAAAATACGGAAATTAATGGAATCAATTTAGCTCTGGAGGATAAATAATCGTAACAGTTCTCGATTTTCTACATAAGCATTCTGAAGATATTTAAAAAAAACTAATTAAATGGCACCATTTTTAAAGAGTTCTAGTTCCCTTAGGAAGCATTTTCGCACTAGGTGAATTAAGTTAAATTGTCTTAAAATTATCTGAGGAATCTTCGGTCTTCGTTTGTCAGGAGAGCTTCTGAACACCCTGTATTTTTAGTAAGTAATATTTATTTGATTTGAAACTAAAACTAATTAAACAGCATTCAAATTTTAAAAATCTTTAGAAGCATTGCTTATAAAACTCGGTACTTCCTATATATTTGAATCAACTCACCAATGTAAAGACGTGTTATAATTCTAGACCTTAAAAGAAAAAATTAATTTTTATTTTCTATACACATATAATGAGCAAACTATCAAATAATAAAGATAAATTAGCATGATCATATTTTACCAGTCATGTTCACATATTCATAATCTCTTTCTTACCGTTCACATCGTTTATATTACTGAATTTATTATAACGGGTAATTACAACTTGATAATCTCATTACCATAAAGCGACAGTTTCTGGCTAAATCACATTAGGTAATCAATATTGGATGTTTACAAGCGAAAGATAGCGAAATTGTTGACTCCATCGAGCATTTAAAGTGATCGAGCATCGACTTTGTATGCATAAAACGCGAACATAAACGCTAGAATACCGACGTTTAGGTTTTTGTAATATTAGTATTCAGAGTAGTTGCGTGGGAATGTCAAAACGTTAACACAGATCGCATAATTATCACTGATACAGGTAACTGTAATGCCCATCGAGGATATATTTTGTGTTCGACAATCGTGGAAACGCGCGAAGCACATCACACTATTTATTATTCATCGATTCGAAAGAATTTGCAAACGCATAAGAGAAAAATTGTCACCCGAGAAAACAATCTAACGATTTAATGGTATTGAAGAAGATTAGAACAATTTTGAAATCTACACGTCCTTATTTAGAAGTCTAAGAAAGACGTCTAGACAGAGGGACAAGTTGGCTAACAAGTTTATTTAATAGAGTTATAGAAGTAGGACGAATCTCAGACGAATGTAGAAGCAGTGCATTAGTACAGGTCTACAAAAAAAATTTTTTTGCTATCAACACCACGTGTTTGTCATAATTTGTCTAAAGTATATATTAAAAAGAAGAGGGGTTAACATACATCCCTGTTATACACCGCGTTGAATTGATACAGAATCTAACAACTAGCCATATATTCTAATACTGGCTGTTTGATTATAGTATATCTTCTTCTTCTTCTCCTTTTTCCTCTTCTTAATGTTTTTGTGTATACATGACTCGTTTTTCATGTTTGTTTTTCAATGTGCCTCCAGTAAGTTGTCATTCCATCGTTTTCGTGGTCTTACTACTGATCGAATGACAAACCTGATATTATTAGGTCCATTAAAATAAACCGGCTGCGGTGGGTAGGTCACATAGAGAAAATGAATGAGATGGAGCCGTCAAAACATATTTATAACCAAAGAATAGATGGAGTGAGAAGGAGAGGCAGACCCAGAACACGATTTAAGGATCAGGTGGAGGAAGACTTTGAGAATATTGAGAGTACGAAACTGGAAAGCCAAGGCGAAGAATAGGAGAGAAAGGAGACTTATCCTTGAGCAGGCCAAGACCCACCATGGGTTGTGGAGCCAATGATGATGATGACTACTGATCGTCTTTCTATTAGGAAACTCTCTATTTGTTGTATTTTTGCTTATATCATCGATCCATTATACTCTTATGTTTCTTACTGGGTCCTTGTTGTCAACTTCTTGCAGTTCATCATTAGCTTATCCATTGTATACATTGATTGTATTTGTAGTTTAAAATGATATTTCTGACAATATATTTACTTTTAAAAATTGTCTTTCACAACTTGCATTGGAATGAGATAAAGTTAACATAGATAATGGAAAAAAACTTAAATTAACAAATAGATAGGTAATTACCTTCAAAATGTTCATTCTGGCTTTTTAGAATTCTGGCATCTTTGACGACCCTGCGTAGGTCTTAGCCTTCTCCGGAACCGGTGCCATACGGTGATATAGTACTGTGGAAAATATTTTATACGCTGCATTTAGAAACGTAATTCCTCTGTGGTTAGAGCATTCAAAAATATCTCCTTTTTTGTGTATGGTGCAAAGTATTCCAATATGTTTTATTTAATCCACTTTAAAATAGAAATCACTCCGATTTTTTAATTTTATTGAATTATCCTGGTATTGTTGACGTATCCTATAGACTTCATCTATCTTTTGCAATGTTTGTAGTTCTTGAGGGTTACAAATTCGGGTCAATTTTAACATTAGTGGTAACAAATATTTTGGCAATTATAAAAGCTACTTTGATTTTGATAAAGTATCTTGCCCATGACTACTAGATCTGCAAAATTATTTCGCCTGAATCTTTAATAAAAAGACTGTTTCAATTCATTGTCCAAATCATTATTATTATGAGTAGATAAAGTTGTTAAAGTAGACAAATTTTGTAATATCTTAAGGATCAATTGTTTCAACATTGGTTTTTCTCATATATTGTGGGTCCATGTAATTAAGCAATATATCTTTATATACTAAGATTTCGCTGTGCAAATTTGTGATAACTGCTTCATCGCTTTGGAAAAATTTATTTAATTGCCCAAATTTTGATCAAACTCATTCCAAAAATAGATAAAAAATTTATATTTTGCTTACATTGCGTTGATTTTAAAGTTAAGCGTTTGAGAAAAGTTTTTTTTTGTCATTGAAACATTGTATATGTTACACAAAATAAAAACACGTAAGAGCATGATCATAGCATCAACTGAAATTATGGTTACTATTATGGTATTATCATTGTACATTGCAGGTGTTAAAATTATCGTATAAAGCGATAAATGTTGTACAACTGGCAACGCAAGGCGGTGCCTTTTTTTACGATTAGTAGTAATCAGGATTAGTACTAATAATAATTAGATGCCTTAAGCATCACAATATCCTAATTAAGTTTATGACACTTATTCTTCTTATTGTTTCTTATTTTGATACAAAAATTTGCAAAAAATAAATTATTTTGCAGAAAGGCCATTTCCAAATTATCTGTAGATATAAAAAAATGTTTAAATAATATTTATCGGCAGAAATAAATAAAGCACGGAGAGGCAATCGAGTGATCTTAAAGATCATTGAATCTTACTTAACAACAATTTTTTGTTGGGTTTTCTAGAATTTAAAGTGTATGAAACACTATTAAAAAATTTACAGCAGCGAATAATAAAAGCATATACATCAATTACATTTAAAAACCGATATGCTATAAGAGAAAAATAATAAATTAAGTTTTAACTATTAACTGTGGAGCTGTATTTTGTTGTAAAGTAATTTTTTCAGAAAAATCTGGTTTCTAGGAGCATAAAATGCTTATGGTCAAAGAAGCTAACTTGCCTCCATCAACAACGTTTCTAATTTCGCATATAACCACTGGGTGATTGGTTATGTATACATGTGTTTGCATTCTATATTCTTTTTTTTTTAAACAGAAAAATCAGAATCAGAAAAATCATCTCTGCTTTGCATTAGAAAGGTCACCGAAGCCAGTTCTTACCTCTTCACATCTAAGTTTCCGCTACACATTTCGACATGCCAGCGCATCTTCCGTTTTGTACTTCATTAAAGTGTCCGTCAATTCAGCCGCAAAGAGAATCAGCTTCAAATCAAATTCATGATGCCAATTTGTATAAAATCTAAGCAGAAAAGTTAGCCTTATCAAATTTAGCAATCAACGTCTCGGATTGCGCATTCTTCGCTGAGAAATCTACAAGATTCACAGATTTTTGAATAAATTGGCGTACATTTAAGCCAATGCAATAAGATAATCAAAATAAGTGAAGAGTTGTTCTAGATGATGCAAATCTTAATCCTTAAGTAATTCGTTCTACATGTCTGTCAGTAGTGTGGTTTAAAATGGTATGAAATCTAATACGTATCATTTGTAAATAATATTTTTTGCTCATGTAGGACGAACAGTGACTTATTCGTTATTTCTTCTTTTATTTTTGTTCTATGACCGTATTTAAATTAAAAAGTAGTAACTTTATTTTTTTGGTTGGCATTTCATGCAAACAAAAATCGATGTTATCATGGACGATTTTATTTTGACCAATTTTATGGGCTTATAGAAAAATTTTGAACAAATTTCGCGGGCTGCCAATGACGAGCAAATACGTCCTAATTCGCCATATCCTTCTCAGTGACAATCGAAACTACACTGGTTTAACTCTAATAGCTTAACGTAATATTTCTTTGAGTGCGACGTAAATATCTGCCTAATCTAACCTAGTTTTATCCTGCGAAATAAAGTACCATGATAATTTTTGTGTCAACGATTAGAATTTTCTTCTAAAGCCATCGGAGAACCGTTCGGTAAAACTGTTTACATTCCATTGTTTTCATATTTATTGATGTTCTTAAATAGGTAGTTGGACATTTTCGTGACAAAAGACTGGAATGCTTGTGAAATGTGTATTTCAAATAAAAATACCTTTTTGAATTTAATTACGGAATGATATATATGTGCAAGTATATATTTTAATTATAATATATATTTTATTTAAGTTGGATGTGGTATATATTTTTAATACATATTAATACGTGGAATAGCCGAACATATAATACGATGTTATACTAATAAAAATTGATCTCAGAGTTTTTAAGGTTTATTTTATAATGAAAATTACGATGATTTCATAAACATAATAGGGCGTAGGAAATTTCGACACTAAGCAGGTAGCGACTAAAATTTAATGGCAATTTTCGACACCAGCCCCAATTCCCGTTTTTATCTTACAGGTATATTCGACACCAAATAAATATAGCTGCGACATAAATAAAATACCATAATTAATTTATTTATTTATTTTAATAAAAGTAATGTGCATTTTATTTCTCTATAACTGTAATAATATCTAAATACAATACAACTAGTACCTAATTTTTGTAAATTTTACCATTAATATACTTGTATACAATGATTTATTTGCTATTATAGGAATGATAAGATACAGCTTTTATAAAATCTAACCTACGTATTTGTTGGGATCGTAGTTTATCCATCATTTTCTCCAAAAATGCCAATTTAGCCTTAACAGTAGTATCTTTGATTTTTGCTGGTATATGTAAACTATTTATTTTGACATAAGTGTCTACTTGAAATTCTTTTAACTTTTCAATAAAAATAAAAATAGAAGGATGTGTTGAATAAAAAGAAGAATTAAATCTCGAATGAAAGGATTCACAAGCATTTGTGGTCCTCGCAATAGACGGATTCTGATTAGACCATATGTGTGGTGGAAATAGAGCGCTATCGAAAATGTAATTTTCCAGTAAATAATCTGCATATATATCAAGTGTTGCGTTTATAGGTTTATATGACATTAAATCATAAAGAAAGCATTCTTCAACTTCTGCTGGATTTAAATAAGTTAAACCAAACGTATGCCTTAACCATTTTCCAATTTCTGAATTTGTATCCTTATATTCTTGTACCAAACCCAAATATTGAATTTTTGTAAACCAGTTTTGGTGTAAGTGAAAACGGCATCCACTAATTTTTGCATTGGGCCACATATACAATAAAGCACAGTGAATTGCTTTTTCACAAATATTTCAGTTGGTTCTAATGATAATTGAAATGTTTCAAAAATCTTAGACCTTAATAAAGAAAATAAATTTTTGTATGTCATTGACAATTTGTCCTTTAACAAACAGTATGCTAAAGGAACATAATGTCCATTCTCCAAGCCATGTATAGTAAATAATTGAAGAAAATATTTGGTACTGTATGAAAATGTACCATCCATATACAAAGTTTTTAATTTACACAACAAACGAATATTTGTCTCGCATGAAAATACAATTACATTTAATTTAGGATGATTTAAAAACAAAAAACTTTTATTGCGACAGGTTTTACGAGAATAATTACTAACCGCGTTATGGACTTCTGATATGCTTCTTGGTAACGGACCTGGTAACAGTTTACGACGACAGTTGTAAATGTTCTTTTTATCTGGATACTCTAAACCGTCAGCAAATTGGCATCACACTCAGCAACAGCAGTTCTTGTAATTTTGGCAGTCTTTTCCGATATGTCCTCTTGGGCTTTTCTTTTACATGCATTGGTTACCATCTTTACTTTAAGCTTTTTTGGATCGGCTTCATGATTATGTACCAAATCACTTCTTGTGATGGTGAGGTCCTCACAGCCTATTGTAAACACTTTTGCGGAACACTTAGTGTTTCTTTGGATGCAGCGCCAAAATATCTTGCCGCTTTTTAACACTTTCTGTTTCGAGAACGAATGATGCTCCACCACTAATAAATCTCGACCACGGGAACTTTTTATCAAACTCATTTTTTAAATATCCGTATACGTGCACAAGTCAACGTCAAACAAGAAATAAATTACAACTGAAATAATTTAGTCACAAGTACACAAGTGCCACGCCCCCCGCCGTGAAAATAAATATTGGGAAAACCCGCTTATCCTGTTTGGGTGCAAATGTCCATCGCCGCTAATTACCGACCTAACTGCTTTACGCCGCGGTGTCGAAATTTCCTATAATAAAATTTGACCCTTCGATTACCCCAGGTACAAAGACAATTTTGTGTCGAAATTTCGCCCGCCGACATAATATAATCGTGTTTCTTTTACAAAAGCTACTTTAACTCACTAAATATAATTCGAATACTGTCTTTTTGTGTTCTATTACATCTATAAAAGTAAAAATGTATACAAAACGGTCAGACCACTCAGGTCACTGGTCCATCTTGGTCAGGACTCTCGAAATGACACATGTTGGGGTTTGAACATCATATGACGGCTCGCCCTAAAGATGCGCAGCGTCAGGGGTTGGTCTGTTACAATACAAATATATAAATGTAGTGACGTCTGATCCATGTCTAAGACCTAAAAAGAGATGGGAAGATGAAGTCGATGAGGATGCCAGGAACTGCCTGGGAACGCGTTCATGGAAAAGAACAGCGGTAAATAGAGATGGTTGGAGAAGCCTGTTGAAGGAGGCCAAGGCCCGATTTGGGCTGTAGCGCCATTGGATGGATGGATGGACGTCTGATCCATAAGATCTTACAACTGATTTTTATATATTTTAACTCGCTGAATTCGACTCTTCAACATGATAATCCGAATTTTTAGCTAGGAATTTTTTATTAATAAATTAATTGCTTAAATAACTAATCCCCTAATAAAGATATATCCTTTCTATAGTATCTATCGGTTCATTTGAAGCCGAAATGTTGCAAATATTTTATTAAGAAAATAAAATTGTCAACTATATCAGACATTTTTGCTAACAACTTTGCTTTTGTTTAACGTAAAAAAAATTAAAGCACCTACTTTTAAATCTATGATTATAAGCTTTAAAATGAATTTTAACAAATTAAATTTTATTCATTTTTGACGAAATTATATAAGTTTAAATTATACAATTTAGTTGTTAAAATATACGGATTTGTTTATAAGAATAGAATAGAATTATTTAAAGGGTCAAAGTCGGAAGATTTAGTTTTGCCTACAACACAAGATTGTAAATATTTAAGTAACTCTAGTTTTTAATGAACCGCCTTTACCTCTCATAGAGCTAATTCTCCCGATCATTTATCTACTTATGTAGTTTGTAGAAAACAAGTTACTTGGAACTCAATTCATTAAAAAATCATTGGCCACCTTAATTTATTAATTTTTCAAATTTCCATGCAAAAATAATAAATTAGTTTTGAAATTTTTTTAATTGTTTATTGCATTTCCAGTGCCATATAATGCAATATGGTATTATATTAATATAAAAATATAGTATAAGAAGCGATATAGAACATCCCTTTTATAATAAAAAAGAAGATTGTCTTTATCTTGACATAGACTCTTATAGGGTACGATTCTCTTAAAAATATGCCAAAAGAGAAAATCTCTGAACCTTTGCTCGTACTATTTCTTGAACAACAATCTTTTAAGAACTTATATACTGCTTTATACCTGTTTTCTTTTTACTGTTTTAGTAATAAAGATACACAACCAATATTTGCAAATACTTCTGTCTTCCAAATATTCATTACCTCCGCAAAAATCCCTAATTTCTGTCTTTATAACATTTCAGCAATGAATTGGAACTAAGTCACTATTTGGTTGCGCTTCAGTTGCTTTAGGAAGTGTATTTCATAAAAAAATTAGTGAGTTACACAACAATAATCGAAACTGTCAAGTTTGGTAGGTAATTAGCCTCGACCACTCTCATTAAAATTCTTCTAACCATCTAATCTAACGGTTTGGGAGCATTTTTCTTAGTGTACCAAAGTCGCTGCTATCACTAACTAGGTAAAATATGTCTGACACGATAAAGCAGGTATATCCTCTACTAAAATCAGTGTCAGCGATTCAGCAACGGTAGTTGCCGGCATCTTGCTGGAGTTTTATCTTAAACCTTGTGATGATATGCGCGATATCAATCGAGAAGTGATGTTTTATTCTTTACAATGTAAATGTTGTTGTGGACATGAGCGTACAAACAATTTTAAATACTAAAAATCACGATTTTTATAAAAATCGACAACGTTTGACTTTTGTTCAACGTAATTATTCTAAATAAAATTTGGACCCGCCTGTCATAAATAAAAATAAATAAATCAGCAAATCGTAATATTATTTCGCCATATATTTTATTAACATGCCTTAGTCAATTGACACTTTAACAGTGTAACGTAATATTTTGCCTACCACATAGGGTATAATTATGGGGGTTGAAAATTGGGGACAGAAACCATTGGTGGTAGAGATAGGGCAAGCAAAATAAACGAAACTGTGCGAACGGCACTCAGGGTTTGTTTGGAGATCTGGGTCGTGGATAAGTTGATGGCAAGGAGTCGGATTGGGGCAACTACAAAAAAAATGAAACAAATGAATACTTACATAAATCTCCTGGACAAAAGGGCAAATAAAAACAACAAGAAAGACCTCTAGCTACTTGAAAAAGGACGCCGCTTCGAAGAATCCTAATCTTGCTGGATAAAGGAAAAAAGGGTCTTCTTTCCTAAAATAAAGAACACAAACAGGGATTAGGAGACTTTTCTAAAATAAACAAAATGGTTTAGAGAGATAAATTAAACATTTATTACTGTCTCAACACAAACAGTTACAAATACAGATAATACATAAAGACTTTATTAATAGTCACAAAAGTAAATATAAAAATAACTAAGAAAAACTTCCATGTGTCCTATTCATTTACAAGTGGGAATTGCTACCTAACTTACAAATATTACTGGGCTATAAACTGTGGCAAATAAAAAATTATTACAAGTAAAGAATTATCTTTTCAAATAAAACTATTCATAAAGATCAACCTTTTCTAAAAACAAAACAAGCTAATGTCACAAAAATATTAATCTAGCTGTCATATGTCAACATTGAATTTAACAGAGAACAATTAAAATAACAGCATAGCCACACCCTAAGATTTACAATATTAATTATTAAAACCTTTTCTTTTATTATTTAAATTATGAAAGCAATTATTACATTAATGTTTATTTATTTTTTTTTAAGTTTAAAACAAAAAAGTTACCTTGCTTTCACAAAAAAAAACAATGCACTAGCACTTCAACTTGAATCATACTGGAATTATACTGGAATTTCTGCTCTGCATGAACATAAAGGACTGCTTCAAATGGTCTCGAACGGTGATCAGCCGGGGACAAACATAGGTGAGGTAGAAACAAATCAGCGGCACATTTTTACAAAACTGCAACCTTACTGCACAGTTAACTGCAAAGCTACTAATGTTACAAAAAAAATGAAGAGACACAAGAACAATACAAATTTGACGAACAATTTGGACCCACACTGTAGGCCACTGCCTCTGACAGCGACCCAAACGAGAGTGATCCAATAATCTTGCCGGCAAAAATTCTCAGCTATATCAATGAATGTTTATTTAAAACGCAGAATATTTAGCGGTTTCGATCAAAGGAAACGACCAAGGAAAAACGTATCTCTGTAAAATATAAACAAAGTATAAAAATGTGTTTATTCGGTGACGCTAAGAGGAATTTAAAAGATTTCGGTGTTTTAATACGTACGAAAGTAAAGAGAAATACACTAAGATTATTCTTTGATATTTTATCAAAATACGAGCAGATTTCAATACATATCCAAAGAATTTAGAAATGCTACAACAGATAGTCTTTTGAAATTTAGTTACACACGCATTATAATACTACATTAAACTCTTCTTTTACATTATGTTTGTTACTTCATCAACTCGAAACAAGTTAAATTAATTCTTTATTCACATGTTAAAACAGACGCCGCTCATGTTTTCTGGTACATCTAGTTACCCTCTCTTCAAAAGTCTCCATATTTAGCTGCTCCATCGATAGATGAAGTTGTCTCTTACGTACGATGGAACATTGCGACTGCTCTTTAGCATTTTGTTGTCTTAAGATATATTTCCATACGCGCTCATAAATCAGAAGTACCAAACAAATTTTTGTTGGGGATCAACTGTAGAGAATAACTAATCATTTAATGGTAAAGCAAAACCAATACTTAATGTCATTTCTGAATGTGTTAATTACAAAAAAGGATACCTATAATATATGTAACCAAATTCTGTAGAAAACCAAACCCCACCAACAGATATTTGAATGAAGAGTCAAACTACAAACTAAATATTAAAAGAGAAATTATCAATTCACTGTATGATCCCCAAACATATGCTCCAACAAAAATGCACTCCAGTAATAAAACATCTTGCTAAAAACGATTTTGTATAAATCTTTTAAAAAGTTTAAAAATAATAAAAAAATAAATGATAATGAGAACTGCGATATATTGTTTCCAAAGCCTAACCTAATACATGAGAGACCAGAGAACTAGATTAATTTATAAAATATTTTGCGAACATCTCTAAAGGAGCGGAAAAAAAACTCAACAGGATCGCAAGTTAAAACTAGTATATTTACTATAGTTTAGAAGTTTTTTCTTTTAAATATAATACAAGAAAAAGATTTTTTTAATCTTCATCCAATGAAACTGCACGTGAGCACGTATCATTTATTTTTTTTTTAATTATTTTCCAGTTTTCTTCAAATTTTGCCAACAATGGGTATTTAGTAGTGTAGTCTAAAGTAATTCGTGAATATATTACATTTATAGAAAAATTTAAAGATATTAGAAGAAAATCTTAATGTAAAGTTATACTGCCATGAAGTGGCATGGATAAGAGTTGAAATAGAACTATTAAATGAAATAAAAGAGGAGTTAAACAAGGTTATAATTTGTCACCTATCTTTAACTTGTATTCATAACTTAATAGAGACCTCAGATTGCACTGCAGTAAATAAGAAATAAGAAAGTTCTTAGACTGTTAAACCAAAAAATTCAACTAATCAATACAAAAAAAAACTTTTTGCATTTCCTAATACAATGAAAGATCAAAGGAAAAGTTGGCCCTGGCAAAAGAGGAGTATCGAGGTTTAAAAATGTAAGATGAGAAATCGACTACATCGTTACTTGAAGGTTCTGTCGATAAAGCCATAATAGCGAGTAGGGCATCAATGAACTCTATTAAATGTTATTAAGACGTAAACTAGAATGTCTTGGATATGTTATCTGAGGATCGAAGGAAAGAAATGGATAGGATGAATTTGTAACAATAAATAGATTCTACAGAAGACTAATTACTACACGTAGGCCAAGACCAAGATCAATATAAAATTTTAGAAGCATGGCAGTCGCCGACCTTTTATAAGGACATGCACTCTAAGAATTACATATAGTAAAACGAATTACCAGGTAGTAGATGAAGAAAACGAATACACTTTGGCTTACAAAGGCACCATTGCAATGCCGTTGTAGATGATGGACGGAGTCGTTTGAGGAGGTAAGTTAACATGAAAGATATAAACAAAAAAAAAACAATAAAGAAAAGAAAAATAACAATTATTCACACAAAAAATGGGTGCATCTGTTATTAAATATTTAAATACAAAAAGAAAACAGAAAATGAGATGCTCTTAATACAAAAAGGAAGACAAGACCGATAAAATGGTAAAAAGATCATTTTTTAAGACATTTTCTTCTCATCTTTCTTCTACTGTTATCTCATATTAAACTTATCAGAAGTTTTAGCAAATTATTAAAAATAAGTAAAATGCGGATAGGAAATCCCCTCTTGATTACAAACTCTTTATTTGATTACAGTGGTAAAAATAAGCTCCAAGTGATTTTTTGCGTAATTTATATAAAAATAAACTTCGTTAATCTAACCAATATTATGATTATGTACTAAATTGCAATAAGTAAGATAAAATCTTCTAAATTATTAGTTAAGAAGTTGTTTATTATGTGTAGTCCTTTTAAAAAGTGATTAAGTTTTTATAACAGTCCTTTACAAGATTGACCATTTTTTGTCCCGGTATATTGCTGATGCTAAATTACTGCAAAATTGTATTACAACATTGTAGCTAGCTTATAGTACAGTGATTTCGGATTTTATCCGGAATCACTGTCATTTTCTAGTTTTGCCTTGTTGCGAATTTACTTCTTTTTTTACTTTTCTTTGAATTACTTTAACTCGGCACTGTTTTGATATTTAGAGGCAAAAGTACAATTGTTTACAAACAATTCGTTTAAAGCTCTTCGCAATTTTAAATTAGTGTTTTTCTTCTGGTGCATCACCCTCAAATAATATGATTTTGAAATAGGTAGAAAGTCACTAAAACGTTTTATAAACTGTAAAATTGTCTTATTCCGTAGTAATTGCGTTAGAATATATTTAACTAGATAAAGGCATAATCACATACATCTCTAACTAGTAATTTAACTCTTCTTCGGCTAAAATTATATCAAAAACTTTAAAAGATAAAATATTTTAACAGACTATACTGGAGCTAACTGTCGCGGCGGTAAAGTCAGTTATTTATCGAGAATTTTACAACACAGAACTAGTTAATCCCGAGCTACAACTAATGATAACATTGCTAGTACGTAACTACAACTAGTTGATACAAGAATGTGAAATTTCTTCTCTTCTAGCTGTATATAATGCTATACGTTATGCGATTAGGTTTTCAACTGTTTATAGTAAAGTACATGTATAAAAGGAAAAAAAACTCGTCGTTCAGAAATAAGTAATCCATTTCGTAAAAAAATCTTTTTCGAAGATTAAATTTTTTTATAATATTTAAATTACAAGAATTAACTTATTATTAAGAATAACATCAATTACTACAAAGAAGTAAAGTTTATAATATTTGATGTACAAATTAAAATTGTAACGATTAAGGCAGCGAAACAAAAGCTTAAGATGAGTGGGATTAAAAATATTGTCCATTAAGAGACTCTTCTTCTTACGGTGCCTATCCGTTCCTGATGTTGGCGATCAGCATAGCTATCCTAACTTTACTTGCAGCTATTCAGAATAGTCCGATTGTAGACGTATTAAACCACTTCCTTGGGTTTTGAAGCCAAGATATTCTTCTTCTCCCTGGTCCTCTCTTTCCAAATTCCTTTTCCTGAAGAATTAGTTGCAATAAACCATATCTGTGTTCATTTCTCATAACATAGCCAAGATATTCTAATTTGCGCTCTTTGATTGTGTTAGTGATCTCGCATTCCTTGTCCATTTTACGTAGGACGTCAATATTAGTCACATGATCCACCCATGAAATTCGTAAGATGCACCTGTAACACCACATCTCGAAGGTCTCGAGCTTTCAGAAGGTTCAGAGAGTCCCCATGCCTCTACTCCGTTTAATAATGTAGAAAATACATAGAATCTGATGACAGAGATTATGGTACTAAGTGGTAAATCGTGACTTCTGAAAAGAACCTTCATCTTTACGAACGCTGATCTTGCTTTCCCCATGCGTTGTTTTATTTCAGCAAAGTAGTCCAATTGATCCACAGACAACATCTATAAAAAAGAAAATAATAATTGCTTTAATAAAGTTAGTAACCGCTTTGGTATCGACGAAGACTTTAATGGTAAATATACCCATTGAGGCACCTGACTCATTAGACCTAAGAGACGTGAGTTTTATAGAACTGCTACTATATATGGGTGCAAATTTGTATCTACTCGCAAACCAACATATTAGCCTACTGGCCTTAATAAAACTTCAAACTTTAAATTTATCATTGTTAAGAATAACCATTCTCTTTGTCAACCATTTTCCATCCACTCCTGAATGTAGGTCTCTCCCAATTGCTTCCATCTTTATCTGTCTTGCGCCAATCTAATCCACTGTTTGCCTACCACTGCTCTTATGTCATCTACCCATCTTTTTTGAGGTCTTTCCTCTTATCCAATCTATCTAATTATAAGTAACAAAATCATTATGAAATATTAAAACCCAACGCTAATTCATAAACATACGGGAAGGAATTAGTTTTATCAACTATAGGAGAATGAAACCAATCTATCAGTAGTTCACAAAAAAATAAAGCAATGGAATGAAGGTACGGTACAATGTGAAGGGGCGCTTAACCCACTAGACCAACTCTACTTGACCTAAGAGGTCTGACGTAGATAATTTGATTTTTCTTCTTATTGCGCCGTCTCCTTTCGAAGGTTGGCCATCCAAATGGCAATTGTAGCTTTGGAAACTGCTACACGAAAGATTTCTGCGATGAGCGGTCGAACCATCTTCCCAGGTCTTTCAGCCACGGATTTTGGCATCTTCCAACTGATCTTGTGCCCTGCACTTTACCTTCTAATATGATTTGGAGTATTGTATTTTTCTCTCTTTGATTATGCTGAGTAATTCTTTTTGTTTATTCATGCACCGAAGTACCTCACCATTGGTAACTTTTTGTAGCCATGAAATTCTCAGCATCCGTCTGTATATATACGTTTCATAGGCAACTATTCTTTTTTCTGTTTCAGAGTCCATTGTCCAACTTTCATAGCCATACAGCAAAACAGAGAAAACGTAGCATCTGATCATTCGAATTCTGAGCTCTAGACTAAGTGCTGATCTTGTAAAAAATGTTTTCATGCTCATGAGTGTTTTCCTTTCTTGTTCGATTCTTGATAGGATTTTTTTGGGTTACACTGGCTGTTGATATTTGTTACGTTTGTTGGTATCTTTGAAAATACTAGAACTTTAGCTTTTTTTTAGTTTTAGAAGTTTTTTTCAGAAGTTTAGTTTAGTTCGCTATAACGAACTACCTCATTTATTATATTTTGTAGTTCTTGTGCGTTGCTTGCTATTAGTACACTATCATCAGCGTACCTGATGTTGTCTATGCTGGTTCCGTTAATCTTGATTCTACCTTAAACCTCGTCTAACGATTATCTGAATATATACTCTGAATACAGATTAAATAATAGCTGTGATAAGACGAAACCTTGTCGCACTCCTCGTCGAATTCGTATATCTTCGGATATTGTGTGCTGTATTTCAATTGTTGCCGTTTGGTGCCAATATAGTTCTGAGATAATGTCTTGTTCATCAATTCCAGTTGTTCTCAGAATTTCCATTATCTTTTGATGGTTAATGCAGTCAAATGCTTTTCGATAATCAATAAAACATGCATATACATCTACATTCATAAATTAATTGACTAAATTAAAAAAATAAAACTGCATAAAATAGTACACTTGTTATTAGGTATATACTGAAGGGTCTGAACTACTATTGAGCAAAACTCTGCTCAATAGGACTACCAGACAAACTAATTAATGAAACTAAAACTAGAACAACATGTTGGACAGACGATCTTAAACGTTGCCATAGAAATTGGATGCAAGAGGCACAAAATCGAAACAAATGGAAAATTTTAAGGGAGATTTATGTCCAGCAGTGTACAAGCGAAGATGGAATAATGATGGAAATATAGACAATATTCGTGTGATGGAAAAGATGTATCCACTATAATCAAGCAAAACTGTCTGCAGTGAGCAGAACATGTAGTCCAGGCTTTGGAATCGAATATGAAAAAAAGATTTAAACAGCGCAGCCGAAGGAAATAAGACGGGGTAGACAAAAGCTGAGGTAGATAGATAGGGTAACATGGGATACTGAGAAGATCGGTATTGACAAATGGAAAATCTATGCAAGGGACAGAGTAGAATGACACAGAAAGCTTGAGGAGGTAAAGGCACTTTAAGGGTGCACGGTGACGATATTAATTAAACGTAATGGAACTGTAGATAAACTGGGTAAAAATTCACTATGCAATAAGATTAATCTTAAATAAGAAACCAAAAATTAAAAGAAAACACAAGTAATACTGACGCACCTTCACACTAGGCAAACTTAATCAAGATTTGCCCTAAATAATATAAAGCAGCGATATAAATGCAACATTCCCAATAACTTAGAGACTGTTCTAAAAGAAATCAAGGATACCCAAAACTTGTTTGTTTATCTTGGAAGTGTCATATGTTTTATAAATTCTAACTTTGCATATTAAATGTTGTTGTAAAAAAATACTTTCTAAATTTGTTAATATATAAAATATTAACTACCTAATTTAACAAGACGCTAATAATCCTGCATTGATTGGTTATTGGATTTGTTCCATAAAATATTTTTTCTTCTGTAATAATAATTTTAGATTCGAGCTCAAGACGAAATGTTCCTTTCACCAGCTAATCGCAGTCCGTCCATGCCAAACAAAAAATTGGCAGGTCTAAAATAGATCTTTATAGACCTGATAGTAGCATTAATGGGTATTCTTACAGCTGCTCGAGTGTTAAGCGTGTGTGGTCAGCTATCTATCACCGAGATAGCCATTATCTAAGTGTTTTCTATGATAGTTGAACACGCACCAAGGCCGAGTAATGTTTTTAAAGCGTTCGAAAATGCGATCTTAAGTGGTGATCTGCACTCATAATATACATTTAAAGCTACATGACTCATTATAATCAAGCGTACATCATTCAGGGTAGACTGCTGATTTTTACTGATCTTTTAAACTTCTTACCGGTGTAGTTGCCTGCCTAATGAATTTTATGTAATGGGCGGATAATTATTATATCCAACAGGTAATGGACATTTAGCAAATACTAAAAAGGCTTGTGGTACGGAAAACGTTGGAGTAGAGTCGTTCTAAAGTGTAACTTTCAAAATATTTTAAGCACGCTAAAATTTATAACAATTTATTTTTAAATGTAAAATTATTTTTGACGATTACGTCTAACCAGAAGCTATAAAATAATGGATATAGATGTATTATATTCAGTTTGATCTAATTTTTGCTGTTTCTTTTAAAAGTATATTTAACGTCTTTTCTAGCTCTTACATAAAGAACAAGATTTTCAGCTTGGTCTTTAGCAATTTTTAGCATTGTACCGCTCATTCCATTCAATAAGAATCAATTTATTTTGAAACAAAGACGTAGTGAAATAAAATAGCGACAATTAAAATTTCTCTAAGATATGGCTGGTTAATAATGGTTTAATTTATGAAAGAGGGGGAAACAAGTCCCCTTTTCTTATTCAATGTTTCAAGACCTTCATAATTCGTTTGAAAAATTATTACTATAACATAATAGAACAGAAACTTAATAAAATGGATTTAATAGGTTTCGCATTATTAAAAAAAACTTTAATTTGGTTGGAATGAGATTGAAGAGAATTGAATTTTAAATACCAAAATCGGTATCCGTAAAAAAATGTATTTTCTCGGCTTCCAGTAATCTTCCTTATTTTATGCCATAGGCTTTGAAGACTGGGTCTTAACAATAAAAATTTCACAGTGGTTAACGGAAAAATGACACATTTTAATTACCTCATGAGAATGACTTTAATTGCAGCAAAATACCAAAAATTGGCATAAGAAAGCAGCACTCTTTATGAGGGAGTGGGTTTAAGGGGAAGCCTTTAACATTATATTTGTTTATACAGAAAAAGATACAGATACAATATGAGATGACAAACTCATTTCAAAAAGCACATGGATTAAAACAGGGTGATGAGTTGCAACCAACTCTATTTAATTAAGCACTAAAATAAGTTGGAAAATACGGTTATATTATAAGATTATAATTTGTTTTAAGGTAATGTCTCAATCAATAACCAAAGAATATATCAATGAGCTTATTAAGAGGGTAATCACTTAGTTTTAACAGCATAGTAATGATTTCGATAAAAGAACATTCCGAAATCAATGATAATGTGGTAGTTGAGGGTAGGGGAAATAATTTGGTAACTTTAAATCAAATAGGAAACTAAGTAATCCCCGGCGATTACAAAAAATTGGCTTAAGTTTCTCCAACACTTCCTTTAATATTATGTTTATTTATTATTCTATGTATATATAAAGTAAATTATAAATTGTATGAAATTATTAAAAAGAATAGGCATGGAAAGTGATGAAATAACAGTCACTTTAAATATAGAGCCTTAACATAACTAACACCCGACTATTCTATGACAACTATACAACTGTTGCATAAAAAGAAGCATTGAATCTGATTACCACAGAGTACAGTACCAATTAAACAATAAAACACTTGGTAAGCTACTCGACTATCCTTTTAAAGTTTATGATATATACTCAGCTCAAGAAAAACCTGTTGCTCTTATGACGTGACGACGCGTTTGAATTGGGTTAACGGTCGGAACTATTTTTTACCCATTTTGTGGCACCTAGTGTGCAATCTTTTATGGCATCGACTCTTTATCTTTGACGGCATCTAGAGCATACATGAATTTTGATTAGTTCTAGCAGGTGACTATGAATGCCGGAGTGCTTTCGATGGTATCGGTGGACGCTGCTGGCCAAACAGCAGGAAGGATTGTTTGTTCTTGGGTGGGATGACATTCCTGTATATTAATTGTAATATCTTCATTGATGTATAGCTGTTAGTGAAGGAGATCGTATCGGGTATAGCTGTTAAATATTTATCACAGTTGATGGAACTACACAAGGAAGACTATATTTGGTTTTCGCCTATAGAGATGTTAATTTCTATCGTATATTAACAATTGAAGAATATACATACTTTTAATTAAAGAGATTTATTAATTACACTTCCTGGTATCTACTGCTGTCAGAAAATTGTAGCAATAATTCATTTTATGAATGGATTAGATATACACGTATACACATACAATTTATAAAAATATATACATAGCCATACACAAGGTGTTTCAAAAATAGATAAGACCGTCTTTACGGTAGTTAAAAAACTGAAAAATTATTAGGATTTGCCAACAGAAGGGTATATTAGCAAATATACTAACAGAAGGGTTAGGAAAAAAATTCGAAACCTAATTGAACAGGAAAAAGAGTAATTGGAATTTAACATGGTCAAACGGACTTACAACAAAAAAAAATAAACATTTTGATTTCCAATTACTTTTTTGTCTGTTCAATTGGGTTTCGAATTTCCTCTTTTCTTTTCTTTTTTAATTTATGGTATACAGCCAACTTCTGAGATTTTCCCTTTTTCTTTGTAATTCATTTACCTAATATTGCAGTTTTAGAGTTACAAAATATTTTTAAAAATTTTATAACAGGCTGTTTTTAAGGTTTTTTTAATATTTAACTAAAAATGTTTATATTTAAGTTTAAATAGGTCATAAACTTTTTAATGGAAAGCAAAAACGATAACGCAAAAATCTGTGCAGAAAAGATATGAGCTTTTCTATTATAAGTATATTATACTGTTGTGATGTCCTGAGAAAAACTTATATCCCTGGTCTATATGTATTATTAAGGAGTTAGCAATACTAACAAACTAAAACGATAAATTTGAGATAATTTTAGGAAACTGTCCAGCAGCAAAAGCTTGTGAACCAGTTCGACAACACCACTTATCTCTTGTTATGCCATACCAATATGTATATCGGTTCATTGAATCAGGAAGCCCCGTTTTTTCTTTAACGATATTAACATTCTTTTCACGAGGATATTATTCAATGATTGTAAATTAATGATCAAACCAGTTGGGTCTATTTTTAACCTGAGTTATTCATCTCCGAGATGTGATTGATGCAGGCATATATGAAGTGTCTTCGGAAATAAGATTAATGGGAATTTTTTCAAATGTGTATTAAAAAGCTGTTTGTGTTTACGAGGTTATTATGTTTAATAGGATTATTCTTTTGTTGCTGTGACAGGTGTTAAAACTGCTGTTTTTATAGTGTCAATATATACATTTGTGTTACTTAAAAGTGATGTGTTTTTCATAAATTAATCATGAAATAACGTGACTTTTTTTTTTCAGGTGCAGATCTTATTGCTGCTGTTGACAACGGTAAGTGATTTATTTATATTTGGTTTAAGTTAGACATTTATGAAAAACTCGTCTATGTATCGAGTCCCATACATATAAGAAATGGTCTATAGCGTAGATCAAGGGTGTTTATATTTAAAAAATTTGCAATCTACCACAAAATATTTAGAAGGCAATCGAGCAACTACCGACTACTGTAAATAGGCTGGAGACTAGATACTAAAACACACAGACACATACACATTTATATATATTTATGTGCGGAAAATATAAGAAAAAACACCAAAAAAAATGGAATTTTTTTAATTTATAGACTGTTCCGGAGAAAAAATAACCATTTAAACCGACAAAAAAATACACGAAATGTAATTAGAAAGGTTGCCAAAAATTACATACATGATCTAAAATTTTTTCGGTGTACATAAAACAAAAAGTCTAACGCAGCAGTTTAAAATTCTAAATGAATCTGAGGCTTAGACTAGAATATGCTGGTGTCTGATCGGCCTATGGTGGAGCAGTACGGCAAGAGATAAGGGCTTGCGGCTCAGTGATACTCCTCCATAGATCCCTACCGGAAAGGCGAGGCGACTAAAATACCGCGTATATATATCTAAATTTTTTTTTGAAAAATTGAAATATTTTTCCTGTACTCAATTTTGAACCAAAAATCTTAAAAAATTAGAGTATTTTTGAGAAAAAAATATGTATTTATAAATATAAATTTTTCCAAACAAAGGATCAATCGGTAATTTTTTTTTTTTCGAAAAAACATTTTTTTTGCCATAAGGACCCCTGGGGTTACTTGAGAAGCTAAAAATGTTGTTAAAGGTGTTTATAAATATGTACTTTTGAGTGACTACTTCTAAATAAGAATCACGCCGAGTGTAGATTTTACCATCTTATCCAGCAAAAATAGCTTTAACCCTTTAAGCCGCAAGTTTATTGTGATGAACTTTTTTTAAAGTTTTTTTAAATAATAGTTTGAAATGCTCTAGTTAGTACATAAGATACTAGATTTATTTTTGTTTTTTATATGAAAAAAATGCTGGTCAACCGTTGTACCAGACTTCAATCAATAAATAATTTTTATGCTAGTATCTGTGGTACATAGGGTGTACCAAATGATAAAAAGTGTATCAATAATAGGTATAGGACTTCAAATAATACAAAAATACTGCACAATATTGTTATAAACAAACAAAATATAATAATAGAAATAATAATTTAAGCACTTAAATGATATGGTTTAAATCAATCCAAGCACAAAGCCACAGGCAACGCATTCTATCTCATGGCGTTTCTGTAATTCCGTTTTTGAGCATTGCTGGCATCTTCTTCGCGTAGTTTTCTGCGGAAAATGACCAACATTTTGAAAATACTCCATATTCAATGGCCTCCCAATTTTTTTTCTTGTCGAAAAATCTTTTATGATTGATAGCCAATTTGGATCTCTATTCAAGGTAAGATATTGCTTTTTTTCTACTGTTACTTTGCCTAAGGGATTCTTTATAGAGTATGTAAGAATTTACTATGGATACGTCAAAAAGGTAATAAAATTAATTCATCCTCCATCGATGACTTTTTCAAGCTACTGAGTATGTCTGTATTCGTTGGTCAAACTGATCAACACCGGCCATATACATATTGTAGTCTACAATGACTTGAGGACAGTGGATGTTTTCTCGTTCTCCAGATTTTGATGTTCTTAAAACAAAACCAGTTTCTGCATGATTATGCGTATTGCTGCATACATTTACAGATTTTTAGCCACGATCCTTCCACATACTCATGATAATAGCATTGCAAACAACTCTACTAAATGTGCTTTTGGAAAATATTTTCGTGTTTGTCTTACTGTCCCATAACCAAAATGACCCAGTTCTGATAACTTGTTTATAAGAGGAAGTGTGCTAAAAATATTGTCAAAGTACAAGCAGTGTCCCCTATTTACTAACACTATAATTAAATTCAATATAACTATTTCCCATAGAGTATGTTCGTTAGTCCGTTCAAGTTCCCTACCTTGAAATACCTCAAAATTGATGAGGTAACCTGTTTCAGCACATGCCATTGCCCAAATATTTATACCGCTCTTTATGGGTTTATACTGTTTCAAAGTACTCATTCCTTTAAAGGCAACCATACTTTCATTAATTGAAATAATTCTGCTTAGAGAAAAAGATTCCATAAAGATTTTTTTTTAATTTTTGAATAAGATGTACTTTGTACAACTTGTCAAATTCCCGAGTTCCTCTGGCTGGCATTTGTTGGTTATCATTTAAATAGATATTATATCTTAATATTTTAAGAAATCTCTTTAGAGGGAAACTATTAGTAATGCTTTCATTCTGAAAATTAGGATCTGCAGATCAGTATTTTTTGATAGAAGGTAAACTATTAAATCCCATTAGAATTAAAACTTCTTGGAAATGTTTTAATCCTTTAAAGGACAAGCCTGAATTTTTGTTTGCTTAGACAGTATATAAATTTGACTGTTCTACAATATATTGTAGTAAGGTGTCATTGAAAAAAACAATAATGAAACTCACTTGGTATTCAGAAGATGGTATCACTGCGGAACCCTTGAATTCTGCATAATTACAATAATTTTTAAATTTAATAGGTATTCTTGGTCTTTAGACTACCCCTTAAAATCACTGGTAACATCGAAAGTTGCTTCATCTTCATTTAATGATGAAGCATTCATATTTTTGTTTTGAGAGGGTTTCTCGGGTTAGTAATCTCTGTCTGCTACGTAGTAGTTAGTTACTATGTATATTTTGGCTGTACCACTTCTAGATGGAGTAGACTGGAGTATTGTAGACAAACTTATGCTAGAAGATTTTGCTAATGGTGTGTCAAGTTCTACTACATCCTCAGCATCTGAGTCCCCTTCAATCTTGGAATGTTCAGTTTGATCATCCGTTATTTCATATAATATTTTGGCCAACTGTTCAGTTGTAAGGCCCCTCTTCCAATACTGAGGTACAATACAAGAGCAGTACCAGAGGTAATTAAAGGATTAAAGTCGATTTTTTGAAAATTGTTAATATCTTTTTAAAAAAAAAGACAAAAAAACTTTAATATTGTTCTGAAGCTATTTTCTTGTGGAATGTTAAAGTAATTACTATTTAAATTGGAATAAGCCACAATTAAAGGTTAAAGTACGTTTATTGACTTTTTAAATTTCACTTCGGAAATCGTTCTCTAAGAACGATTTCCGAAGTGGAATTTGAAACGTCAATAAACGTTATTTAACCTTTAATTGTGGCTTATTCCCATTTAAACAGTAATTAAAAAAACTTTAATTTTGAGACATAATAGGGACAATATCACTTGTATTCAGCTATTAAACTTTCAAGAAGTTTAACTTAACAGTCCATTGTCCATTGACAATTTTCTATGTATTCTTGGCACTAAAATAATGTCACATATGTCATAGGGTTTGGTTGGTCTTCTGCTTCTAGATTCTATTGTGCTTCTGCGACTATTTTATAGTTAATAGATTGACTGGGTGTTTAGTTTGAGCCTTCGTCCAATTGGTTGTGCCATTATATTATGGACTCTTTTATTGGCGTGGTCAATCGGTAAATCAGATAATTTGATAAAATACGCCTTTTTGTTGTCAAAAGAATTGTTTTAGAGAAGAAAATCATATAAAGGCTTTGAAGCTAAAACTCGGTATGATCTTTTCTTTAATACCTATTGATTGCCAAAGCATTTTTTGCAAATTAAATAGTTTAAAATTTCTGATTGGTAATTTGCAAACAATTCTTAATCATAAGTGTATACTATAAAATTTTTATAACGCAACCACAATCATTATTAAAATACTATCAAAAACATATAACTAGCAAACGTAATTTACAATGATAAACACCTTAAGGCTAGCTCATGGACTTGATAACATCTTCATAATCACATTCTATAGAGGGTCAATTGCATTAATAATTTCCCTCTGGGTAAAATTTTTGCATGCATGTATTGAAGTGTTAGTAGGTAAACTAATGTCGGTATTTGTAGGTATTATATAAAGAAAAACACTGTTATTTCTGCTGTGTGAAGTTGTGTGTGACACACATTGAACAAAAAGTAATTGTAAGTGTTTTGCTGCAATAATTATTGTTCGTTATGATGTTGTATTACTAAAGAAAAACAAAACTGTGTTAATCAAAGCAACTAAAAGATAATTGTAGAAAATAATGTTGATTAAAAATAGCTTTACGAATAAAATAAAAAGAAATACAATAATTTAAATAACGGTAAAATGAGTTTATATTAAACAAAATAAATCTTAAAAATAAAGTTGTTCTTGTTCTTTTTCCTCTATATAAGTTAAGTAAATTATATTCCCTCCTTTATCTTATATTGTGAGTAGAGATAGCTTGTTCAGAAACACGATAAGGATGTTGTTCATAGTAACTAAAGTTCAAATGTACCCACAGGAACAAATCGCTGGCTTAGTTAGGGTTTTGCGTACCGCAACTCATATTTTCAATGTATGCAAAGATGAAACGTAACATGCATCCATCTTTATCATACAGATACATAGAAATCTTGTGCTTTTACAACTTTCTGAAGAATTGTTTAAGGGTCTCTTTTAACTTCAAAGTTTGGATCTCCAAAAGATAGACAAAAATTATAAACGCATTTAAGTAATTGTAGCATCTTTGTTTTTTTTTTACTACTAGCTTATATAGATTGCTTTTTATTTTAGACCTAACAACATAAAATTAGGTAATGGAGTTAATAATATTGCTTTCAAAATGTGGTGCTTCATCGGCGTTTAGAGTAAAGCTCAAGATTGACCAGCGCTTTGACCTTCGTCCATTATTTTATGTACCAAGACAATCTAATATTATTTTTATCTTTGTTTGGGGTATGTTAAATGTAAGAAAGCATATTTTTAAATTTAACGAGTTTCTTTAAGTTAAGGAACTTTATCGATGACTTTTATTAGGGCTTCCATGAATCTTATTTCATTATCTCATATACAAAAAATTTTGTGCCAGGATTTCCATTAGGGCAATTTTATATCCTCCATAATATAATCTTTTAGATACAATAAATTCCTCTTAAATAACTTGCGATATTCTGATAATACAGCTAATATAGCAGACAACATAGCAGTAGAATATGGTCTCAACATTAATATGACAAAAACTAAATTATTGCTACTCAGCAGACAATTCCATATGCAAGCACAGTTGAAAATAAACAATCAACTTATAGACAGAGTCGAAAAATTTAAATATCTGTGATAATGGAAAGTGCGTAAATTAAGTAGGTACTTAGTACAACTCTAACACATTTTACTTTTATTGGAAATTTTTTTATTATGTGCAATTTTACAGACAGCAATATAGAAAACAATCACAATATTAAAATAAGTATAAAGAGAAGTATGTCAAATGGCTGTTATTAATACTTCGAAAAACAAACGAGGAAGTTTTAGGTTGTCGGAAATAGTCCACGTGTTGATTTAATAATGATACCTTCAGGTTAGCTTCATGAATGTTTGTCAAACACTTCGACCTCCCATAGCGCTTTTTCAATTGTAGTTGATTATAGCATTAAAGTCTCTAAAACGGTACTCGTGTCATGAATGCTTCAGACAGTATTCACAATTTTGTTAAAAACCATATTCACAACCATTGTTTTATTGTGCAGGTTATAAAATTTATGAGCTAATACAAAATCTTACGTGATAATATTATGGAAGTACTACGGTATTGATTATACAGTAATTTTAACACAGTGACAATGATAGGTGTAGCTTATGAACTACAGTAAACTGATAAAAAGTAATTACACTTGTTATAATATTTTTAATTCGTCAGATCACATCAATATTAACACCATTACGTTATTATAAGATTCAGACAAAATTATTGATTGTAATGAAAATGGTTTTAAACATAGACAATTTTTATTAAATTTTCCTTCTTTATTCCAGGCTTTAGACAGTTTCACTATATTCATTTCTTTTATTACTTTATTTTTCTTCCATATATATCATTTTCTATATTGGCGTCAATACATTTATAATACGTTGCAATATATAGTACAAAATTGTCTTAAAGATGAAACGAAAATCTAGTCCGTTTAGGTACTATAGTGGAATAACAGAGGAGAGAGGTTGCAGCCCTGTCTCACACCCTTACCTGGTCTATATCTAGACTAATGGACAGCCTTAATTCTGCCTTTTAATTCTAGTGCAGCTGTTGAAACGAACGTTTGTTAATATAAGACTTTAGGATAAGGTACATATCACTAGACACTAAAGATTTTCATTTTTATAGCAAACCGTTGTGCCAGACTTTATCAAAAGCCTGCTGAATATCGAGAAATACTGAGGCACACATAGTCTTTTCTTCCAAACTTTTCCTAATTTTATTTACTATTCTTTGACGGAAGTCAAATGATGTTCGAGTATTATGTTTTCGAATGGCACAGTTTCTCTTATTCTATTTAGCAGGAGTCTTTCAAATATCTTGGACATCAAGGGTAACAAGCTTATCAGACGATAGGAAGAAGATTTTGTAGGCAATTTACCTGGCTTTCCATTCATTATAATATGAGCATATTTCCACTGGATTGGAAATTGGCTTAACTGCAGGGTTCTATTATAGATAAAAGTAAGCATGAGAACTGATACATTTTTTATTTAAAATATTTTGTTCTAAGTCGCACAGATTCATTATTTTTATTTTTTTTTTCCATACGAATCATCCGACTTTATCGTCGTCTTCCTTTTTGATCTGGTTGTTAAAATATCCAATTAGTAAAATAACCTTTTTTTCCTTTTCGTTGTCCAATACATCTTTTAGTACGTGAAAAGAATCTCTCTTTTCGCTTATGATTCATTATCACTTATTGCATATACTCGAACAAAATTATTATTGGTTGTCCAAATATTTTCCACCTAATACCCACCATTCCACCTATTCCACCTACCCTTAGCATCCGTTGGTGATTTAATTCCTACCCGTGATTGAGGTATATTATCTATTGTCATGAATAGGCAAAACTGCCTATTTCGTTTCGTCTATTCATGTAGTCAAATTCCTAACGATCCTTTAACAACTGAAAATAATTGTAATTCTGCCGAAAAGTGTTTAATTAGTTTATTGAAATAAGAAGCCAAACAGCCAAGAAGCGTCAAATATCTTTAAAGGACGCATATTTCTCAACAATGCTAACTGTTAAGCAAAAAAAGTAAAATGTTTATAGTACGGACTTTATTCGTCACTCTTAATAAAAGAGTTTTTATACTCTTTTTCTACTTTAGCCGACTATAAGAATGTACCGTATTATATTTTAATGTATATATAAAACATTTATTACTTAAGAACTTTGCTCGGGTCACTGTCTATAAAAACGAATCGATTGTTTTACTTTTTGCTCAAAAAGTTCTCTTATTTGTCGGCATTTTAATAAGACATTCACATTCTAGATAGCGCTAGGATGGAACATTAATATCTTAAATAATTATATTCCTCACATTAGTTTTATAATCGTTGAAATATGAGCAATTTTAAGAATATAACTTACCAACTAATTAAAAATACTAGAAAAAACTAAAGTACTTTAACAACAACTGTTCTAGGTCATTAATCAAAAGGCCTTTCCAGGAAGCCCGAAGACATAATAATCTCTCTTTAATTTGTAGCGTGAAGAGCATATTGGACCAGCGATTATAGTATGATGATTATTTAAAAAAGCAAGTATTCTAAATAACAGTATCTGACAAATAGAAGAACATTTGTTTTCACAAAAAAGCTATTAGAAATATAATTGTTGTGTTTAATGGATCTTTCCGATGTTGTTAAAGATTATACTAATTGTATTATAAACTAAGCTATTAGGCAAAATGTGTTATAGTGCTTTAAGTCGACTATAATTTGTTTCCATCATGTATGCCAAGATTTTTATTTGTATTTCTTTTTTTTATATTCCTGTATTCACTAAACGTATGTCATCGTATTGGCTATGATCTCTTTATTAACTATTTATGTCCTCTCTTGAACACATCTGTTTGTTTCATACTGGTCGCACTATAGCCATTTGGTTTATTGTACGATGAACTACACACAACGCAAAAGTCGAAGGATATTTTAATAATTTGACAATACCAATGACAGAAATTTCATGACCATATAAATTTGCTTGTACTATAATTGGTGATACGTGTTTTAGAATGTTTTTTATAAGGGATAAAAAAATCGACATTTTTATGTTTTGTTTATTTTTAATTTTAGTCACTTTATACCATTCTTGCTTAATAGGTGAGTTAAAGATATTGTCTTTTTACCATGCAACGACAACATCTAACGTTGGACGAGATAAATAGAGCTGTGGGCCTCCTTCAAGCTGGTATGCGACAAACTTAAGTTGCTGACCAGATGGGTGTCTCCCAAACCGTCGTAAGTCGTTTGTGGCGTCGGTTTAGAGACATTGGAAGTCCAGCCGAGCAACATCCACGTGGGCCACGTGGACGTGGTCGCTCTAAAACCGTCGCTCAAGACCGATATTTATTTTAAATGCCAGAAGGCAGCAAACAATCACAGCACCTGAGCTTTGGAACAAGTGATACAAGTGCAGCTTCCTGTTGAAACCCAAAAATAGATAAAGCTTCTATTCAATTTTTATTGGGTAAAAAATTTTTTGGGATCTTTTTTTATTTTTTTTATTGTTCCAATTATGCAAGTCTTTTTCTTTCAACAGCTTTATTGCTAACTTATAACTGGTATACCAGTTATCACAAGTTAGATATAGTTTTTTCCGTTTCATTTTTCAACCAATCGTTGTGTAATATCCTCTGGCTTATTAAATTTTTTGTAAGGTCCATCTGGTTGTTGCCCATAGTATAACTAGATACCGCTTACATAAAATGTTTGTGATATATTGTAAAAAGCTGCATCTCCCTCGAAAAGGAATAGGTATTTCGTCAATTGTCAGATGTTCACCTAATGAGTATTGCCGGAATGCGGTCCAGCATAAATCGTGTAGGGGCAGCTTTGTCAGTAGCTTTTTTTTGAGCTCGTGTATCTTAATTGTCGAATGTGTTTGATCTTGTTTTTTAAGCCCAGTTAAAGACAAAAGTCCTATCGTTGCCATAATTTCAGATTAGGTTGTATTTCTGGCGTCCCTTTCGCGATTGTAATTCGGGCGCATCTTTTCTATTTGCATATTGGCACATACCACTATATGTTCAATAATGTCATCAGTAAACAGTTTAGCGAAAGCACTTGCCTCATTTGTTATAAATTGTAATCAATGTATCATTAGCGTACCTTTTGGGTTCAGCAAGTACTTTTACAATATTCGTTTTGTTATTTTTACTAAACCTACTTTTCAAAGAATACTTATACCATTTTGTTCCATCCTTGCCTTCATACTGAATAGTAGTTCATTTTCATTTTAGCTAGAAGTTTCACTTGAATATCCATTCAAATCAGAACTGGGTTTTTCGTTAAAAATAACTTCTTCGTCCGAAGTATCAGGATTTCCCCCAATTACTTCTTCTTCTTCTTCTTCTAGAAATAATGCATCAGCGAATGCTTGGAGTTCTTTATCAGTAAGTCGATTGGGATTTCTAACTGGAATCTGATCCCTGAAAGATAAAATTACTAATAAAAATTTTTATCTACATGAGAAAAAGTATTGTTTATAAAGAAAAATATATTTCGTGCCATAATGACTAAAAAACAATTGAAAGATATACTTACATTATTACACGCGAGGCATATTTGGACACTACCGGGAACCACAAATAAACAGCTAATTACGATCTTCTCAAAATGCCGATTCTAACGAAACTAAAACCAGTAGTTGTAAACACGTTTCAGTGATAGGTTAGATAGATAAACAGGGTGAGTCTTTAAATTTTAAAATATATTTACAGTAGAGTTATTATATCTGGCGTACAAAATTTTTAAATGATTTTTTTGTTCCGCTTTCTGTGCGCTTCCTTATCCTTGTTAAGCAAAGTACATTATTTTGGTCCACAGAATTGTTTTGGTCACTACTTTACAGTCACTCTTTCGTATCTATGTTCATTAATGGTGATTTATTGATCCTGTAATTACATGTGGTTCCTTGATATTGTTTTTCTCTAAAAACTTTGAGCCCTACCTGTTTAAAATGGAAACTAGAGCTGTATAGGATTATCCAATTATTGTAACGATCTTTCAAGTTTTCTTATATCATTTATATAAGCTAGGTTTTGGAATAATGAACACGGTTAATCCAGCACTACCCTTGGGTCTTCTGGCCTGGTATCCTATTCGGCTGAAAGATGCCAGATTGTCTTGCTCCATTCTTCTTCTTCAAGTGCCGTCTCCATCAATGGAGGTTAGCGGTTATGGTGGCAAACGTTTGTCTATCTTCAGCTGTTCTTAAGAGTAATAACGTTATATATCTAAAAAAAAATGTCCTTCATCGCTGCCTGCCAGAATTCAATAAATACCTTCTTAGGCTCTTACTGGAATTTGACAATACTGAAATTAAAAAAAAAGTTTTGGATGATTCTCTTAAACAGAGTTCCACTTGGGTTCATTTTCTTATGATTTTTTAAGAGTCTTTGATAACCTTCTTATAATTCTAACAATTGACATGCCAAAACTTTATTATGAACATTATCTGAAATTATCTTTTTATTTGGTTACTTATGTGTCTTAATATTCTAGTTATACTGTATCCAGAAATTTAGTGTCTCATTATAAAAGTTATTTTAATAACAGCTGTAAAACTGAATAATCCCTTGTAAATACTCTATTGTTGTATAATTATCACTACCAAAGCTGCCAGGACCGGCATAATAGCCAAGCATAGCACGACTGTATATAGGTATATATAATCAGATCAAATATTATCATTCAAGCATAATGTCAAAAAACTCTTTTTATAAACATACAAATTTCCCATAATTATTGTTATTAATCATTATTTTAAGTCTCAACGAAGAAAATGTTTTGTGTGTGTTTTGTGTTTTATTGGCACTAGTTTTCACACTGGCCAGTCAATTTCATAATGATTTTTTTGGACTATAACTTATCACTAACTCAGGGGAGTACTGTGTAGTGTCTGTGTTAAGTAAATGTCTTGTTACTTTAGTAAAGTCGACTTCATTGACTTTACAAAGAGACGCTAATTGTATCTGAACGTCTGAGGTCCCTTCGGTGAGTACCGATTTACTCGTTTTAAAAGGTTCATATTTATTTATGTTGACTTGTTATGTTTAAGTTTTCCGTTTCGTGTCTGAAAAAGTTGGCAAAAAATGGGAAATATTTCCCTTCGCAGTTTTATTTCGTTTTGATACGGAACTTTCCAGTTTTATCGATTTAATAGGTATCTGAATTTTTGCCTTAGAACGACACATATTTTGTCTTTTGGGCATTTGTTTAAGTCAAATTTTTAATGTAGATGCTCTTGATAACCGAAATACTTTAGTCAGAGTCTCTATGGACCTAAAGATAATGTTATTGCTTATCCAATCACTTGTACAGATTTATTAAAGTTAGTACAATTTTTGTTAAATTGACAATCTCGAATTACTTTTTCAGGACAAGGTTTAGTAGAAGACACGACAGTTTGTTTTTCTATCTTGATCCATTTTTACAATGAAAGGTCCTTACAATTTTATTCTGGACATTGACTCTGCTATCTCTGCAGCATTGTAATCCACAAATATGTGGTGGGTATCGACATTAGGTTTTTCTAAAGAATTGGCTATCATTGTAAAGATTTGATCAGTTGTTGATTTTTTAGACATACTAGAGAGTCCTATTCAATTATAATAATATATTGAGTACGTCTAAATTGATATTGTTATTGAAGTAGATCAAGTTAAATTATTGGAGGAATTTTGTTCCCAAGTTGAATTTAAAAAACGGATTCCGACTTAGTGGCTAAAATGTTAAAGAAGTAGCTCCAATTTCACAATTGTTGAATGAATCTAACTATAAATAAATATCTACGTTGGAATTTGTAGCGAACATAATATACGTCTTCAATAAACGCACATTAATATGTATTGGAATTATGATTTATAGCAACAATTTATTCTATCGGCAGTATATATGTTAATGTAATAACGCGTGAAAGACGGTATCGGGCACTAGTTTCCCATTTAAATCATTATCAACTGCGATTTATTTATTATGAAAATGAGTCTGTCGGTTAGTAGAACAACTCCACGGGTAGTACTAAGTGAATATACCGTAATATTGTATTTATTATAATAGATAGCAAATCTCAGTGTAACGTAATTAAATTTGTTATAAACGACAAAAAAAATCGGAAATTTATGATAAAAGTATTCGTTATTGTCATTAGCGTTTGAAAGTTTGCTTGCACGATAAAGTTGAAATTCCAGAGATGAGGAAGATGTATAGCATACAAATAATTGGGACAATTAACAGAATACATTTGTTTTTGTAAAAATAGAACAGCAACATGAATATATAGGTAACTAGAGTAAACGAGACCATGTACCCAGTTAACACTCCTTTAGCTCTTGTGCAGAAGCACTACAAAAATACCCCCATAATGGTAAGATATAATAAATCCTTAAACATAAACAACACAATATAAATCAGCTAGTTACATAAGAACTTTCTTGTTTCTTTTAGAAATTTTTTCTATATAAGAGCAAGTCTTTGAATTTCTTTCTAGTTAGGTGCCCTTTCATTATTATTTTATTCTACTGCTACTTTTATCTGGTACATGCATTTTTTGACTTTTTTATGTTTTAATCTTTCTTCAATATAGCTCAATATCTGGTCGAAAAAACAACCTTTTTCCTTCTACATATCTTCTTCGCTTCCTGTCTTCTATGCACGACTTTTATTTTCAAAACGTTCTTTACTTTTACATTCACATTTAATGTATTTGTAATAAAGTTAGGAGCACCTCTTATTACTTTGTTATCCTTAAAATCGTGCCCTTTGCGTATATTATTTGGTTTTCTCATTTATTTATCCATCTTTTCGAGTCTGTTTAACAGAAAAACTACTTTTTTGGTTTTTCCAGATTGCTTTAACTTCGTTTATGAGTTTTTCTATCACTTTTTTTAATTCTTGATTATTACAATGTTTCGTAATAAAAAATATGGTCTTAATTGATATTGTATTTTACATTTATATATAGAAATAGATAAGAGAAATATACAATTATTAGTGCAAAAATAGTAGAGCATTACAAATTCATTTGTTTCTAAATTGTAAGGATAAGTGATAACTGAATAATGATTGCTGATTAAATAAAAACATATTATGTACCTACAATGTTATCAAAAATTAGACACATACTCATACTAAGTGTCGTCGGTATCTTCATTTAGATTATAAATGATGACTAAGTCAATCGCATCGATGAGATTTTTACACCTCCAAAATTCTTCTATTTAATTTTCACGTCATTCCCGCACACGTCTTTTCCAAATTGCAGAAGTAGCTGTATTAAGTGCTTATTGCCATGTTTCCAAAACTGTTGCGTCACTGTAACAACCGTTACGTCCAATATAGTTGAAGCGTGCATTTCCATAACGTTGCTCATTTGGTTGCCAATTAGTGCCAATATGCCTCATTCGTTTCTTTTACGTTAAACAAGTTGTAAGTGGCATGTACCGCTACTTTACTCCACAAAAATGATTAATTGTTTTTCATTTTAACTCTAAATCTTCGCTGGCCCAGGTATAACTGCAATGTTTCAACGAGTTGCATAGGAAATATTTTCTTTACGTTTATTCATAGGCCTTCATGCCATACTCTATGAAATGCTTCTGCGATATCCAGGAATGCTGCTGAACAAATTTTGTCATCTTTCAATGCTTTCTCCATTTCAGTTATTATGCCATGGATCTGGTTAACTGTGGAGTGTTTATCACGAAATCCAAATTGGTATGTGGGAATAATATTTTTTTGTTCAATTATATGTTTTATTCTTCGTAGTAGCAATTTTTTAAACACCTTTGAGATTATGGATAGTAAGAAGATTGGCCTGTATGATGTTAATTCATGGTTATCTTGTCCTACTTTGGACATTATTATGACCTCTGCAGTTTTCCAAAGGATGGAAACATATTTAAGTCTAAAAGATGTAGTTATTAGGGTAGTAAGCTTTGCTATGGCTTTTCTAGGTAATTTTTTTAGTATCTCACCATTTATCAGGTCCAACACAGGCGCTTTTTTGTATTGATGTTCTTGGTTAATTTTTGAACTTCTTTTGAAGTAGTCAATTGTATATTAATAGAATCAGTATCCACTCGTTCATCGTCTACAACATGGCTTTACGTAATACCAGTTTTTTTAAGATTTACTGGGTGATGAGATGAAATATGAGTGATTTTTATGATTTAAACTTGTATTAACTTTCGCAAAAAGGCCTCTTCAGAATGTAAGTCAAACGTATGCATCTTGTTCTTCTTATTTATAAATTTACATCGATTAACACCGTTACAATTAAAAATTGTGTTAAATATTGTAAAATTAGAATTTGTTGACAAGAAAGTTGAAATAAATAATATTGTTGTTGACATAGTTCCACTCTGCCTAATATCCGTCGTGCCAAAGAATTTTTAATTCTCTTAAAACTAAAAGTACTTCGTGTACATTCACACACACACAATAAAAACAGTCGAATAAAAGAATGTAAATAAAATGGTATAAAAAGCCATAATTTGTTTACACGAAACAACTTTATATAAACCATGTAAAACATTTTCCAGTTATAAAAATAAAACTGTCGGTCAGTAGAACATTTCCAGCGGTACCGTAACATTCTTAACAATTAATTTTGGTCTAGCAGGCGATGCAACATTCCCATCACACAGTACATCAACTTTACATACGTACTCATTTTGTACAATAATTCTAATTAAAACTAAAGCCAGACATTACTTTTAGTAATGTAATTTCTAGTGAATAGGTACAATATTGAGGTCAGCGTTGATTTTTCTTAACGACTGTTTAGAACCGATTAGCTGGAACAAATTGAGATAGTTTTGTAAAGTCGAAAAGCTGTTTATTACTCATAAAATTAGCGGTAACACAAAACAATATTGGGAGCTGTCATTGTTTTAAGTGGCTTAATTGTTTTTAGTTTTAACGAGAATAAAAGATTAAGTGGGCCACCATTTTAAAAAGTTAAGTCAAAGTTCATGGATAAAGTTATAGAGCCATCCATTCAGTGGATTTTATAAACTTGTTAATTAAAAAGATTTGTTATTTTTATTACTACTGCCATCAACGGCATAACTCATTTTGCAATATTTCAAAATTTAAATAATATACAAGAGTACACAGCAAACATAGGCCACAAGAGCAAAAAATCTTGATAATTTTAAAAAAACATTTCAAAAATGTCGTTAATATGAGTTTCTGGTGTTTCTCTCCTAGTGCATGACATGAGCACTATCCTAAATTTTTTGAATGGAAAATACATGAAAGTATCTACAGACGAGTGATAGTTTAGATAATTTTGAACTTCAAGTGTCAATAGGTATCAAATAGATGAGTAAAAATAATGCCTCCGGAAACACCCCTGAGAAAAATTGTATACGAAAGAATGCAAGATAAAAGGAGGAGAGCTGCACGAAGAAAGCGATGTCTACAGGAGTTAAAAAAGGATTTAAGAAAGATGCATTACTCAAAGATTAGTTGGTGAAGAAGAGTCCCAAAGAAAAGGGAAGATTAGAAGTGAGCTACACAAGAGGCCAAAAACTGATTGTAATGCCTAGTATTATAATGATTTAATCTTTTGCAAGACTAAGTATTCGTATTCCCATTCATTCATATATTTTTTACATAGTATTGGAAATATGCAATGAGCCTGTAGGAAACTCTTGGTTGTATTAAATTTTTCTTTGTGGCCTCTTGGCATCTTTCTATATAGTAAATTTTAATTTTTTCGTATTTTTTTACAATTGTGATTTAAGTAATCGTAAACTGTTCTGGTTGCATTGCTTAGGTTTATAAATACTATACGAATACGTTTTTAATGCCTTTTCTTCTTATTCTTTATTAGCACCCTCTTCTAGTCTAATCCTTTGGTTTGGGACCAGTTTTTTTTGCCTTCTCTGTAATATCGTGGAATAATATTTTTTGTGGTTATCCTATGCCTCGTTTATGTGCTCTTAATTGAAATTTTGTCCACTTCTCTTCGCTCTATCTTGTCATATGTGCTGGTCATTTCTACTTAGATTTTGCGATAGTTTCAGTAATATCTTCTACTTTAAATTTTCTTCTAAGATCTTTGTTTTTCACTTAATATCTTTTCGACCATAATTGTCTTAAACAGTTAAAGGGAGATTATTTAGTAGGTGACATAGTTTTAATACAATCAGTCGTAACAGTAAGAATATATATGTTAAAAACCTTTTACTTTTTTATTGGATTTTTGGATCTTTTATTGTTAAGCTTAGTTTACCAACTACTACTCAGGTCATTCTCATTCTTCTTGTAATTTCTGCAATTTTCTTTTTTTTCCTTGCTTAATTTTATGTCTTAAGTACACATATTCGTCTACAATCTTAACCTTTCTATCACAAGGAATGATATCCACTTCTTCAGTTAACATTACCTGAGTTTTCTAAATATTCATTTTTACTTCTACTTAATCTACTTTGTTCGCATTCTAGTTTTTTTTTAATATCCTCTAAGGTAAGTGTAAGTATAAGATTGAGCTTTATTAGTAAGTTTTCACTTATTTTAACATTAAATGTTGCTTTCTTGTAAATTTTTTGTAAGAGTCTACGCAGACATTATCCAATGCAGGACACATTGCGTATGAAATAGAAAGCTCTATTATAATCAACAACTGCCTACTGAACTAAAATTTTCTTCCACAAAGAAAATTAATTCCTGTAGTTGGCTGTAAACCATGAATTCCTTTTAAAAAAAAAAACCTTTTATAAAAGGTATATTAATATAAAAAAATCGGTTGCCTGTAAAGTCGGTTTTACGGGCGAAGATTTTATGTGACAACGTCTTTTTCTCGGTAGAATAATATTGATTTAAACTAATAATTTACTTAACACTATCAACATTTGTCAATAGTATGACATAACCTATAAACTCAGTTTCTCAACTTTTGTGTCAATCTAACAATTAATCAATCAATCATAGTTTACGATAATGAAATATTAGTGTACAATTATTACAGACACAGCTGACGATACTTTAACCACACGTGTGAACTTATTGTGTGTGTGTGTGTATTATGACGCTTTCTCGGTTTTCCAACGCCAAGAACGCTCGAGAAAGACAGAGACACAAGCACGCACCGATTCAACGCGCCTAATTCTCTAGTGCTGCGCGCGCAGCGGACCGATCATGTTTGAGTGGGAGAGAGACGCAAGGCATTCGCCGGTCCGGCGGGCCTCTCTCTCGTTCGGTGACTCATCGTAACAGACGTGAGCGGGCGTTACACTTTTTCATGAGTGACTCCGAGCCAAAACCTAATTTAAGACGTTGTCACGTCAAAACCCTATCGGGCTACATCATGCCTCTTAAGTGGTTTGTTTTAATTTATTAATATTTTATTTTATTTTGGCTCAGGTTTCTTTGATTTTTTTTTTATTTTTGAGGTTATTTTTTGCTCAAGTTTATTTAATTCCAGTTACATTGGATTCTCTTGTTTAACACTAACAAGTATTTTTGTGGGGTCTCCCATTAGACTAATTTACATATAATTTTCACCAACCGATTATCGCAATTTAACCGTTGGTGGCAGGATATACCATTCCTATCAACAAATTAACTGACCATAAGGCAAAAAATATTAAAGACTTCCTAATATTCAATAAAAATGTCTTTTTCATTCTGTCATGATTTTCAGATCTGAATTTTCGAACAAAATTTTATTTGGTCCATTACAGAAAATTTTATGTTTTTATATCAATTCCTTTGGGAATTATTATTATACAATGGCAATAAAAATAAAAACAGTATTGTTATATAATATATTTCATTAACAGAAGAAAAAACACGTTGAGATAAATCTAGTCTAGAACAGCTTCAAGCCTCAGAACGTTCCAGCATTCCACTAATGATTTATTTCTCGTAAGAACCAACTGGTCCATATCAGCTTACCTGCTACTGGTAATGGCACTACTTTACCGAACCTTGTAGACGTTATCAAGTGAGTTTAACGTTACTTGCCTCGAATCAGTGTCTCCTTAATTGAACGTTTAGATATTCGAAACGAATGGATAATGTATGTCTATGGCACTGAAAATACCGTGTACCGACAAATCACTAATTATATAAAGAATATGGAATTATTGGGTCATTGTAGAAACAGTTACCGTCTGGGAGAAGATTGAAATTTTAGGAATTCTTTTTATTAGTAGCAATTGGAGCATCGGAAATCGCTAAACAGGTTTTAATTTCTTGCTTATTGGAAAAATCATTATTATACAACACATTTACCGAAAGGAAATTTAATTATAATTGGGAACTAATTAAAAACTTACTAAACCGTAGTTTAAATATTACATAGTGCTCGTAAATTTATACGACACGAGATAATAACCAAAGAAAGTTTACAAAATATATACTTGTTTATGTCTGAACATTATATACAGGATAGTGACAATTTGAAAAGTTCTAGATACTCCATGTTCAATTTTAGTTATTTTATTTTTATAAAAATACCTTAGTTAACCAAAAATAATCAAAACAAAATACTTACTTAGTTTCTATCTTAATAATTGTTTAAAATGTTGTCAATTTTACTATAAGCAATAATAAATTTTTTTCCGAACTTCTCGTCTCTTTTTTGGAACAATTTAGACGTAATTGAATGGAACGCTACTGAAATTCATCTTTAAGTTCATCATCATCGACGGTTTGTGTTTTATAAACAACAGATTTAAGATATCTACTGGAAAACCAACAAAATTTTCCAAATTTGTATTACTTTAAATTAAATTACCGCTACCCTTGTAAATTGCAAGATGTTTGAGTACCTTATTTTGTCAAAGGCCACACCTGCTTAGCATTTAGACAACTTTTGGTTCCTCAAAAAAATCACTTTTGTTTCGTCACCCGAACAGTCTCAATAAAACTCAACAAAACACGTCGCTCTCAGCACACTTTGTCTTGCACACTAAAAGTTTTAGTAGTTATCTCTCTCTCTCTCTCTTTCTCTCTCTCTCTCTCTCTCTCTCTTTCTCTCCAGGTTCCATAGTGTAGTGTTTGTATTCTTAATAAATCGGTAAAGAAAAGTCTTCTTCTCATTTTTATGTAGACATGACTCTGTCTGTTTTTCGATGTTTCTCCAGTAAGTTGTCGTTCCATCGTTTTCGTGGTCTTCCTACCGATCGTCTTCCTATTGGGGAACCGTCCCTTGTCGTCTTTACTACTCTATTTGTTGTCGTTTGGCTTATATGATCGTTCCATTCTATACTTCTATTTCTTACCCAGTTCTTATTCAATACGTGTTTTCATCTTCGATGTTTCTAACATCCTTTTTGTCCTCTCTGTGTCAGGTCGTGTTTCTGCCGCGTATGTCATTATTGGTCTGATGACTGTTTTGTATATTCTGCTTTCATTTCTGTCTCGATATTTTTATTTCTCCATATTGTATCATTTAGGTAAACTGCGTCTCTGTTTGCTCTATTCACTTGATCTTCCACTTCAGTTTCAAGCTTTCCGTAGCTAGATAAAGTGATGTCTAGCCATTTAAACTCCATTACTTGTTCTATTCTCTGACCTTTCAGCTCCAATTTACATCTTAGTAAATTTGCTATTGTCACCATGCATTTTGTTTTTTTTTTATAATCTTCACTTTGAGACTATTGCTACATCTGCATAGCAGAATATTTTAAGATGTTTATCTCCTATTTGGCATCCTTGTTTAGTTCTTACTTTTTATATTATTTTGTCCATCGTCAGGTTAAACAATAGAGGACTCAGAGAATCTACCAGTCTTATCTCATTGCCAGCTTTAATAGGATATTTTAGTTCATAATAAGTGGATAACATCCTTTAATTTGACCCGGTCAAATGCCTTCTTAAGGTCCACGAAACTCAGATATGCCGGTTTGCTATATTGTAATGGTTTCTTTTGCACTTGCCTCATTATAAATATAGCGTCGGTGCATGATCTTTCCGGCCTAAAACCTCGTTGTATTTGTGCTGTTGTTAAAATTTCATTCAGTTTATTTGTTATCACTTTGATTGTTAATGTTAGTGTTGTGTTTAATAAATTAATTCCTCTATAATTTTCTAAGGAATTATGTTTTGATGTATTATTTTTTGGATTAGTTTTAGTATTTGTTTGGTCAGATCTGGTCCTACGTATATTAGGAATTCGTTCGTCGTTCGCTATTCTGTTCTCTCCTGGTGATTTTCTATTTTTAATTTCCTTAATGCTTTGTAACGAAAAGTACAGTGTATAATTTCATCACCACAAGAGAAAACAATAGAAACAGCAAGTTACAGCCAAAATCCTGTCGGTAAATCAATTTTGATAGATCGTCACAAGGGTTTTATGCCCAAAAGAAAATTTGTGGGCGATCACCTGCTTTCATTTATTATCCCTAACAAAATAAGTTTCACAGTTTTAACTTATGTGATTTCAAAGGCCATTCAATGGCTCCGCTTAGCTTACCCACCCATATGAAGATCTCTTGTTTAGTCACTGTCAGACGGGACCCCCGTAAGAACAAATTACCGTCAACCGATTAAGTTTTTATCTTGACTTATCTTTGAGAATGTTGTATAATATGTCGTTGTGCAAATTTTTTTTACTCTTTTTGTTTATTTACATTACTATTTAAACAAATCTTTACATACATTGATATGTAAATATTTATCGTTGAAACAATTATGGTCAGACTCTTACGGATCACGCTGAATGGGACTGCCTGGTGCACTAAATAGCTCAGATTTATAGTATTAGACCGGCACGAAAAGTCATTCATATTTAGATATTGATTTCTTATACAAACTTATCAATTTATCATTCTAGTGCAACAACAATTATACTCTTGTACTCATCAGCATCCGTTTTTCATTCATTCTTCTTTTGAAGAAGAATTAATGAAAAACCTTTATTTTTTACATACCTAACAATGCATTTACTTGTTACATCTAGAACAACCCTCGTACAGATTTTGTATGATCCTTTCGTATATGTTTACACTAATTAATGTAAATCTAAATTTTAACAAGAATACACAATTAGCTAAGACAATGCTCATCACGAAAAGTCTCACATTAATACCACCAAACAATAACAACCGTAATATGCAAATTTGCATACGTAAAAACCTTTAAAATATCCGAAGAAATTATCAAAGAGACCATCAGCAAACAAACACCTTTTGGAGCGAGTTTCTTGACTTTTATTTCGGTTTTTATTATGGCAAATGTACATTACTTAATTCGAGTTGTTTATCTTTTATATCATCGACTCCTTCGCTTGAAAAAGAGAGCACCTCTCGACATTTTTAACTGCTCATTATGTGGGTGGGACCGTTATAAATACAGAGGCGAACGCTCCGGCAGAATGACAAATTAAAAAAAATGTTTGCGAATGTTTTTAGCACAGCTAAGAACATTGATATATCGTGTTGGTGTCAAAGTTATAAATTATCAACTGTGTGAAAGAGCAATAAATTTATTAGATTATCAGACGAATAAACCTAAAAAAACACAAATTGGGACTAAAATTACTTTTTTACTTATGTAGTAAACTTTGTTTTAAATTCAACAGTTAATAGAAATAAGTAATTAAGGCAAAAAAAGTTACAGTACTGCATTATGAACGAGAGCTGTAATTGTGTGATACAATCTTCAATATGAACGGACCATAAACGATGGAAGCAGTGTAGTGTCTATAAATGGCAGTTTTTAAATTAATGTAATAAAAAATTCTTCTTCTGTGTTTCGTCTATAGCAAGTCGCTACCAGTCTCTATAGCTTTCTTTCTTTATGTTAAATTCTACTTTATTTGGATGTTTTATAATTGCCAATAAAACAACCCAAAAGCTCTTCAAAAATTTCTAAAGCTAATTTGAAATTGGAAATCAGAACAATACTCGGCTGATATCTATCACTATCACAGAACTAATTCAATTAAACTTGGATATTTTGAATCTTCTAACTTAATTGATTTTTTCGAGAGCTAGATAACAAGGTCTGTATAAAGTTCACTGTTATCATTAAGCTACATCCATTATTTGCCAATATTCTACTTTGAAAATCTTAAGCCTCGACTTCAAGAAGACAAAGTGGATGCTGATAAGCAAAAAGCAACAACCTGTTCGACAATTATAAATAGGTAACAGACTAATTGACCATGTAGAATCTTATGTGTACCTTGGCACCAACGTAAATGCAAAATGGGAACAGGCCACAGAAATTAAGGCGAGAATAGAACGAACTAGAGCAGCATTTAACAATGTGAAAAAGCTCATCCTAAGCAAAGATTTGTCTCTTACCCTAAAACTACGTCTAGTTAAATGCTACATTTTTCCGATCTCACTATATGGTATGAAGGTCTGGATGCTGACAAAGACGCTCACGAGAAATCTAGAAGCATTCGAAATGTGGGTGTACCGACACATTCTTCGTATATACTGGACCGAACACTTCACCAACATAGAGGTACTTCAAAGAATCGGAAAGGAGAAAGAAATCGTGAGCACAATCAAACAAAGAAAGCTTGAATATCTAGGCCACATATTGAGACACGATAAGTACCGTCCACTGCAATTGATTGTCCAGGGGAAAATAGACAGTAAGCGAGGGCCAGGCAGGAGAAGACACTCGTGGCTCCAAAATCTGCGGAAGTGGTCCGGGCTCACATCGGTCGAACTATTCAGAAGCGCCGCAAACAAGATCAGAATTGCCATGTTGATAGCCAACGTTCGCAACGGACAGGGCACTTGAAGAAGAAGAAGTTTTACTTTTCTGTCAGAGGGACACAGCTGACTACCATACTTTCAAGTGGGCTTTAATATATCAGAAGAGAAACACTTTGTTATATATAGATAAATTCAAATTTTCTTTAAGAGTTCGTTTAGTTCCTAGATACTTGCAATTTTTATTTTCTTTATAAACATCAGATGTCTACTGAAGGAAAATGTTTAGTCCAGGGGGGAAATGAAGATAGAGGAAATGAAATTGTTAGATGGAGGTCAATATTTTTTAGTAATGTAGTAATTAATTGAGTTGTCGGTTATTAGATAAAATTTTGGACATTGTTAGTGGAAGAAGAGATTATTGTGGTAATTATGCAATGAATGAGATTGAAAGGACTTTCGAATGTTGATGCAGCATATGAAAGTAGAAGAGATTGTCGTCTTAACGTGAGAAGTTTCATTGGATTCAAAATCTTCCAAAATAAGCAAAAACCTATACATAGACAGAGATCGCTATTGTGAAAAGACTTTATTAAATCTATATTAGATCTAGAGGTAAGAAAACAAAAAAGCTATTGTAGTTAAACTTAGATAGGCTAGGAGCTCTTTAATTTTCCGTTACTCGCCCACGGTGTGACAGACCGGCCCTGTAAATAGTTTCCAGTAACTCTGATTGTAGTGGGGATTTGGAATTGCTGCTCCATATACCTCTTCATCTTCAGTCTTTGCTCAACTGTGGGTGAAGTATATGTACAGTGTAAAAAAGAGCATTGTAATTTTATTATTAGACAACACGGTCCGGTACGGAGTATTTTGCACACATTTTTGCGCTTTGGATCAGACATCGAAAGTTTTACTCTGTAAGGTGATTCAAGTTCTTTTTATTATATTTAATGTTTATATTATTATATTTGTATATTTATAGGTATACAGATATAGATTATGAGAAGGAGAAACAAAGAATATTAAAATTATTTGAGGAAGTATCGACGGGCGAGGAAATGCATGAAGATAGTGATGAACAAAATGAAATTGACCATGTAGAAGAACGATCTGAATGTGGTGATACTGAAGAAGAATTTAAAGACGATCAAACAGAGGAAGAAAATTTTAGTTTCAGGAGGAAACCGTACTTTATAGGTAAAGATAAATTAACAAAGTGGAAAAATGTTTTCCGCCGAAGAATGTAATAACACGCAGTACCAAGCTGTACAATTGCCAGCTATAAAAGAATTTGTTAAAACTCAATCAACACCTATTGACATCTGGAATTGCATTTTTGACAAAGAAATGCTAAATCTAGGTTTTGACTGTATATATATAAATATTTAAAGTGTTATAAATGATTACAATAGACAAAGAGATGCGAAAACTACCGACATTGCCGAAATCAAACACCTAATTGGTCTTCTTTGTTCTGCTGGTATTAGAAAAGCAAATCACATGAATTTAGGTGATCTCTGGAGAACAGATGGCACTGGAATTGAAACTTTTCTTGTAATAGCTTGTAATGAGTAAGCCTAGATTTTAATTTTTTGGCAGTGTCTGCAATTTAATAACATTCACACAAGAAATGAAAGGGTACAAGTAGATAAGCTAGCTCCAATACGAACATAGCTAGAAACATTTAACAGCAACATTAAAAAATACTATTCTTATTCGGCTTATGTTACCATTGACGCGAAACTAGAAGCTTTTCGAGGAAAATGTAGTTTTGGGCAGTACATTCCTAGCAAGCCGAATAAATATCGCATAAAAATTTGTCCTATTTCCGATGTTAAGCAGTTCCATACCAGCCACTTAGAAGTATATATACTTCACTTTAAAGAAATTGACGTGTGGTGTAATCGGATTTACTATGGCAGTAAATGATTAGATCACCAGCCTATTGCTTAGGTTAATTAAAACATATTTTATGAGAGCAGGAAAGGACTGGTTGATTTCAAGAATAAATAGAGTTGAACTTAATACAGATCTTTAAAGAACACCCTGATTTTAAGGAAGAGATTAAGAAAGTTTACCATTGACAAGTACTTTTAATGTTCTTCTAGTTAGAAAGTTTTTTACAAATAAATTACGGTAGGAAAGTTTGATTTCATTAATGTCAAATATAGTTGCTACGACATAGTAACTGGTTCTTATATATTTCAAGTTCAGTTTAAAGAACTTTTGTCTACACAGATATCTACACTTTATGATTCAAATTTGTAAAGTCCAACTCTGGCCCTTAAATTCATTCAAGAGTCTACACGAAAGTGACGATGAAGGTAAATTTGCATGTATTTAAAGGAGTATTCTTTTAATCGAGTATACTGACCTATAATTTGTCTGACCTACAGTGTTTATGTATGCTTGTCTGAGAGATGGGCCTGGCGGTCCGTTATGTAAGACCAAAACCAGTTCCGCTGACGAATTCTCAATAGTCACCAGTTGATAATTTATGATTCGCGAATTCTCATGGGTTTGGTGGGCGAGTTTCGTGGGTATTTTACAGATGGGATTATCGATTAGAATTTAAGTGATCGTAGGAAAAAATGTTCCAGTGACATTACATTTAGAATATTAGAAACAATCTAAGAAGTCCCGTTGTAACAGCCAGCGGTTTATTTTTGGTAATTAAAAACTTTTAAGAGAACATATTTCACGGCTTTTTTCATTACCTTGAAATTGCAATGTATTTGTATACATCTACGTGTAGAAAACTTAACATGGACATTATGTAACGGATGATCAATGAATGAGAATTTTATTGCAAGGCAGACCTATGAAAAACAAAACACCTTAATGAAGTGCTGAATGAGCGATCTTAAAGGTCATCAGATGATTTAACGCAACTTCCAGAATAATGAACCTTCTCTTAATGAACATGTTTATGGAATGGAGTAAATGTATGCCGCTTATTTTATTCATTAATAACTAGATTAAACGACAGTTTAGTTTGTGCATTAATCTTTAAAATATCTTTATAAATTAAGTGTCTGTTTTTTCTTCAATGATAATTTGTATCTACTATTTAACCTACTTTATTGTCACCACTGTTTTTTTCTTGATGGAAATCAAATCGTTATCAGGATTTTGATCCACGAAACACCCACCGAATTTCTCTATTTAGTCACGAACAAGTCACTGATCATAAATAATTTTCTATTTATACCTAATAGTATATTGAATTAATTTAGCGAGAATAAGGAATTAAATGTTATACTACAATGATACTTTTTCTTTACTATGTTTAAAAATTATTTGTGTAAAGAAAAATTGTGGAAATTCATGTGAAAAACCATTATAATGGAATGTGTTATGCCGGTTTAAATCCGTGCTTATTTAAATTAAACGATTTATTGTATTTGAAGTTTGTTGGGGTGAAACAAAACTGAGGTAATAAGGTCTTGATATTTAGGATAATTTTTCTGCTTTGAATAATGAAAAATCGTTGTAATCTGCTGTCATCAAAACTGTGCTGTAATGTATTTCCAAATAAAGTATAGAAAGTTCCCACGAAAGGCACTTTTCCTAGTATTTTTAAGCCTTTTTCTTTCATACTAAACTTCTCTCTCTTGTATTTTAACTCTTGTTTTTATCTCTTATATTCTCTTTAAATTTCGTATAAAGGCGCCTTCGAATTATAGAGAACGGTTTGAGCACATAATTCGTTAAACTGATTAAGGAGCGAATTTTTATGTGATTCCTATGAATTACAACAAAAGTCGACTTGAATGCGAATTTCCTACAATAATAAAAAATAAAAACAAGCACAATGTATGTACAAAGGGAAAATCCCAATGGTTGGCTGTATACCATATTTAAAAAAAAACTTACAATGACATTAAAATTTCTGATGTATAATGGTATATATTTATCAAAATTTTAAGTTATTTAAAATTACTAAAAGGATTAAATTTTTTTCACAACTTTTTCACTCCTAAAAGATGTTTTTACTGATGAGGGTATAATAGGATTAAAAATGTAGTGCAAAAATGTTTGTTATAAAGACTTGATGATCTTTTAAACTAGTTCATCGTGGATTCTTTGGCGCCATTCAATGATGCAAATTTTCGTTTTGGTAAGCCTGTAAAATACCAACTCCCACTAGATAAACTAACTGTAATATTTTTATTTATTGGTGAGATTATTTGGTCGAATCAATTTAAACATTTATTCAATACCATATGCTCGAAATAAACGGTCTAGGAATACAAATTTTACGACTAATCGCCAACGCTATTTATTACGTGTTTTCCATCTTTCATTTAAATTCGGCTAATACTGCTGTAAAATTTTGTTATTTTAACTGTTTTTACATATAGAGAGATTTGCACATACTTAAATATGTGGCAGGTTGTTGGCCTAATGTAACACTTATTTTGGTTTAAAATAAATTTGAAAAGATTTGACAAAAGATGCAAAGGCCATCACACAAAGTGGATAAAAATCAACGGGAATCAAAGCAAGCTATGAAAAAAATAAGACAAGCCTTAGAACTAAATAACAGTAATATAGAGCAGCATCTGGAAAATTATGAACAGGAAATTAAAAGACGTGTAGAGGGGTTAAAGAGAGAAATGGTACACAATTAAATAATGTAAAACAGGAGACAGTAATTAAAGAAATTTAAAATACTATGGAGGAGATAAAGAATTGCCCGAAAAAGAAACTAAAGAATCAGAAAATTGTGTTGAAAAACGTTATTCAAGAAGACATGGAAGAAGTGGAAAAAGAAATTAAACAAATAGAAAAACAAGTCACAGAAATGTGTGGAAGCATGTAAGCAAAATATCAGAAATCATCTCTAGTTGGATAACTTTGAAAAAAATTTTTTTTAATTGTTTCTGGGGCAAATACAACAACTAGAAATCAACAAAGAACTGTAGAAGGGAAGATACAATGAAATAATGGAAATTCTAGAAAAAACATATGCATTACAGGTCTACAACAACGCCAAACAATTGGAATATAATTATTTATCGGAACAATTTCGGCAGAATTTTTTGCCAGACATTTTGAGGAAACATTAGAAGACTACATCACTTTGAAAGATTACAAAGACATCGATAGTTTAGGCGTTCTGTTTAAAGGAAAATGCTTTAATTTTTAAATTTTTCTGTAAGAAAATCTAGACTACCGAGTATCAAGCAAGTTTTAATGTTTCATATCCATGAGATTATATAAATAAGGTTTTTAGACAGACTGTCTGATTATGACGACACGAGAGTTCGTTGGATTGATTAGTTCTTGGATTCTTGACAAGTTAGAATTCTCAGATACCATTATTAGTTTAAATATTCTGAATGACAGTTTGCTTAATATTAGCAATCCCTAGAAAAGTCTTAACGTGTTGACTCTCAATCGATTATAGATCTAAAACAAAATTTAATGAATCCTTAAAGGTCAAAATTCTGATTAAGCACGAGTTTTTATATCTAAAACTACTTAGTTTCCATAATATATCATCCTTTATTTTGAAAGTCAGCTGTGCTATTTTTTTTTGAGTCACTGAAGTTGAAAATAAGGTAAAAACTCCCAATGTTTTCGTATAGCAATAATTTTCCTGGAAATTAGTATAACTGCTAAACTGTCCAACTACTTATACAAATTATATTGCATCGATATATAATAATTAATGATCAAATATATTAGAAGGTAAAGTTTCTTTCAAGTTTTTTAATATATTTATGAAATTTAGTTACTTTACGACCTTTAAAATCATTGAAAACCACCCAGAACTGATTATCGACATATAAAGTATTTAATATAATATATGGATTTTTAGACCTAAAAAAGACCACTTTTATGTGCCAATATCTCAAACAGTATTTATTATACAAAAAATTAGTATTATCAACATTTTTTTACCAAGATCTTGTGTCTCTATCGAATGTTGAGTTTACTTTTTGTAAAAAATTGTCAAATCAGAAGAAGTGTCATCCACCACTAGAATAAAATAACATATCAGTAATATATAAATTTTGTTTCTTAGACTACTGTCGAACTAAAGTTCAAATTTCGCGCCCATCCATTGGCGTAAAAAATTGGTAGCTAAATGTTTGTACTGTACTACCAGAGTTAAATTAAATAATAAATAAAAATTAATATTTTGTTCCCGATTTTGTAACGTTTTGCCAGTATTATACACACATTACAAATGATAAATGCAAAATAGTGATAAATAAAGTGGAAAACAGAAGAAGAACATAAAATTTGAAAAGCGTTTGTTTCCTAGTGGCTAGTAAAGAGACATAATTGCCCGTCGGGCATTTCTTATACATTCATAACGTCCACTGTTGTGATTCTGACCGTTCCGTTACACAGACTTGAATTTATCTACGCACCAAAGTACATTCGTTGTTGAATCGGAGAATATTCTTTGAAATGCTAGAACCAATTATTCCCTAATTCGTTGCCAACTATGGAAAACGGTAACTAGAAGAGTTGTTGAAGAGACTAAATTGAAGAAAATTGCTAGTGCTTCTGGGTTGAGAAATTATGGGGTCTAGTTTTGAGTTCTCATACAATTTACGAAAAAAAATTGAAAGTGGATGCGGTTTTTACCGGTAGAAACTGTTGTTCTTGGAACCTGTACCTACGACCGGGTAAAAATGCTGCTGACAGGCGGCTTGAAGCGACTTTGACGCTAGTGAATCTGGTAGCCTACATTTTTGCATCGAATTAGATTAGTAGTTTATAAAACCAGAATAAATTAACATAAAAGCTGTTGGTACAGTACTATACAATTAAGTATTAACAAATTGAAGACATTGAAAATAAAATAATTATCTTGACAGCACCGTCGGTGGGATCATTTACAAAATAATACGGAATTAGAAAAAATAATATATATAATATAATAAACCTAAATAATAAATAACAATATAAAACAGTATATTATTTATATTAATTCGAGATAACAACACCGCCCTACGCTGGTTAGAGCAGCTAATTCGGATTCATCATTAAATCTAGGAAACCGTTTTTAAGGTTTCTGTGGTGAGCCAGCATTGAATTTTGAAACATAAAGTTTAAATTCTCTTGTTTTTGCAAAGGGTGAAAGTTAGCTTTTATTTAAAAATTTGTCAGTCTTTAATTAAGAACTAAAAGTATACATTAACAATAAAAACTTCCCTCTGAAAATGTGGAAAATATTTATGTAAAGAAACTGATGATTGCTCCTTAATGAAAGGATCTCTTTAATCACTAAGCTAACCAACAGAATATTAGGCGTTTTGAAAACCTTCGTTACGAAGAGTAGATATGAGAATCAGTATAAAAATAAAGTTATTTATTAACTAATAGAGCTATTATATGACTTAAAAGACTCTTTAAATGAGAAATAGGACATCTTGGACGTGAAATATTGAACTTAGAATAATTGCCTTGTAAAAGACGTTTGTCGTTTAGAGTTCCCTTGGTCTGTGGCTTATCTCACACAGATATTTTTACATACTCACGTTAATTTCTATTTTTTATATGTGTTCAATTTTAATTTAGTTCAATAAGAAAACGTGATATTAGGAGTAATATTGATGAAACATGAGACTAGAGTTGTTATAAAAATATAGTAAGCATTTCCATATACGTGACCTTGTGTAAACAATATGAATTATATATTTAAAGCCACCTGTAAATAGAAAATAAGAATGAATTGGTTAGTCAATGCTGACGTTGAGTAGATATAGAACTTTGCTCAACCCGACCTGGGTTAAATTTGTAATTGTCAAGTTATTCAATAAAAGTACCATCTGTAGTTATTTGGAAAGTGCAACATGGAGAATCAGTTGGGTTAACGTAGAGGGAGTCGCAACACCACAAGTTAGTCATTTTCTATTATTTTATTGATCCACTCGTTCATTGGGAGAATAAAAAGAGTGGAATGAATAAACTGAATGAATGAATGGATAAATTAGTTGCCATCGAGAACCCATTCAGACTTCATCTGAGGGTTAACAGCAACCCCTAGTGGGAGTTTTACGTTGCCAAGCAGGTTATCTGAGAAATATTTTAACATCACAACATAATTTTAAATAAAATGTAAGACATATTAAATTTTGTACTATCTAAAGTGTTTTTATCCAGGTATTTAGTGACTTAACTCATGTGCACCGAGTAACAAAACACTGATGATGGGCTTTTTAGTTCGAAAACGTTCTGTGATGTCACCCGAAATGGATTTTAAATTATATATCTTTTATAAAAGATTTTAAATAAACTTTTGGTTCTACAACCGACTTGCATACTGTCTTTTTTGTTCGTAACCTAATTTTAAGAGATCAAAGTAGTGAGTTTATGTTTGTTGCTCTTTGCTAAATGTCCCGATTTAATGTTCCTTCTTTCGCCATTACTGTCATTTTCTTCGTCCTTTATTCTGAGACGGTAAATCCTCAATTTTCGTGTTCTTCGTTTAACTTTCGAATTGTGTTTCATGTCTTCTTCATCGTTTCCCTATAAAATATTTGTTATGTACTTGTTTTACAGTTGTACTCGCATCCCTGAGTATTTTCTACTTCCATTGTTAAATGATTCCTGAATATAGGAAATTTATTTATATAACCTGTGGCAATAATATTAAAAATGTAATAAATTACAACGTTTTCTCTTTAGATGAATCCAACTCAGTTTTGTTATGATTACGGTAGGAGTGCAGGCGGCTTTGAAAAACCAAATCACAATTAATAATTACTTTTAGATGCATTTTATAAATTTTAAAGCCTCCTAGTAATTTGTGTGGTTTAAAAATCGGCAGAGGAAAGATTACTGATGAAAAAATTGGATCAAATATTGTTAGATTTTTTAATTTCGGAAAATCAAACTGGAAACTTGCAGATTTATTACAATTATCACGATATAGTGTAAGAAATATAGTTAGAAGATAATAAAACTACAGGTTAACTCGCCACAAAACCTCGCAATGTGGAACAGCAAAATTGATGGCACCAATTCAAGAGCATTAAGTATTCTGTAAACTGATGCTGTTGAAAGCAAGCAAGCAATTTGATAAAACCCAGTCAAAGAGACTTGCACAACTCTTAGAATGACGTTTGGATGATACAATTCATTTTATTGGAGCGAGGTGTATTGATTCATGTAATCAGGAACCACTTCACCGCGCTCCATTGCTCCAGATTATCCCTTTCTCCTTATAGCACTCTGATACGTAATAGAGGCTCTTTATCAACCAAATACTTGTCGTGTGATATTCCTTGTTACAAGAACTCCAACACAATATCCTAACCCGATCAAAGCAGGCTAGCATGAGACCCTCTTTTTCTGCTTTCTTTCGTGACGTATCATCGATCTGAAATTGCTTGCTCGGGCATCGAGTTTCTGCTCCGAGCTACGCCTCGTTCGGTGACTTGGTGCCCGAGGATGTGGGCCCTTCGCTTTTATATTTAAGGATTTTGTTAATTTTTTTGGAAGGCCCTCACCTTTTTGTTAGTATTTTTAAATTTTTTTGGTGGCCCAAGCCGTTTCTATTTTGAAGGTTGTCCTGAAATTAAAATTGCCAGTGCTGCGTGCTGGGGCTTCTTCTGTGTGTAGAGCTACGAATTATCTAGACTTAATGCGTTTGCCAGGATTTGCTGGTTTAGTTTGGCAAACTTATAGATCAAGATGTTACAGAGAGGTTCATAAGTTAGGATCTAATACATACAAAATAGGCTATTTTTTTTAATGAATAAAAACCATATTGAGAATTTGCCAATTTGTTGTAGGCTAAAAAAAATCTACGTTTGATATCACTACAAAAAAAATTGGTCAAAATGGGTAAAATAGAATAAGAACTGAACTTTTCAGCAATGGAATACGATACAATGTAAGAAATAGTTGACGTAAGGTTTATGTTATATAAATCTATATAAAATGCTGATGAATTGAAAAGAAGATCTAATACCTAAGTACCTAGGATTGCGTTGTTTTAGTATTGTTCTTTTTAAAAAGTAGTTATAAATCAATACGACAAAAACTCAAACCTCGTTATTAAACCTGACACTTTTTGTTATGGTGCTTAAAACTTTATATTTAAATATTATAGTACTTAAAACTAAGGACTATTAAAAAATAATAAGATCAAGGATGACAAAATGATAATTTATATGTGAAACATGTAAAATTAATGTTAACAGCAAATTGTATTAGCTAAGCTTCTGCAGCCAAAGGGTATACAGACTATTAAACAGCTATACCCTCTTTAATTTACTCGTACCTTAAATTGAGCATAATTCCGATGGTATCCTAAGGCCCAAAAATTACAGTTAGGAACTGAATATGTCATTAATATTACAAATACATGCTTTATTTATGTGCCTTTAGTTAAGAAAAATTTATATATAAAACAACTTTTTACAATAAAAGAAACATCAAAGATGATAAGTGGATGGCTATAGGATTTTGGCACATAGATAATTGATAATCTACGAAAACCATCTAAAGATCGCCGGCAAATACCTGAACCATATGCAAAATAATAAACTGTTCCATGTCGACCAACCAAATCTTATAAAACTATCGGAAACACACATTGCTAATTTAAAAAGAACGAGAACCACGGATCTGGGGATGGGAACCGTTAACCGAACTATCATTTCGCAAGAAATCTCGAGCAACGACTCTTTCAGTACGTGAGCGCGTACCATACACATCCTCGACATCGACTTCGACTACGCTTACCTGACTGAAGAGGACCAACAATAAGGCTTTTAGTTTGTGTTGTGATTGGACTTGGACGCTGAATCGTGCGGTTGTGTTATAAATTAATCTGATGTTCGAGACATAGAAAACAAGACAAATTTTGATCAAAGAGAGTAAGTTTTATTCAGAGAAAACCATATTATTTTAGCCTTTTGTATATAATTTGTTAATATCATTTTTTAACTGTTTTTCTTTCTATAAATATATATTAAGAAGATTTCAATTGCAATAGAACTACTCCATTCATGCAGAAAGAAGTAATCTATTTTTTTCTATTATCTATTCTCTGGGATTTATTTCTGCTGACGTTTTCAGTATTTCTATAAGAGTTTCTTGCTTTCGCTACTTCAAAAGTAAATGTTTGCCTCTGCAACTCATATAGTTGTAAAATACTTAGACACTATCCGCGGAACGGTACTAATCCATCGCAATATTTTCATTTCAGCTACCTCCATCTTTTTTTCCTGAATTCCTTTTACAGGCCACATTTCACCAGCGTACACTAACGCAGACCTCTCCACACTTTTTTAGATCTTTCCTTTCAGCCCCCTTCCCCAATTTTTTAATTACAGAGTACTCCGCTTATTAGCTTACAGCTAATTCACCTAATCTGTATCTTATGGGCAATTTTTAAATAGGCAAGTTATATAAATTTTCCTATATGTCCTAGTTTTTTTTCCAAGCAATTCAATTTCCTTAATCATTCCTGCTCCCACCTCCATATATACTCCGTTTTCGATTTGCTAACCTTAAGTCCCTCTTCAATACCTCCTTTTCCATATCCTCCTTTTCACCTTTCCAACTTCTGCTTCAATATTTCTTTACTGTCCTGCAATAACACGATATCATCTGCAAAGAGCGTCGACCCAGGAACTCGCTTCCTTACCGTATCTGTCGTTATATCCATAAAAATATTAAATAGTTAAGGACTTCAGTTCTTAATTAAGTTAAAAGTCTTGATGCAAACCAACCACCACTGCAAAACTTTTGGTTAATCGGACACAAACTTTTACTTTGGTGTATATTCCCCATACATATCCTTCATGACTCTTACGTATTTCTCAGGAACCCATCTATCTATCATACATCTGGATAGCTCGTGTCTAGGAATTGTGTCGTACGCTTTCTTAAGATCTAAAAAAAAACAAATGCAGTTCTCTTTTCTTCATGCCGCATTTTTTTATCAACTATCTCAAAGTAAACAAGGCATCTGTTGTCCTCCTTCCTGGCATAAACTCAAACCGTTTTTTCCCTATCGATGTATTCTCCATAACCTTCTCTCTACAGTTCTCTCCCTAATTTTTATTGTGTGCGACATTACCTTTATCCATGTATAGTTCTTAAAGTCCTAAATATCTCTGCATTGGGAATCTTTTTTTTTCTCATATATCTTACACGTCATTTGCCACAAATTATCAACCCCTTCCTCTTCTAGAGCCTTTCAATATATAGGATCCTTTTATAGGATCCTACTGCCTTACCGTTCGTTATCTTATATAACGCCCCAACAACCTTATCTCTTGCTATCTTTGGTCTTATATTCTCATTTGGGATCCTTCATCCTCGTCTCTCTTCTGCTGTTCGTTATTTAGCAACTTTCTAAAGAACTTTTACCATCTTTGCTTTATGTTACCATCGATTTTTAACACTATTTTGCTCGCACTCTTAATTTGCCGTACGTAAGTCAAGTCATTTGATGACTGGTTTCTTGCTTTAGCAATGCTTTATAACCTTTTTAATCCATTACGTGTTTCCAGCTCTTCCTACAACCGTGCAGATGATCTTTCTTGGTAGCTTTGTTTTTCTTTGTAGACGTACAGCGCGCTTTACTTTCGTCTTTGCTTCCTTGTATATCTTATATCTTTCTCTTTTTCAGACCTGTCATACCTCTTTCTAGCCTCTTTTTTCTTCCTAACTTTCTGTTGTACTTCATCGTTCCACCATTAAGTTTCTTTGTCCGTAGAAGGTCCTTTACCAAATGTTTTTCCCAGCACTTCCTCTACCAATAGCACCTCAACCTTGTTGTTGCCTTTCCGCCAGACATTTACCATATATTCATAAATATACCATAAATGTTCAAACCGAGTATATGCTACTTGTAATTTAATAAAAAAGTTATATATTTTATTTAAGGAAATTATGTTTTGAATAGTTTCACCGTAAAATTCGTCCAAATGTTTAAAATAGTTCCTACAACACATTGAAACAACATAAATAACATTGGCTTTCAGATAAGCCAATGGACATACGAGTTATTTTTAAGATTTAATAAACTTTTTTCTCTTAAACTCAAAGTTTTTCAGTCCTTCCTTAGATATTTATTTTCAAGGGAATCTAATTAGTTACCGATTTTAATTTTTTTTCCGCAAGAAAGTCCTTATGTAGCTTAGAATAAGAGTCTTCTTCTTATTGCGCCGTCTCCTTTCGAAGGTTGGAGATGCAAATGGTAATTATAGCTTAGGAAAGTGCTGCACGAAAGATTCCTGTGGATTAGCGGTCAAATCATCTCTCAGGTTTTTCAGCCACGAGTTTTGGCGTCTTCCCACTGATCTTTCCTTCCAATGACTGACCTTCCAATATGATTTGGAGTAATTCATATCTTTCACCTCTCAACACATGACCCAAGTATTGCATTTTTTCGCTTTGAATATCCTGAATAATTCTTTTTGTTTACCCATGTGCCGAAATACCTCAGCATTGGTAACTTTTTGTATCCGTGGGATTCTTTCTAGTCGCTTGTGTTGTGTATATAAGTAACTTTTTTGTTGTCTTTCTTATCTCTACTAGTAAGTAATTCCCTCACATATTATAAAAGTAATCTGTTAAAAATGAAAATTCTAAAATGGTTTACCCACTTCAAGCTATCTGCTAATACTGTTACAAATTATATATCACTGTTTTAAAATTGTATTTAAGAATAAAGCTATAAGAAAACTTTTTTTTTGAAATATAAAATATTCTCAAATAGTTACATGATCAATATATATTCATTATTTAGTTCTGCAAAAAAAAAACTAACTTCCATCACGTCAACATTCTGGTCCTGATCTTATTAACGTTTATAAGAATCTACACATGTTTATCGTGGTAGTGTCATTATGCAATTAAGTCTTTATATTAATAGCTAGTAATACTAGTTGTTATACACAAAAGTCAGGAAATATTTATTTCTGTTCTTTTTAAGTTGATTATACTGCGGCATACTAATTGATATTATATTTAGATTAGAAGTATTTTATCTAATTATATAAACATAATAATAAACGTATTCACTTGTTTATCTACGACAAATATAAATAAAGTTCAGGCTCTTTAAATTCCTTGGAAGCTAATGACTATCTTTCACGACAAAATACACACCACAAATAAAATTGTCTACATTTTCAGCCAAGCTGCTTTAAATGCATTGCTTTAAATGCTCTAAAGTCTTTGACCTTTGAGTCAAAGCCATGATGTTACAAAGTATAGTATTATATAAGGAATAAGTTAAATCAAGGTAATGACTAGTACAAAAATAAGGATGCGATTCATCTTCCTTAAGAACACTTTAAAAAATATGCACAGGCATCAGGTTTATTTGGTAACAATTAATGGATGCTTTACATTAAAACAAGGATAAGGCTAGACGGCGAAAATATTTAGTCTTTATTATGTATCAAGGAAATAACATATCGTAATTTAACACTTCGACTACTTGTCAAATTTTTTATTCATTTTCATATAAACTAAGCAGCATTTTCTATCTTTTCTTCACAATCTGTCCGTACCATAATAGGTAAACAATAAGTATTTACTGACAAACATATAGGTATGGGCGCAGAATATGCTCTGATTCTATTTGGTGTTTACATTATATGAACCCAACGACATAAAGTTTAAATGTTTATATCGGTCGGTTCAGTTTGTGATTAAATTCTTCTTCTAAATGTGCCTATCTTCTAGAGATGTTGGCGACCACATTGACCGACATCTTATTCTATTGAATCCCAATTGAACTTCAATCAGGTGTTATTCTAATTTGATGTATATGCGCGAGTGAATGATAGTAAGATGTACTTTAAGTACATGGCTTATTAAACTAATTAATCTATGTACTTTACATTTTCTAGCGTTGGCTTTTTTAGGAAGTGTAATGATTATTGATAGTAGCCAGTCTTTTGGTAAATAACGAGTCTAGTAGATATTGTTGTATAGCTTTGTAAAAGCTGTGACTTGGTGTGTCTCTAATAGCTTTAAAATTTTACCATGTACCTCATCAGGTCCTGGGGATTTCCCATCTTTAATCCGCTTAATGGTCATAGTTATTTCTTCGTTTGTTATTTCTGGGCCGTAGGGATTTTTTATTTCAGTCGTACTTCGTGCTGCATCTTCAAATAATTCTTGCATATATTTTTTCCATCCTCGTAATTTATCTTCAATGGTAGTCAAAATATGGCTTTCAATATCTACAACTATGCCTGTATTTCGTTGTTTTCTGGTGTTTTATACCTCTTTAATTTTTTTGTGCATATGGAAAAATCGTCATGTTTGCGTTGTACTGTTTTAATTTCCTTACATTTCTTCGTCAGCCATGCTTCGTTTGCTTCTTTTATCTCCTTTCATATAGTCTTATGCAACTTTTATATTCGTTGTCATTTCTACCTTTTAGTTTTCTTCGCTCTTCCATCATCTGCAATATTCTATCTGTCATCCATTCTTGCTTCTCCTCATGATATTCATGCGAAATTGTGGTAATAGATGTCTTCATTTCGTTCCATTGTTCTTCTATGTCTCTAGTGTGTCTTCAAATATTTTCGCAAAATTTATTGTTGTTCCAAATGTTTTTACTTTTTTCTGGATGTCATTTTCTTTTAGTAGTCTTATATCCATTTTGGGCCTCATTTTCTTATGAAATATTTTAAGTCGTATGTTGATATTTGTAACCAATAGGTTATGATCTGAGAAGACATCTGCACCTGGATATGTTTTTGTTGAGGTGATAAAATTTCTAAACCTTTTGTTTATGTTAGATTCTGCTAGATTATTCTTGCGGAAGAGATTAGCATTTCGTCAATAGATGGACGCAATTTCGGTACTTTTATAAAAATGTTCGTATGACCATTTTATTCACTGGGAATAATATATTGAATAGTATTGCACTTGTATTTGATTTCATCCATACTCGGCTCTATAGACCAATTTAAGTCCTGGCCTCTCTCAGCAAACCTCTCCATTCGTTACTGTCTATAGCCATTCTCCTCCACGATCGACTGCCAAAGAAATTTCTTGCATGCTCATCCATATCCTCTCATCGTTTTCTCACCGACAAAGAGGTTATTGAAAGGGAAATCAAGGGAAGACAAGAGAAGCATCGACCACCTACACTGGGTGTATTATAAATTATTATTATGTTATTATTATAAATTTATATTATATTATATATAATCATTTATAATAATATATTATATTATATTATTATAAATTTTTAATTCGACATAAATTACCCACTGATATTCTTTTTCAACTTCATAGTTAAATAAAATGTGACGTTTTATAATTTTCTGTAGCAAATAAAATTCTGTTTGGTACCGTTAAACAGATACATACAATAGAAAAAATAATATAATTGTTATAATACGTAGTAAAAATCTATATAAGGTTATTAGGTTATATTTAAAATAATAAATGTACTGAACCATACTATTTTGTTGATTACAGATAAACGATCCAGCTCCCAGTATACCGGTAAGTACCTAAACTAGCCGCGTTTTTGCGTAGTAAGCGACTCCTTATGTAAAAGAATATGAGAGACCTTATGTTGGAGATACTACACGTAATACAATAGACCATTCTTCTTCTTAGACCATTATCTCTAGAAAATTGTTATTTGTTCTAGGCGATGCGCTGGTTCATGGTTCTTTACAGAACAAGTTAGTTACTTGCGGTAATTATAAGAGCAAATAAAACGAACGAGTATATGTATGAGGAATGTTTGCTTTAAATAAATAGGGGCCTAGAGATATATAGCTAACTAGATAGGGATTTACTGTCAGTTTCTTCTTCGAAAGCAGATTTGCTTGAACGTTAAATATTGAAGAAGAAAGTGTACCCACTTTCGGTATTAGAAACTACAAATATTATTTTTGCGTGACAAATGTAAAGGTGAAGAATACTTTATGAATTTGCGACTGTTTTGGATTAAGAATGAAAGCTTTGACTTGATGGTGCTGGGAAAGCCAATAGTAAATTCTTCCAATATTTGAAGCACTGTCAAAGACAAGCAAAATACGGTTTAACTTATAATGTATAGTACATTCATTTGGAGAAATATACAATTATTATTGCAAAACCAGAAAAGAATAACAAAATCTATTGTTTCTAAATTGTAGTGGTAAGTATTTATATATAAAATAATAACAATATTTTTCTTAATAAGAAAATAAAAACATATTACCTTAGAGTGTAATTAAGAATTAGATTCATAGTCATAATCACTGTCTTCGGTATTGTCATTTAGATTTTAAATGACCACTGGGATAATTGCGTCTTTATAAACTCTTTATTAACTCTTTACATTTAAGCACACTTTTTTCCCAAATTGCAAGAACAGCAGTATTCAATACCTCTTGTGATATTTACAAAATTTCATCCTCATTGTAACTGTTACATCCACTATAGTTATCGTAGGTAAGTTTTGCATATTTTCCAGTACAATTTTTACCTGTCGGGAGGTCCAATCAATTGTCATCTACAGTCACCTGTTAAATTTTTAAAATAGTAAACCTCTTGCATCTAAACCAAGTTAAATATAAAGTATGATCTGGTACTCTTCTGACTCTTCTGATAAGTTTTTTACTATATCCTGCATATATATATATATATATATATATATATATATATATATATATATATATATATATATTAAAACAAAAAGAAAAGGTTAATGCGAGTGAATAATAAAAGTAAAATGTAATGGCATGTCTCGCAAAACAGGAAAACAAGAACCAAAATATGTATATCGATGGAAGGCAACCGTATATACGTATTTCTGACTATTGGTCGTCGTCAGTACGGTGTAGCCAAATTACATGTTTAGATCCTTTCTTAAGTTAACATGCTCTTATTCTAACTTGGCTGCATCGTACTGAATACGACCAATAGTCAGAAATACATGTATACGGTTGCCTTCCATCGATATACTTATTTTGCATTTAAATCTTTCCCTGATCTCTGATAAAGCAGGAAATATTCATAAATATCGTAATTAGATCCTCATGATACCGATTCATACACAGAATGTTTGACGAATTATACTGCTACGTCATATATGGCCTTTCAATTCATCGTAGCGATAGAAAAGCTTTTGCTGAAGTGTAAACTTTACATTTTTTGGATAGGTCAAAAGGATAAAAACCGATTTTTTTAAATCGAGTTTCGTTCATCCTCACCACAATAGGTGGCACCTCTTGTACCTTTCACAACTTATGCGAAACAACGAAGCGAAGTACAGATATACGACGTAGATGCAAGGTGTAGAATTTCAAGAACTGGGTAAGAAATAGAAGAGTAGAATGAAACAATCATTTTAGCCGAATGACAACAAATAGAGTAGTAAAGACGGCAAGAGACGGTTCTCTAATAGGAAGACTATCAGTAGGAAGACCACAAAAACGATGGAACGACAACTTACTGGAGGCACATTTAAAAACAGATAGAGTCATGTCTATATAAAAAGAAGAAGAAAAAGAAGAAGAGGAATCTTAGCTGTTGATCGCGCAAAGGGTTGAATTTTTCTATTCAAGCAGATAAATTTTAACTACAGTACTTGGTTACGCCTTTAATAAGTCAATTCAATATGATACAAGTCTCTATTACCAAAACATAGATACGTATAGTGGCGTATCGGTTAAGTTGAGAGAAATAAAAAAAATAAAAAAGTAAACTTAAAAAAATATCACAATACATTTGCAATTTAAGGTAATAAAATCTTAAAATATTAAATTATTATCTAAATTTTTTTGTTCCCTTATGGTTATACTTAAAGATTTATCAAATTTTTAATACAAACTCAGTCCCGAACTGTCGTAGGGCAACTTTTTTTAAATGCTCGTAAAAATATCAGCTTTTGGAATAACACAAAATTGAAACTTTATGTACCAATACAAAAAGATATTTAATTTATTTATTAGCCTGATAGAATTTCTCCAAAAAAAACCAGTAAATTTGTAACATAAATTAACAGTAGCGCGAAACTGAACAAAAACATAAAACGTGTGAATGATAAATTGCGTTAAAGAAAGTAATCGTATACCTATAAGCTCGTAGATACAATTTCCACTTTGTTTAACTCTTTCTACCTACAAGAAACCAGTCCATTCGCCTATGAATTATCAACGAAGGGAAGAGAGAAATTCTAATCTAAATCATAAATATATAATATCGTGGGTAACTTCCTTGTCAGATACGGTCTTGTCTTCGATGCATATTAAATAGCGTTTTATATAATTCTACCATAGTATCGATAATACCCGTATAAGTAGTACGTAAGTGCCGGAAAATGATCAAGTGTGTACATTTTAATCGAACTATCTTCATTTTAACGCGTATGTGTACAAAATGTACTCATTATGATATTGACGGTAATACTATGGAACTAATATCGTCTCATTAGGGCGTTTAGGTGTGCTTTAAAAAAGTTAATTGTACGAAGATTGTCCGACAAACCAAACAACAAAAAATTGAACTGGACAATTTATACTGTTAACGGATCGTCAATTTTGTATTATCTGTTTTTACTGTAAGATGCTGAAACTTATTAATTATTGACTAATGATGCTGATGTTAACAAGTTGTTAAATAAATCTATAAAAATGTTATTAGTTTTTTTTTTATTTTTGAATACATGAAGGGTGACAGTTTAAAAACTACTTCATTAATTGCAATTTTTTTTTACATTACATACATTTTTTCCAAATAACTTTTTTGGATTTTGGATTTTGTACAATAATATTCGCGTTTCCAAGCGACTATGGCAGCACTTGTTTTGAAAGATGTCGGACGAAATAGGGATATCGTTTTTTGACAGTGTAAATTTGATAAGGAATTTTAAAAGACCCATAGTTAAAGGGCAAGCAAGCTCATTATTTTTAAAATTTGATGAAACTGATACCAGTTTTAAACTCTAATTTATTTAAATTTTGCAATATTTGCAGTTGGCAGCACAATCCTTTAAGAAAGCGAATAATGGAGATTACGTTTTATAATTGTTGTGTGACGTTTAGATTGCCACTCCGGAAATCTTTTTCAAAAAATATTATTTTAAGAATATGAGCTGTTATTAAATAAAAGTTGTTTGCAACAAATCAATAATCACCGTTACATTAGATGTAAACTAAACTAATTATAACTAATGATATAGTATCAGTAGAACTATTTACTAATAATATTTTACAGTGATGCCTTACAAATCGAACAAATATTGCCACGGGATACTATGCATGTACATGATCATACTAAGTGGTATTTAAGATAAGCGACTCTGATTTTGTACAGGGCTGACCAGCATCGAGTTAAGTACACATAAGAATCTTTATTTACACAATGATTTAAAATATTATTATATTAGTAGGTAAAAATTTAACAGCTTTGCTTTACTTAGTATGAGTTTTTGACCTTCAAACAATTATCATCTCCTTTTAGTATTCCTTCTTGTCCGACCTAAAGATTGTTTGTTAATAACTTCTAAATGAGCTTAAAAGTAAACATGTAAACAAATAGACAAATGTGAAATGAATTTGGTGTTACGTTAAAAAATACTTTAGCCGTAATTGTTAGTAATCAAAGCTCTACTCAAACTCAATAATACTCTGAACTTCTGAGTTCGTTAGGGGTTTTAGAAAAAACGTACTATGACATGTAGTTTCATTTGCCAGAGATTTCATTTGCCAAAAAAACAAAATACCTTGGGCTGTATTTTAATCATAGGCTTACATGAGAGACTCACATTCTGTAAACCACACAGAAGGCTACTATATCCCTAGCCAGATGTAGAAGAATGTGCGCTAAGAATTAGGTACTTAACCCCAAAATGACTTTATGGTTATACACAAGGGTTATTAGACCAATGATAACCTATGACTCGGTGACGTCGTGGACAAAGACGCAGCAAGTGGGAGCAATAAGGCTAGGTAATACATAAAGGCTAGCGTGCCTGTGTATTAAGAAGGCCATAAAAACAACTCCTACTCCAGCGTTGGAAGTCCTGCTGAATCTACCACCACTTTATATCTTTATACAGGGCGAAGCCAGAGCAGTGATGCACAGATTAATCCATAGTCGGCGACATATATAAGCCAGATGCATGTTGCCGAAAACAGAAAGTTAATCGAAGCGTTAAAGCCGATATTATGATGGGGTAACCTATCGATGCAACAGCTACGAGCTATTACTTTAACAATACGTTCACAATTAAGATACCAGGCTGAGAAGACTGGAATAAAGGTGTACCCATACAAGCTGCTGCTACCTGGTACACGGATGACTCAAAAACGGCGGAGGCTGTGAGAGCCGGCATAGTAGGGACAAATCAAGGGATACATTTCCCAGTAAGTCTATCTAAGAATGTGACAGTTTTTCAGGTGGAAATAACGGCAATCCATCACTACGTGAAAGAAATAGAAAGGCAGGAAAGAACGTTCCGTTCAGTTGCCATCTTCACAGATAGTCAGGCAGCGCTTAAGGCACTCAATTCTATAGAAGTCAATTCTAAGCTAGTATGGGATGGTATATGTGCCCTAAATAAACTAGGAAACCGTAGCAAGGTTACGGTAGCTTGGGTACCGGGGAACAAGGGTCATAAGGACAAGAAAAAATAGATAAAATGGCCAAACAAGGCTCATTAATGCCATTCATTGGACCGGAACCCTTCTGCGGCTTTGCAAAGACAGTAACAAGAACAACTACAAGGAAGTGGGTAGCTCACAAATCTCTGGAATGGTAGAGGAATTCAAGAGGACAAAGACAGGCGAAACAGTTCATTACAGAACATACAAAATTTACGGCAGACCTAATAAGCAAAGACAAGATAACAGTCAAAGCCAAAGTAGGTCTTCTAACAGAGCACTGTAAGCCGAATAGGCACTTGAAGCTGATAAGATTATCAGATGATGGCCTGTGCAGATTCTGTCACCTCGAAGAAGAAACAGCAGAGCACATTCTATGTCAGTGTGACAGTCTGGCAAATGTGCGGTTCTTTGCAATAGGAGAAGAAAATCCACCGACAAATAGCTACATGGAAGGTACAGTCTCGAAGCTATTAGATTTATTTAAAAAGGGTCAAGCTAGAGAATGTTATTTCGGACTAGAGGACTACAATAGATCTGAAAAGATCGCAGAGAAATAGGCCAAAAGGCCACCTCTCTAAATCTATCTTTGACATGTAGTTTTTGGAGGATCAAGAGAAGAGGAAATTTTAATATTTTTAGCAAGCGTACACCCTACATTAGAAAAATATTCATTAAAAATATTGATAATATTCTGACTATCTGTAATCACCTCATTATTTTGATTTAAGATTAATTAATTTCACTTTTTGTGCTATTATTATCCAATTTTTAATAGTATTCCACAGACCGTTAGAACCGTTTTTATATTTTGTAATTTCCTTGTGAAAATAATCTTTTTTACTTCAGTAATTAGCTTATTTAATTTATTTTTGTAAATTGTAATCAATACACAAAGATAAAATTTAAACCAAATATTCACCCTGTACAAATAATAAAGAAGGTATGCAAAAAAATTGCAATATAAGTGTAGATGATTATACGATTCATTTGTATTGAATTATACCGAAGAATATTGATAACTAGTTTCTTACGAGATATACTTTCCTGCTTTTATTTCCTGCTTTTATTAGCTTCTAAAGAATGTATATGTTAGCCATTATGTCTATGCGGGTTAAATCAGTTTCCTGTTGTGCTACGAGTATCAAAGATTTGTTTTAGTATTGCATTAAATAAAATGAAGGCGGAGTGAATTGGAATTGATGATGACGGAAACAAATTTAGTCGATGAAAAATGTTTCGAGATTGAATGAAAATGCAGGACGAATTATCCATAGAGTAAAACATATATTAATACTTTTCAATATATTAATACGGATTAACATATCATATGAACATATAATCGATGTTATACTAATAATAATTAGGCTCAGAGATTTTAGGGTTTATTTTAGAGTGAAAATTACGATGACTTGATAGAGCTGTACAATCGTGTTTCTTTTACAAAAAGCTAAATGTTAAAACTGACTAAATATAATTCGAATACTTTTGTGTTTGATTTATATATGAAAAACTAAAATATATCAAAAATGGTCATACCAAACACACTCAGGTCACTGGTCCATCTAACAAGACTCTCGAAAAGCTATACGTTGGGGTTTGAAAATCATAATATTACGACTCACGCTCCAGAGGTGCAGCATCAGGGGTTGGTTTATTAAAACCTTAAATATGGCAGATAAAAAAGAAGACATTCAATTTTTTTAGTCTACTCCATTTTTATTTAGAACTCGTGAGAGTATTTGACCTTAAGCTAGTTTTGTTTGATATTATTGATTGTCAAAGCGTAATCTGCATCAACAGCAACAATGCTCGATCTTACGTTTCTAGTAGACTTAAATTTATTACAAGAAATACTACTTCTCATATAGCCTTTACAGTCAAAATCATGGTTTGAATCAGTTAAGTTTAAAATTATGTTTTGGCTTCTTCGCAGCCTAATAATCATTCCAACTTTGAGCTACAGATGATGCAATATTAGTTAAAAGAAACTTAAACTCTGTACAAACTCTGTAAAGTACTTTGTTTGTTTTAATAGTTCTGAGCTGCCTTTTATACTTCAACAGACTCTAATTGAGTCCTTTATCTTTAACGACTGTTTAAAGCTATAGATTTAAGTTATTCCGAAAATCATTTTTTTATGTCCTAAAAAACTTTGTAATACGTAGCAAGTACGCAAAGGCCATCCTGCGTTGTATTAAATTTTTGTAACTTATCACTGTGTCATGTGAACCACGATTAAAAGAAGTTGTAAAACATATCCCGCTAGTTTTATTACAAATTATTATATTAACACTAAAACGAGACGAATACTAGAAACAACAGAGATTAAAATACTTCGACGAATATCTGGGAAAAGTCTGTTGGATAGCGAGAAAAGCGAAAACATAAGAAGAGCATGCAATATAGAAGACAGAAATGGATTGGTGACAAAACGGAAATAGGAGTGGAACGAACACATTAGTAGAATGACAGAGGATATGATAGTACGAATAGCACGAGATAAGTCACTAAATGGACGAAGAAGTATTGGCAAACCAAGAAAAACATGGTGCAATAATTTAAACAAATTGGGAGGCTAATATTAAAGAAAAAACAGGCTTTAAAGCCTACATACAAAAACGAAGAGGAAGAAGGAAGAAAAAGACATACAGTTACATTTATTTATCTCGTATTAATATAAAAGAGGAACATATTAAGTGGACAAATACCCTTCAAGTAGTCATCTTGATTCGATATACCTTTTTGTAACTAATCTACAACGCTTTATACTTGCACCGTATAAAATTAGTTCTTAGCAACCAAAACAAAAACGTGGCATTTTAAATTAATAATCCAAAAATAATAACTACTTCCCAACGTAATATAATAGCCAACTAATTTGTGGCAAATTAACGTTTTTAAGCCTTTACGACGCTACTATTATCTTATCTCCACAGTTCCAGCTTAATGACAAAATTTGCCACAATCAAACATGAGTTAAATTAAACTCTGTTTCTAATGTCCATACCGAGTCAGCTTTTTTCCCTCGCGTCGTATATTAAATTATTAAATTTAGCGATTTATTTCTGCCAAGAGTTGCGTGCCAAGTACAACTATAAGACCAGGCGTGTATGTTGTATGTATGAGATTCAGTAGTTTTTAGTTGAACGGAGCTAACGGTACCAACTCATCGGAAAACAAAACCTGTGTTTAAGTACTAGTACGCATGAAAGTTTTTTCGCTTCCTACAAGAAATACTTTCAAGTACAAGACGGTATACGGGGAGACTGCAGAGTGTATGCAGAAAAAAATGCGTATGTAATTGAATGTTTACCCACCGATGACTAATGATTAACTTAATGGGTTCTAAGCAGACGGGACGCTGGATTTCAGGAAGTTTCAATCAATGTTTACACGGGTAATTAAAAAATTTGAAGGTGAATATTAAAGGATGTAGATTATGCATAAAATATTATCATAATCCGGTTTTAAAGAGATTCATCTTGATGGATCTTTTTACTGATGTACACTAATGTATCATACACTATTTAAATAATTATATAAAGCCATAAAACATGGTATCTACGGTTCGTATCCTACCCAACTAAACATAAAAATACGTGTTGTAGGTGCTTCTTTTGTATTAATTTTGTTGGCTACCTTCTTTATTTTATAATAAAATTGATCAGTTTATTCTGGTTGTATAACATTACCATCATCATCAAAGCCTTAAAATATCATGGAAGTATGTCTAATGCTGGGGTGCCTTGAAAATCATATTCTAAGGTGAGGTGTATTTTTTATCATTTATAATAAGTGCAAATTTATAGGCAACAAAAATGGAAGAAATAGGCGCTTGTATAGACAAAGATTTTAATTAAAATAGGCTGTATATATAGGCAATATAGACAAATAACTTATTATTTATTTAAAAATTCTTTCATAAACGGTATAATATTAAAAAAACCCTTTCAGATAGAGCTGCTTTCGGGCTACATACAGGGCTAGAGGGTTTTTTAATATTATACCTTTTATGAAGGAATTTTTTAATAATTATTTTGTGATACAGAGTATAAATCCAGCTACAGAAATTTAGTTTCCTTCACAATGCGTAGGGGTATCCAATCAATTGCATCTCCAATGACTTCACTTAATTTTTTCTGTCTTCTTCTGCTGTACAAGTTTCATAATAAATAAGTCACTTTTAGAGGGTCACTGAACATTTTGCGTAAAACCGTCTTATGAAATCGAGCTACGTGTAAAACCAGCGTAATTCTAGTTTGGCAATTTCTTTGTTGGAAAAGCTCGAGTTCAGTATTATATTTTTTACCGATCACCAAATTCGCAGCCAATTTTTTAGGATCAACAAAAATTTCAAAAGGATTAAAAATTAAATTTTAAAAATAATAAACTTCTTGCATGAAAGGGTCGGTCTTTTTACCTCCATATAAATACGGTCCTATCTGACAGATAATTATCTGAAGGATAGACATTTATTTATAAAATTAAATGTACCCGTTCTTTCACGTCAAATTATGTTGAATTCCTTGAACTCCTTGAATTCCAATGCACAAGTATACATTTTGCATTGTTATTTTTACCAATTTAACTAAGTTAAGTAACATCTTATAATTTACAATCAACCAATTCCACTTTTCCTCTTCCTATTCTCCTTAAATAGAGCTGTTTTTGACGTGCTATCTGAAAGAGTGATTGCCAACACTTACATAGCGTGTTGGTTTTTTTCAAAAAATCTCATAAAAGACCGTATATGCATATGGTGTATGTATATACTGTCGTTAACGTGAACATTTGAGGTTTTGCGGAATGATAAATATTTTATAGGAAGTTCTTCAACACCACGAACATTATTTAGCATCTGTCGTTTTTAAAGAAACGGCAGTTTTGATCATTTTTCTAATAAGTTGCAGTACTATAAAAAGATATACAACATTCCATCATCTAAACATAAAATTATTTATTACTAACACATTAATTTTTTTTCGATATAACATTATCTTTTAGTACCATTTGGTAAAAAACGATGTTTATAGTCCGGTCGGGAGTTGTCTAAGAAGTTTATTGTAGTGACTTGGATCTTAGATCTTTGTAGAAGAACCACCAAAAGGTTATTACTTGCTTAAAGGTTAATATCTTGCAAAATAATATATTTACGACAAAAGTTATTTTTCTTTTAAAAGTTGCTCGTAAAAATTTGGACAAAAAAACTGATAAAATATCGTTTTGAGAGACTGGACATAATAGCTTATGTATATTGTTTTAGAGTCCTTTAAACCTTTAGTTTCAATGATCAGCAGGTAAAAAAAAATAAATTTGTTCTAAACTCCGACAAAAAAATTCAAATAAACCAACACGCCAGAATTGCGGGCACTCAAAATAGGAAAAAAAATTACAAAGTTGCAGGGCGGGAAAGACCCAAAATCGGTATTACAATATTTGGCACTGACGTCAAAACAATTAAATAAACAGGGTGTATTAATGAAGATTTTTATCGAGCTCTGATAGCCTTTAATATACCGCTCTAAAAACTATAACAATAAATTTCGCTCATTTCTTCAGAGATATTGTAAATTAGATATTCCGAGCTATAGGACTTTGCTCCAGTCGTCAGAGACGAAAATGTCACTGAACCTCTAAAAATTATAAAAATAAGAACCTCTGAAAGCTGCACCCTTGATTTTATTTTTGTCGATATGACACTCTGGTCAGAAGATCAGAGTTGATACAAATATTCACTTCAACCGTTGTTTTTGAGAACGGTTTAATCTAAGAACAAAGTTTTAATAAACATATTTGTTTAAATTATCTCAGCTACATTTTTTATTTGTAACATTTTTCCCCCATGCGAGGAAGGTTTTAGGGGGAATCCGGGGGTAGGAAAGGTAAGCTTTATTGCATAAATCTTCTGATCGCACAGTTGACATTCTTAGCAATATTCAGCTTGTTTTTATGATTTTTTAAGGTCAAATCAAACTTAGATCCAAAATAGGAAACAATTATTTAAACATTTGCGTAAAATTCAGTAGGCCGACACATAGTTTATTTACTGATTCAGCAGCTTACCAATGAATAATTATCAAAATACCACTAAATAGCTTTAAGATAAGTCGATAAAACAAATCCTTTAACAATTGCACGTGTATTTCAAAAAGAATTGTCTAACTTTTACCTTTCAATCACTGTTCTTCGGGAATAACTCGCACTTTTTTCTGAACTTGCAAAATGATTTATTTGGCATGTTTAGCCCATGGTATACATAGGGTTGATGAAGAAATTAGAACAAACTTTACTTTTGTCAATGCTCTAATTTTGAGTATAAAAATATTTGTTAAGGCGCCATTAAGTGTTTAACTTATAAAGGCAGACTTTTCTCCACAACTGGTGGTAACAAGATGGGAACCTGATTAGAGTCTGTATTTTTTTTTTGTCGATCATTTGAAAGGCACTAAAAGTTTTATTTTTGAACTTTCTGATGACAATAATCTGGCAATTTATTTTCTCAATTAAGAGCCAGCAATAAAATCGTTAAACAATATATGCATTTTCTAAAAATAAATAATGCTTTTTTAGTTTGATACACTCAATAAATTACAAAAACAACAAATCTAAAAGTAAGGGTTGCTTTGGTGGAAACATTTATTTCTTCTTGTGAAAATGTTATTGGAGCATAAATTTTATAAAAATTAAACAATATCATTAATAAAAATATAGGATTTGTCACGGTTCTTTAAGTAGAAAATATTTTCGGGAGAAAATTTTTGGAAGAAACTAATTTGAACCATCTAAGCCAACCAAATATGATCCTATTATAGGAAACAAGATTTTTTATAGAAACTTTTGGGAAATTGTCAACTGTTTTTATAAGAGATCTTTAGTATAAAATTTTAGAATTTCCTTGGAATAGCGTCAAAATATATTGACACATTTTAATGATTTGGGAAAAAAAACGATCAGGGTACCTATTTAATGAGCTTTATTTCGCCATCCTACCCAAAAAGACGTCTATCAATCCATAATATTCGTATAGATGTAAATGAACAGCATGTATGCCTTATTGTCTTTTGTAATATACATGGTGTTACAAAAGGTCGCATTAGCAGGCGTTAAGATCTCATTTCTTGTAATATTTTAACTCCTAAAGACAAGAGAGGCAGCCACAAGACAAACCGTGACAAACAAGAAAACACCAGAGGAAGTTTGGAAGGTAATCCGCTGTCATATTTAGTCTTATTACAAGACAATTACATTATTCTTTAAAAAAAACCTCAACTGTAGATATTCATATGATTTTTCAGTATATAAAATGTATAAGTCGCTACATAAAATGTATATTCTCCCCAGCTGTGGATGTTTGTAATTGGGATTCATGATATTGGGAAAAATAATGTCGGTTTAAACAGTTATTTAGAAACAAAGGGCAAGAAAGGCCAAAATGATGTTACAACATTATTACTTAGATATTTAGTTTCCAATAAAGTATATTCCAGAAATTTAGTATTGATAAGTGACGAATGCTCAGGAAAAAACAAAAAAATGTTATGGTTTTTTTTTCTGTACTGCTTGGTACATTCTATCGGTCTGTTTGACTACAATAAATGCCTGTTGCCTTAAGGGGTCATACATATTTACCCAATGACTAATATTTTAGTCCAATTGTTACCAAGAAAAGAAAGTGTTCTGCAGAGATTCCAGAAGATTCTAACAATATAATGAAAAATGTTCGGGTATACCCATCTCCATACAAAGTTGACACAATTGACACAATTACACATGATGTCTTTGTAAATATAAAGAAAGCCGTTGAGAAGTAAAACGAGTAAAGAAAAGTAAAATGAGTAAAGAATATACATACGTATTAGTTAGATATACATTTGCAGGTTCATGGTATAGGATCAACATACGAAATAAATGGAAGTTGCCCTAAGAGTTGGAACTGAAACAACTATATCAGTCCTCATTGGCACTAAATCCTTCTTAAGGTAAGGATTTGCAGAAGTTAAAGAAGTATGTATCAAACCCAGTTAGCCCAGTTAGAAATTGTACGATCCTTTGAATTCAAATTCAGCTGCCCAAGAAATAATATCTGTTATTGATATCGATAGCGAGGACAACAGTAATTAGAGCACAGAAGATTAAACATTAATAATTTACTTTACTTACTTTAATTCACTGTACATTTCATGAATGAATATATTTAAAATATATTTATAACGTTTTGTTTGAGATTTATCACAAAAACTACATAATGTAACAAAATTTTACAAAAACTACATAAATGTCAATGTTAGATTTCTGTTTATTTCTCTTTAATATTATAAATACTATTAAAATTTTCAATTCTTTGAAAGAAATTAGGTTTTTTCTATTTTATGTAAAACGATAAAATACAGATATGTTGTTTTTGTAAATAAGTCTTTATTTGATGTTTTAATGAACCATTTGTAAAATGTTTATACTTAAAGAAGCTTTACTAACAATAATAAAGCCCCTTGTCCGGCGGTACTGAGAACCTGTCTAACAGAATTACATAACATTTTTCCCAAGAAGAATATGCTGAGAACAAGCCATAGCGTGTTGTTTAGTGGTATATGTATCATTGGGTCAAATCAGTAATTACGAATGCTATTGCATGACGTCCTGGGTTTTTGCTAGAAGAATATAACTGTAGACCTCTTACGGAACGTCAAAAACTTTAAGCGTTTCTTACTTGTTTAAAAACTATAATTTAATTTGCCGTTTAGTGTGTCAAATTGATTTAGATGATGGATATTTAATGGGAGGAATTATCGATAAATTTAGTCATTTAGCGAAATGTTGTACAGGAAGTTGACCTGGCATTTTTACATAAGTAATTAAAAATTCTATGGGTTTTTTATGACTATTTCATGCAGGTAATTTCGTTTAATATAATGGGGAATTTAAATAATTTTACCGCTTTAAAAATAACTCTTCAGTAATGTAAATTATAGCAAAACTCGTAGTTTAGAATATTACAAATTTTGTCTTAAGTGTAATAATAATTTGTGTAACATGAAATAAGCAAGTATTCTAGCAATACTAATAATTTAGAGTACACCATTTTCAAGCCAATGTTGAGTAGTTTTATTGGGAGCAGAGTCTTATTGGGAAATCCATGGTCTATTTTGAAACATACTTGGTTTGAGGATGCGCTACAATAGTTAAAATGTACCGCTGAAAATTTCTCTCTGCTATTTTAAAGTCATTTTCATAAAAATGTAAAGAAGTGACACCTTTATAGAGCACTTCCCAACAAACCATCATTGAGGCAAAAAAATGGCTCTAAAAATCATACGAACAAGCTGAATTTTGCCGAAAATATTAATTTTGGGACTAAAAAAAAATTCAAACAAGTTTACCACCTTTTCCCCTTAGGCTTCCCACTAAACCCCCTCGTAGGGGGGTAAAAATACAAAAAAATTGATTTAACAAAAAGCTGTACGTCAAACGTTCACTAAAATTTGTATCAGTTCGGCAGTAAAAATTCGATATCTTTTGATCCAATTATCCTATCGACAAAAATCAAAGTGCGTTTTAAAGTAAAAGAGTGCACAATTAACTACAATTCTTGGTAAATCGTTGTTTTTGCGTTTTTACCCCCTACGAGGATGGTTTAAGTGGTAAGCCCGGGGGTAAAAGTGATAAACTTTTTTGCACCTTTTTTGAGGTGCCAAAATTAATATTCCCGACAAAATTCAGCTTGTTCTTATGATATTTAGGGATCAACTCTTTGACGACTGGATTATATTATTAAATAAATACCTGTATTTACTGTATATAAGAACTCTTATTAACACCCCAAGTTTACTAGTTATTGAAACCTATAGTAAATTGCATGAGTTTAAAAATAAACTATGCACATTAAATGAATATCACTCACATTTCAAATATGTCTTAATAACAATTCTATTGGAGCATGTTTCAATAAAACGAGCGTTTCGAATTTATATAAATATATTTATTTATAAGTTTACAGTTCGGTAATATCTTAACAACTAAAACTCACTCATAACATCGTTACATATATATACCAAAAAGTATTATTCTCTAATCTTCTGGGGTAGTCCCACCTCTAATTCGTTCTTTGACAAATGGATTTCTACAGCGCTCGATACATCGCGAAAGTTCTCGATGCCATTTCGAGATGCAACCGTTACATAGGCCATTTCCTAAAGCATGTTCGTAACACTATGATACAGCTAAATTAGCTGAGATATTATTTAGTATTCTGAGTGAATTTAAGGAACTTAATCGAGATATATAAAAAGTATGTTCACAGCAGTGTCAGAATTATACAGACGCCTCAAAATTGTTTCCAAGTATTAATAGCAATATTGAGAGCAATTTAGTGTGTAGCAAACCAAAATAATAATAGAGCAATTTAATATCTTAAGATTGGAAAAACGCTCTAAGTAGTGATTTTGTTTGAACCAAAATCCAAATGTTAAGAAACTTCATTATCTTAGATAAAAACTCATTTTAATATAAAACATCAGGATAAACTGGCAAAAAAATTTTACAGAATTATATATAATTTGTAAATATAAACTAATTTTAACATAAAATGATTCTGATGAAAATAAGAAATTAAAAAAAAATAGTATACTAGTTTCAAAAAGAGACTATTTTTTAAATATTTTTAACGAGAAAATTCATCTAAATAATTATTTATGGAATGTTAAGCCAAAATGGTCAATATATATAATACAGGGTCTTATTATAGAGACTTCTGAATTTTAACAATGGGTACCAGTCATGCTGTTGAAGATACATATATGTCGAATTGGCTGTCTTTATATAGCGTAAAAAAACGTGCAAATGAGGAAGTCGTTTAATCAAATTAAATGTTTAATTCAGGTAACTTTCGGACGCTTCGCACATTTCCTAGGCTCTATAATCGTCCTTCCACGAAGACTCTTCGCAATGTGGTAAATAAATTTGAGTCCACTTGTCCACTAAACAATAAACCATGATCTGTACATCGACAAAATCTTCCAATGCCCGTGACAATTTAAAAAATTTACTTAATTTGTTTGAATATTTCCTCCATAATAATATGAATAAATCCACAAAGTTTCACACAGTTACTTCCTGTTTATGAGAACTCAATCTGTCTCTATTCGTGTAATACACCAACCGTTTAATAGCAGAAATAACCCAAATATATTCCAAATCTAATACGTGAGAACGAAGTTTTGATTAGAAAATCACGAGACCGTAGAGTGAGACGTAAGAAGCATGTCGTCTAATAGTTCACACTCAGAATCATAGTTGTCGTCATTAGTACTAGTTACTGTCAAGAGATATTGTTAAATACGGTATTTTTACGGAGCACGACTCACTAAATACCGAGAAGAGAGTACAGACATAGGCGGAACTGAGAACCTTTAATTATTTCGATGATGATGTTTATTTGCAGATATTTCAGCCAGCCAAAATAATTTATAAATATTGGCTAATATATCAACTCATGTATAAAATTACATTAAAAATTAATGGGAAAATCCAGTAGTTGGTTGTATACCATAGTTAATAAACTCTACAGAAGTCAAACACTTTACATTTGTATGTAGGTATAAAACATCTAATTTAAAACCATTTTAAAAAGTGTCGTCCAAAACTTACAGGTGCATTACGTAACGTCTTCGATCTAGTTCAGATCATCCTCAGTGCCTTCTTTTTATACTTGAAGCTAACACTAAAATAGTAGCGGTGACATCAATATACGGTTTTACATGTTTAAAAATTTATATTCTAATGCGGCCCTAGCTCGATGACAATGAATAAAGATTTTGATACTTAAAGTGCAACATGTTTCTTTTCTCAACTTAAACACGTGGTTCTTGTCAGTTAAAACGACACAGACCAACTCTGAGCAGAATATCGCGAAAACTGCAAACCCTTGTTTAAAAAGTATGGCATTTCTCCTTTACCTTCAATATATACATTTGAAAGTTTGTTAACTGTTGATATTATTATACAAGATATAAAATCACATGCTGATCAACATCAGTGCAATAAAAGAAACAAAAGTCATACCATTATACCATATTCCAGATTGTGTGTTACAAAACTTAATAAAATAGATTATAATCTGTATAATTGTTTTTTAAACCTGAACAAAAATATGGATATTAGGGCAATGAATTCTAAACAATTTTATAAATTAGCAAAACACTTCTTGCTGGCACACTGTTTCTATAGTATACATGAATTTGTTTGTTTGAGCTCCTAGTTGGTCGTTTCTATGAGAACTATTTTACACCTAACTGAATTGTTTTTTTTTTAATTTATTTAAAATCCTTTATAAAAGGTATATAATTAAAATACCCAATCGGGCTATATCACAAATCGTTTTCGGAATCTGTTGCTATCAACAAGTCCTCGTAGACACTTTGTCTCAGGACCAGCAACTCACAGCAGAGTCGTACGTTGCCATGTTATCAATTCCACTGATAACTTTAACATCTTAACATATAAGATCGAATAATGTAATCTAAATTTAAACTAATAACGTTTTTACCCAAATATTTAGTGGCTCAAAACATGTAAACCTAGAAACACTGATGATGGAATACAGATTCCGAAAACGTTTTGTGATATAGTCCGATTGGGTATTTTAATTATATACCTTTTATAAAAGATTTTAAATAATTTTTTTTGATACATGGTATTAAGCTAGCTAGAGGAACTTAGTTTCCTTGTGGATTTTTTTTTATATTTTTATATTTTTATTTTTCACTGTATATGTTATATTGTGTGTCCTTGTATTATTTCTAATTTATTTCCTATGTATACATAAGTGATGTATTTCTATTGTGAGATGACATGTAGTGTATAGTATGTAAAAATTGTAAATAAACGTTTCTATCTATCTATCTTAAGGACTTAAGGAAAAGAACAGGTATCAGTGATGTCGTCGAACGTATAGCCCAGAAATGGCAACAAGAAGCACAGAACCGTGAAAAGTGGCGAAAAATGGGAGAGACCTATGTCCAGCAGTGGACACAAGAGGTTGAATGATGATGATGATGATCTATCTATCATGAAATAAGTCAAATATAATGGCGTTGGAGCAGAACTTTTCACGTCTGAATCGGAATCAATAGAACGATATAAAAAAGTTCAACTATTATCTCTCCAAAACCTTTCCACTTTCAGATGTTCACGCACAGAGGTGCCATCTACGTTGACGGCAAGGTACGAAAACGATTTAGAAAAATAATTCTCCGTTTTTATGGGGCATCGAAATTTTGGAGACATTAGTTGTTAAACTTTTCGGTTTGAATCTGTATTATTTCTAACGACTGGCGAAAAAGAGATACTGAAATAACAGTTATATCGATCTATCGATTCGTTACAAAGAAATCCCCCTTAGAGATAAAAAAAAATCTGAGTGAGACATTGAATAAGCAAAACGATAGAGTTTATGCACGTTTATGCAAGTAAGTCCGCGAACTGGTGTCAAGGATCGAAAGAGACCATTTTCCTGTCTTAGTGACGGTTTGGTGCGGAGTGTGCTATAAGGGTGTCACTTCTTCACATTTTTGTGAAAAGGGCATTAAAATAGCAGAGAGCAATTATCAGCGGTACATTTTAACAAGTATAGGTGAGTCACTAAACCTCATATATGTTCCCACATCGACCAAGGATATCCCTATAAGACTCTGCACCTGTGTATAAGGCCAAAACTACTCAACATTGACTTAAAAATCATGTACCAGAATTTATTAGAAGTGAACATCAGCCGCCAGCTTAGACCTTGATCCACCTGACTATAAAATGGTGGTAATTTTTACAGATCATGGTCCATACAACACTTCATCATATTCAAGAGTCATTGAAGCAGGCTTAAGTAGAATTTTTGCACAATGTGCATGTATGTCGTCTGTACAACGATCTATCAATGACCTAACAGACTTTAGTCATGTTAGGATAGAGTTTCAAGTGCAACCATCCAGGAAAGGCTCCAGTACACACGACTTAGGGAGATAGCTGAGAACAGAACAAGATACTTCTTTCACCAAGCCACAAGAAGACTCCTAAAAACAAGAGACATTAAGGCTTTGGTGCTGTATTTAGGCAAATGGCGCCCATTTTGAATAATTTTTATTTCAGTAATAAATTATATACAAATTTTTTAAATTAAATCAGTATTTTAAATTTTTTTGTTATTTGAGTAAAGAGTTTCATTCAGAAAAAGAAGTGGGACTTATTTAAAAGACAACTGAAGATCTTTTATTATATTGTATCTTATAATTTGAATTCATTTTAGAACGTCAAAGATATTTTTAAATAACTATCAGTCGACAATTTTAATCTTTAAATGTAAGAGAAATTAATATTGTGTGATTTACTTGATCATGAAATAGAAAATTTTATTTACTTAGCTTTTGTATTAGTTACGTTTTAATAAACGATGGTCATTTAGAGAATATAGTACATAAGTTATGTTATAAATCAATCATATAATATTCTATGTTGAGAATTATTTAGTATCAATAATATTACAACATATCCATTATATGTTTAATAATTTTAAAGTCCATTAATATCTTTTGAGTAAAGGAATATGCCAAGTAACCTTTCGCCTATTACCAGAAACGATTGGCCATAATTCACGTGCGTTCAAAGACAAGTAATCCAGAATATGGGTCAGCAATGCCTTGGTCGTGTGTTCCTGAGCCATGATAGATCGTGTAATATAATATTTTCAGAAGAGGTCACTGTGTATAGTGCACACTCGGCACGCGGTAAATCCTAGTATCTTCTTAGTCGTCTTCATGTTCGTTATTTGACCTTTTGTAATAAATATTAATGAATCCATTGGAACACAACATTTTGACGCCCTCAGTGGTCACGATCATGTTTTTCTTCAACTTATTTAATTACAGTAATGTCAGACTTCTCCTGCTTTTTGATGTGACATCGTGCGGGCAGATTTTGAATATTTACCACCGTGATAAGACTATATTTTACACGAAAAGAATCTAGGTGTCAGAAAATATCGTTTGGGTCTATATTTCAAATTATACTTTGGCAAATTTTTGCGCATTTTTTAAATTTTAATATTGTTTTTCTTGGTCTTCTTTTAGTTCTAAACTAATAAAGATGTTAATTTTTCTTTCAGTGTGTCCACCGGATTAAAATTTTCAGCTGGTAAAGGTTGTTGTTTAATTATCATTATCCATCAATTCTGTCTTAACTGTGGAAAATGCCAGTTATTATTCAATATTTACGGAACCAGTGCCGTTTCTACCCGGGAGGCAAAGTGTACAAGGCACCCGGGCGGGAAGTCAAAGGGGCGGTGCAAGCTACCGTAAAAATAGGGAAAAACTAGTTATAAAAAGTATAAAAACATAAATATATGATTAATGTCGTACTATAGTTTGTAAAAGAAAGATTGAATTTAAAAAAACAAATTCTAATTGTATATTTAAGTTTTAATTTTCATATAGGTATGGTATAACTTGATGATAGCAGAATTTACAAACAGTCATCAGACCAATAAAGATATACGAGTTAGAAACACAACCTGACACAGAGAGAACAAAAAGGATGTTAGAAACAGCAGAGATGAAAACACTCAGAAAAATTTATGGCAAGACACTGTGGGACAGAGCTAGAAGTACAGATGCAAGGTGGAGACCATCAAAAACTGGGTAAGAAATAAAAGAGTAGAATGGAACGATCCTGATTGCAACAAAGTTTGGTTCAAGAGACGGTTCTCCAAAAGAAAAACGATCAGTAGAAAGACCAAGAAAACCATGGAACGACAAATTACTGGAGGCATATTCAAAAACAGACAGTCATGTCTACATAAAAAGAAGAAGAAGTATGTAACTTTATGTCGTAAAGTGCAAAATATAAGATTATATTTTGGTGCGGTAATACGATTTAACCTGTTTTTTGTGCTGTGTTGAAGATTTTTTACGAAAATCCTCGTCTGTGGTCAAAGAATATAAATGCATGCTACGGAATAATTTGTGCCATTTTAATATTGTATTTAACATGTAGGTATATATAACAGCGTAATCGTAGCAAACTTGAAAAAATGTTGTTATATATAGTATTGTGTTTACAGATCAGAAGAAATTATGTAGATAAAAAGGTAACTACATACATTCATTTAATTATTTGCTTTTTTTGAGCGAATATAAAATTTATTTAATATTTTCTAACTTTCTACACTGTGATGGTGAATTCATAAGTACCTAATTACTAAAGTTTTTATTGAAAGTTGTTAAGTATTTAACAAAGTATTTGACAAATAAATAATAGAATAGTCAACACATTTATAAAAACTTCTTTGCAAAAATTGACCTTTTTCGGCAAAAATATTGCTTTATACTTCTTTAAATATTTAAATACAGCAATTCTTGGACGCATCATAAATTTAGTTTTTTTTTTTGGTAGATGTCTGATAATCTAAAAAAAACTTTCTAGAGTCGAACATAGAAAAAAGAAGCGAAAGAAAGAAAAACTAGTTAAATTAAAAAGGCTAGAGGTTTACTAGAAACGTTTTTAATCTCAAAAAGATTACATAAAGAAGCTTTAACTCCCTGAACCCATGATGCAAATGTGACAGATATGAAATTGACAGTGGTCAATAGAGATAAACAAAAAAAGGATTTGTCAAATACGAGAACTTTGAATACAAGTTTGAATAGAAATAACTATATACTATATGAACAATATTGAATATTTTATATATAATCATTCCCTTTCTGATGTCTTTATAAATATGGTTTATAAAGGTCATCGTATTTGCAAACAGAGTAGTTTTGATGTCCGATGTGGACAATTGTTGATAAATCTTTTTACGTTTTTTTGAGTACAGTTCAGTAGTAAAAACTCGGGTTTGCGGTAAGTTATATTAATTTTGCCCCCATAAATTCGGAGCCCATGTTAAAACGAAATTAATTTGTAGGTTGTAATATTCAACAAAATGCTAGAAAATCAAATAAGAAAATATTAAATTGACCTCTATTCAAATATTAAGTAAGCTGTTGTTATTTGGTAAATTATGCAAATACCATGGTACAATACCTGTAGATCTCACCTTAATCTTAAACCCATTATTCATGTTTCTAATTAAATTTTCGCCTATACGGTTATAGATTATCATAAAAGTTGTCGAAACCATTATACTATCGAGACAACAAGAACCGTTTTTCGCTCGAAGTCCTTTTCGAATTATGTGGGATCAACTTTATTAATTACGAGTTTAGCTGCCTAAGATTTATTGCTGACGTATAAATTACAGGATTACATGCTAATGTACTTACACTAAAAAACATGTTTCGGAATAAACGAGGATATTAAATTAGCTGTTGCACTTCATTTGCTGTCTGTCAAACGGTTGCTATTGATGTGCTTTAATGAATTAGAAACTGTTCTTGATAGAAATTGTCGGTGTTAAAAAAGAACCATTTTAACAGCGTTAAAAAAATTATTTATACCTTATTCCGTAATTGATGCTTGCAGCTTTTTTATTTTGTGTGGTATATTCTAATATGTTGGAAACCGAATGAACGAAAGACTATTATATGGAAAATTATAGGCAACTTCTAAAACTGCTAAAGGTATATAATGTTACATTGTCAACAGTATTGTCAGTTGTGTATATGGCTAATTATCAGAGGCACTATTATTTGCATATTCTTGCTTGTGAGTGTCTTCTGCCTGAGTAATCTGATCACCACCACTATCGTTATTGTCTATTTGAGACTGTGTTTATCACTTCTGCATCGATGTCATCTAAATTACTGTCGTCTAAATCTTGTACTTCTAAGTTGTCGCTAGTCAAAATCCACACCAAACAGTGACTTTTTTGTGATGTATTGGGCTTTCTTGGGTCTTATCTGGATTAATATTCTGTTTATTGACTTACTCATTCATCCAGAAATGGGCCTTATATATGAAGATCATTTCTCGTTGAACAATAGGGTTAGTTTTTAACTGTTCTATAGTCCATTCAAGAGACACACGTCATTATCTATGGTTATTTACCTGCTGCTTCAGGATTAGTTGAATTTTGTAGGCGTCTGTGAAAGGCTAAGTTCTTGAGAGAGACGTGAAATTGGCTGCTTCGGTTTCTCCTGCATACTCTCATAGATAGGAGCGATGTTTTTAGCAGATCTTGCGTTTCGCCAAAGTCAACTTGTTGGTTGATTGTTTACTGAACCAGTATACTCAACTTTATTCACTACACTGTGACTTATTATGTAGAAAGGACGATTAAGGCGACCGTAAAATATGCAAAGTACGTGGAATTGAACACCCATCCATGGAAAAATAGACTAACGAAATTACATTCAATTTGACACATGTAGGTTTAACAATGTGACTACAATCAACTGTCAACCTTCAAAGTTCCTATTGAAAGACTTCTAAATATTACGACACAAAGTCTTAAAAACCAATCAAATATAAGAAATTGGCTCAACTAACATCACGAACGTCGACTGTACCACTAACTACAAAGCTATTGGGCGTGAAATGTTCTACAGATCTCCGAAGCTTAACGAACATCGGATTCAGATACATACATCTTGCTATATATGTAGGTTTTCTACTTATATTTATGAATAATTAATTTGTCTATTTAATTTACAAAATTAAAAATAAGAAGACGGCTAATATAATCTTTGCCATTCGGCTTGTTTTATTGTTTTTAATGCCTTGTAAGAAATTACTTTAGCAGATTTATTCACACTACTTTTTCATTAGTAGTGAGCACCGTAAATACAAAATTCTTCTTTTTATTTACTTATTCAGGTCGCCGTTTGACCGAAAGCCATTGTAGAATACCAAACGGAGCAGCAGCTACCTTGTCGGCATATAAAGTTACAACCTATTATTTCGGTTCACAGAATTGGTCGTTGGTGCTTCGCGCAAAAGGAGATACTACTCGTAATTGTATAGACGGCCTTTGGTACAATAAATGTCAAGATAAAGTATCAATCTTTTTTTCTACTTTATCTCACTTCTTTCCGAGTAGCATTAGCGTTAAAATTATAGAAAATTCACTTTGGCAGTTTGAGCATAGCGCACGAGGTTTATCGTCCTGTTTTTCGCCGTTAAGGCTTTTGTCAATACTAATAAAAATAATGTTTTATTACTTAATTACGTATTTTCTATATATATAGAAAGAATCGTGGCCGTATATAGAAAGATTATTTCCCTAACAGCTTTTTTTAACTATCATTTTCTTATTTTAGCAGAAACAAAGACAAGAACATAAGAAAGCAGAAAAATATAATCAAGGAAAAAAATGAAAACATAAAGTTTTGGTCTGCTATTGCAGCATAAAGTGTCGCTCCATTTTGACAAGGTTGAGCAGTGGAGTAGATAGAGCTCGAAGTAATAGAGTCGCCAGGAAAAAAAGAAAAGGACTGGTTGGTGGAAATAATGACATTAAGAACATAGGACATAAAATACCATCGATAATATAGTATGCAATAAATAATACGATATTGTCAAAAAGCCACCTCTATATTCAAGCGACACTTGGATTATCAATAAAAGACGCGAAATGAGCAAAAATGCAGTAGAATTTAAGCAATTGAGATAAAAAGCTAGGAAGACGAAGCTGAATATGTACAAAAAACAACTTATCACTATCAATATCAATAGAGAAAAATATAGAAAAAAGAAAGCAGAACTCGTATGGATATATAACTAGAATGGTCGACAAAGACAAAAAAGAAAAGGAAAGGGTAAGTCCAGAAAGCAAAAAAAGGATAAAAGAAATCCAGAATATTAAGAGTACAAGGGTGTTAATATTCTAGTAGATGCAGAACATGACAAGAAACTCAAAGAGGATGTATGCCAGCATCATGCGGGTCTCTTATAGATAAAAAAGTTTTTAGTTGCTTAAATTTTTCACATGCGAAAAAAAAAATATTATATTGTTCGCTGTCTCATTCCTATAAATACAAATATTAATTTCGGAAGAATCATCACTTAATCTAACTTTTAGTAATAATTCCTACTCCAACTCTAAGGCCACCTTCAAGCAGAAAGCAAGAAAAGTATAAAAGAAATCCAGGATATTAAGAGTACAAAAGATCCAATATTACATAGGGAGCCATTCCTATAATTACCAATATTAATTTCAGAAGCATTGCTTAATCTAACCCGTACTAATAATTCCCACTCCAACTCTTAGCCCACCTTCGAGTAACAAAGACATTATTGGATAAGGCAAAAGAAAAATCGCTCTATCTCTCTTGATTTTTGTTTCCGTAGCGAACGGACGTGTTTTTGTTCCTCTGATTGCAATTTCTAATACCTCTCCTAGATATTTTAAACTATACCCATGATACAATTCCAAAACACTCATGATAACATATTATATAAATAATTTCGCATATGTACATGTCTTACAATGTTTTAAAACTACTTCCTTGTGGTATGGTTAAGTTAAATATTTTTTTTTGGGATAAATATTTTATGTAACGTAACTGAACAAAAAAATTAATTTATTTACGTGTGGATTGTGTGTTCCATAAAATATGTGTTGTGTATTAGATTGTAGACGATGTGATGGGGCTCTTATTACTCGGCTATTATTGGTATATTCTTGTTGTTGACTTCTTCGTTTAGTATTGGCAACCAAAGCCATATACATTCTGCTTGGGTTTGCTACCCATTTTTCTTCGTTGGGTAGGATGAGGGCTGCTTCTTGGATTTTTCTCTGATTTATGTCTGTCTTTTATAATTATTGAAATTATTAGTGCATCTTTCCATTATGGTCTCTGCTCGTTGTCCATCCCGTAGGCATATTTGCATATCTGGGATTTCCCTAATGATGTTTTTGTTTTTGATGTATATTTCATCCTCGTTTATTCTGACATCGAGTGGTCTTGCTGTTTCTCCCACTTAAAAATTGTTTCATTCATAGGGTATTTTATAGATGCATTTGTTTTATCTTTCTTATGTGTTGTTGGGTTTGGCTTTGGAGAGGATGTATTGGTTGTTTAGAATGTTTTTGTGAATGTTTTGTGTTTTGAGTGATTTAAATTAAGTACATGTCTTAATCGTACAGATACAGTTTTATCTGTACCACAGTATATACGAAAATTATAGACGTAGTATATATTCTGTATATATTGAAAAGAAACTTGGATATTTTATATTTTATGTAAGGCTTTAATTTGACACGTCCTCAAATAGCTATTAAAGTTTCAGCAGTACATACTTTTGGGTTTGGGAGCAGTACAAGTTTGGAAGTCATAGTAACATAAATTCGTTCTAATCATATTGGTATACTGGTTTATTAAATTTCTCAATGCTCTTAAATTAATAAATTTTAATATAAAATAGTATCTGTTCACAAGAATCTTTACATATTAACGTTGTATTTTGTTGTTTTTCCTAATACATAATTTGGAGTCAAAACCAGTCTGTGGTTAAACTAATACAAGTCTATGTTTTAAATTATTGTTCAGAAATAATTATTAGTAATTATTATTACCTAAAATACCTAACCTAATATTTTATTCTCTTTTTACAGATAAATTTCCTGCTCATCGCTAACTGTAAGTATTTATACAAATTGTTAGTTGGTAAATTCTAATTTTATTACTATTCTATGAAGTATAGCAGGTAAGTATATATGTAATTTTGTTTGACAATATACACTGAGAAACAAGAATAATATATTTAATGGTAAATTGGCGACAATGTGATAAATACAAGTTAAATTGTCAAATACTTATGATCAGAAGCGTGTTTATTATACCTGCATAACTTTATAAGCAAGAGGAGAGACGAATCGGACCCAGAAAATTACAGAGGAATTAATTTATTAAACACAACACTAAAATTAACAACCAAAGTAAAAAAAATAAAATGAATAAAATTATAACAATAACAGAAGAACATCAAGGTTCTAGGTCGAAAAGATCATGCACCGACGTTATATTTATAATGACGCAAGTTACATTAGAATACAACAAATCGGCAAATCTATGTATCGTGGACCTTAAGAAGGCATTTGTACGCACTTTGGACGGTTATCCACTTGTACGCAAAAATCAAAACGAAAGTCGATCCTGTACACCGCTGACATACTCGGGGAATGTTTCTTTGTCCGCCTCCCCGTCTGGTAGTTTGCCATGTAGAGCTTTATCTCTCGATAAGTCTAATTACTAAAGTGTAACCAGCTTTTCCCAGTCTCTTTGGTTTTCATGGACAAACAGAAACAGTTAGTTGTTAATGGTCTGGTTGTATCTTTCGAAGGAACCTGGTCGAAAAGGAGTAGAAGTGGAACCCCATGTCAAAAACGACATTCTCAAAATTCCCAAGCAGGGCGTCACCAACTATGATTGCTTTTTGGTTTGGTAGTGCAACTACTTCTGGCCATTTGAAAAATAGTCTATAGCGACCATCAAATACTTATTTCCTAATATTGCTAAACACTTAGACACAGAAACAGCAGTCTAGACTTGCTACCACTAGAAACACTTAGACTGCACTTAAAGTTTTCAAATGCACTTTCACTATAAAGTTTCCCTAATATTGGTTTGTATCCCTATAATTACAAAACTAATAATTGTTCGGATTGTATCTAAGAGTCTAAACAAAAAGAAATATTAACCGTAACTGAAATTAATTGTTGTCTAAATAATAAAATTGTCAGTGTCTATTCTTTATCTGAACAGATTATGTAGTACGCACATTATTGGTTTATTAAACTTACTGCAACCTTTAAGACAAGACTATTTTAAACAATTTTCAAAGTCTTAATTACTAGTTCATGATAATAAAGTGGGGATTTTTGGCTGCGCTATCAATACTATTTTAAGCTACCGACGTGTAGTTGTCTATAAAATATCCAACTGATTTTTTATTTCCTGTATTCTAGCGTCGTTTTCATAAATAATCGTATAAGTATATCTGCATAATCTTCATAATTTGTTTCACTTTTTACTTACTGCACCCATAAATTTAAGCGTGAAAAATTTTGATATTTTCCGGTTGTGCTTCTAAGATCAAAACCCGCTTGTGAATTATTTATACTTTCAGATTATTAATTATCTCTCGGTAGTCCGTAATTATCAGTTATTAAAAAATCTATCTGTAATTTACCGCTAACTCTGCCATAAATCAGAAATCTTAGCTAAGAGGTATTAGTATTTTAAACGACATAGATCCAAGAAATTATTGCTAAATCCGCCACGAATTTTAATACAGTATGTTGCGTTTAAGTAACTATAATATTGGTCCCTATATAGTGACCCCTAAAAATAATACGAACAAGCTGACAACAATATTAATTTTGGGACCCCAATAAAAATGCAAAAAGTTTGCCATTTTTACCCACGGGCTTCCCCCCTAAAACCCACCTCGTAGGGGGATAAAAACGTAAAAAAGTCGATTTACCAAGAGTTTGTAAGGAAATGGCATTCTACTTAAGAGATTGATCAAATATTTTTATCGAATTCTATAAGCAAATATGTTTAATTGATGCATTTAGTAAATTTAATGCTTTTAATGTTACATAAAATAGCGACATCGCTAAGATTCTTTTACATTAAGCGAGATACATATCAGAACAAGATTTAATGAGATAGACGATTACAAATATTTCCCACACGTCTTAAAACAATTTCTCAATGGAAAATAATAATAATGGCTAAATGATTTGCATCTCTATAGGTATAGAGTACGACATTAATAACCAGAAGCTGATATAATTAGGCCTGGATACATATAATTAAAAGTGATGTATAACTGTGCAGTGCTTGCTGGATGGTGAACTAGTTCTCGCTTATAATGGACTCTTTTTAAGCGTCTGTTACTGACACTAAGTAGTTAAATTCTTTAGGCATGCAAATGGAATATTAAATGATGGTTTATACTAATTTATTATTAGCTATTTTATCGCATTACATTACGAATGTACTCCTTTTTTGTTTTAAGTAACGGGGAACGGTCCACACATGAACTATTTATGACTAACCACAATATATATATATATATATATATATATATATATATATATATATATATATATATATATATACAAAATATATATATACATATATACAGAATATATATATATATATAAATATATACAGGGTGAGATTTTAGTGGGACATCAGTAGATAGTTCCATTATGGTATGGAATATTTGAAAAACTTATTTAAAAAAAATGTATGCAATGATGTTCTTTATCATTGAAAAATATGTGGAATTCTACAGGGTTATTAATAATTACGTGGTATAGCAAACACACAATTTTTTAAATAGGACACCCTATATATTTTTTAAATTTGTATTATTGTCATAATTCGTGATCTTATAGTATTGTGTTCTGCGTTTCTATGAAGAGTATTTAACAAGTTATGACCAGTTTTATTTCAAAATCCCTATGAAATCAAAACTTTGAGTATAAAGAAGTAATATATAAACAATTATTTATTTTATATTGTGAATTAAGCAATATATTAAAGTTTTTATACTATAAATCATTGACAAAAATTTGCATACAGGGTGAACTCCAAAACGAAATTAGGATTTTCCCAATTTTTTTAAGGGATCACCCTATATTTTATTTCTTTTTAAATATTGAATTTATGACACTCTTTTATTTTTATATAGAATTCCCTATACCTAAACTCATTACTTTCATTACAATTCATTTAATTCTTGTAAGTAGAAATAAGTATTGAGTATTGAGTGATAATACAACAAAGTTATTTTTATTCAATAAATAACTAAAAAATATATAAACCACAACAATATGCAGTAAATGGATCAATAAATGTGATATGGAAATATGAAAAATTCCTTAATGAAATACAAGATTTCTAAAATTCCTACAAGATAATATGTTTTGTATAATAATATAACAAGATTATTTTTATTCAATAAATACCTCACACAAAACAGAAAGAAAAACAATATACAATTGATGTAACAATTTTTAAATTGTTATATCAACAGTATTCTAAACCAGAAATTTTTAATAAAACATTCCTAACTGCATTCTGACGCGCAGTTATTAATAAGTAAAATGCCATTTGTGTTAGTTACAAAGATAAAATAGTAAGTTTTAAAAAAATAACAGTTTTCATATTATTAAATCGTAAACGGTAGTCTTCATTGTTAAAAATGAATTTTTCTGTAGAAGATTTAACAGATATGATCTGGATATTAGGAGAAAGTTCGAGAAATTGTTTATTTGCGTCCAGAATATATCACGAGCGATATCCTGAACGGAGGAAGCCAAACGCAAAAACTTAAAAAAAATCAATGGATCGTTTTGTTCACATTGGGTCAGTTGTACCTATATGAAAAAATTGAAAGAACCAAAACTGTTCTAAATGAAGAAATGGAATATGATGTACTGATAGCTACTACTGAAAATCCCCACATCAGCACTCGTGAAATTTCACGTCAACATAACATTAGTCAAACTTCGGCGGCAAAAATCCTTCGTAAACATAAACTGCATCTTTATTGCATACAGGTACATCAAGAATTGACAGGGATCCATTTTAAAAAAATTGAGAAAATAGTAATTTCGTTTTGTAGTTCACCCTGTATACAAATTTTAGTCAATAATTTCAATTAAACTTAATTTAAGAACTACAATACATTGTTTACCTTATTATATAAAATAAATTTTTTATGTATTACCTGTTTATATACATGGTGTTGATTTTATGGGGAGTTCGAAAAAAAAATGGTCATAACTTGTTAAATACTCTATATAGTAATGCAAAGCTAAATAATATAAGAACAAGAATTATGAGAGGAATACAAATATGAAAAAAAATATCGAGTGTCCCATTTAAAAAATTATATGTTTACTTGGTTATTAATCACCCTGTAGAATTTCACCTGTTTTCCAAATATGGAGAAGAGCATTGCCTACATTTTTTCTAAATAAATTTTTTGGATATCTTGTACCACAATAAAATTGTCCGTTGAGTTCACCACTCAAAAGAGGGAAAACCCACCCTGATATTTGGAAACATTTATAGGATTTTGTGAAAATGCTAAAACAGGTCGATTTTTATTCTAAAGGAGTCATAATTTTAACAATACAGATATCTATAATTTGTCACCCCCCTCCCTTCGATACCATAAATCCTTAATTTTAAATATATTATACCATGTGTGGAACATCTAGGCATGTATTTTTACCCCATAGTAAAAAGTCTAGGGAACATGCAACGCGAGATATTTTTGTCAACTTTTAATAGAATGAAAAATTTTTTCTGTAACTGTAGTATCCATATAACGCTTTGTATAAGAATGCTTAGATGGTATATTTTCTCCACCCTTTTGTATGGGGTTGAGGCCTGGACTATGAACTATGAAGGAATATAATGCAGGGCAAAATCAAAGGCAATAAAATGATTATTGTCAGAATGTTTTCCAATCTCCGATAGGAGCGGAACTTAATTAATCTGAGATTAAGTGTCGTAACTTAATTTAACAAGAATAATAATAATTTTATTGTGGTTGTACAACTGTTTTTACAACATTAGCTTCTCTGGTATGCTCGTGTTTTAAATTTTTTATACAGATGCTGTCGACATAATGGCACAAAGTTATTTCAACGACTAAACTATCAGAGTTATTGCTAATCTCGTTAAAACGAATAACTGTTAGGTAACCATAAATGTTTCCTTGTTTGAAATATATTTTGAAGTAATGACAAGAAAAAGTCAATTAATTAAAATAGTTGGCAATAAGTTTAAAACTACCTACACCATTCCAACCACAACTCGGAAGAGGAAAAATTAATATACGCCAATACTGAATTAAACGGTGCAATATTTCAGTCTCTCCATATTTGACTAAAGAGGCAATTATAACCTTTCCCCCGCTAAAATAGATACCATCTTCTCGATATATACGAGCAATTAAATTACTGTCACTTCGTAATGGTTCCGTGACAATATGGAATACAAATATTTCATCGATGGAGATGAGATAATTTCATTAGAATTAAAAGATAGGTAATTTCTTCGTGATAGTATAGTCATTGGGCCGAATACATTTCCTGAAATATGATATGAGAACGACCCATTTTGTGGGTGAATGTCTGGGGTCAAGAAATATTATTTGATACACGATATACCATCGGTAACTGTTCTCGCTGAGAAATTTTATGACTGTATTTTGTCTTTATTGCTAGTGTTTAATACACGCTAACCTAAATTCGATATAATATTATTGTTTATTAACTACGCAAGTCAAAAAAAGATACACCTTACTTATTAATATTCCAGTTACAGTGAAACTTCTCCATAACGGACAACAAAAGGGGAAAATAGTCGGAACTCTCCTCTCCACTCTCCTTGTCGGAAACATTGGACACCCGTTTATTTTCTTTAAAATCACTAACACAACTCGCCAAGTTTACTTCAGGATTTTCCGTCGATAGGGCTTTATCAATCTCTAGGTAGTTTAAAAAATTGTTAACCTCATGAATTTCGCAAAAGGTTGACAATGGCAAATCATCTTACGGTCTTATAGATCCAGATTTTCCACAATTTCTTCTCAATTATTATCGTTTCTTAAAAAATCGCACCTAATAAAAAACTTTTCAGTTGTATTGGTTAAAACGTCTCTCTATGCTGCCACAAGCGTAATTAATCATTAGCAATTGTTATGGTCTTCTCTTGTCCTACCGTTGATAAAAAACATTCTATAGATGATAAAATTCTTCTCATCAAAAACTTTCTATACAGGAATTTAAAGTTTTTAATTATTCCCTGGTCTATGGGTTGACAATGTGCTGTAGTATTAGGTGGCAAGAATATTATCGATATATTGGATAACTGAATATCCGAATGGGATGTTGCGTTGTCTAAGAATAAAAAAACTTCTGTCAAATTTGTGCAGCTAATGTCTCACGATATATCTGGTCATTAAGGCCTTCTTGTTGTACTGCCAGTCAAATAATACCTAACCTAACCTAACCTAACCTAACCTAATCTAACCTAACCTAACCTAACCTAACCTAACCTAACCTAACCTAACCTAACCTAACCTAACCTAACCTAAAGGTCAGCCTTTCCTTAGCAGATTTATCCCCAGTGCACTTTTCATTTTGTAATGTAAAAGTTTTACTTGGTAAAGCTCGATAATACAGACCAGTCTCGTTAGCGTTATAAATGTCTTCAGGTAAATAGCTAATTAATAAATTTGGCAGTTTTCTTTGCCACTCTAAGACGTCGTCAAGGTTAACATTTGCAGCTTCTTCAGAAATTGCTCTAAATTTATTATTATGTATAAAATTACAATAATTTCTTTAAAAAATTGAAGGCAAATTTTGTCCAGAGTCGTTGTAAAGACAGCTGGTTGTCCGGAGGTGTCCTCCTATTTACTTAAATGTGAAATGTTTGATGTTAAGTTGGAAAGCATCAAAATTGGTCTTAAAATTAATAAAGGTAATTCGACAATAATAGTGATCAATAGATTCAACACTATTAAACTGAGTAACCATTTGGAGAAATACCAAATAGTAGACGGCTTCAACTATCTCGAATCGAATCTAGTATAATTAACGATACAAAATAATATAAAGCAGAAGTTCGAAGACGCATTGGTACGGCAAAATTGCCAAAAGTCACCTAACTAAACTTTGGAAAGATTTATCTCTTAAAAAATTAAAATGTGATTGATGAGTGCACTTGTAGGTATAACCATACCAATTTTTTGCAATTGGATGGATCTCATTGAAACTTTTTGCATTTTGTACCAGGACGGTACAAATATCCTGGAGTCCTTGGGAAATTCCATACAAAATCAGTTAAAATTCGATAACCATGGCTTTATGGGTCACTGGACACAAGTATCATGGTGTAAGGTTACGCAGTAAGTAGAATTTATTTATTAAATACTAAAATAAAAGACATAAACTTACAACTTCAGTAATTTTGAAAATTAGTGTAAGAAGACTGTTGGTAATGGAACTTCCTTTATTATCTAAATCATCAAAAAATTTTAATATTATAAAACTGAATCGTCTTCTAACATGTAAACAATAAATAAAATTGTTTCATAAAACTAAATAAAAAACGTACTCAAATTTATACATTACTACTATTGATTTATTTATAATAAATATTAAAAATATTTAGCGAACAGAACGAAAAAAAACGTGTTTTACAACGTGAAAAGTCACATGGTAGCGACTAAAATTTAAAAGGCGGAAGCAGCACGACTGTTGGATAGATAGTAGTACTTTCACAATACTACCAACTGCATTGAAAGCATAAAATTTTAAAAATAATGTTCAGAATAATTTTTTTTATATTTGTTTAAATTTTTTTTAGGCATACAAAATAATTCAAAATATTTCATTAACTTCGATTTTCTTAAAAGGATACTTTTTAAAAAGAAAAAAATAAGTTTTTCCCATGCTTTTCGGCCGCTAGTGTAAACTGTGAGCTCTTAGTGACAAGAAGTAACTCAAAGCGGTAGAACATCGTTTTCAGTCGTTAGATTAGTGCACTGTGAAAAGCAATACTTTTTTTCACATTTTTTTTTCAATACACACAATACTTTATGTAGAACATCGTCTCACTCGTTAGAGGTAACGCCTCAAACAGTGCTCTATTAGAAGCAACTTTGTTGTCGGACTTTTCTGTCAATTAATATAATACTTGTAGAAAGTATATCGTTTCAGTTGATGCAAGCAACACATCAAATAGTGCTCTGTGAGAAGCGAAGTTAACCACTTGGTTAACTGATTTGTTAGAAATATTCTATAAAGCTTATGAAAATAATGTGGGTACTTCGAGAATGATTAACAATAAAATATTATTACGATTACCAATGAATTAGTGTTCAAGACACCCAATTATGAGTTTGGACTGACTTTGTATCTAATTTCCATAAAACTTCAAGAGACGAGGCCCGTCCTGCACACCAGGTGGCTCGAAGACCATAGCGGTTATAATATTCGTATTAAGCTACCCCAAAAATTTCCGAGTTGTAATCTTAAAATCACTTCCTTTAATCATTTTCGAATTACAAATTTATCATTTTTTATCATTTAGAAGCGCAATTTTTAAAATGCATTTTTCTTGTTCAATAATGCAATTTTCATTTCGACATCATCATTTTAGTTCCCACTATTACAAATCGCATGCAACAAGTTTAACTGAGATCCATTCAGCTGCAAAAAATGTTTACTACTTTATTGCCTTGCCTAAAGCCTTTATTATCTGCTGTTAGATAATACAGCAAATATCTGCTTGGATTTAGGAACCGTGGGTGCGGCAAGGTTAAAACTCTGAGTGGGCCAATGTTCTGTCTTTCGATTAAGCTAGCCGTTTTTGTTTTTATTTATGTAGTACAAGGCATTAAATAAATCATTCTTGAATTTAAAAGTCTGATGATGGTATTTAAAACTTATTTTAAAAAGTAAGACACTTATGCATTTTTTATTAATTATGCTTGGAAATAATACAAAATGTATAAGTTGTTTCTAAAATAATTAACAAAAATGTGTGTAACATTCATGAGCGGTTCTAACCTTCGTTAAAATAATGCATACTACCATGGGAATCCACTCCGGATCTGTTACCAACATCATTAATAAACAGAGATCAATAATTAATACCGCGTAACCAGTAGCCGTGTCATCTGTCTGATTGTTACAAATGTAATACCTAGTTCGATTAATGAATGTAATGGTGTCAAATAGATAATTTAAGTGTAACTGTTGCGGAGCAGATAGTACAGAAATACTTATCACAAATCTTACAAAGAAAATTACGGCTGGTATACTTCCTCGTGATATGCCGCTGACACAGTAAGAAAACAATTATTATGCTGGTTTTGTTTTTAGTTTCTACCCTAGTTACATTTGAAATAATAACACTCTTTGATATTAATGGTATCCTTGTTGGTAGTTTTATAGAACTATACGAAGATTATGATGCGAAAATGTGTCTCATAACATAGCTATTTACGATCTACAATTCATTATCAATAATTAGTTATGAATTTTTGAACATAGCAATGCATTAATGCAGCGATAGAAGAATAATGAATTAAATGTGCAAACCACAAGCTTTTAAACCAAAATGATTATGCAATACCAACCTAATATCATTGAAGCAAAAAGTTAAAATCTCAAGATTTCTACTTTTTCGAAACAAAAATTCAAATTTGTTCGTTCATTAGATTGGTCATCAGGAACTGATTTAGGATCTTCACTAGTTGCCTCTTCTTCTCGATTTATTTGTAAATCTATTTAAGTAATAGAAATATCCAGCTCATGATCACACTTTTCTTGAAAACCTGACGTGCTGGAAAAACTTATGTACAGATTCGTAATTAGCACATCCGATTTACTATAGTACACCTATTAAACTTAAAACACTTTTTCATAGAAAAAAAATTTAGGCCTGTGAAATTAATTCGTTTTTCAGTATCAATTATCGTGTCAAAACTACATGTTATTTATGATATTAATAACAATATAAGAAAATATTTTAATGAAATTATGCCTTTGCCTATAATTATTAAGAATTAAAAGCTGGGGTACCAGTTTTATAACCTAGGGACAGAAAAATCCTAGTTGACGATGACATTACCATATTGTGAGGCGTTGCTGGCAAAATTACTCGAATCGATTAGGTCGGCGTTAATGCATTAATAAATAACAGCGATTACTTGGTCATAAAATCATGTCGAAAAGTGATATCCACCTTTTAAGTGACACCGTGCATACTAATATGAGCCTGGAATAAAACACTACCTAAGTGGCGTGGGATTCTACACGCGATTGATTAGTTTTAGGAGAATTGTGTGGGTGTGTGCAGTATGCTAAAAGTAAATTACATGATGCTCATTACACAAATAAGTTACTGCTCTAACGGAACTATGAAACATTTGATAACAGTAAAAACAACAAAATAACTAAAATATGGTCAAGTTGACATATTTACAGAAATTTTAGATTAGCTTGTTCCGCTATTCAGCTATATCACAATTACTAATTACATTAAACACTTTAACATTATCACTTCAATAGAAATGGTTTGTGGAATATTTCGGCGACGAAGGGAGAATTCTGGATAAATTCGCTTAAGCACAGAGCCGCAATCAGGGGTATTTGACACAATAATAATTTTTATCATTGTATAAATAATTGTTTAACTGAGTGGCATTATCCTCTAGTATATAGGAATAACTTAAAATAATTTGTATAAACCAGAAAAATATCCGATATGGTCTACTGTCTGTATCTGGCATATATTTATTATATACCAGGCAAAAAGGTAAGAACATTTTAAAAAGTAACCGATTAGACAATAGTACAAGAATAAAAACCTGACTTAAATTATACAAAATACTAACAGACAATTAGGAAATTAACATGATGTGGAAACAATAACTTAAAAGGATATATCTCGATAATTAAATAACAAATCTAGCAATCCAACAGTTCAGCACTTGTTTAAGGCCAACTGTAATGATATAGGAAGTAAGAAATGACTTTAAAAATTTAATAAAGCCACAACCATACTGGCTATTTAACAAAATACATGATTGAATGCTCTAACCACAGAAGAGTTACGCTTCTAAATGCAGCGTATAAAATATTTTCCACCGTATGGTACCATAAGCAGAACGGATAGTAGAAAAATATCAGGCTGGTTTCAGAGGTGATGAATCGACAATTCATGAGATTGCAACCCTGAAACAAATTTTAGAAAAAACAATGGAATATGGCATTGATACTCATCACATATTTATAGACTACAAAGCAGCCTACGACTCTGTAAATAAAAGAGAAATGTTCAAAGCAAAGAAAGAGCTAGAAATACCAAATCAGTCAGTAAATTTAACAAAACTTACTCTTGAAAAAGTTGAAGGTAGAGTACAAATTCAGTGGGACTTGTCTAAACCTTTTAAAACAAATAACGAGCTTCACCAAGGAGACCCTCTCTCCTGTATACTGTTCAATCTGGCTCTGAAAAAAGTAATACGTAAGTCACATATCACAACTATTGGTTTAATATATATTTTTCCAGTTTACTCAAAATCTATATTGAAGTCAATCGACAAATCTATGGATCAACAACTTAAGAAATATAAATCACAAGATATTTAATACTCCAAGCTTGTGTTTTATCTCCTACATTATTCAATATCTGTATATAGGAGATATAGATAGTGATTTAAAACCAACTATCAGTGTAACTTACAAATACCATACGTTATGTCGACGTTACTTTCATCCTCGAGAATAAGTTGGAGAATTTACAATAACTTCTGACCGATCATCTGCTTCTTCTTAAGTGTCTTATACGTAACCTCCTGTAGATCAACGTCTCGACGGCTTCAATCTTCTTTTCTGTGGCTTGCGTCAGTGTCCAGGCTTCAACTCCATATAGTAACACTGGAATAATGTAGCACCTCACTATCCGCACCTTAGTTCCCAAACTGAGATCATTGCAGCACAGCAAGGATCTCAACTTGATAAATGTAGACCGTGCCATTTCAATTCTGGATCTAATCTCTTGAGCGTAGTCCTATTGTTAGTTGAGATTAATTCCAAGATAAGTAAATCTGTCGACTCTCTGGATCTCTTCGCTACCTGCCATTAGTGCCCCGTGATCTAAATTTGCACAGCTGACAACCATAAATTTAGTTTTCTTAGTATTAACGTCTAGTCCGTATGTTACGCTCACAATTCCTACTCGGTCTAGTAAGGCATATAGATCATTTAGGCTGGTTGCTAGTAACACAGTGTCATCGGCGTAGCGGATATTATTGATTTATTCACCGTTCCTCGGATTCGCATCTCTAGGTGTGTGAGGGCTTCAGTAAAAATTTCCTCAGAGTATATATTGAAAAGAGTCGGCGAGAGTTCACAGCCTTGCCTTACTCCTCGCATGATCTTCACTTGGTCGGTCAGCTTGTCTTCGACCCTGACTTGTGCACGCTGGTTCCAGTATAAATTCATGATGATCCGAATGTCCTTCTTATTAAATCCTACTCTTTGTAGGACGTCGACTATCTTCTGAAGCTGACAACGGTTAAATGTCTTGGCGTAGTCAATAAAACAAATATAAACATCACAACTGACATCGCGGCATCGCTGAAGTAGGACTTGTAAGGTGAAAAGTGCTTCACGTGTACCCATGGAATTGCGGAATCCAAATTGCATTTTCTTCGCATTTCTTGTAAATCCTGACATTACGATTTTAAGAAAAATCTTTAGTGCATGACTCATAAGGTTGATAGTTCGGAAATCTTCGCACATTTTCGCAGGTTCTGACTTATACCAGATAATAATCAATAATAATAACATAAAGTTTATGCTGAAAACAAACACATTGGAAGCATATAAATGACCTAAATAAATGATTATCTACATAGTGATGTAAAAATAAAAATAGGAATATCAATTGTAAGATCAGCAATGGTTAAAGTCCAAAAATACTTATGCCTGAAGGAGATTTCTCTAAGAATGGCAGACAGCGATGACAAACGAGGAAGTGTTATAGAGAGCTAGAACCGAACCGAACGTGAACTTTCACAAATATTGAAACAATGAATAGTTTTCTATTTGGGACATATAATGAGATAGAATTTAAAAAAGCCCAAGAAGAAAGCGATATTTATAGCTGCGAAATATAATAGCTTGGTGCGAAATTCAAGATGCAGTAAAAATTTTTAAACTTACTGGAGAGGTAAAATATCGAATAAATGACAAATTATTGTCCAAATTCTAAAATCGTTTGATACCTAAAAAAAAGAGGAGTTTATTAACACGTAAAGCTCTTATAGGACTATATTAGACTAGATATCCAATGAGTTATTTTCAATAAAATATCCCGTCGATAGTTTTATATTATCTGATTAAAAGAAAGAACAGTGAAGATTTGATTTCGCGTTTAGTGCCTCTGTATCTTCGCTTATACGTATTTCATCCTAGCGGGTATCATCAGAGCGACTAGTACAGAAGCTCTTAACGTGAAAACAAATGTTTTCCATCAAAAAAAGCAACAAAAATTGGCTTCAATTTGGACGCTATAGCGACATCTGATAATAATAAATCACGAAACGAAATCCGAAGATTTCTATTGACGGAACCAAAATTCAGATGTTTTATTTAATCTGTGCCTTTTATAAATTTGCATGGCAAAACAGACGATACTAAAGATGTAAGAGAGATATGGAGGATCCAAAACTTGCATCCCACGTTAGATAGGACGTAATTATTGGTAGATTTTCATTTATTTATTATTTCCTTGCCAATTCCGTAAAATAGGAAATTCTTTTATAAGCAATCTTACCAATTTTACATGTCGCTTTTGAGGTTGCCCCAATATATACTTTCAAAGTTTGATAATTATGTATCACTTCCAAATGATGTGTATTATTTATAAATCGTATAAAATTCTTACCTATATAAAGAGAGTGATTATTTCATATGATACTCAATATTATATCATATCAAAAACGAAAAGAAATTATCTGAAGTACTCCATAAGCGACATTTCTAATGTTTCTTAAATACCTTCCGTAGTTGAATATATTTACATCTGTTAAAACGAATTACCTATTACAAAACTGACACAGGTTGTGACTATTAACCGTAAGAGGTTAATGTTCACTCTCACTTTTTATTATTGCTCTTGATGGAGATGCAAATAATTCTAGGTCATTGCCAAGTTCACTTTCACGCACAAGTGCTAGCTAGCTTATATCATACTCTTCCTTTGTGTCTATTTATATAACAGTTTAGCTGTAAGAGACTGTATATAATAAGATATTACAACTGGATAAAGAAGTCAAATATTGTTATAAAATAAAGATATACAGGAAAAATTAATTTGTACAAAAATATCTAAAATATGGAAAAATCAGTTTAAGTTTATGCAAGGCAGATTTATAATAGATCCAATTTTCATAAATAATAAAGCTTATGTGCTATTCATTGATCTTGAGGAAGCCTGTGATAAGAGTTCTTCCAGAGTATCTATGGCGGGCGCTTGATAATGAAGAAGTTTTCGGTGAATATATAAACATTGTGAGAAACATATATGAGAAAGTAACAATTAGTGTTAGCACAGGTTAAGAAATACCTAAATTAAGAGTGTCCCAGGGCTCGGTGTTTCATAGCAATGGCAATCTATACTTTGCACATGGCTGCTTTGAAAAGAGTTGTGGCTGCTGTGTTGAACTACGTACGTAGATTTTTCAGTCAGGAAATCCTTTGCCTTTCTGGTTCATTCTTCCTCTACTCTTTCCTATAAAATTAGTCCTAGCAATCCATATATTTTCTTGTTCTTCATGAATAAGGTATTCAATTTTAGCTGTTTATTGTAGTTAGCTTGGTTTTCGGCCCTTATTCATCCTCATTAAAGTTTCATCCACAATTATAAAGCAATTATTTATATTTGGAAACTATAAATACAGTGGCGGTGAAGACAACCTCTTGATGTAAGTTTAAAACTTTGTAGGACTAAAACAGAGTGTTAGACTGTGCTACCGAGTGTGCTGATACAGTAAAGTTAGGCCAAGAAAAATTTAATGAAGTAAGGCGACCATAAGACCAGCTGTGATTTATAAAACTGACTGTTAGGTAGCTAAAATAACAGAGAAACGACGAATGGATCTAGCAGAAATAAGAGTGCTGGCGTAATAAACCCATTCGAACATATAAAACTATTAAAAAATATTTCTATAAGTTTAAGTTTACTTAAACAGAATATGACTCTGTAAACAGGAATACACTGTGGAAGGTAATGGTGGAATTGAAATACCCAGAAAGTTGGTAGGATAAGCCAAGATTTCCGTGCAGAATTCATATGCAGATATCAGAATTCGCAGCAGTACATGAGTTGCAAATCGAAACAGGTCTACGACAATATGATCCACGTTCCCCTCTATTAGGCAACTTTGCTTTACAACACGTAGTTAGAAAAGCCCAACTAGAAATAAGAAATATTTTCGCTGTCCATATACTGTTCGTTTTACTGACGATGTAGACACAATTGCACGATCCACCAGAGATACAAAAGAAATTTTTACCGTTTTTAAAAGCGGGGCCAGGAAATATAAGGATAAAGTCAACAAAGATACAACGAAGATTAAGAATTAGACAAAATATTTTGATATATGACTACAATTTTGAAGTTGTCAAAGAATTAAAATACTTGGAAGCAATGATAGCAGCCAGAAACAGTTATGAAAAAGATGTAGTAGCTAGACTCATGTCAGAAAATAGAGAGTAATATTCCGTAGCGAGGCTACTTAAAACAAAATTACTCTCAAAAATAGCTAGAACAAAGGTGTATATAAATATATAAATTGCTCTATAATAACGTATAAAAGTGAGATTTGGACACGAGCCAGCGTAAAGCAACAAAATTAATAATCTTATAACTAAAGATTCATAATATTTTTGGGCCTTCTAGAGACAAGATAGCAGGAGAATAGAGGAGACATAACCAGGAACTCTAAGTACTTTATTGAGACAAAAACACAGTCAGTTGGTAGCTCAAGAAAAAAATGCAAGAATGCAGTAACGATTCAGTGATAATCGTAAGATGGAGGTGTAATAAAGAAGATTACTGTAGAAAAGCAACAGTGAAGGAAAATCGTTAACGCGGCCAAGACTCACTTAGAGTTTTAAAGCGAAGAAACAAGAAGGATAACATCGCAAAACGTCTAAATATGTAAATAACAATAATTTTAATGTCTGAAGTGCATAACAGCTATATATAATACAAAAACAGAACCCTCAAAAACCAGGTAGAGTTGCTTAAGTAGCAGAGCGAGTCAGTTTTGACGCCTTTATAATTCATCAAAAAATTACTTTACTTACCTATATAGCACTCTCCAAATCCGTCAAAAATGTAGCCCGCTTGTAGCATAAGAAAAATTGTAAATAAATAATAAACCACATTTTTGATGTGGATGGCGCAGGGTTTCCCAATGAAAACAAATCTCCTATTAGACCACCAAGGCGCAAAAATAAATCGAAGATGTCTTTTTCATCTGAAGCTTAAACAGAAGAAACAACATCTAACAACAAAATAAACTTTGACCCAAATTCTTTTACTTGTGCAATACAAAACATCTTAAATTTCTCCATAACCGAGAATAATTTTTTAGACGTAGAATCGGAAATGACGTTCCGATTCGGAAATGAGTGAATATGAAGAAGATAACTATGTCAAAGATCAAAATTATAAAAATGCAACAGATAAAAATAAGCTGCAAAATATATGGAAGAAATTGTCCGCGAATTGGGAGGAACGACTATTGAGAAGAAGAACGGAGATAATTGCGAAGATATAGAAAATTTCAAACCGGTTGATATTAACGTTAATGTCTAAAAATACAGTTTAGAGAGTTACAAAAGTCAGTTGGGGAATGCGGGACCATCTAGTAATATGCTGGGACCTATGAGGTTCCATTTTGATCCCAAGGATAACATTACCATGAATTAAAAAAAGAAGTTATAATTCGATTTGGAGAAAAAGACCGTATAATTTTATACCCTTAAATTTTTACAAACAATTGTAAGTTTATAGTACCTAAAACATCCTTGTCTACACCAGCAGTAAAGAAGTTTTGGTTATCACATATTTGTTTGGAACCCTTGAACATCCGGAATTAACACATCTTCATTATCTGGTTGTTTATCACAGTTTTTTATATTGGTATATTCTTTCTCATTAAATAAATTATCATACATTCGGAAAGCCTTTTAAATCGTAAGTGTCTAAGATATTTTTAAATTACAGGAAAGAATTCTCATATTTGTATCCAGCACTCTATGGTTGTATATTCTTTGATGAGACATTCTTCATGTTTATTCTATTGTGTAAGTACTAGTATTATTTACATGTTTCACAGATAAATATTGACGCATAGATAGGTGATTTGTTCCATATGAACTGATTAAGTAAGAGCAAGTACACAAATTTTTATAAGATAAAAACCAATATCTACCAAAGAAATACCAGGGACAATATCAACAAAGTCATATATTTCAATTGATGTTTACTTAAAAGTCAATTCGTGCTGGAAGTGTTATTTTATTTGTTACCTTAATAAGAAGTAGACAGAATTTTACACATTCTCGCCAAAAGATTTCTTTCATGATGTTTTGAATTTCCGTAAATTAAATTACCTTAAAATTGGTAGTAGTATGCCTGATCTAAAGATAGAACACAACTTTTAACTTCTGTTTTTTATATATTCCATTTGGTTGAGCCTAATATTTTGACCGTAACTTTCGGGAGCCGTCTCGGCTACTTAGTGCTGCATCATGCATAAACAACGACGAATCATTGTTCACTTCACCATTCTTCGGTTGTGTATAAGGTGGTTTCAAGCTCTGCAAGTCATTATTTTATATCACGCGTATCGAATGTTACTATTTTGTTTTGTAGAATAAACTTTTACACAGGCAGGAAGTGGCTTTTTTAGACATTAGAAAATAACGCTAATCCTTGGTTCTTGTATGAAAAGTAAAGTGCAGTTGATTGGCGAAGTATGAAAGAATTTTAATTTATATAATTGGATATAAGACTATTCCGTGCTACAACCAGTGTTATCGACGTATTCCACTAAGTAAAAATATATCAGATTATTACGTAGAAAATATTTTCAATATAATTCTTAGATACAATAGCTTTAGTACAGGAAGTTTATATTTTCACAAGTTGTATCCACCGCGCCGTTTTAAGACTATGAGCTTAAGATCTATGCTTTACTTAGGACGGACTGGGTGACAAAGTTCTAATTCCTGTGACGATGCGTCCCAATGGCTAATAGGAAATCTTTTATCGGTAGATTCGTTAGTTGAACATCACTCACAACCTACACCATGCTCGAACAATCGGAAAATGATCAGACAGTTGCACCAAAACTGGCGCATCGTACAGTGAGGTTTGTTCTACTGACTACTTGGCTCACCATTTCTAATGTATATCACCATCATACTCATCTTTTATTTTCAAAATTGTAAAATTTAAATTAATTGTAAAATTTGTATAAGGATTGCCTAAAAACTTAAAAGGTTAGGAAGAAAGTACTATTGCAAGTTTTGTTGCTACAAAACTCATGTACCATAAAGAACCCTACAAAAACAACAGAGACAACTGTTGTGGTTAAGGATAAAATATCTTTTTATGTGAGTGACCAGTACGCAGGGATTTGGTTCTGTTAAGATTTTGTGAGACCAAAGGCCCTAAGAGATACAAGAGCATAAGAAGATTTTCAAATACTAGAACATCTTTGAGTGAAAGCAAACAACGCTACAGGATAATGTGCCCCTCCATCGAACTTTCTATGTAAAACTATGGACTTGCTTATAATTAAGAAACATTTATGACAAAAATATCTTCTGTAAAGGATTTTCAATAATTACTATATAATATATTATATATTAATAAAGTTATAGTTGAGTTATTAATAGCCCAAATAGCTCAAAAGCAAATATTTACAAGACTATTATCCACCAACTGAGACTACGATTCAATCCTGAAGATGTTGTTTGATCAGTTCTTATCATGCCGTAACAAGTGACTTATGTGAAACCGAACTAAGACCGTTTCACTTCTGTATCGTTTACTGTTTGGAACCACATTCTCTTTGGGTGAATCTAATCACATCTAAATGTTGCTGGAATTCTGGATATATATGTTCCTACCAATACTATTGTCGGAACCGTACTTTTTTCCCTATTTGGTTCTCTTCGACAAACACCTAACTATACCCTGATTGGATAGTCAACTAGTCTGAGGTTTTCATTGTATTGTCTGCACTTTTTCTTGGATATTGGATATAACATCATCGCTCTAACGTAGGGCTTGTAAAACTGGCTTTTCTTAGCCTTTTATAAAGAGCTGGTCCTGAAGATATAGGGTTGGATTAATCTCTTCGCCAATGATGCTTTTTTTATTATATTTCTATTTTTTCTATTTTTTTATATTTCTTTTCTGGGTACTGGCGTTTTTTGTGTTAAGATGATGAACGGGGTCTTCTCCGGTTTGATTTTACATTTATTGTTGTATTCTGCTAAGCTCTGCAGATGGTTTTCTAGTCTCTCGATTATTCTTTAATTTTTCTTAGCTACTGTGTAGATTTCTCTGTTGTCTGCGTAGATAGAGCGATGACTTGAAAACCCTCATATTTACACACTGAATGTCTGAATTGTTAGTAGATATTGAAGGCTTTTCAAGTCAATCGGCCAATGGGAGGGTGTCGTCATTAATTGGTCAGCGACTAAGGGCGTGTAATGAAAGCATATAGATTTTTATTAGAATTCAAAGAATTTGAATATTTATATATTTGTTTGTTTTATGAGCTAAATATACTTGTTTTATGCGTTGCAGTACAGATAGCAAATCGGTGATTAGCAAAAGATTGTAATTTTGTATATTTGTGGCAAAATTTTGGTCCATTTTCGGTTCTTGATGTGGCCTTAAAAATCCTAATATGAACAAGATATCTCGATAGCATATTTGATTTATATGAGCCTTCCTTGGCAGTTGACTGTCGAATGCCAACACTAGGAAGTCAGTTAAATCGACTAGTTTTATGTTACTAGTAAAATAATACGGTCTAATAAAGTAGATCTTTTCGGTTAAAAAAAACCCACTTTGTTGGGAACATTTTTTCAGTTGACAAAAAAAACATTTTATTGCGACATTTAAAAGCAGTATCAACAAATCGACGATGGAACAATCTAATAAAATCACCCGGAAGATCCTCACTAGAGGACAAGGCCGTGAGAACTTTCACTGGTACAGTTACAGTAACGTCTTCGTCATTATCCATTCCCGTAGTGAATGGATAAATGTGCAACGTTTATGAATCCTTCCATTGTTTCATAATTATTGCTAAAAGTGCTGTTTATTTGCAGGTACAAAAGGCAGTTCCGTATATTTGAGATCGGATTTCGTGCTTTTGGATTAACACGAATAGTAAAGAATGACTGAAATAATTATTAAGAGCGGTTGATAATAAAAAATGTTAATTGTCAGAGACTTTGTGTAGACTTATACGTAATTTTGTACTAAACGAAAGACTATAAAAAATGTTTAGTTATGTTGGCATATTTTTGTATATTTTTTGTCCTTCTAAAAGATTTCTAAAAGCAATATATTGTCTAGTCTTAATATAAGTAGTTATTGCTATACACAGTAGTTTTTAAACGTTTATCGTGACACAATTGACAACAATGAAGTGTGTTTTTGATGACTTTCTGACAATTATGGAGAGTGACTTATATGAAGGAGTAAGTCAGTGTTTAAATATCCCTCACAATCATAGTAAATTTTTTATTTTATTTCTGGTCTCTCTTATGGGACAAATATCTCTCAAACATTACATCTTTTCTTAGATTTACATAATTATCAAAAGCTTTAACTATAATTCTTTGTATTTTTTTCCTTCTACAAAGAGGCTCAACTCCGGTCTCATCGATCTTCAGCTGTGTCAGCTTTGTTCAAGCAAGGTGTTTCTGAACAAGAGGTAATTAAATTAACGGGTCACTCAAACGCAAGCTCTCTAAAACCATATCTGCAGCTGGATTCCAGTCACCACCAGAAGTTGATCGAAAATCTCAGAACAATAAATGAGGCTGGACCTTCGAGTTCCCAAATGATACAGGTCAATAATACACAAAATCATGCTTTGGTAGAAAAAAAAGGGCAAACTACTATAGCTTATAATAATTGTACACTTGATATTTTTAACAAATAAATAAAGATTATGTTTCGTTGATATGGTGCATTAATTGTCTCGTAAAATAGTCTTGTCAAATATCATTCGAGAGAAAATTATTTACCGACAAAATTTTCTTCTGGTTTTATGCAGATTTGTTGCCTTTTGACAATTTTCGCTTATAAAATTTTGACAAATACACTAGACTGTCGTCTCGTGATTTAACTGTCAAAATAAAATTCCCAGGCAACAAACTTTCATACCAGTCGAAAATATTGCCGGCAAAATGTCTCTCTTAAGATATTATATACGAAAATGAACGAAAGATGACGATTTTCAAGGCTTAAAAACATATTTAAAAAATGTGTAAAGATGTATTTTGGACTTTGGACTTTTTAGTTGTAAATGCAACCCGATCGCCATTTGCTATAAAAATCCTTCCTCATTAATAAATAAAAAAATATATTTTAGAACAAAACATGGCAAAAAGTTTTATCAAAACCGGATAGACGAAGGTTTATTGAATTTATGTATAAAAATATTATTTTTTACTTGTTTTTTTTTTTAAAAATATTCAGTATTCGTTTTTTTTTAGTAAATTAATTACAGTCACGACAAAATTATATCGGGCACCTCTTCTTTTTTATAATTTTTAACATACTAAATTACATATCAAATAATTTTTATGCTTTAAACAGATCAATGCAGGTCGACCTTATATTGGATCCTCCACTATAAGAATACATTTTAAAAACGCACATTTTGATATTTTAGTTGGAAAAAGTATAATAATTACATGTATTAAAAATGTCTGTTACGAAGTCTGCGGATGAAAATGGGCAGCTATTACCACTAAGTCCTCCTAGAAAAAGAGCTAAAAAGTATCACATAAGGAAATATTGGTTAATACATATAAATTTAAATTACAAGATAATCCTACTTTAGCGTTAACGGACATTTAACAGAAGGTTGCAGATACAGTTGGAGTTTGTTCGAAAAGTATTTTTAATGTCTTTAAAAAGTATAAAAGTACCCACAAATGATATGCACCTAAAACAAGTCTAAATCATTCAAAATCAATAGATTCTGTAGATGATTTTGATAAGTAAGCTATAAGAAGAAAGGTTCATCAATATGTCTTCCGTAATGAAGTTTTTTCATTTGACAAAGTCCTAAGAGATGTTAATAATGATAATGACTTACCAGATTTTAAGAGAACCATGTTTCACATACTCTTACGAAAATTAAATTTTAAATTTCAAAAACGTGGAAGAAACAGTTTGCTGTTCGACAAAAGTGAAATTGTGCTATGGCGAAGAGATTATTCGCAAAAAGAGCAATTTGCAAGACAATATAGAGCTGAAAATAGAACAATTAAATACTTGGACTAAACATGGATAAATGCTGGCAGTGCAAAATCAAAAGTTTTTGTGGATGATTCTGTGATTTTTGCAAGACGTGCATTTTTGGATTTGCTGTAGATTAAAAAAGTCTTAAAAAATCCCTCAGGTAATACAAATTAAAATAAACTTTGAATATTTTTATTATTATCTTTAACATCACTTTTAGGAGAACATAAAAGGTTGATAATCTGTCACGTCAGAAGTGAAAATGGTTTTGTTCCACTTTGTTGACATTAAAAATTTATTTCATGAAGTTATATCTGCTGTAACTATGGAAAATTAATAAAGTTGTTTAAGATATGTAGAAGAAGAAGTATAGCTAAAAATGTTGTAGTTGGACAATTTAATTTAAGTCCAGATTAAACCTCTTATTATTAACATTAACTATGACAGCAGTACATCAGATTCTGAAAGTTGTTAACGCAAAGACGGTAATATTATAAACTTTCTTTTTTCTGCATATATACTTTATTTTGTCTTTAATAGCTCTAGATCTTGTAAATCATTTTTATATTAAAAATAATTGTTGTACTATCTGTCAATGTTTGTCTGTTTTATACTGTACCTTTAATTTACTAGTCCGGCCCTGAACAAACGCGTGTTTTCAGCGTGAATGTATTTGCATCGTCCGTAGATTGAATTTACTTTAGGAGCTTACTTTCTTGCGATTGATATTTATTAATGAATACAGGCAGATATTCATATTGCAATATTTGCTTTTATAATATAAAAGGTATGATGTTTATTAAAAAAAATGAGTTCTTTTATTTGGACAGATTTTCCTTAGCAATTTCTGTTGGCTTGACTATTTTCATGAACTACATGGCTATACTACGTTTAATTTTTTTTCTCTCGCAAGCTTTTAAAACTACTCTTTTTATTTTGATTTATTGTCTAAACTAAAACAGGCAAATTCTGATAACCTACATAAACCAACACACAGAACAACAAGTACCTAGGTCAAACGTGGTAACAATCAAAATACTTGCGATGCCATCACAAACGGGTACGTACGGTTAATTTAACTCGTGGTGCTGCCCAACTCATTACCACTAATTACTGTAAAATGCAATTAAGCGTGATGTCAAAAACAATTGAAACATAAAACGGATAAATTTATGAGGCAGGTACCTCTGAAACTAAAAATAAGCACTTCTGACCCAGTTTTTATAGCCATAAAAAGCTGTAGCAATCCATAAATTAAAGGTGTATCTTGGTCTTGGAATGTAGCACTCCGGCAATTCGTTACGGAAGTTACTGTTACATTGGGTAATATTGTTTTTACCAATATAGTATACTCGATGTTTATATAAGGAGAGCACTAAAAAAAGGATAAAAATCAATGTTAACAATGGGAAAAACCTAACGTAAATGCAATCCAATCGTTAAAACATGTATTTCGTTTAACAAACGCTAAATAGCATAAACAATCTATAATTCAAGAGCCATGACCTCCTTGAACATCCAACTAACTTCTTAGGCTTAATTATATTACGAAATAAGTGGCATAAAATTCGTTTCATGTCATTAATTTCTAAAACCATTAATTTATTTTAGCTAGGTATGCCCGTTTCGTTTCAATCACTGTATTTTTTACTTGTTATTTGTACTTTTTATTTATGTTGTTCTTGACTGGAGTTTTATAAGCAATTTTTTTTATACATGCGCTTAAATTCTCTCATTTATTATCCTAATAGTACCAATAATCATTGCTCTAAACGAAGTAATTCCAAACTGAGCCAACTGAGTAGTATCATCCGTAGGACCGTAACGACCTTTTTTCGAGCAATGATCTGAATGTTTCCTTAAAGTGAAATTCTCTAACATCGACCTCGTGTTACATTTTTGAAATTTGGTACTTTTTATATGTAATCTAAGGATTATTAGACCTTGCTATGTGACTAGTTTTAATTACTATTCAGATGTTTCCACTGATCATGGTCTGATAAAACCAAAAACGATCTGTAATCCTTTTGAATAATTTATACTATATAATAAATATATAGCATTATACATCAAAAGTTTTTACCTCATTTTTAGTTATTTATTTTTATATCTATTCTATTTTTAATAAAACTAATTATTCCTATACTAAAATTTTATTATTTTTTTCAGACAGTTTTCCTGGCCATCAACAACTGTAAGTATTAATAGAAATTGTTGGCAAATTACCATTTAATTGTTGGTTTAGTACCGTTTCGTAATAAAATGTATGCTATCCCGTAACCGGTGAGGTGTAATTTTAATTACATTGAGCGTGATGTGGAGTCCCACGAACTCCTTTTTAAAAAATAAAAAAAGAAAATTTAGTTATTTGAAAAAGTTTTACTAAAATAAGTTACAACTGGATGAAGTTTATTCGCTCTTAAGTATATAGGTATTATATAAAAAAAGTTATTAAAATACCTTTATATTACACTAGTACTGAAATGTCTCCTTTTCAATCCTAATCAATAATTTTTATGTAAAAAATAAACAAATTTATTTGTTAAAAAAATTCTGACAACAGGTGAACTACACTAATTTTAAACAACATTTATTTTTGTTACGATTATTTTGAAGCACATTTTTTGCATATTTTCTTACTACATGATAAACATATAGGCCATAGGCTTTTTACAATCAAAGCATAAGTAAAATCTCTTTCAATGAAGTTTAGATGGACACAGTACTTCCGAATCTCTAATTTTGCTTCGGGTGGAAATTTTACTGTTTCTTCTAGTGCAAGTATTCCTCTTATCCAGTTTCTTATATCTAAGCTAATTCTAGGATTTTCAAGTCGTTTCCTCATAAAACTTTCTGTCAGGCCTTTCGCTAGCGCCTTCATGAATTTGATTACAGATGTTATAACTTTTGAAACAATTAGACATGACAAATGCATTGAAACCATTAAAAAAGCAGCCATTGGCTAACGTCGAGTTCTCCTTGATGAGCTGTGAGTGGTGCATTTCTCATATAGTGCAACAACGCCTCCTTTTGTTGAATTATAGAATAATATTATTTCAGGTTTGTTACTCTTAACATTCGTAGCACGACAGTGATGCATAGAGAAAATGAGAAATACTTAATTATGTTTTGAAAATTCATACAATGCAGAACCAACTGTTTTTGTTTTTTGTCTTAAATTCTGGAGGTATTTCTCTTTTTCATTTTCTCATGGTTCCTACATAGGTAAGGCCTCTTTATTGTAGTTCTTTCATTAGCTGAAAAGAAAAAAACCAATTATTTGCAGTAATGTTCCTATTACTACGAAATAGAGGTTTTGATAGACAAATTCCGGATTGTGTGGGTTTGATTAATTTTTTTTTTTAATTAGAAAGACCAATTCCATCCAAACCTTTTCCGGTATATGTATATATAGCCATTAAAGGCAAATTGAGTCTTAGCATCAGTTGTTAACATCAGTTTTATGACACATACATCTTGACAATTTTCAAAAAACATTTCAAAAATGTCGATTATATGAGCCGTTGGTGTTTCTTTAATTTATTCTTTACTAGGTATGGCATCATCAAACCAAATCGTTCTCTGCTCATAACAGTCCTAAAAATCTTTCTTCCGGTTCCATCTGCAGTAAACATAACGTCAATATCTTTATCATGAGACGTGTAGATCGCGGTATATATTAATAGGCTCATCAAAGCTCATATTTCAGTACTATCTGTATCTTTCAAATCTGTTCGTGTCTCTACAGCAATCCTTGTTCGAATTTCTGCAATATTTATATTTGTATACTGTACAAGTAGATGCCTTTATAATTTTCTTACAGATCGTTTTGTCATTTTTTTTATGAATTAACCATATAAGTAAACACTTTCGTTATTCTTAAGTTTATTATTTTTTACCTTATCTGTGGGTATCAAAAGCTTTCGCGAATTAATTCGTTGAAGAATTCCTTATATTTTCTTTAAATAAGTGCATCCTGCTATCGCTGCTTGAAATTCCAATTTATTCCTGGTAACTAAAGACTATATTTACCCAGCTTACCATAAAAAAGAAAAAAAGTCCGCTAAAAATCGAACTTACCACTTAGTAGCAAGTGAAGATGACACCGAGGTATAACGCGCTCGCTAATCACGGCTTACTCGACACTTTTGAGCTTAATTGAAAGTCGCAACCACCTGCGATCTTGACTTGACTCTACAATTAAATTGAATTAAATTTGTGAGAGTGCGTTTTATTAGCTGATGGAAGATATATGCTGAAGGCTCGTTGCGAGGAAATTAAAAAAGGAAAGATACTTCCACACCAAGAGGTGTTGAAAAAGCAATGTTGTACTTAGTTTAATCGTTAGATGGAAGATAAGAGCAGAAATGTACAATATCCTGTTTCCGATAACACAAAAAATTAAATAAATGAAGCAAAGAAAAATGTTGGTATTAGTGAATGAACACATTTTTTCATTCTATCTTCTAAAATCGTTTTTAGAAAACAAACATTAATTGTATTAATTAATGCTATTAATGTTTAAATACCTTCTATATTTTCCAAAATTTTCAGAAAATACTCTGAAAAGTACCCTAAAGATGACGCTGTTTATATTCGAGTAAAATACAGAGGTAAATTACTTCAGTCAACATTGAAATTACATAAGTATGCTTTGACCTCTATACCCATCCACCATGAAATGTTTCACTTTCTGTAATAATTTTTCTACGTTGCATTTCCAACGAGCAAACATCTCTAGAACAAGAATGTCTGTCCACGTGAAACGAGGTATAAAAGAGATGATTTGTTCACGGCTCTTACTTCATGCCGATGAATTATGACGGCAGGAAATCATCTTGATCTCAATGACCTGAGCATCTTTTAAAACAACTCTTTAGTGTTGTGTTAAATAACGAGTGCAAGGGAATCTACGATGGCTTTTAAGTTAAGTGTAAAAAGGTTGTAAAATTGCAGATAAATATGAATATTGACACTGTATTAATTTACGCAACAAGAGCATAAAGTGGTACTTTCTTCACGAACGGATAAAGTACCACGAAGAAAGTGAAAAGAGATAGTTAACACATGTGTTGTCCGCGATATTTGTTCTACAACCTTATGCAACAAAAAAAATTGTAATTAAAAACAGTTTATGAAGAAAATGCTTCTCTTTCCACCTCCTTTTATGTTTTCAGGTGTATCTATTTACCCATTTCTTTCATTATTTTCCAGTTTATGGCATTAATGACATTCCTTTTACAAGTACACAAGTAAACTGGGACAGAGAATAACAAAGAAATATACCGAGGATGTCGGCGAGGGTTTATTAGCCAAATTGAAAATAATAATTTATATCAAGGAAAAACTTTTACTTACAAAATCATGCAACATAGGAATATGCCATAAAAAGATACCTCTCACCATAAATGGATGCAACACTAGGAGAATTTAGTGTTATGATGATAATAGTTTTATAGAAGGGGACTGACTTTAAGAATTTAATTTATATTATTTATATTCTTCTTCTTATAGTGTCGTGCGCCTATAGTGAATTGGCGAATTATCTTAAGGCCAGACGTCTGTCTTTTGCGGCATGCAAAAGATCGCCAGTGTTATTTATGCCTATCCGGTTCTTTATGTTCCGTAGCCACGACATTTGTTTGCGACCTACTCCTCTCTTGCCTTTAATCTTTTCCTGGGTGATTAGTTGAAAAATTGCATATGTTTTCCTCTCAGAATATGGCCGAGGTATCCAATTTTTCATACCTTGATCAAATTGAGTAGTTCTCTCTCAGTATTTGCCTTTCTTAAGAATTCCTCGTTTCTCACCCTATCTGTCCATGGTATGCGGAACATTCTTCGCAACGTCCACATTTCGAAGGCCTCAAACTTATTAATGGAAGGTACTCTTAACGTCCATGTTTTCATGCCGTATAACAATATGTACCATACATAGCATTTAACTATACTGTAGCGGAGATTGAAGGAAAGATTGCGGTTACATAGTAGCGGTTTAAATTTGATAAAAGCTTGTCTTGCTTGTTCGGTACGGCATTTTATTTCTTGTTGAGGATCCTATTGGTCATTCCCAAGTATTTAAAAGTTTTCACTTCTTGATCGATTGGAGCATTATCTACTTGCAGTTGTATTCTTAAAAATGCGTTTTTTCTTATTGCCATGCATTTAGTTTTTCCAGCATTTATCTTCAAGCCATATATTTTTTCTACGGTGATTATTTTATTTAACATCAATTGCATATTGTAATTATGACGTATCGGAGATGGGCTATTTCGTTACAATATCATGTTCGTTGTCTGTTATTATCGCGGTGTCGTCGGCGTAACGAATGTTATTTATCGGGAACCCGTTTACCTTTATTCCACACTCAGAGCCTTTCAGTGTCTCTGCAAAAATGTTCTCCACATAGAGATTAAAAAGCATATGAGACAAAATACACCCCTGTCGCACCCCTCTTAAAATTTCAAATTCTTTTGTGTTGGTTGATTTATTCAGTCTCACACTTTTTGATTCCAATAGAGATTCTGGATAACTCTTATATCTTTCTCGTCAATGTTAGCGTTGTGTAGCATTTTTATCATTGCGTCATGTTTTACGGTCTCAAACGCTTTTTCATAATCGAGGAATGTTATGACTATATCCTTTCGTTGATCCATTCCGTTTTGTACAAGCGTATTCAAGCAGAAAGCTGCTTCACTTGTACCCAGTCCGCTCTTAAAAAAATTGTGTCTCACAGCTTAGATCTTCCAGCTTTCTAAACACTCTTGTGTGAAGAATGCGAAGAAACACCTTAAGCCAAAATTTATATGGAGATGATCATATACCAATGCAAGACCTTATGAAGACTTTTATACCAAATAATACAAAATCAACCAGAACAGACCAGATAAACGTGAAATTTTAAGATAAGTAGGTCTCAGGCTATACTTAAGAATGCTGCAATTGAGAAATCAATGGATCAACAACATGGTTTTTTAAAAGACAGATATCTATTTACGACAATATTTTGAGTAAAAGGCGTACCTAAATTATAAAACGACAGAAGAAATTTACGGCGCCTTATGAAGAGCTGGGGCGAGGGCCGATGCCAAAATAGGCAATAAATGTCTTAATTCCTGGAAGTTTTACACAACTAACGTTAGTATTGTTTTAAAAAAGAAAGGAAGCTTTTATCACAAATGTAATTAAAGGTGAGAAATTATGCCTTAAGTAGTAGAAGATTTAATTTCATATGTACTCATCATTAAAGAACCGAATAAATACTGCTAAATGAATAGGAAAAATAAAAGAATAATACAGGAAGCAAAGGAGAGATGGCTAAAAAAAATGCAGTTAAATAGAAAGCTTAAAGAAAAATATGACATGCATAACGCACTGCTGCAGACAAAATAAAGATTCTCATGATGATCGTCAATATTTTCACTCAAGAACCAGAATTTTCTAGTTCTTGTCAGTGTTTCTCTGTATGTAATAGGTATTAACCGAAATGTGATTTTTAAGTCTATAAAGTGAAAAAATAGTTCCCCTTCCTTCTGAATTTTCCTGTCACGCAATTTTGTCTATCACTCATATGTTCATTTATTTTCATTTTTGTATACAACGGGTTTTTATTTCGGAAATTTAAATAATTTCATTTAGTTTATTATTCCCACAACTCGGATTTTTTGTTCATTTGTAGATTTTTCAACGTTTCATATACTGCGCTTGAATAAACTTCGATTTCAAAAGATTACAGGCTTTAGTTTTGTAATAATAGTATGACGCAAATTACTATTGACAGTGAAATTTATTTAATGCTTCTATTTTGAGAAGTAATATTTGGTAAATAAGAAAAGTCCTAGGAAAAAAAATAAACGTAAAACGAAATTACGAATCTAGTGATCGTGACTTAATCAAGGTTGAGGAGCAGATGCTAAGCCATCATCATATTCAATGCTCTCGAAGTTGTGTAAACGAAAAACGAAGAAACACCCTTTAATGATGTAATGAACGGTCCTTAAAGAAATTGCGAAAAGATTACCTGCTCCTTTGATTGCGCTACATACCGAAGCAGAATACGCCGATGCAAGGGATCGATCTATTTATACCAGTCACAAATAGCAAGAACAAGAAATAGGTAACATTACGGAAATGATCACGGACGCGAACGTTACTGATTTCGAATGGAAATCAAAATAGAATGATGATTATAGGCTGAATCGGTAGGGAGCTGGTGCAGAAAAAGTCAATGGCCCTTGACGAAAAATTATTCTTCTCGGGAATGGTACAGATTGTTAGCATCATGCTGGGTTCTTATATCTGATATAAAAAGCAATTTTAATACGAATGGTAGCACAAACACGATTTGTTTAATTAGATTTGAATGTATACAGAATAAAGAATTTCGATTTGTTTGTTTAATAATAAAGTTTTGTAAAATATTTTTAAAATACGGTATTCGCCAAAATAGTATCAAAATTAAGACGGCTGTCAAACTGCTCATGCAATACTTATTTATTTGATTGGGCTTATGTGTAATTAACTGTCATATTAATAATACTCTATAATTAAAACTGTCGTGAATATGGATTTCAGAACTAAAGAAAAAATGTTTATAGTAGAGAATTATTTCCGCTCATACGGAAATGGACGAAATCTTGGTTCAAGTTTAAATCAAATGTCTGAATAACTTCGACAAGACGCCCGTCAGTAGAAGTGTATTGTTAGCAATCGTTGAAAAATTTCGTATCACTTTATAATGTTTTTATCAGAGTCTAACTCTTCTGGTCGCCTAACAACAGATTTTACCAAAAATAATCAGAGACACGTTAGGGGTGTTATATACAAGGACAATACCACTTTTTATAAATATGTTGAATAATTTGTAAAATGTTATAAAGCAGGTTAACGCCGCAATGTAGCACATTTTGAACCTTTGCCGCAGACTTTTGGATTATCACGGGTTGTGTTCCTCTGCATGTGTTAGCAGTAGAAAGGAGACATCTCTATGAGAGAAGAGAAAAGTGGAAGCAACACGGAAGATGTTGCCTAGTGGACGAAGATGCTAATCCCGAGCTTAAGGGACTTGGTAGATTATCTGTTTAGGGCGCATCTTCAAAGGTTCAGAAAGACAGATACACATAAATACACAATGCTGGAGTGTAATAGATGTACAATGAAAAGAAACAGAATGTATAAAGTAATAGGTATGAACCCTGTGACTGTAAGAGAGATGATCGTGAAGATAACGGGAAGTAAGGAGAAATGGAATAGTGTTCACAATTACACCCAAACAGTAATTAAAAACAAAAAAGAAGAGAAAAACTAACCTGACTGACGACAGAGATAAGATCTAGATAAGAGAAGGGAGTGTTTAAAAAATGTCTTCAGCCTTACAGCTGCCATCCCACTTTCGGAGTACGATACGTGCGAAAGTCAGTTGCGCACAAATTAGAGAGGGTGGTTTTAGTTGGTAGGCAGGATAACAGATACCTGAGTCTCTGACACTGCTGTCTTTAGTACTTTAAATTAAACTAAAACCCAAATTTTAAGCACTTAAACGCGAGGTAGCATAAAAAAAATTTCGGTGCCCAACCAAACCCCTCCAGGCAAATTCTAGGCGCGCCACTGTGGAGTTTACTCAAGTATCTCCTACGTGGCTTTGTAATGTTCCGTTTACTATTATGTGATTCTATTATCGATCTCCATCCTCAACCAAAACCATGTGAAATTAAGGATATCTTTATGTTTAAAGAACGTATTCGTGGGTCGCAGATCTCAATTCACATCCATTGTCATTTAAGTGCCATGTTGCGTTTATTTCCACTACTTATACAATACATATGCTTCCAATTCTAGCAATAAAGTCACCTCCTATAATTATATGCTCTGTTTTACAGGACTTACTAAATATTATTTGAAGTGGATTATATAAATCTATTGGTGCTTCTTTTTTAACTTTCCCTGGAGGATAAACGTCCATACTTGTTATATATTTTATTGATATAGCTACACCGCAGTGAGCTTTATTATTTTGATCTACTTTTGTGAAATCCTTGTGAAATCTACATTAAAAAAAAACATTTTTATGTGTGAACTAATGAACGAATAAAAACTCTTCACTTTTTCAAACTCGACTGATTCTCCACGGTGTTGCCTCAAACTTCACTCAAGAGGAATGCGTACAGCCACCAGCAAATTCCTTCAGTTTCCTTCAGATCGTACGAGCTATCGGCAACGCCGCTTCGCCGAGGACATTTGTCCATCGGGACGTAATCTGCCAACAACAATCGACGAACGGGCGGGCGGCCGGTCAGCCATTGCCGGCATTTAAGCGATCAGCCACTGGCACTGTTGGCACTGCCCATTGTTATTCCTTGTAGACTTCCGATTTTCTGTTCTGGTAAAACCGTTAATGCTGCTCTGCGATCGGTATTTAGCCGCATAAAACGAATCAAATTCTTGGCGATGATAAAAATGTTCTGGTTAAGAAAATTGTTGTTAACCACATTCTTGCTGCATGTGAAATGATTAATACTTATCTGTTAATTAAAATAGGCCTAATTTGGCACATGATGAGGTCTAACAAATGGTTGTAGTTGATAATTGCTACATATCCGGTCTTGATACATTACCAAGAACAAAAAACTATGTGAATAAAATTGAAACTAAAATAAAACGTATTTTGCGTATACAGCATCCTAAAGCTGTTTGTACAGGTGTACAAAATCTATCTATAATTACAAAAACTTGTATTTAAATATACTTCTTCTTCTTGTATTGTCTATCCATTTTAGATGTTGGCGACCATCATGGCAATCTGTATTTTGCAAATTGCCGCTCTGAAAAGATTTGTGGTTGTTGTGTTGAACCGCGTACGTAGATTTTTCAGCCAGAAAATTCTTTGCCTTCCTGGTCTGCTTGTTCTTTCCACTTTTCCTTAAAGAATTAGTTACAGGAACCCATATATTTCGCTGTTTCTCATGATGTGACGATGACGTCCTAAAGAGAGCCGGCGTGGAAAGAGAACTCTTTAAATTAATTAAAAAACGCAAGATTGGTTTCCTTGGGCACATATTAAGAGGAGCAAAATATGAAATACCACAGTTAATCCTACAAGGCAAGATCGAAGGTAGGAGAGGAGCAGGCCGCAAACAATTATCCTGGTTAAGGAATATTAAAGAATGGACAGGAATACACAATACAGACGAGCTGTGTCACGCCGCCAAGAACAGAATTCTAGTAATGAGATAGTCGCCTATGCACTTTGGTGTATGGCATGTTAAGAAGAACATGATGTGACTGAATTAATCGATTTTGGTTGTTTTTTATTGTGGTTAACAACTCTTTTCCTTTTTGAATTCTTAATAAAACGTCCTGGTTAGTAACGTGGTCGGTATATTACATCTTCAGGATTCGACGATAAAGCAACATTTCGAAAGCCTCAATTTTCTCTTGCAGCGTCTGTGATAGTCCACGACTCAACTTCGTACAACAGTGTAGGAAAGATAGAACATTGCAGTATCCTGATTTGTATGGGTACTAATAAATCGTGGCATTTGAATAGCTTAGCCATTTTATAAAATTTAGATCTTGCTCTCTCTATCCTATTGATTGATTCATTCAAGCTGATTCTTTCAATTTACTTTTTCTTCTTAGGGATTCGATTCACATTTTGTTTTCTTAATGTTCAGTGAAAGTTCATATCTCTGACTCACTTCTATTCATTAATTCCTGGAGCGCTTCATAACTGTCAGCGAATACCACCGTGTCATCCGCCTATCTGATGTTATTGATACATTTTTCGGTAATGCGAATTCCGGTTTCAACATCCTCTACTGCTTCTTGAAAGATTTCCTCAGAGTATAATATGTTAAACAGCAAGGGTGATAGTATACATTCCTATCGGACCCCAGGTTTGATTTTTACATCACCAGATTCTCCTGTCACTGTGCGGATAGACGATGTTTGATTTTAGTAAAGATTGCTATTAATTCTTAGATCTCAGATGTTTATTCCAATATTTGTTAATATCTCGATCAGCATGTCGTGTATAACTGTATCTAACGCTTTATGGTAATCAATGAATCATGCATAAATATCGCAATTAACAGCTCTGTATCGTTGAAATAGCACTTGTATGCTAAAGAGAGTCTCTCTCGTGCCCACTGTGTTTCGAAAACTAAACTGGATACGTCTGATTTTGTTTTCACATATTCTATATATCCTTTGATGTATAATTTTTGGTAATCTTTAAAATGTGACTCATTAAGCTGAAGCTCCGGAAATCATTGCAGGATACATATTTTGTTTTCTTTGGTAGAGCAATAAACGTGGACTTTAGCCATGATCTTGATAATTCTCGGTTTAAATATATGTCATTGGATATTTTTGTAAGTCGTTTAGTAATGTCGGTATTAAATAGCTTTATAAGTTTAGCATATGCATTGTTAGGTCCAGGAGCTTTGCCATCTTTTAGTTATGATATTGCTTTTTCCACTTCATCTGATGTGATTGCTAAGTGGTTATTACATATGTAGGACGAAAGTTGTATGCTGTACCTTTTATCATCAAAGGGTTCTTGTATGAATTTGGTTCATAAGCATATTTCTTGATTTTTATCTGTAATGATTTCCACTTTTGGTCTTGCAGTTTGCTAGGTATGTTGGATTTTTGAAGACCAGCTGTTTTTTTTACCTTTTTATGCATATTAAATATATTTAAATATATCCAAATCATGGATGATATTTACATTTAAATAGAAGAGCTAGATGACCAGCTTAATATTTTTAATAAAGCATAACAGACCAACTATTTTTACTGTATTTGTTTGAATCGTCCCTTTCAAGCGTTTCTTATGATTCTTACAACATAATTCGTTCATACATATTTCTTTACAAAAATTTAAATCTTATTTCTATCGATGTCCTGGTAAAATATTTAATTCGAAAGTATCCTCAATAATAAATAATATTTAAAAAATATTGAATATGAGTAAAAAAAATTGGTATTAACTTTGGTGATATCATGATGTGCATTATGCAAAAGAGCTATGCATGAGTTAAAAGAAATGGCCAGAGATACACATCTTTGGAGCCTTACAATATAACCATATCACAATGACCACTGCACTCCATACTTCATTCAAATATACTACATTCAAAAACACTGGAACTTTGCACTGGCAGTGGTGATTTTTTGCACCTATAACCAACAGGAAATATTTAGTTTTGTAATTAAATCTGCTGCGGTAGTATAAAAAAAAGAATAAAGGCTTAAAGTGAATTATTCTTTTACCACAATTAAAAGTGAACCACACTGAACTAACCTAATCTTTATTTCTTGTTTCAACTTTTCTTGCTTATGTTACTACATTCTGTAATATACTGCACACTATTAACAGTGCCGCCACATATTTCTGGTTTCCACTCTCTATAACATGTCGCTTTTACAAACCGCCTAACTCCAGACCGCCAAATTCAGAATTCGACTTAATTCCTTCACGACGGATATGGAAATATCTTTCTTATTTTTTCTCGCGACAATCCAAACTGTCTCAATCTTCGACTCTCTCTCTCTCTCTTTAGGTTGTCATTAACTCACGTTTTAGAGGCATTTGCCACAGGCATATAGCAGCGACATATCCCAAACAAAAATTTGTGATTCTACTAGCGGTATTTTTGAATGTAAATAAATAATTTGATTTTGTTTTTACTACCCGGAAAGACACTAAAGTGTCATATTTTAAGATATAATTCTTTAGTGTTTTTTTTTTTCGAATATTTGTAAGATGCAAATTAAAACCTTTTGCGAAGTAGAAGAAAAAAATTAAACATTATTTTATATTCTGGTCTTCTATTTGATACCAGGTTTTGGTTAGTTTGTTCTTGATTAGTGGTTTTTTAATTGAAATTGCCCCAGTTCTAGTTTGTAATTTGACTCAATATTTGGCGATATTAAAGCTTTTAATGTTATGTAGCCTGTTAACTATTGACCTTATTTGTTCTACAAACTGTCGTTATGTTACGGTTCATCATAGAAAACTTATTTTTATTCTTAAATAAAATCTGTATTCTATTTATCCATTATGATTTATTGTGTCTTTGTTAAATCGTTCTTATATATTGTCTATGCTATTATTTCTTACTTTTATGTAATTATAAGTCATTATTTAATTTTAATTCTAACGGAATTGCGATACTTATTTTCGACCAACAATAATGGCCCAAATGAACAATAAATACCTTCCTCTCGCAAATGGGCAAGAACAAAAGAGAAGAGTCACTGCGAATTTCCTTCTTTGTGGGCGGGAAATAGCCTCAGCCTCAAGTATATATCAATTAGAAGCCTTCAACATGTTATTAGTTATTACGGAATGAATACTCAGCGTGTATAGTTTAGTCTGGGGACCAAGGGGTGCCTTCGGGGTTCAGCTCCCCGTCGAGTAGTAACAGTATTTTTTCATATATACCGGTCGTGGTTAATACGTTTTATTATTAGATTACCGTACTGTTATTAATAATGCTGGTAGTGATTAAAGTAGTAACACCATGAGTGTTAATAGAAAAATGGATGGATACTTCTAAAGGTATACAGGGTGTTTAAATGTAGTATTTCTATTCCAATTCGGTTGTTTTGCAAAGTAAATGTAGCATATTGTGTACAGTTTTTTTTATTTGCCTTAGATGTTATTTAACCTAATGCCAAATACGAGTACACTAAAATAAAATATTGAAAATATTTATTTTTTTTTTTATTAACGTAGACGAAGTTTTTTGTTTTTTCTATGTCACAGAGTGATTAAGTAGATGTGATGCCAAATCATGGTTATTGATTACCAACAACAGTTTCCTAAAACCAGAACTATTGCTGGATGCGAGATAGTCTCCTATGTGATATATCTTGGAGCTCTAGTTATTAACACAGGTAGTTGTAAAATAATGACTGAACTAAACGGGGTCTACCACACTACGGGGTCAGATACTAGTCTGCTTAAAATACAGAAACTTATGGACGACATTGTAGAATGAAGCGAGTGGTATGGCCTATATATAAAAAGAACCAAAACGAAACTTAAACATGTGTCATCGATCAGATACCTGGGTACACAAATATACAATAGTTGCGATTAGACGAAAGAGGTTTAATCAAGAATCAAAAAGGCTAGGAAGACATTTATCAGAATAGAAAACAGCTGCATCAGGCGGAATCTAGACATAAGACTCTCTCTCTCTCTCTCTCTCTCTCTCTCTCTCTCTCTCTCTCTCTCTCTCTCTCTCTCTCTCTCTCTCTCATTCTTCATTGGTCTTTATCTTAAGCTACTCTGAGAGCTTCGCACAATGAGTTTAAAGCTGAATTCTTAATTTGGTCCGACCACCTAGATGGTGATCGTTCTCTTGATCTTCTCCCTGGAACGATTAAAGAAACAATTAATCTCCTCAAAATATCTTCACCTCTGCGAACCACGTTACTAAAAAATTTCATTTCAATATACGTTGCTGACATATTGTGGACAGCCTTTTTTTTTTAATCTCGAGTTGGTTTAGAATGGAAACGTTTGTCCTATGAGCTGTCCAAGGTATGTGCAGCATTCTTCTCCAGTACCACATCTCAAAGGCATCAATTTTTTGGTGCTCGCGTCCGTGAAGAGTCCAAGTCTTTGCCCCGTATAAAAATGTTGAGAATACAAGGGCATTCACCAGTCTTATCTTAATATTTAAGAGATAGATATGTCTTTCCAAATTTTAGTTAGGCGACTCATCCCATTTTTTGCCATACAAATACGTTTCCAAAATTCTGCTTCACAGTTAGCATCGTTGGTTATACTAAACCCGAGATAAAAAAAAATTGTCCACTATCTGGTATTCCTGTAATATGTTAGTCAGTTTAAGTAGCCAGAAGGTTACAGAAACTTAAGTTTACTAGTTGAATAGTGTGGAATCTGTCAACCACCATTATTTTTGTCTTAGCTTTATTAATTTTCAGATCAACTTTATTGCTTTCGTACTCAACTCTTCGCAGTAGATTAAATATGTTTTGCTCATTTTCTGCTAGCATCCGAATGCTTCGCTGTTATGTATGCCTAATTCTTTTTACGGTTGTAATAGTGTGGACTCTTTAGAAAGTCCTCATTAGAAAAATCCATCGAAGCTTTTAAAATATACCTTTGTAGGAGACTACTACGTATTTCCTGGACGAAAACAATAACAAATACCGATAAGGTACCGGAAATACCGATAGTTAAGTAGAGTAAGAGAGTAGTAGTTAAGTAGATAATGCATAAAAATCAGAAAATGCTTCCAACAATTAAAGAGCATTTACTCACCTACATTGGGCATGTAACAACGCAATGGCAGATAAAAAATACTTTGGTTTATCATTGAAAGAAAAATTCAGGGAAAAAGATAAAAAAAAAAGGAAAAAAATTCTTGGCTTAAGGACATGCGACGTTTGCTCAGAAAAACATGGATCGAGATCTTCAAAACTGCTGCTTCATAATCTTCAAAACTAGATGGCGCACTAAGAAAAAGATAAGTTGACATTCGATATACATATATATACATATTAATCATATATGTTAAGTTAAAAATGCCCTGTACACAGTACCCAGAGGCACACCGATTTGAATGAAGTTTTGTGCAGACTTCGCGTATCAGGTAACACTTTTCTGTAAGAAATTTGTATTGAGTGTATGGGAAATTCTTTTTTAACTTAACTTATGCCAAACCATAAAAGCTAAAGTGCAGTATTCCTTGTTTTCATTAATCTATGTACTTGTTTTATTGTATCGTGTTGATTGGAAATTAAAAGTGTCAGTATTAGCCTTAGGTTATTGTATTAGTACTTATATAAAGAATTTTTTTCTTAAAATCTAAAATTTGAATTAGAATAATTTGGCAGTATGACACTTCTTAAAGCTTTAGAGTTAAAGAATACAGTAATTAGTTTACAATGATCGTGATTTAGTTCTCTAACGACAATATACGGTCATTAGACTATTATCTGCTTTTATTTGGTATTAATTAATTGTTATATTTCGGTCATTTTGATTTAGGTAATTGAAAGATTCATTTGGTGTAGTGCTTTAAAAATTAATCAGATTCTCCTTTTCTATAGGAAATACTTTAATAAAAATTTTAAATAGAGATGAGATCAATTCTTCAACTTGACCATTTATTTTCAAGAGTTTTTATAGAAAATATTAAATATTACTTTTTGTAGACCTGTTCTATATAGTTCGGATTCAAAAAAATCTGGAAAAAATTAAATCAAATATGTTAGATTTGTCTAAGGAAGTTCTTGGCGAGATTATGATAAATAAAAAGGAATATTTGTCAAGGTAGAACACTTTATGATTCTGCACAGAAATGAAGGAAAACCGTAAACAAAGGAAAAACGTTTAAAAGATAAAAGGAAAGAGATATTCTTGCGTTAACGTTTTTCAAATCAAATAGAGCCTATTTTTATGGTCTATTCAAGGAAATGTGGCGCTTTATAAGAGATAAAAAGACAGAGGTGAAGATTTAATAGATATTAATTATATAGAAAAGGATAAATAATTGATTGATTATCTTAAGAAGCTCTTTGCAGAGGGACAAAAAATTGACGGTAAAACCAGAAAGTTTAGAAAAAAACTACAAACAAAGGCAGATATTAATTGTAGAAAAAACAAAACAGGAATCAAATTAAATCTAATAGTTTTTAGTACTTATGTTAAATTTTCAATTATCTACAGACACTAAAGTTTAAATAGTTTCTGTAAGTTTCTTATTAAAACGGCGTATTGTTTAAGGGCCCTAAAGTCTGAATAAAAGGCTGTGATAAAATTAACTGCCTTGAATAATTTAAGCAGTCTAAATGGTAATGTTAGTAAGGTCTTGTCAATACGCTCGTTAAATTGATTGATAGGGAAAGCAGTAAAGGTGAGTTATGTAGTATTGTAATTTTTTTGTCAGTCGACAGTCTATAAATACGGGAAAATAAAATAGGTAAGATATAGCAAAAGTAACGGCTTGATTTTGCAGGGTAATTCATAGCGAATAGATTTTATTTGAGCAAGAACGTTTTAAAGATGTTTAAGAATTGCTAATGGCACAAGAAAACTGCAAATTTTGTCATTTATTTTACTTCTATATGATCATTTTTTAAAAAGTGTTTTTAAAAAAGCTATAACTTTTTAATAAATGTCGCCATTTGCATCAAATGGTTTGTGAGCTGTTTCTTGACGTGTTAACTAAAGCAGTAATTTGGATTTTAACGTGCTAACCCAAGCGTTTTCTTTAATGACCAAAAATATTTCTTTTATAAAATAAAATAAAAACTTAATTTTTTTAATTATTGTTCTTTATTATACTAGTTATAGGACTTGTTGCTATTAAAAAGTTTTCACAGACACTTCGTGTGAGGACTAGCAACCCCAGTGAAGTCCTTTGTTAGCATATGACCAGTTCATTTTATAACTTAAACATCACAGTTTTTTAAGATCAAAGATGTAATTCAAAGTTAACCAAACTATATTTAAGGGGTTTTTACCCATATATTAAGTTTTCTTTAAACCCAGATAATACTGACCATGGAATAGTTATTCCGAAAACATTCTATGATGTGGCCCGGTAGGGTTTTTATGTTTTTATGTGAATATACATTTTATAAAGGATTTTATTTTAAATTTATATTATGTTGTTTTCAATATTCTTCATAGGCACTTTTATATTTATACCTTATCAATTTAGTCTTTCACATTATCAGATGTGTTGTCGAGCTTCAGCATCTCGGATAATTTGATTATTGATATTTCTCCAATGGTGGCCTCCAATTTCTCTTAAATGTTACATATACTGTCCTAGTATACTGTTTTCTGAAAAGCTTTTACTGTGGAGATCTGTCTTGACTTTAAGGCCTTCCTTGAAGCTAGCTTCTGGCTATCTCATTGACAAAGCTACACCTAAAATCTAAATCTTCTAAATCTACCGCATTTTTATCGTAAAATGATCGACATTTGTTAAGGTCAGATAAATAAATTTACCGCAATTATTTAGTCTTAACTCACTCCAAAGCTGATACCATATAGGTGTTCTCCCACCTTTGGAAAGGATACCATCCTTTCTAAGGTTGGGGATCCAATTGTTGGCTAGAGCTACGCATAAAACAGTACCTCTGATAATACCGTTTGATATTTTGCCGAGCCAACGTTATAGGCTCGGCAAAAAAATTTTGTCTTGAATTCCATTTGATCTTTTCTGTATTTTACGCTCTTTGACCATTTTTATATAAATTGCTTGTTTTAATGCAGTCTCTTAAGAATGTCAGTCCAGAGAATACATAGTGTTTACCCAAAGGTAAAGCTCTAAAGTTTTTTCTTTATCTTCCTTAGGTTCGATATCGCTAACCCAAACAGTTCAATTGTTGTATGTCCAAAAAACTGTCGCAAATTCTTAAGCTAGAATGTTCTTTTTCTGTCTTTTTTTGAACGCCTCGGCTACGTTTGCCTTTTATTTTTCCCTGTAATATACTCTTCAGAATTACGTTCTTAAGTTTTCTTATGACGCGTCTAAAGTACTCAAAGCTTTTTTGATTTATTTTCTGTAAGTGCTGATTATTTCTTCGTTTTTTTTTTCATTCTCTGAAGAAGCTCATTCCTAACTTTATCCGTCCATGATAATTTTAATATGCGGTAGTAACACGACCTTTCAAAGGCCAAAAAGTATCAAAGCCTCTAATCCTTAAAGGAGAGTTAAAAAAAAAACGAAGCATATCTGCATTCTCATTCAGAGTCTTGAGGCAGTTCTGTTTTGCTTGTCGTTTTGCCAAGAGATTGTCTTGTCCTACTATCACTGTGGTATTTTGATATCGTCCCTTGCTTAATAAATTTTGAACTCGTCTTGACAGTGACAGACGCTGAAGGTTCTCATTTATATTCTGTTGAGCTTCTTGTCGAATATCCAGATTTTTTATTTTTAGTTTCCAATATCTCACATGTGTTTTTTATGTGGCATTTTAGGTTTTTTTAGGAATAATTTGGTACTAGACAGCATCGTATTATGTTCAGTGGTGTTATCAGCTACTGTGTATGTATATCTGCCACTAATTAAAATAAAATCTATTTGGTTTTGAACTACGTTATTCTTATTATCTACTTCGAGATTCACTCTCACATCCAAAGCCTACGTTTTGGTAGTCTACAAGAAGTGTGTGTGATAATAACTGCATAAGACCACTGAAACTTACATATAGTGAATGACCAAAGACTTACATCAGTCAAACTGATAGAACCTTTAACAAAAGTGTAGCAGAACATAAAGAGCTTTAACTAATAGAAAAACAGATTCGTACGTACGTACTCCATCTTTTAGATCAGGAACATTTTTTTAATGACTATTCTACATATTTAAAATAAACGCATCACGCTATATTTATTAGAATCTACAGAAATTAATAAATTAAAAACTACAGATACAATTCTGAATGACCAGCTCGAGACAAAGTGCTCTCCCCTCCTCATTTTATTCAGTTAAAAACTATAAATTGTAGATGAATAGTAAAAATACATTACTTGAGAAAGGTACTGTGCCGTAAAAGCTGTAGTGATAATCAAGTATCATAAATTGTGTGGATGTGTTAAAAACAAAATTTTTCAATACTTAATAGTTAGATAAAATGAACTTTCATCAAGTATTCAAGAATCTTTTTACTTTGACAAAATTCTACCAGCTTGTCACCTCGTTCGTTTCTCAATGCCAAACCGAATTTTCCAGCACATCCTAATACTTCACCTTCAACAAATTTTGCGTTGAAATCATCCATAACGATGCTAATTTTCTGGCGTTTTAAAGTTCTTATTCTGGTGTCTAATTATTCGTTATAAAAATTCTTAATTTTTCAAAAAAAAAGGAATGTTCTGTAAGAGTTTCTTTAGAGGAATTGATTTATTCGACTATACTATACGACTCCCATATAATTTTTTCGTAATGTAATTTCTTCTGGTATGTTTTTTTTTCTTCTAGTCTGTTTAAAAATATTGAAAACATTATGTATTGGGTACTTTTTTCATTGTAATCTTTGTACTCGATAGTATACTCTCAGTTACCAAATTATTAAACGAAAAAGAATCAATTATTTGGGTTAAATTATAACTAAAGTTTTTTAAAGAAAAATTGCTATAAACATTTCTGTATACTCAAAAAGTTCAAATTCTTCATGAATCAACGTTCAATAAAACCAATCTTTAATTTCACGCCATAATTGGGTAGACTTAGGCGGAACGAATTCACTTAGAACACCATTTCTCCATAAAAAAAATCACAATGGTCACGCGTCAGAAATATATTCACCAAATGACCTATAACAAAAGCATGTAGGTAATTACTATAGTGCTCGATTTTTGATAAAGTTTTTATGGGTGCTTAAAGTGATGATTATATAGAGTTTGAACGTCTCATTAAGAGATTACGAAACGAATTTCTCAGCACGCCGAGAAGGTGTTTCGTAAGTTTTTTATGGCGATGTAAGAACTTACAAAAAATAAATTGAGTTGTAAAAAGTGTATAATTTCTCGTTAGATTCTGCCATTGTAAAGTGGTCGTGATTATATTAGCGATGCTGCTGTTAGAGTTTTTTTATTTTTCGTTTTGTTTCAAGGCATTTTGTATTTATTTATTTATCATACTACAAAATCCCTATAGGTAAACATAGTTATGTGTACATAGGATTTGGTTTAGCAATTAAAAGCTTACTACGAACTTAAAAATAACTAAAATTATATTCCTTTGCATTGTTCTTAAGCTTCCATTCGTACTAAGCTTGTTATTTTTTCTATGTATATTTTTTCTTTCCCTTTTTTTGGATCATTCGTTCAGTATTATTTTTATCGGCATTTTAAGATTTATTATTTTGTAGCTTTTGTCTTGTATACCTTTTAGTTTATTATTTGAATGTCAGTAACAAATGCTCATATTATATAGTCACCAACCCCTCCTTGGATTAATATTATTCCAAAAATTTTGTTTAATATTTATCATAAAATGAAACCAACATCCAAATTCTAAGGTAATCTTTCATAGGGCTGGTCAATACAAACTCATATGACGAGATTCTCTACATAAATGCATCTAAAAGTACAGCAAGAGTCGGATATTCTGTATCAACTGCAAATAGGATTATTCAGAAGTTCTGCCTTCCACTATATACCTTTATCCATACAGGGGAGCAATACCCCTCCCTACAAGCCATAAAATGCTTACATAATCAAGCCAAAGCCAACAATTTGATTTTTTAATATAAATTCTGAACATCAATTAGTGCATGCTATTCATGAAGCAACAAACCGTCTTACTTCTTCTGAAACAAACATAACATTAATCTAGATTTCTTTACACGTTGACATTTTAGGTAATGAGATTGTTGATACTGCTGTAAAGAAAGCAATTATAACCAAATCAGACACGAAATCCTTTCATCTAGCATCAGATCCAAAACCACTTCTCGGGTTCCAAATAAAAAAAAAGCATTGGAAGAGATCAATTTCGAAATCATACAAAATACTACTATCGAAGCCTGTCAACTACGGCTAAGAATTGATCACATACGGCTGATACATGGACACCTCATGGTTTCAGAAAATCACCTGTCTGTGAAAACTGTAGTGAATCATAAACCGTAAAGTATATTCTTCGAGTCTATCGATTACGAGCAAGAACAACGAAAAATACTCTTTATAAGATCTAACGAATGTGATCTTCAGTCAATTAGAACTTTTTCAGAATGTACTAGATTTTTTTCGAGAAACGAATTTGTGTTACAAAACTTAACGTTTTTTTCCAAAAAAAAAGCTGTGAAATATTCATAGAAATATGTTTTATAACAGTATGATTTTTATTTACAATTTTTATTGATCGGTTGTGTTAACTTTGTAAAAATGATAACCTGCTATAATATTCTCTATACAATATGTAATGCGTTTTCTAATAAAACTAACTATGGTTTATGTGGTTTATGTATTGAATAAAAATACGAAATTTTGTTTTATTTATAAGTATTGTATTTAAAAATAAATAAAAAAAATTCCACATGAAAGTATAGTACTTTGAGAGGATTCTCACCAAAGTTAAAATAAATTCGGGCAATATTACCGGAGTTATAAAGATTTAAATACCGCTTGATCAGTTTGAAAAATTAAAAGCGTTTTTCTCGAGACTTTGTTTTTCCATACGATAGGCACGATTTCTCGTGAACGAATTAACCGACTTAGCTGAAACTTTGCACAGTTTATATTTATAATATTGTTGCATGATTAGACAAAGGGATTTTTATTCGGTGAACTTGTTCTTTGTTTTATAGGAAAAAAAATATTTTAAAAACGATGAGAATCGAAAAAATGTTAAAAAATGTGAAACGAAGAATCAATTAAACGTTTTTCAAAAGTTTAAATTTACTTTTTTTCTTAAGTTCTTCGTTCAATCATGAGCCAAGGGCATAAACTGGAAGACAATTTTCAAATATTTGAGCTCAAATGAACCTGCACCGAAATATTCTGCCTACTGCTAAAAAGACTGGACGAGAAAAATTGTAGGAAATAATCGACGGTTTTCAATCTTTTTAGCTGAAAATTTTTTGACAACTTTCTCAAATGCTAAACTTTGTGTGTGTGTAAATTTAAAATAAAACAAACTTTTGTTTTTTAACATACAATTATTTGAATTAGTTACATTTTTTAAGACCCATGTAACTCCTTAAATTTTTTTAAAAGAGAGTTTTTGGTTATATCTGGAATATCTTCTTCCACAGTTGTTTTGTCAACTTCTCGTTATTGATAATGTCTTCAATTTCTTGTGGAAAAATTTGTCGAGCCCTTCTAGATTTATTTTCATTATTATTCTCTTTGCCTTTTTCTCCATGCGAGGTCGGCTTCCGCAATTACATTTCTCTCTTGGTTTTATTTTTTTTTATTTTTCTCGTGAGTTTTCCTTCTTAGTAAGTTTCTATTTTTGTTCATAAGAACATCAATATCTTTTATTAACATATTCTGCTTTAAGTTCCCCAGATACTCTTTGGTTTTTGCCCCCTACTTGGTCAGAGATTGGACCTCCAAAAATTATACGAACAAGCTGAATTTTGTCGAGAATATCAATTTTGAAAATCCATAAAATATGCAAAAAAGTTTACTCTTCTACCTCTCGACTTCCTCGCAGAACTCCAGCTGCCACGTAGAGCGAGAAAACGAAAACAATCGATTTATTAAGAATATGTACTTCATAGAGAAAAATACTTCAAATAAAAAATGTAGCTGAGATAATTTTCAACAAAAACGTTTATTAGCACTTTTTGTATAGAGTGAACAACGATCGAAGCGATCGGCGATGTTTGTCAGTTACACGCGCGAAATCAATTTTTTAAATAAAATTTGTATCAACTCGACGGTAAAAATTCTGTACCTCTTAATCAGAGTATCCTTTTGACAAAAATGCTAAAGTGCATGTCTAAAGTGAAAGTTCAAATTCAGTGATTTTTAAGCCTATTTAAAATCCTCATATTTGTTGCCAAAACTCGAAACCGAAATTTCATTCTATGACTTTTGAAGATTAGGCTCTAACAATAGAAATTGCATAGTGACCAGTCAATAAAAATGATAAATTTGATTGACTTCATGAGAATAATAAAAAATGGATTTTGCTGATATTGTCCTATTCACTCTATTTTTGCAGTGAGCCCAACCTATCTAAATTTATATTTAGGTTAGGGAATAAATTAGACTTCTACCATTAATCAATATCTGTCTATATTCTTAGGCATGATCTTTTTTCGTCCATAGTTTTCTTTGTCGTTTTGAATTTAAAGAAAAAAAAAAAACAAAAATAAATCAAATATTTGTAACATTTATCCACAACCGAATTGACTACTACTTGAATAAATTCTTTTTTAGTATAAACATTTATGAAAAACTTGGAGATTTTGAACCAATTACTGTAAACTATGTAATAAATCAAGGAATGACATCCTAAATTGATTTCAAAAAGGTGTTTGAACTGAACTCACGAACGGTTATAAAATTTTATGATTTGTTATTATTAAATTCTTCAAGTAGTTGTTGTTGATGGTAATTTTTAAACAATTTCAGCAGTAAAAATGACACGTAATGATTTTAAAGATGATTAAGTAACTTTTTTATGTTTAAAATATTATGGTCCATTAGACTGACAGGTAATACATTATTTCTACGGAATATTGCCAAATTAATTTAATTTTTAGTAATTTTATTTTTAATTTTAGCAAAAAATGTTAGCCAATTAGTCTAATACAGTGTTCCCCAAACTTCCTTAGATTCGAAGCCCCTTTGATAAATATATTTTTGTTGGCCATCCTTTTGTCTTGTCATACACAGTTCATTCGCCATTTAATAACATTGTAAAATCTAGGGACCTAGATCTAGATCTAATATACCGTCTAAGATTTGGTGCAGGTGTTTTATAGTGAAAAATGGTTTTTCTTGTGCCACCTAGTGAACCAGTTACACAGTTTCTTCTTACGTTTTTTAGAGTTTTGCACAAACAGGAGACGCTACATTATTGCCTACATTTTTCTTGAATCTTTATATAAACAGAAAAACGTGATTAAACAACAAATATTGCATTATCCTGCTGTAGTAAATTGATGTAGTTATTAAGTTTTTTAAAAAGATCGTTAGAACTGACTACGTATAGAAATAAAAATAAATGAACAAACAGATTGTACAGCAGTAAGTTCTGGGGTTATAACCCCCTCAACAACTTTGGCGCTTATACTCTTTTCACATAATACTTTAATAATCTTTTTTGAAATGATTTTCGAAGTGGTAGTCGAAACGTATAATGTTATTTAAAAATGTAATTTTAATTACAATCAACTGTAACTTATCCTCATATAAAGACAATATTTAATTTAAACGTGCCACAAGAAAAGAGTTGCAGAACCTTAAACAAGAAATAAATTATTTCATAAAATGAAAAATCAAGATATACCGGCAAAGCTAATCAGATTATCAAAATAACTATAGATGGATCCCGAGCTAAAGTAACAACAGAATAAGATATTACAAACACAATTGCAATAGAAACAGGAGTGTCACAAGGCAATATTGTGTCAACTACACTATTTAACATAGCAGCAGAAGGAACCGCCAAGGCCAGCGGAATTAAAGAAACTGTAGTCCATTCTACAATATAACATCATATGCACAAGCATATGCAGATGACATAGTTCTTATGGGAAGATATAGTAAAAGATTAAAAGAACGATTAACAATCCTGGCAAAGGAAGCATGTAAAAGAAGACAGACGAGAAGATAACAATACGAAAGAAATCAAGATAACTACATGTTTAAAAGAGTTCAACGAATGCTACCATGCAATAAAACATACTGGAGATACCATAGACTAAAGAAAGACAAAAACTTATCCAGAAATACAAAAATAAATATATACACAGTTGTAATCAGACCAGTAGTTACATTCGCAGCTGACAAAATGTGGCTCACAGATACACATAAAAAAACACTAAAAATATAAGATTAAGATTAATCCATGAAACAAGATAAATAATAAAGGGGGAAGATATAGCTAAATTTATTAAAACGTAGAGACTAAAATGGTTGGGACACGTAAGGAAAAACAATTTACTAATTAAGAAGGTCAAAAGATGGAAGCCAGAAACTAAAAAACCAAGGAGAAGACCTAAAGAGAGATGAGAGGACCAGACCAAGAGATATAAAAATCCTGAAAGTAAGAAATCTTCGGATTTCTACTATGATTGTTATTAGATAGCCTTGTAACGTCCTATATATAATTATTTTTAAAATTATTCTCTTTATGACAAAAGAAATTTATTTTCAGTCCAGAGCTTCTACATAAGCCGCTCTGAGGAGACCTAATAAGGGCGAAACGTATAAGCGAATGGTAAAAGCCCTGCATTGAAATTAAATCTCGAACGTATTTCTACTTTATTTATTTACTGACCTTCGTAAGTACTAGAAACTAATTCGCAAAGGATATCTGCCGTGATGAATGGAAAGGTTGTTAAATGTAAATTGTACTTTGTTAGTTAAGGTTAACCCCTTGTCGGTTAATTTATCAGTATGTCTGCTTTATATATTGTAGAAAGCTCAGTAGACAAATATCTGAATTTTAGTTTCGGTAATTACAAAATCGTAGGAGCTACTATAATTCATACAATAAACTTTGACAATGCACAAGAATAATGTGGAAGGACTCACCACAATGAGAGAATCAACTTCCATCAGGAAAGAAACGTCTTGATGCTGATGAGTTTAGAAAAGAAGTTAAATTTAAAATTGTATCTACTCTAATAATTTTTGACGTGGTGCATGTTCAAAATGTTTAGTATTTTTAATTAAAATTGTTATTTTTTGTAAATATTGTAAATTTTTTAGTTAATATAAATATTTCAGGTAGGACAGAGGCAAAATTCTTTGATTGAGACCATTTTTTATTCAAGTCTTTGTGTTTTCGTAAACCTATATTTGTAGATATTTCAATTGCAACAAAGTTATTTAAAGGTAATTTTTAAGAACGAATCCAAGCGAAGTACCGTTTATAAAACGGCTTTTAAAAACGACAATTTTGCGAACAACATAAGGTAGTTAACGAGATTACTTCATTCAATATCAGTGGCTGTAAACACGTTATATAAATACTAACCACTTCATCATCTGCTGAACTGTTATGTGCAATAATTATCGACCTATCATCAAAATAATTACGATTTTTAAAGTAACTGCAGTTATTCATCGATGCAGTAACTAATTCTATTAATTGGACAAGTAAACAGATTCGGAATTCCGTTGAGGTAGCGATAATTTGTTGCATGCGAACAGAAATAAATCCATATTTTTTTATACATAGGAATTTGTTATTTGTTTGAATAAAACTCTGAGTTAAACACTGAGTTACTTAAATTTCAAATTATTATTGACAACTACTTGTAAATTTTACGTGGAAACTTTCACAGTGTCGATGGAAACATAATCATAGATTTATACTTGACTTAATGTAAAAAAAGCAAAGTTGAGGAAAGCATAATAAAAAGTACGCAGGCTCAAGGCATAAAATCAATCGACAATCCGCTTATTGACAAAAAAAGATAAACTAAAAAATAATTCACTGTTATCAAAATCGTATCTAAAAATAGCTAGCGATTTCATTACTGCTTCTATTAGCAATATCTTCTGTCAATTAATAAAATATGACTTATACCCTGAGTGTTTGGCACAGTGGATACCAACGTTGTAAAACCACATCTGCCTTAAATAAAAGGCTTTAAATGTAGATAACTTTGGCAATGGCATAGTTTGTTGTAGACCCATAACATATAATGTTTTTCTATTAATAGAGGATATTTCTTTATCTATTATCCACTGAGAATAAAAAGTAAACTTCCAGTTTTGTATATGCATGTATTACTTTTCCAATTACCAAACGACAAATTGAACTTTGTTTTGAAAATATGTCTATAGAAGGATACCTTAACTATGTCTTTGTCATCCAGTTTTTTTTTCTTTACATTGCTCTATATAAAGTCGGTAAGGTATATTCACATTAAGTAATTGAGACATATATATTTTTAATATGATTTTTGTTTCTTGAGTAGTGCCATGTTTCTGCAAAAATTTGATTAATTCGGCTCAAAATGCAGTCAATAACTAAAGTCTAAAATGTCTTCTTTCGTTATCAAATATATCGCTACACTTTTTCCGACAATTATTGTTGCAGACACCACAAGGGGAAACGAATTAATTCATCAAGCCCAAAACAGAGAGAAATTTGCTATATTCATCGCCAACCTCAACAAAGAAGGCACTAAGGAGGAGGAGGATTATTGCAGATAATTCTAGTCTTTATTACTTTCTGTTTGTAACTTTTCTCGTTTGTGATTTGTCCTTGGTTTCTTAATATTGCAGCTTTCTTACGTTTTCACGAATCTGGAGTTTATTATTATTATTATTATTATTATATTACAAATAAGGGCAGTGGAGCGAGCTCCTATTATGCCCAAAAATCAAAAATAAAAAAAAACATCCTTATAAAACTAATACCAATTATAAAGTAAAGTAAACATAAACAATTAAGTATATCATACAAAAGTTGAATGGTGAGACAATAAATAAATAATGCTGTCAAAGAAAAAAAATCCTATAAATAAAATAAACCACTATCAAGTTTATTTTTAAAGATGTTAATACTAGTTGCCGATATGGTGTCTTGATCCAAATTGTTCCCGATATTAAAGATTCTATTTGGCAAGAAGTTCACCCTGGACCTTGCAGTAGTTTGTTCTTTTTTCAATTTGTATCGATGGCCTCTTAATCTTTCGTCTTGATTCAAAGTGAATATGGTGCTTAGGTTCCCAAAGTTATGTTTTAAAATACGGAAGGACATAATTAGATCACCTCGAAGACGTCATCCGTCATCTGCTGAACTATTCAGATCTGCCGCAAACAAAGTCAGAATAGCCATGTTGATTGCCAACGTTCGGAACGGACAAGGCACATGAAGAAGAAGACGAAGACGTCGCTGCTTGAATGTCGTAAGATGAGCCATGGATAATCTATCTTCATAGTTAGGTCTTACACGACCGTATGCCAGTCTTGTAGCTTTACGCTGAACATTTTCAAGTAAGATCTTATCGCGAATGAGATCTGGATTTCCACACTGGTCCGGCAAACTCAAGAATAGGTCTAACGTATATTGAGTAAAGTTTACTAACAGAAGTTAGAGATATACGTGTAAAACATTTACGGATCAAAAACAGTTTCGAGTTTGCACGTTTACACACCGACACTATGTGATCAGACCAATTTAAGTCACTATTAATTATCACTCCGAGATCATTGTGGGAGGTTACCGAGTTTAAGGGATGTCCATTAATAAAGTACGGTAGTGATGGGTTATTTTTGCCGATATGTAAAACAACGCATTTTTCAATGTTAAGCGGAAGTAACCATTCTGAGGACCATTTGAATATTGCGTCAAGATCTTGTTGAAGAACATGTTGGTTAATAGTTGGATTCACATATAATTTCGTGTCATCAGCGTAAATGGAAACCTTACTGGATACGATGAGCGGAAGATCACTAGTGTAGACACAAAATAGTAGCGGTCCAAGTACTGATCCTTGTGGGACTCCACTCTTGACTGGCTTATCTAGTGAGTGGTCTTCCCCAACACGAACCCTGAAGTATCTATCGGATAGAAAATCTTCAATCCAAATGTTCAACTTTCCGCGGATACCATAGTGATCCAATTTAGCTAGTAATCGACGTTTTGGAACACGGTCAAAAGCTTTGGAGAAGTCTAAGTAGACTACATCGACAGGATTTCGATTGTTTAAAGATAATGACCAATCATTTACACAATGAAGTAAGTTTGTGATCGTTGAACGACCTTTGATAAAGCCATGCTGTTGGTGAGGGATGATATTTTCTTGAAGAAGAAACTCAGACATAGCTTCTGAAATAATCGATTCCATGACCTTGCCGACAATAGGAACCAGGCTGATTGGACGATAGTTATTGCAATCAAGTTTATTTCCTTCCTTGAATATAGGAGTAACCGAAGCCAATTTCCAGGACGAGGGGAGAGAACCTTGATTAAAAGAAGCATTCATTATAAGAGATATAGGGATGGCTACAGATTCTGCACATTGTTTGAGGAAAAAAGAGGTGAGTCCGTCTAATCCAGGTGATGAATTATTTCGTAGTTTCCTTAAATGATATTTAATTTCATCCAGTGTGAAAGATATATTGTCAAGAGTTTTAGACAAACGTGGGCACATTATTTGAGGAATGGTATCGTTAGGTTCATTTGTGAAAACCTGAGAAAAGAATAACGATAAACATTCCGAAGATTCGTTATTCGAAGAACATAAAGACCCGTCAGCTTTTTGAAGTAACGGTATGGAGACTTTAGAAGATAAAGATGTACGAATGTACCGATAAACTTTTTTACTATTACCACTAGCAATGATAGATTCTTCAAATTCTGTTCTTAACTTTAGCAAAGATTGTTTGACTCGGTTAGAAAAATTACGGTGGGCGAGAAAATCATCAAGGGATCCAGTAAGTTTATATCTTCGCCAAAGCTTTCGCTTATGTCGAATTAAATGGGTAGCTGAGAAGTTAATCCAAGGTTTTAGTCGGTTTCTGTATAGCTGCCGTTCGGTTGTATAATCAGAAATTGTTGTAATAGCAGTATGAAGAAAAGAGTCCCACATTGACGATGGATCAGAGTGATTAAGAAAAATAGATTGCCAGTTTAACTGCGATAAAACTGAATTTACATTAAAGAAATCAGTAGTGGCATACGTTACGAAATTATTTTTGCAAGGCGGTGTTAAACTAAATTGAATGTGAGCAGTAATAAGTGAGTGGTCAGAAAGACCCACAGGAGAGGACACTTGAAGTGTAGAAATTAGTTGATCATCATTTGTGAAAAAAAAAGTCTAAAATTGAAGGATTATTGTTCGCTCTAAACCTTGTAGGTTGACATTATTAAATATTTTGTGTTTTTTGAGGTAATAATATTTTGGCCTTTAGCAATTACATGTCTTTTTGTGTCAATAGTTTTATTTTCTTCTTCAGTACCTTAAAATTCGTGCCTCTTCCTAAATATATTTCCTAATATTCTCAAAAAACAGTATACGCGTCACCTTCTGAATACCTTGGTTGTGAGCGAATTGCTGGTAAGTACGTGACAAAGTAATGTCATTATCCTTAGAAGGAAAATATTTAAAACCAGTTGTCGTATCTTCATCACTGCTACTCTATTGTTTAAAAACAAAATGGTTTCAGTCAGACATTTACAAAAGTCAATCAAAATCTTACGGGCAAATAACTTAAAATATGAAACAAAAAGGGGCGTGCCCTTATTGTTCTTGTTATTTAAAAACTTTCACATATTATGTTGTGGTCGCTTGAGAAAAACTTAGGTGCTAAAAAACAATGTCAAACACTTACATATTTTCTTTCCTATCGCTTTTGTAGCTCATTGGCACTCGAGGGTTGGGTAATATCTCCAATAACATTATTTGTATGAGTTTCACTGTCTTGGTTGGATATTAGGTTTAAAACAACTTCTGAAAACAATAACCCTTTAGTTAGTATTCACCCAAACTTTTACAGCAAAAAATAACTTACATGATTGGAAGAACAGAAATTCTAGTCTTTTTCTTTTAACACTAGTTGTAAAATTCGTTTACTTCTACATTTAAGTTATTGCCCCCAGGATTTCTTTGTATCTATTTTCTCTTTTTCTTGCCACACCCGCATTCAACGCAGCTGTGTCTTCTTGCTTTTCTATCCATAGCAGGTGGGCTCTGAAAGAGCCGTGTCCCTTAAAAAACTGTGTGAAAAAATAGTTGGTAGTAGGTTAGTATAACAATATAGCCGTGTTCTACTCAGTCTCTCATGTCCGGTATAAATGTTCTTGTCCATTTAGCCCTATGTTTATTGTCCCACTCTTCTTGCCATTTCGCGTTGGTCACCCTTCTCTCGTCTGCTTTGTTGTTTTCACTCATGCCGTACGTGATTGCTCTTTCTCTCACTAGTAGGTGAATTGGTGGCACTCCGGCTATTACTTGTAAGGCAACTGTCGAAGTCTCCTTATATGAGTAGAACCTGTCACCGGATCTCCTATGTTTGGCATGTTCTTTGTTAGCGCTCTACATAGTGTTAGTATGATTTGTTACTATATTATTTATCTTAAAACCCTCTTTTATATGGAATAACTATATTAACTACTACACAAAAATAAAAATTTTAAGTGCAGTAAAAAATAACCTTAAAACGTGACATCCTTGCGTCAACACAACTATGTGACTTATAATGGTGTCATGTATCAAAAATGTAACATAGGTAAGACATTCATCTATGAAAAATATACACTTGGCTGCTTTATCGTCAAAAATATTCTTTAAAACAAGATAAATTTAGGATTCATTATTATTGGGAGGTTAGTTCTGTATCAGGAATATTTAAAAATTGTAAAAAGTAAGTTTTTATTGGTATTTGATTATTTAAAGTACGCCGTAGCCTGTTTAAATTCAACTATCAAAAACGCGCGTCTTTTAAAGTTACAATTACAACATCAACAGTTTAAAAAAATATTTATCTGACCTGACAGGACTACATTACTTGTAACGCCAAATAAATAAAATATGAATAAAATATTACTAACAAATATTTCAAAAGTTTTATTCAAATATTAGAAAATCTTAATCGTTAAAATGAATGTGAAAAGTATAGTCTAACTGTAGTCCAGACTAAAATGGAGATGGGCAGGACACATAGCCAGAATGACAGATGGGCGATGGACAAAGAGGTTATTGGAATGGAGGCCAAGGGAAGACAAGAGAAGCGTCAGTCGACCACCTACAAGATGGACTGACGATTTAAGAAGACTCAATAAAAACTGGATAAGAGCGGCGCAAGATAGACGGGGTTGGAAACATGAGGAAAAGGCCTATGTTTAGCAGTGGACTCTTGAGGCTGGATGATGATACCTTCGATTTTTAAATCAGAGGAAATTCTGTTTAAATTATTACTACCGACATCCTCGGAAGCCAATGGGGTTATACTTCCATTAATGGCACTCCCAATATTGTTTGAAACATTCTTCTTATTCTTTGTTTAAGTAATATACCACCAGTAATAACAATTAATCTGATGTGACAGATTACAAATTAATTTTTGTTTTTCTCATTTCCATAATAACGAAAGGTATACTAATGTACATCACAAATTCAACCATTTTACATTATTAGCTCTTATTTCAATCTTTTGTAGTAATAATACATGATTTCAAAGTTAACCAATAAAAAAATAGCGTAAAGTATTCGTGGATAACTGGTCTTTAAAACACTTACTCTATTTCGAGCACTCCGGCTGCGCCGTCGTGCTCGTAAAATCGCGCTTGTTTTAAAGACCTCAATATCCACTTATACTTTAATATACTATTACCAAAAACTGTGATTTGCCACCTTTATCCAGTTCATGTCTTCAATTAACTACTAGGCCTAGAAATAAGAATAAGAACGAATACAAAAAAAAATAATTAATAAGAGCTATCAAAATAGCCAAAGAAAGTTGGCTAAGCAGCAATTGTATAGAAATAGACACACTACAAGACAAACATAATTAATTTTTAAAGGTCATACACAAAAGAATATACACAAGATAAGAAAAATAACTAACAAGAATTAACACAGCTGCTGTTGGTTCCCTTTAACTCAATAGTCTTTCTGCCTGATATATACCGTAAAATCTCTAAAATTGCCTGTTCACTGGTGTTAAGGTCTGTTTTTTTTGCCCAACCTTTTATTTTTTCAAATACGTCTTTTTAGTTTAGAAGAGAAGCATTCTCTTTAATTGCTGTCTACAGGATGTTCAATTAAAAGCTACTTATAAATCACGGACGTTTTACGTAAACCCATAAAAAATAATTAGCACAAGTACTACGCATGAAAATCACTTCAGTCTTCGTCCGGTTAGAGATCAAATAAGTAAGATTTAATTGATTTTTTTTTTAACAAATTCTATCATGAATGTGGAGACTTGATTAGAGACAGGATATCGTTATATACATACGCAAATAATATTAGCGATTTTATAAAATTCTCTTAGTCAACGGTTTTTACAGATAAATTCTTACTTTCCTTCGATATCGTATAATATAAGTGCTATATTAATACTGTTTTATCTAACATCTCCCGAGATGTCTCGTAAGATATGGAACTTCAAAAAATGTATATAAGAGAAAAGTGACTGTTTAATTGGTTGGAAGAATTAAGTTTCTAAATAGTTTTCTTATTTTGTTAGAGTTTTTAACAACTATTGTAAAATTGTTGCTGTTGTCAATTAAAGTAATTCGAAAGAAATGCAGTGATATGTAAAATTCAAAATTTTTTAAAGTAAACTACTTATAGAGACTAATTATTAAGTATTAAAGAGCATAGTTCAACCCACAACTAATCACGAAATCTTTGTATCATTTTAAAATTTACATAAAAATGTGAGTGCATTTGTCTACAAAATAACTTATAGTATTAATCTATAGATAATAACTATCTTATCATCATAGAATTCAAATTTTTCAATAATACATCTAACCTATTCCACGATATTAAATTATAAGTATTTTATTCTCACAGATGACATATTCTTACGTCAACCGATATTTTTGTCATTTTTACAAACACAATATATATAATTTGTTATGTCGAATAATCAAAAAAAAGTTAAACTTACACCAAATTTATCAAATGTGAATTATGAAGCGTCCTGTTCAGGTTCCCGTCCTAACAAAGTTCCCGAAAGTTCGAAGAGGCAAGCCCAAAAACGAAATAACTCAGATACTACAAACGACAGCTGTACTGCAAAACGAAAATGTCATAGATTAATACCTCCTCCTGTAATTACTAGAAATTTGGCACAAAATAGACTAAACAAACTTAAATATTCGTTACAAATGGATTTATTGATGAGAGATAAAATTACTTTACCAGAAGAAAGTGAGATTCATGTAGGTAAAGATAAACCAAAAGTTCTAAATCAAAAGGATGACGAAAAGGCAAATAGTGGTGGCAAACGAAAATCAAACGACTCATGTGAGAAAGTATCAACGAAGAAGTTTATACTAGACCCAGGCTTCAAAACTGATTTAACCAATGTAGGAACTGAAGAAACTACAAAGAAACAAGAGGATAATAAAGGGTTTAAAGAGCCGTACGTATGCATCGTAGTAGACACCAATGTATTTATCTCAGATCTTTCAATAATTAGGAATATCATCGAATTAACAACAGCAGGATGGATTAAACCACTAGTTTACATCCCATGGATGGTTATAACTGAGCTCGATGAAATGAAAGACAGACCAGGTGAAAATTCATTAAAATATCAAGCTCTCAAGGCGATCAAATGCATTAATGAATTCATCAGCAAAAAGGATCCCAGAGTTAAAGGACAATCTGTTAGTGATATGAGTGATCAAAAATACGTGGGAATAAGCCAAGACGATAAAATTATTGGAACGTGTTTGCAAGCACTGGAAAAATACGAAGTGGTAATATTGCTGTCAAATGATATTAATCTAAGAAATAAAGCTATGATCAATGACATTCTAGCTGTGTCTTCCAAAGAAATCATTGTAAAAATTACATCAATTATTTCAAAAACTACAAAGTGTGCAAAAATTATGGAAACACTAAGTACTTTGTGTTCTGCAGTTATTTGTGAGTGTGCTAAAGATGCTTATGGTGACGTCTGGTTAAAAATGGATATGCTATCCGGACCTCCTTGGTCTCTTTTTGAATGTCTGAGACGGTTTCAGAAGTATTGGACTGCAGTTTTTCAAGAAAAGCTCATGAAACAGTTTAAGTGCACAGTGGACAAATTGTTTCAGTTGCTCAATTCTGGCGAAGATCTTTCTAATGATTCAGATCCTTATAAAAAGTTTGTAAAACTTTGTCTTGATCTTTGCATTTTTCTGCAAGACTTGGAAAATTTCAGACTGTCGTCCAGTAGTGCTATAAATGAAATAACGAAATGGAATTCAAAAATAATAAATAATTAGTGTAACTGGGAAGTTCTTTTATTTTAAGAAACAATTTTTTTATAGTTCAGAATATTGAATACAGTTTATATAGAAAAGATTTTTTATAATTTTGAAAATTTGTACTCGACCTATTTTTTACTACTGTTCATAGAATTTTCTGTTCACCTTTATTTTTTGAACTTCTTTTGACCATCAGCAGCACTCTTTATACTAAAACTTCTTTCCTAAATGTTTTCAAATCATTTTAAGAGCAGTATCTTTAATAATACTGGCCATCTTCCTCCAAATTTTATTTCTTTGTATCCAAAGGACATCCTTTTATGTTCTATTACATTGTTTCTACTATTTTTGCCCTGAATAAACCTTCATTCTCTTTTTTCAACATTCATTATGCGATATTTTGTATTTACACTTTATGCGAAGTTTATTAGAAATAAACAGAATTATATTAATTTAAATCTTTCGTAAGTTCATCGAGAATATTTTGGAACTTACGATAGAAAACCATTAGCTATTGTATCTTCCTTTTCCGTAATAACCTCTGCGTTGTTATTTTCATAAACCATCAGTTTGCAGCAAATGAGACTAGGCATGCATAATTCGAAAACATTATTAGCATATCGTCATTAGCTAAGCTCGAAGAAGGCGGTGAACATCAAAGGCCGAAATCGCTACAGGAATTGAGCAACGAAAAATCATTTCGTTGCTTTCGGCTAAACTATGATTACATATATCACAATTCTTGATTGAAATCTTATACTTGAGATCGCTGTCATACAGTGATGGATCTGTGGCGGCGTTCGGTGCTGAAAATTGAATATTGCTGAAGCAGAAGAAACAACATAAAACAAACTAAATTCAAACGCTCTAAATACATAAATTATTATAAAAATCCAAGATTGTTGGTTTAATTAAAAATTTTTATTTAACATGCTACTACTATGCGCTGCCTTTATTTGAATAAAAGACTTTACCTATTACTGTATAATATTTCCTGTGTTTTCGTAATCAGAACTTGGAATTTTAGCTATAGGAATCAGATTATTGCCGGTATGATACTGGTACAATTTGATTGAGAACACTAAAGTGTTATATGTGGTCTCTATTACTATATGGCTGTGAGACCTGGACATAAAAACAGTATGAAGTCAACAAATTAAATTCATTTGAAATTTGGATGTATCGCCGAATGCTAAGAATGGTCAATACTATCAAAATTAGAAAAACGTCATATCTAGGACACATAATGTGCCATAGGGAATTTGAGCAGCTCCAAGTAATATTAGAAGGCAAGATTCAAGGTAAAAGGAGCATAGGACGAAAGAAAAAATCTCGGCTACGAAACATCAGAGATTGGATTCACACAAAAGGAAATGAATTAATTTATCAAGCCCAGAATAGAGAGAAATTTGCCATATTGATCGCCAACCTCAACAGAGAAGGCACTTAGGAGGAGGACTGATACAAACTTAATACATTTTTCTAAATCAAAGTTAACACCTGTGATTGTTAATTTTCCCAAATTATTCATATATTTATATATAATTTTACCGTATACGTTTACAAATTATGTAGTTGCAGTTATTCATCTTACCCTAACCTCTTTTACCCATTTTTCCTTATCATATGGTTCGAATTTGCCTACTAACACTCCTTTTTCGCCTATAGTAAAAACATTTGGTTTTACATAGTTATCATTTCTGTTGAGCATAACTTTCTGTGTTTTAAAAAGTCAATTCTGGTTCTATTCCGCTAAAAAATTTAACATGTTAATTTCCAAAAAAAAAAGACAAAATGCATGGTTACAACAGCAAATTTACTGAGATGTAAATTGGAGCTGGAAGGTTAGATAATAGAACAAGTGATGGAGTTTAAATATTATCGATCTACGAAAAGCTTGAAACAGAAGTGGAAGATCAGGTAAAGAGAGCAAGCGGAGCCACAGGTTGCCTGAATAAAACAATATGGAAGGCAGAAAGGCAGAATTTACAAAATAGTCATCAGATCAATAATCACAAACGCGGTAGAAACACGACCTCACACATAAAACACTGTGAAACAGTGCTAGAAATACAGATATACGACGTAGATGCAAGGTGGAAAACATTAATGATTGGGTAAAAAATAGAAGAGTAGAATGGAACGATCGTATAAGCCGAATGACATCAAATAAACTAGTATAGACGCCAAGAGACGGTTCCTCAATAGGAAGACGATCAGTAGGAAGACCACGTAAGCGATGGAACGACAATTTACTGGATTCACATTAAAAAACAGAGATAGTCATGTCTACATAAAAAGAAGAAGAAGAATTCTGGTTCTTAGTTAAACTTTGAAAACAATTTCCTTTGGACTTAACCCAGTACTAAGACTTGGTTTATTTCTATAATCAAATAGAAAATTTACCACTTGCTGCTCAGATATACTGAGCCCAGATTTTTGAAGGAAAATTCTCCAATCCAGTTTTGACTGTTCGAACATATCGCTCTACACACCCATTTGACTGAAGGTAGTATGGTGGACTTTTTAGAATGGTTATTTCACTGTTTTGACAAAATCTTGTAAATTTAATAGCATTAAAAGGTGGACCATTGTCACACAATAGCATAAATGGCAAACCCATCAAAGCGAAAGTTACTTTCAACTTGTCTGAGGGTGTAATATTGAAGTACCCTTTTTTATAATATTTATATTAACCCACTTTGAATTAGAGTCAATAATAAAAAATGTGCAATGGTATTTAAAAAAAATCAACCAGTATTCATTCAAATACATTTTTAGTTTCAGGCCAAGCTATTAAAGCTTTTTCAGAATTATTTTGCGTTAACTGGCATACCTAATACCTATTGATCATTGCCTTAATATCCTGTTGTAACTTAGGCTACCAAACTACTGCTCTGGTCAACATTTTAGACCAAACGATACCTATATGCCCCTCATGATATAATTTCAAAATACTTTCACGTAATTCAATGGGGATTACCACTCTTATACTTATCATCAAACATTGGTTTCAATAGAAAGCTCGTTTCTTTTTAAGAAATATGGTATAAGATCAACAATTCTGCATTTATTTTGCCAACCTGTTTTTACAAAGTTTATCACCCTTAACAAAATACCATCTTGGAAGGAACAGGTTGGTATTGCAACGATCAGTCTATCTTGTATTATATGTCTATGGCGTCAACTAAGGCCTCATTTTCATTAGATCATGTTTATATACAGTCATTGATTTCTATACCCTTTAAATCATATTTTAAAAATAAGTTGTATACAAACGCTGAAATGGCATATTGATTTGAAATTTTATAAATATGGTTAATGAATTATAAATTTGATATTTGTGTCGCTCGGCAAATTTTCCAATTCCCAAGTAAAGTCCAACAACATGGTATCCTACATGATGTCAAATCCCTTTCTAATTTATTCATGTAATGCCGCTGAAAGATATTTCAGCAATAGGATCTAACCTGTCCCGATGTTAGATCTTAATCAAATTTTGTTTATCGTGATTTAATTATGTAAATAAGTTTATTACACGACAAAAACAGTCATGCCGGTCTTCAATCATTTTTTCTACATAGGAAGAGAAAACCGAAAATTAAATTATAGCTTTCTGATGGCCGCACAGTACGAACATCGAGTCATGTAATGAATTTTTTACCACTTGAATGGGTTTCGGAATAACTGTATCATGAACCCTGCTATTAGTGGTAAACAATTTTTTCATGCATGTTTATGTCTGTGGCTTTTTGTAAAGTGATATATACTACAAATTTTATATACTGCAGGATGTAAGGACTGAATAAAATATTAGCACATTGCAAAAACACAAATTATATTTTAGTATTGTGGTTTTTTATTTTTATTTATTAGCAAAAGTCAGCAAATAGCTATCCAGCAAAGTCCATCTCCAACAATTAAAATACTTTGGACTAGTTATGAGAGCAGACACAAAAAACATAAAAAGACTTATCTTACAAGGAAAGGTAAAAGGCCAAAGATCACGAGGAAGATCTCCAACAAGATGGATCGGCCAAATTACTGGAATATGCAAAAGACATGTGCATGGGTTAAAAGAAAGGTCCAGAGCTCTTTGAAGAAGGACGATACACGACATTACCATGATCACTGTCCTCCCTATGGGGGATCAGGATTGAAGAGGACGAGAGAGAGAGAGAGAAAGAGAGAGTTTTGTTAATTTTTTTCAGCATGGATGGATTTTAGATTGCCAATTAAATTTACGAGCACACAGTTGAGTTGACGAACTAATTAAAAATACATTGTTATCACCGATTAGTATTTTTGTTTGTAACTTTTTTCTCTAGCAATGTTAATTTTAGAATATCCATATTTATACAACCACAATATATACAAACACAAATTGTAGTTTTTCTTTCGTTGCATTCCTTACATTTTATCTATAATTGTATCAAGAAGATTGGTATATGAGTTATTATGCTTCTAACATTTTTTTTTGTTTTCAGAATCTTCTAGTCAACAATGTCTTGGCTTCTACAACTTAGTTTATTCTTATCGCTTTACGGCTGTTTTTGCCAAACAGTCGACTCAGAAACGGAAATAATAAATACTCCGGAAAAAGCAGCACCACCTCCACCGTCACCGCTCGACGACTGTGATCCGGAGATGATCGGATTTGAGCTCATCACCGGAAACGTATTCTCGGCGCCCGGAAATGTGTTAGACTCGATTCCTGGAACGCTGATGCTTACGGATTGTTTAGAAACATGTCAAGGAAATGAAAGCTGTCAGAGTGTCAATTACGAGACTGGGTTGTGTGTGCTCTTTAGCTCTAATGCGGATTCTTTACCTGGTAAGTGTATTATCGTTTAGAGTTTATTATCATTATTATTTATTAGCAAATAAATAAAATACACTAGCAGTAATATACTATATATGTGATTAATAGAGGATGTGCAAATGTGAGCTCCATAGAATTTACTTTGACCTTTTATTTAGTGACATACTCCTTCCTTGAAAAAAATTGGAGAAGAGGTTAATCTTTCGATATGATTTTTTCATGATACACGTTCGTCGAATATCATCATCGTCATTATCTTTGGCTCCATAATTCTCTATGTATCCTGGCCCTGCTTTAAGATTAGTTGCGATTCTGTTCGTTTTCTGGCAACGTGTTGTTACTTTCTGAGATCTAGTATACCTAAGTCGATCTCAACTCCATCTAACCACCTAATTCACGGCCAGCCTCTGCTTCTTCTTTCTATAGGTATTTCTTTCGTTGGATTTTTTGCAATCATGTTGTCAGGCATTCGTATTATGTATCCGGTGTGTCTAAGTCACTGTGTTTTAATAAACGTTATGAAATCTGGTTCATTAAAAAGTTGGTATAATTCAAAATTAAATCATTTGCAGGGTATCTTACGCTCGAATATTCCCAGAAGTCTTTCATCCTTCTGCGTTAGAGTCCATGTTTCCGCCCCACATGTAAGGACTGGCCTGAACAGAGTTTTGTATATAATAATTTTAGTTTTTCTTTAAATATTCTTGAGCGGAATTGTTTTTGGAGTCCATATTATTCGCTATTTGTAATACGTCTATTACAAATAGCGTCTATTTGTTTAGGTTTATTCGTCTTTTAATTTCTTCGTTTGTTTTATTGGTAGTAGTCTCTAGCGAGTCAAGGTAATGTGAGGCTGACAACACGTTTAAAGATATGAATCCAAGTGCTGTGTCCCGTTTCTCATTTGCTATAGAATTCTTAGTAACCAACATGTACTTTGTTTTTTCTTCGTTGATGACTAGACCGACCTGTTTTGTCGCCGTTTATAATTCAAGGAAATATTGCTCAATATCTCGCTTGCTTTGCTCTATTATGTCAATTTTATCAGCATATGCTAATATTTGTATCGATCTATTGTTAATAATAGCACCATATCTAATTCGTGTGTCTCGGACCCTTTTCCAAGGCAATGTTAAATAGGAGGGTATCCCCTTGTCTGAGTCAATCCTAAAGGATCGAGAATTTTGTCCCTGTGTCCTAACGCTGGCTTTTAAGTTATACGTTGTCATTCTCGTTAATCGGATAAGTATTTCTGGTATACCAATCTCACGCATTGGTTGGTATAGTACTGCCCTCTTGACACTCTCGTATGCGGCCTTGAAGTCCACTAATAGGTGATGGGTTTCAATGGTAATTCTAATGTTTTCTTCAGGATCTGATTTGTTTTCTGGAGTAAATCCGACCTGGTATTTTCCAACTATTATAACTGTGTAAACTTGTAGTCTTTCGTAAAGAATGTTTCCAGGCAAATGAAGGACTTCACCTTCTTCTTCTTTGTTGTGGTATTTAATTTAAAGCTTTCTTTGGCCATCTATCTTTATTCGTCCGCTTCACGTGACCATACCACACTAGTTGTCTCGTTTCAATTCTGTCTACATTGGAATATACAGTATTTGTCCTTCTTCTAATATCTTTATTCCTGATATGATCTTTTTTGGATACATTACATGCTCTCCTTAGAACATCCATTTCTACTACTTCTATTCTTTTTCTATCTTTTTTCGTGATCTGCCAAACTTCTGCCCCATAAGTTATCAAGGTTCGATATATTGTCAATTTCGTTTCTTCTCTAATATCTTTAAATTATAGTAGAGAGTTTAGAATGTTTACTGCTTTTTTTCCCTGCTGCATGCAGTTGTCGAAGTCTCGTTTGGTATTGCCTTCTTTATATATTATAGATCCGAGATATTTATATTCATTGCATAATTTTAAGGCGAATTTTTTTGTATTCTTTTTTTAGTTTTCTAAACATTTAGTCCATGTCTTCCTTATCATTCGCTACGACTACCTAATCATCTGCGAAAAATAAAGTTGTTAGACATTTACCACCGCCTATGTCTATTCCCATTCCGGATACTTGTTACCTCTACTTCTCTAACGATGATTGAATATATATTTTAAATAAGGTCGGAGATAGACAACATCCTCTTTTAACTCCTTTATTATTGGAATTTTTTCAGATATAAAGTTTTTCTTCTTTAACAACACTTCTTGCATTTTTGTATACATTTGCGATAGCATTTATATACTCTCTACTGAGACCTACTTTCATCAATGTTTGAAACAGTTTTTTCAAAGGTACCGTTACGTATGCCTTCTCTAAATCTACAAACAATAGGTAGGTAGATAGATTCCTTGCCTTCCGTTTTTCGATTACCTGCTGCAGAACGAATATACCATCAGTGTACGATATTCCTGCACGAAATCCATTTTGTTCTTCTATGTCTTCATATTCTGATTTTATTATTAGACCGTACAACCTCTTCACTGAGCTGATAACAGTTATTTCCCTATCATTAGAGCATTTGCGTTTATCCCCTTTCTTGAATATTGAGCTGATGTATCCAACATTTCAATCATCAGGGATATTTTGTCCTTTTAAGCATTTGTTAAATAGTTGGACCAACATTTCATATAATATTTTTGGTCCATACTTTACCAACTCAATTGGGATGTCTCCAGGTCCTGCTGCTTTACCGTTTTTCGATCTTTTGAGGGCATCGTTAACTTTCATTAGATTCTAATTATTTAGTCCAATTATCCAGTCGCTTCTTTTACGATTTTATTAATGACAAATCTTTAATGCACGATATAGAAAATTATACGAATTATTTAAAACCGAATTATTTATTATTATAACCTTTAGTCAATCTACATTATATAGAATATTATTTGGATTAAGTAGTGGTCTTAAAACTCTTGTTCAAATGTCATTATAAACGTTAAAGTTCTTTCAGGGATCTCTGTATACCTGGGAGCGATCCTTAACACTGAAAATAATACTACCACAGATATAAACCGCAGAAATTGCACGATTAACAGATGCTATTTTGGGCTCAATCTCCTCCTTAAATCCACAATTATATCGAGAAATACAAAAATAAAACTTTACAAAACAATAATACACCCAGTCCCAAAACAAAATAAAACAGCTAGAAAAAAGCTCCTTGATAGACCCATTGGTCAGGGAAGAAGTGGAAGACCCAGAACAAGGTTCCTTGATTACATCGAGGAAGACATGAGAAATATGGGAATACGTGTTTGGCGGAGACAGGCGATGGATAGGGACGACTGGAGAAAAATTCTTGAGGAGGCTAGGATCCACGCAGGGTTTTAAAGCCAGAAGGTTGATAATGTTCTTTCAGGGATATGTATTGCACTTTTTATGCTATTATTTAAATTGTCTCTATTTTAAATTATGCTCAGTTCACTAAGAAAGTTTGTGTTTAATATTTTTTTAACTGTATCAGTATCTTTTGATCTTCCTTAGATTAGTCCCAGTCCAATTTTTCAAAGAATGTTAGTTTTCTTAAAAATTTGTGACTGGGAAGATGTTATGGGATTGTCAATCTTGGCAAAATGGTTTTGTGTGCCGTGGTTTGTTCTTAACTCGTAGTGTCTAATTACTACACAATTATTTGACCATCTTCATTCAGTACGGTTTTTGAAGATAAAAAAATCTTTTAATTTATTTTCATCATTCTGTTTCTTGCCAAGAACAAAGGAGTGGGGAGTATAGCAAAAGGACCCTTAAATATAAATAGGGTAACAACGAGTTCACTTATAAAAATCTTAACTTAAAACGAAGTGATATAAAAAGATAATAACTCAATAATTAAGGCGATAAAGCGGTTAAATAAAATAATACGCCCTTCTTTTGCATAAAATATACCACAACTTACAAAAGCATCAATATTTAGTGTGTGTTCGTGTCGAGCTTGTCCTTAGAATTCTACCGAAAAGTTGTGTGTGTTTTCATTCGTAACATTTTCGTCGTGTCCGATAAATCGCGTTCAGGTTGGCTGGATCCCAAACGAGGCTTTAAACTGAACTTACACTTGCGTGGAAATAAATATTTGTCCGTTTTATTAAGTAGTATGACCTTTTTCCTACCATTGAACTGTCGGCTTGAAGTGTATACTTATGATATTGATACCGAGCCGTCAAATAAAAATTATAATTAGAACAAGACGAAATGTAATTCTCCTAGCTCCATGGAACTCCTTATCTGTATACTGTCTATTTACATTTAATATATTAACTCGGTTGTTTATTACCAGATTTTCATTATTTAATTTTTCTCATAGTGTCATATCCTGATTGGGCGTAAAGAGTATTCTGATTCAGATAAGTTTTGTATACAGCAGAAAAAAACAATTCTAATGGCTTTTTGACATTCCACTATCTCATATTTTTTATCCCCGAGGTTCATTTACTATTCTGCTTTTATATTCCTCTCAATTTCCTAGACTTACAACATAAGGAATGTGGTAGTTGAATTTCCTATCGCACGACATTTTTTTATATTCCACTCTAAATCATACACAGTTAAACGATCATTTTATAATCTAACTAATATTTTCTTGATGTCGTCTTGATACATCTAAACCCCTTAAAATCATTTGCTGTGTATACTCTGGGTTTAACTATTTTACCCATTTTCATTAGAGACCGATAATATATATAAAATGGTAAAACTTGAGTGAAAAAAAGAATAAGACTCTTTTCTTAGAAAGAATGAGATTTGTTGAAGACAATTTGGAAATAACAAGAAATTACACCCACATTGATAATATCGGTGGTTTTGCCACATAGAAAAAAAACTTGGATGAAGTGGGTACTGTAGACAAAATACAAATACTTTGACAGCTATAAAAAAAAAGGAATAGAAAACAAAATAGTTTTCAGAAAAGGATTAGGATTTAGCACAAAATTACTTATTCTATTGCAAGAAATGTTAATTGTTTTCACTAAAAAATTGTTAAGAATTGTTTTCTTTGGAGGCATCTGCAATATGATAAATTACATAAAATAACTTAACCAGAATATAACGGAAAGAAAAAACGTTGAAAGAAATTGGTAGACGGAATAAACGAAATGAAGAGAAGATTGGAAGAAACTTGTCATTGGAGTTGTAGCCGATATAATCAAGCAAGGGGATAGACGAGGATTAAAATATTATACTATCTACATGTATTAACCAATTAAGGACATCTTACTTTGGACATAGACTTCGTCTCGGTTTAGCATATTTTCTATATCATCTGATCATTTAAATGGTTTTGTGGTTTATTCTATCTTTGAGCTTTCTGTCTCTTATTATCTTGTCGTTTAATATTCTGTAAATGTTTCTTCATATACATACGTATTTATGGAAACTTGTGTAACATCACAGTTGAATAAAATTATGCACGTGTTATTACTGTGCTCAACTATGCTCGCTTCTGTACAGCTACCGTTTACAAATCCATAAAATACATCCAAATTACGTTCCAAATTCTTTTAAAATAATGAAATATGGCCCCTACTTTAGAAGTCAATCTAGACTTAGTTAATGGATCCACTCGTTTGTGGAAAGGCGCCTTTCCTAACAAAAAGAAAAGTATTGGCATATGTTTCACATGTGTATGACCTCTTACGATTACTGTCACCCATTACGTTATACTGTAGACGTTTCTTATAATGTCTCTGATCATTATCCTTAGATTAGGACAGTGAAATACTGGATGATCTAATAATCTCTGATTGAAAATCAATGTTGTATACATTCCAATAAATATCGACAATAACATTTCCCAGATGCCTGACAATTCCACTGCCTATATCCGATATTGTTTCACTTAAGCTTTTAAGCCCATTCTCACAGATATAATATACAAGTAGCATTACTTGTATATGTGAGTCTTGTACAATTACAACACCGTCACGTCCCGCCTCATAGAATTAAAAACTTGAATAACACCAATAAAAAATAAATTAACCATTTCTTGGTGAGAATAATCGTTTGGTATCTTATTAGGTGTTTCTCTTACTGAAAGAGTACTTGAGGTCCCTTAGAAAAATGTCACAATATCAAGTTTACATATTTTCATGGATTTCAATAAGTAAATTTACATGGAATCCATTTGTACTTCATTCTGTCAATCAAATCAAAGAGTTAAGTAAATCATTTATTTTATTATATATTTGCCCTATTTCTTTTAAACAGAAACATCCCCTGTTACTATCATCTAATCACACAGTTATTAAATGAATGATATATGGTACCCGCAATCAGCATTTTGAGTTAAACTAACCATTTAAAAGAACTTCTCTGAAGGAACCACTAATTTCTGCTCTGAAATATCTATTTGCTTTAAGTTTGAACTGCCTCGAAACTCTTTTTAATTTGAATTTCATGAGGTAGGAATTAAAAGTACCATCTTTATTTATTTTTATATCTTTATTATCTTTAAGTTTGAACTGCCTCGAAACTCTTTTTAATTTGGATTTCATAAGGTAGGAATTAAAAGTACCATCTTTTTAGTCTTGTAGGAAAGATTCTTTTGACCGTAAAGTTTTTTATATAATAATTTGTCAAATCGAAGCCATTTTGGCAACATGTCGACTCAAAATGGCTTCGATTGACTTTTAAATGGCTCTTAAATGATTATAATAATCTCTCTGTGCTAAGGCTTTAAAACTTCCTTATAGATACAAATCTCACAAGGTCACCAGAACTAGATCTTTCATAAATACTCAAAAAATTTCCAAAACCCATCAAACTTTCTGGAAAAGGCTGTCAATAGGTTATTTAAATATGACCCAAAGTAGAAGTAAGTGGAACATCGCTACTGACTCCTTGAATATTGATGATGTGGTACTAATAAAAGGTAACCTCCGCGCTTTTCTTGCTTCTGGCAAAGGTCATCTAATTGCTCCCAGGCAAAGATTATCTTGTTTAAATTATTAGGATATTATAATTCGATCCACGCCTATTATATAGAAAAGAAGACACATTGTTGGAGATGCCACTTAAAGATTGGGCATAAATTTTGGGACGAACATTAAATGTAAATAACAAATACATTTTTTAAGAAAAAATTATTTATTTTTAAAAACTAAGCTTTTAAAAGCTTTTTTCGAAAATTGAAGGAATGAAAAGTAGATTTGTTGTTAAAAAACAGTTGTAACGGACTACTAATGTTACTTAAAACAACTAGCATACGTCTCTGCATCGTGGTAATTAAATTTTGATTATGAAGTTGGTCCAATTCATCTCATATTGTCTGAACAGTTGCACTAAGCTCAGGCAAGTTGTATGGGCGAGGTAGTCGAACTTGAATTCATCTTCACAGTGTGTCCGGTAGATGTTCGATTGGATTGAGGTCGGGTCTGGAAGCTGGCCAATTTATACGAACAATCCTGACGCTTTCTAAGTATTAATATCACTTCGAGTGTCGAGTAACAATGAGTAGGCAGATTGAAACCTTAGTGATGTTTGAAGGTTCTTGTATTTCTGAGGAACAAGATATTGGTACGTCACAAGTGAAGGAAGTAGGTAGATTGAGACCCTGAACTCTAACTGAACCATATTCCTCTTGATATTAGCTCCAAAATGTTGAGTTTTAAATTCTTAACGAGGTTCTTCCCGATAACTTAGTAATTAAATCTAGTGCTAAGATTAATACTATTACCAGTATTAATATTAAACTCAACAGTCTTCCGATTTGAACCGCGTCGATTATCATTGCTGATTATCTTTCGGAACAATATCGTATAGGCTAGTCAATTCTCGTGCATATCCCTCAACGTGAACAAATCTTAGAAAAATTTTCAATGGTCACGATATATGACAAAATTGATGAGGTATTTTTAAAATCTGTTCAATTATAAAATCACTATTCTTTGATATAAAATTCAAATACAGATTATTCTATATTATAGTATTGGTTATCATTTTATAAATCTTTTAAATCAACAACTTAATTGAAACTGCACAAAAATCAAAAGAAAAACAGCAAATCCCATCGATTGAGATTCACCGGATCTCTCATGTTTGAGAGTGATGCTTGAACGACTACACTACTGGCTGTTTTTATAGATATCGAATACAGAAATTATGAAGTAGTGAATAAAACCACTAGGTACTTTTTTGCTTTAATCCAGTTACGTCGATCGTTAACTGCGGTTGGTTGATCAAGCTCATGAATAAATTAGACGAACATTTAAAATACAATAAAGTCGTTATGCATTTAAAACAATTACAGGGAATGTAACTTATAAATAACTAACAAATATATTATGATGTTTTGTAATTAAAAATAAATGAACAGTGTACGTTACTAAAATGCATGAAGTATGTAAATATTTCTAATTTATTTTTATAAGTAAGAGCCAATCAACCAAGTTATTAAGACATTCTTCAAAAATTTAATCCCTAAAGGAAAATATGAGCTCTCAAAGTTTATAAAAAAAAAACGGAACGAAATCTTGCAGCCGAAACGAAAAAAATTTCCAGGGAGTGTTTTTCTTTTTATTACACCGTCTCCTTTCGAAGGTTGGCGTTTCAACTAGCAACTCTAGCTTACAAAATTGCTGCTTAAAACAATTCTGTAGATGAGCGGATAAACCATCTCCTCAGGTCTTTTAGGCATGAGTTCTTTGTGATTCAAAGTAATTCATATCTTTTTTGCATTACATAATTTTAAGTATTGTACATCTTAATACTGGGCCTGCGTAGCGCAAGCGGTAGGATGCTTGACTCGCAAGCCGGTGGTCCGGAGTTCGAATCCCACCGCCGGCAAGAACATCTAGACATTTTAAAAATGTCTATAGGCCCCAGGTCGACTCAGCCTGAATAAAAATGATTACCTTGGGTAAAACCAGGGGTAATAATAGACGGTTGAAGCCGCGACAGCGAAAGCCGCGAAAGCCGCGACAGCGGTATAAAACGGGAGACTATTATATTATACATCTTAATAATTTTTTTCTGTCAGCTTCTCTTTACGTCCTGTAAAAGGTATCTGAACTAATTGTAGTTATTATTTTATTTATTACTTACATTTTTGCATGTCCATTATTGTTTCATTTCTTCTACAAATTTTTTTCTTGGTCTTTCCTTGTTCCTTAATTTTATTCCTATTTCCTTATAAATTCTTTCGACCAATCCATACTTTTTTCTGTCGGTAATTTATATTGACAACTTCACCTATATTTATGTTTTTATCACAATCATTTTACATTCTTTATTGCTTTCTTCTAAGTTTCAAATTTGTTTATAATTCTTCATTGGTTTCTACTTTCCAGTGGTTCTAATTTTCCTCTTTCTTTATGATTTCCAGTTATTGAAACTCATGAAGATCCTAATGAATAAAATACTAAACGCAAGAAACATTTGCAGTATCACGAATACAACAATAATCATATTATTGTTAAAAAGTGGAAATAAAAAAGCAGTAAAAAAATTGCTTCTTCAGGTATGTTTTTCGCTTAATCAACTACTTAAAAGAGCTGCTTTAAACTAAATCCCTACAGAACTAGACAAAAGGATGCTAAATCTTAGACCACATACTATGTATTCAAGCATTTTCAGTTTTGTTTTTGTTTTTTCTTTCATCATTTGTACTTATTTTATATATACTCTGAATGGATATTGGCTGACTATACATTTTTTTTTTCAATTGTCTTGGTCTTCCATTTATTTTGTAGTCAAATAATATATTGATTCTTATAGATCTGTTTGTAGATATTTATAAATGAGGTTTTTTATATAGAATAAATTTTAATTTAATTTAATTCAACTTGTTGTCTGTGTGTCTTTTGTAATCTCATAAATATATCGAAATGCCATGAGCTAAATAATAACATGATGCTAACTTTTCATTTTTCGTTCTAACTTGTGTGTCTTCAGTAAAAAGGCACCAAGAAAAATTAAAAGAATTAACGTATTTCATTTCCATAACGAACTTACTTTAATTAAGATTTACATTGTAGTTAAACGTATGAGTCACTGTTTTATACAAAGTTAACATTATTTTAGTACACCTTGTTTCTTAAAATTAAACGCTATAAACCTAGCGGGACACTGTAATAAATTGCAACTTCTGTCACCCTTTAAGAACACAAATTAAAATATATGCTCAATTAACAACTCATTTACATCTTATAAAAATATTTTATGTCAAATATAATTAATTCATAGCTAAGATTTATGGGATTGGTCAGCAACAGAGAAAAGGATGATGGTTTCTAGAATTTATTTACTAGAATCTGGTACAAAATGTACTGGCAGATAATATATTTTTGCAAAATATAAAAAAGCACGTGTTTCATTTCTGATTGTCTCGTAATTGTCATAAGTTTATTGTGTCTTAATTGGTATATATTTTAGGTAAGCTTTTTCTGTTCTTCACATTTTTGCTTCATTTCTGTGCAGAACTATGTTTCTCTCTGAAAATAATTTATTTTTATGTATCTCTCTTTCGCCAAGAACTTCCTCACTAAGTCTAATATATTTTATTTCATTTTTGTTCAGCTTACCTCAACTGCATCACTTTTTATAATATATGTTCCTGATCCTTTCTGTTATGCTTTTTAGGAATAGATACCTTTGGAATAGTATAAAAGGTGCATTGAAACGGTTCATCTGTTAGAATTATAAAACAAGAGCAAACATATGCCTCATGTGTAATTAATAAATTTTTGGTGAGTTGGGAAGTAACTTTAGTTAATTTTTAACAGCTTCAGTGTTATTTATAGTTTGAATTTTATCAATTATCGATCGATTCGTTAAAAAAAAGTTTCGTCCCGACGAAACTGATTTTTCAAGTTTCTTGTTCTGTTTGTGTTTTTTGTAATTTGCAAACAAGCATCAGCAAAGGCAAGTATGCAAGTAGTGAACATTTGTTCCCACGACGATCTGACTATACGCAGAAGGGAAAGGGTAAGAGTAAGAAGAGTATATATGCGTAATCAGAAAGAAGATGACTATCTAGTAACTACGAAGCGGCTTCCGATCTTGAGTAAGTGAATGCAGGACTCGTAAAATAACCCTTCTTGATTTGACGACAGGCAGAAGAGACTGCAACTGTGTACTAAAGACGAATCAGGAGCGTATTTAGATATATACGTAGTTTTCAACTAATTTACATAAATTCCTAAATTATTTTAGTTGAGTTAGGATTATCTGAAATCATGAAAATTTGTTTGATAGAATAACTTAGAAAAACAGAAGCTAAAAATAGCTCTAATATTTTTAAGTACCTAGCGTATTTTTAATATGCATTTAATTTAGCTAAATAAATTAATAATAAATGACTCTGGTGCTGAATAATATTGATCGCTGTTGTGTCTTGTACCGTTGTATTCGTATAAGTTACCGATGAAGCATAGAACAACCACAAAAATTTATTTATGATTAAAAAGGGGTGTATCTTCTTCAATAATAATTGTTATACAATATTATTATCATATACTCTAATAAATTCTTTTATTATATTATATATTAAAAAAACATATGTGAGTTTCTGAATGTTCTTTGGAATTGGACGATTGCGAGTACGTATATCAAGCAAATTAACATAGATACACCACTAAATCGGTCAACCTTTGGAATGAAAACAGGTGGATATTATTTATATGGACAAAACAACTATTCATACAAAACAACTTTATACTTTAGATAACTTCATACATTTATACAAAGTCTCCGTTGACAAATGTCATAGTTTTTTTGCCTTACTATCATCATTTACTTTTAACTTTATTACATCTTTTTAACAGTCATCTTACATTTTTTCCTTTTGGTTTGCAATTTAGTATTTGTTTTGCCAGACGATTGTCACTTTTTTATTTATGTATTGTTTAAATTTTGTGGCTAACAAAGAGGCGTGGTTGCAATAGCTTAATACAAAACGTAGGTCAGAGTTGCACTCCCTGTTCCACGAGACTGATTTAAAAGTGCCTTTGTCATTATCGAAAATGAGATATAAATGAGCATATTTAGCCAATTGTACTAAATCATCCAAATTTATGTCATTTTGCTTATATTTTAACTATTCTTGATTACTATTAAAGACACTTACATACATCGCTGGATAAGTTTCTAGATCGTGAGTTGGTTATTGCTTACCTGAAAGTTTATAGACGTTAGTGATAGTGATAATGCCGATTTTTGTAAAAACGGTTTGTGCCGATATGGTTTGTATGCCGTTAAAGGAGGTGGTAACAATCGATGCGTTTTCGTCATTTATTTTTATGTGTGGCTGTGCCGTATGTTTAAAGATAGGTATTACCCATTAGTTCGTAGCCTGGTAAGTTTCCACCTTTTTAGCATCATGTGATAGAATATGAGCAAGATATTAGTTGTGTGTACAAATTTAACAAAAAATTACAGAAGTAATGTATTTCTCCTACTACCACTATTTTTAGTATTAACTAGCGGACCAACTCGACATCGAGTTTTTTAAATGAAATTTTTATTTTGCGAGAAAAATATACAATATATACAATGACCGGAAGTAAAAATATTTTTATCAATAACTCAAAAACTATAAATGATAATTTCGTGAACTTACATTTTTGAACTCTACGTTGAATTCTCTATTGATTTGACTAATAAAAATGAAACCGGAAGTCGACTTCAAAACTGGAATGCAATTTTTAGTTCATCAAATGTCGACATGGATATCATTTAGCAGTTAATTTTGCATGCTAATCACGAATCCGGTGTCAGATTTGCTCTATCTTGACGTTTTATGCGCGTTTCGGGTCACTTCCGGTGTCGGATCGCAACCGGAAGTACATATTTAAATTCGTCTCGACGAGACCTTTCGATCCATATATACATTGTGGGGTCTAAAACTTAAAGTAAATTTTAACTTCCGGTCATCTCAAAACCGGAAGTGAATTTTTGTACCAAAAGTATATCTTGACAATCTCATACGTAATACTAATAATATTCCGAAAAATATTTTAATTATCTAATATGGTTTTTGAGTAAAGTGGTGGACAAGAAAAGGGCTTAGCATTTTAGTATATAAGATTTCTTTTAACTACTGCTTTAGTTAAGTCGTTTGTTGGACTTAAGAGCGTAGGCGCAAAATTTCGGGCCAATGCTTTTTAAATGCATTAATTTTTTTCGAATCCTAAAAAAACTAATAAGTATTTTTAAAAAATTTAAACGCAGAATAAAAGAATACATAATTACTGAGGGCCGAAAGTCCCTGAAAACTTCCATAATGTTTATTTTAATAAGTTACAGGGGTGAAAAAAAAAGAGAAAATTTAGTGTGATTTTTAATTTCAAATATCTTATTCAAAAAAACTTTTTGTTTATTCTAAGGGACTTTCGGCCCTCGGTAATAATGTAATCTTTCATTCTGCGTTTAAATTTTTTAAAAATATTTGTTAGTTTTCTCAGGATTCGAAAAAAATGATTGCATTTAAAAAGCATTGGCCCGAAATTTTGCGCCTACGCTCTTAAATATTTGGCAAGATGTTCTAAGTTCTAAGCTATATTTAACTATCTTTTCCATAACAATTCATAAACTTAGAAATGCAAAATCACGACATCAAAGCTTAGAAGAGCAACCTCAACAGACCAAATTACCATTAAACTTTTATACAAAAAGATAAAAAGTGAAGAAGTAATTATTACATTACAAACTGAAAAGAAGAAATGTAAGATGCCCATTAAAAAGATGGCGCGTTGAGCGATGAAGCATGACGTGGAATCAGGCTCAAAACAAAAATACCTTATTTTTGGAATGAAGAAGAATTAAATCTGGGCAGATATTACAAACCTATTTAGTAATAAAAAACATGACCGAGTAAAATATTTACGTTAATTTTCTCAAACAGCCAATGTAGTCCAAAAAAAACTATAACATAGTTCTAAATTCTTAAATAAATGAACAATAATTTTATTGTTCGACTGTAAAACATACAATAGGCAATAAAAACACGCACTTTATTATGTATTGCACGCATTGGTTAACAAATTCTTCAAACAAATTCCAACACGTGCATAGGTTCTTTAACGACTTTTTTACGTACGCATCTACAGTAATTTTGTACATTTTAGTGAGATTATTTTTAATGATTTATAGCCCAATGGTAATAATTTTTGATTGGAGAAATATTTTACATGGTTTAAACTAAACTATCATATTCTTTTAATCTTCTAAAGGTTGTAGTTGAGTTTTTCTTTACCTGCTTATATGTTATGGTTTATATGTTACTGTGGAACTTTACTGAAGATTAATATTCTCTTGAAATTGTGATAAGGATACAGTTACTCGATTCTACGAATAACTAGTACTTTTTATTTTTGATATAATCTATAGGTCAACAAATAAAATATAATTTTGCAAATGCTGTATTTCTTACAAAAATATGGACTACAAAAAAGGCTTTGGATCTAGAAGAACAATCTTAAAGTGGGAAATGTAACGAACTTCTATTAAACAATCTTCTTCTTTCAGTGCCTATTCGTTCCAAATATTGGCAATCATTCTGGCTATAATTATTTTATTGACTGATGCTTTAAATAGATTCGTTGTTGTTGTGGAGAACCATTTCCTCAGGTTCTTCAACCATGATATTCTCCTTCTCCCAATTCCTCGCTTTCCGAATACTTTACCCTGTAGGATTACCTTCAGTAATCTGTATTTAGTGCTGTTTCTCATTATATGTCCGAGATATTCCAACTTTCTCCTTTTAATGGTATACATCACCTCTCTTTCTTTGCCCACTCTTCGTAATACGGTCTCGTTGGTTATCTTGTCTGTCCATGATATCCTTAGAATTCGCCTGTATAGCCACATCTCGAAGGCTTCAAGTTTTTTCTCCATTGCTTCAGTTAGTGTCCAGGATTCAACTCCGTAATACAATATTGAGAAGATATAACATCGTAGGAGCCTTACTTTTATCTCCAGATTAAGATTGTGGCTTTTAAAGAGTTTGGCCATGTTATTGAATGCACTCCTAGCCTTCTCTATTCTACATTTTATTTCCTGTGAGTGATCCCATTGTTCATTTACTGTTGTTCCAAGATAGTTATACTGTTTTACTCGGTCCACTGGACCGAGTAAAACAGTATACTTTATTAAATATATACATGTAAGTATACAGTATACTTTATTAAACAATAAGAACGACAAAAAAAGTTTTCAAAGAGGGAAAGAAATAATAAAAGTCATATTGAAAATAACATAATATATCACAAGTTATATATTTGTCACAAAATATGTTTTTGATTATCTTTATGTCAAAAACATAGAGATAATTAGAAAGATTGTTAAAAGACTAGGAAGAACAGGAGCAAAGGGAAAATTTTATCATATAGAATATTTTATCGATATAGAAATTCCAGCTGTTTAGGTTCACGACAAGCAGCAGTGCAAAAGTGGTTATAATATTTTTAAATCCATATATGAATAAGTTGACACAAGGTACGGTCATAAGGATGATTTTCAACCGCCAAGTATAAAAAAATAGAAAATCACCAGAAAAGTAAAAAATCCCGACTGAAGTGTAAAAAGCATAAATTTTTATACCGGTAGACAAAATGTTATTTATATTTTTATATTAAAATACAATTTAATACGCAATTAAATGCAATAGATAGTTAAAGTGAAGAAAAATGGTCAGAAAAGTGAAGTATTGCAATAATATGTCCACTTTACAAGACAAAAATGATCAGTAGATTATATTTCCCTATAATTTTTTATCGTGGGTTATACCAATATTAATCGCTTTCACAGATAATGTCCTGCCCAAACATTGTCCACTACTTTTTTTTTCTTTTAATCATTTTAGGATCTTAAAACTTTGTTAAAAATGCCCTTACCTATCTTTGAATCCACTGTTTTAACTCTTACACTTTTACTAATAGATTCATTTTTATTTTCCTTTTTTTACTTAACTTATCCATCTACGCATTTTTATTTCTACACATGTGTTTACTGTTTTTCTTTTATAAATGCTTAATATTCAGCGGCATACACAATTTATTAGAGTTTTTCTTTCAGTTCATTGAAATCTTTCTGTCAAACAATACACAATTCACCTTCTTCTATTTTGTCCTTCCTCCTTCTAAGTCCACTGCATATATTTCCATGTTTTTTCATTACTCTGTAACATACTTTGTATAGTATACTTTTGTGTACTTTTATTATCCAAGGTTATGATATTGTTTGTAGTAATAACTTTATCCGTAGATAAACATTCTAAATACAATCTAACATTTGTGTTCTACTAAGTTTTAGACCTTTTTCTTCAAAAATTTATCTCCACTATTCCAGTCATTACTTTTATACCCTTTAAGTATTTTCTATTAACACCGCTTAAGATGCCACAACAAAAAGCCTTTAGAACAATATAAAGAAACCGTTTCTACCACTTTCAGTTTTTTCTTCTCTTTTATTGTCATTTGCCAACATTCATATTCATTTAGATTGGCATTAGTCGTTAGTGCAAAAAGACTTATTTTTGTTCGTAAACTAATTTTAGGAGACCAATGGAATAAGTTCAGTATGTGTATCACATTTCGGCTCTTGTATATTTTGTCCTCTAGTGCTCTAGTGTCCCTAGGACCTAGTCATCGGCGTTTCTCTTCGGCCACGCTGCTCCGGGCTCCTATATCTGCCATAATCAGCAGGGGCTCCAAATCTGAGTTCTTTCTGCAGTTCCAAACGTCTAACCTTTTCTTCACAGAAAGCCAGAAGTCTCTTAAAGGGTAACTTCCTCATTTGGCTTGGTTGCATAAAAACCAAAGCACAGGATCTGTCACCTCTGAGAGGCCCGTTCTGGGCACTTCTAGAGGACACGTGAGAAGATTTCCTCCTCATTACAAAGACGTCACTGTGGGCCATCCGATAAATCCAAGTAGATGAAGTTTTCTGAGTCTACAGTGGCCTGTAAGCATAATGACCACCAGAGAGCATCTTCTACGGTCTAAGAGAAGTTAAGCTATAAGATCCTCCACAACTGGCCCAGGAGTGCTGAAACTTTCGCTGGAACCTGAAAGAAGCTTTTTGAGTATGCTACCCCGAATATTACTGAAGGACATTCTAATCACAAGTTTGGATCACACAGGCAGAGTGGATAAAGCATATCTTGTTTTGTTCCCTTCCAAGCTCCTGTCTATCCCCGTACCCATACTAACTTAACCCTGTTGGTCAGCACAATATTATCAAGTGTTGTGCTCAAGAACCAGCTTAGAGGTGACTTTGGGCGTTTCTAAAGACCTTCTAGCTGCTTGACTGCCAGAACAGATAGAGATGATCCTGCCTGAGCAAGCCCTATTTATTATCTTCTGAGTACATAAGGTTTGTGTTATCTCGTCTACACTGATTGGTTCTACTTCGTCTCCGTCTATTGAATCTATTGTGAAGTCTCTGTATTTTATTCCGCAATGTGGTCTTTATTTCGTCAAGAAGGATTTGTAGTATTCTACTGTAATAAACTTATAGGGTTTAATCTTCCTGTTCCTTTCTAATATTTTCTGAGGTTTTCTATAAATTTTGATGCTTCAGATACTTAAGTTCAACCCATATATCTATTTATTTCTTCACATTTTTTGTCCCACGTTTCGTTTTTTCTTCTGGTTACAGTTTTCTTAACTTATCTATTCCAGTTAGTGTATGTTCTCAAAACTTCTGAATTTTGTGTTTGTAGCCAGATTCAAAAGGTTTTCTTTTTGATATCTAACAACCCTCTTATTTCTTGTGACCACCACTGCGGATCTTGTGACAATCTGATTTTGTACAAAAATTGGGTGGATTCATTGTTTAGACTTATATTTGAATTATATTTGTTTACACTAATATTTCCGGGCATTGTTTGTTCATATTTATGGTTGCTGTTCTCGATACACACTTACTTCGATATTATAATTTTATTATTTCTGTCCCGGATATTTGGATATCTTATTTTTTTCGGCTACATTTAAGAAAGCTGTATAACTGCCCGTTCGCACTTTTGTATAACACGGTCAGGAATTTTCACCTCTTCAATACATCCCTTATTCTTAGCTACTTTTACACTTTTTACGCTGGGCTGCTTTACCAATGTTCCGCTGGGCATTTCTGGCTTTTTCTTTTGTGTTATAGAGTGAATGATATACCTTTGTTAATCATCCTTTTTCATCAGTTCAACTGGTTTTCCATCAAGTTCTTTGTCTTATAAACTTTTAAGTATTTTTTCCATCACTTCTATTTTTTCCAGGATCTAGTTTTATGTTTGGCTATTTATTATATTCCTTGTTTTTTTTCTGATATCACATACATCTTACAGATTATTATAAATTTCTGCTTTAGCTCTTACTATTATTATTCTAGTTATAGGATCCATTTACTCAAATATCAGTCCTTATTCTTTGGATCTTTACTTATTCTCCTTACTTTCATAATTTTTTGTTAAGATTTTATTTAAATAACTCAATTGCCAGATCTATAACAATGCGGAGCGGACGGAACAAAATGACCCAGCTAGAAAAACGGTCCTTGATAGACACATTGGTCAGAAAAGAAGAGGAAGACACAGAACAAGGTTCCTTGATAACATTGATGAAGACATGAGAAATATGGAAATACGTGCTTGGCGATGGATAGGAACGACTTGAGGGAAATTCTTGATAAGGCTAGGACTCACGCAGGGTTGTAAAGCCAGAATGAAGATCTATAACAATACTTCCCATAGTTCTCAAACTTTGTTCGTGTTTCAGCCTTTCTTCGGGCTTCTTTCTCAACTTTGAACATTTCACCATTTGATCACCATTCAACCTTTAGTGGTCCTGTCTGATACATTAGATTGCCCTGCTTTTTCCTGAACTGTCCTTATGTTTTTGTCTTACAGAATCACTAATGTGTATTAATTCCATATATTATTTTCAATAATGAATTAAAACCCGCTTGGAACATATCGCCACTGGACTAAATTACCGTCGGAAATTTATTTAATGAATGACAGCTTCATGCCATGTAATTGAAGACATTATTTTTTTCTAATTGAAGCACTTCTCTTTTATTTTAGGTCATTAACGACCGGTAATAATAGGTCAGTGTGTTTATACATCGTATTTTCCAGTAATGACTTTTCACAATTTCAACTCCGTCTCTCATTATTGCATCTATCGATAGTGACGTGACTCTGGACGTCTTATTATTAGATTGTACAGATGAGGCAGAAACTCTTTCGCAACTAGATACAAGGTGGATGCAAATAACTGATGTAAAAATTAAATAGAATATATCAATGTAGAATTAAGTTATAATAAAAAAAATAAAAAAAACAAAATACACACAAAAATTATAAAAAACATATAAATTAAAACAAAATTCTCGCACACTTTGTGTTTTTTAAGTTTTGCAAAAGTAACGGCCAAAAAAAACTTTGTTCCAAAGTGCCAGGAAAACCTTTTTTTAATTCGCGCAAAAATACCAGCTTGTTGTGCAAAAACAAAATTGAAACTCAATGACGCATTTTCACATTTCTACATTTTCAGGTATTTTCACGATTTTATTTGATAGGACAACCCTTTTTACTTTCATTTAACAACTTTATACAAACGTTGTAATTTTATTATTTTCTATATTATAGCTTTAAATTTCGAATAAACAAATTGAATTGTTTAAAGATTATTCAGTGAAACGTTTTGAATTTTTTATCCTATATTGTCCACTACAAAAGCCTTGTTTTAACGCCAAATTATTTTTTTTTGCAAAAACTGTTAACAATTTAGTCCATTTTAAAATGTTTGCCCCTTTCTAACGTAAATGCACCATAAAACTCTTAGTACATCTTCTTTTAAACTATAAGTAAAATATAAACCACGGAACATTATGGTACGACTATTGCTAAGCACCAGTCGTAATCCACGATACCTGCTTAATGCATTCTTCGGGCTGAGTTGATTTTCTCAAAGAATAATTGCGTTTTTATTTTCTTTTAAAAAAAACCAGCCTCTGGTATTGCCGCAAAACAATGAGCAAATCAGATTCGAACGTGATCTTGAGGTCTGCTGTTAATATTTTCAACGATTGCAAATAACTTAAAGTGTACTTTGAGATCCAGCGGCATAGATTTTACCTTTCCTGCAAGGGTTATCGCTATTATTAAAAACAAAATAAAAACATTATTCTTATTATTTTACTAATTTACTAAAAAATATGCTTATTTTGAATTTATATATCATAATATTCAGAAAATCTGAGAAATATAAAAAAAATTTAGAACAAAATTATTATCTACCCGAATTTTACAATCCTCTTATTGGAAAAAGAAACACTTCGATTAAAAATCCTTCTGTCAACAGTCCTCGGATCAATAATCTATAGGACAACAATATTCTCATAGTATTTTCAAAAAAAAACTCAAAAGATTTATCTAGATATAACATAAATGTTAAACACAAATCATCACAAATCTTCAATAAGTATGTTTTAATTTGTAAACTTCTATAATAAAGACAGTGAAACATACGTATTTTATAAAGTAAGTTGAAAAACTTTATCATATATTGGACATACTCGTGAGTATTTACGTATACGAATTATTGCCCATAAAAACAAAATAAGAAGTAATAAACCAAACACTACAGTCTTAGCTAAATGTTATTTGGAAATGACCATACTTTTGATACAGTTTTTTACTCTGTAACTGTTTTGCATTAATATCTAATAAAAATTTTTCTACTTCAAGTTGTAACTTATCAGTAGAATGCAGCAAGGTATGGTTAACGATACTAGAAATAATAAGAAAGTATCAATATTAATGAAGCTGGTACTTTCTTACTCTTGTTCTAGAGTCATACATCTATAGTTTTTGCAGTCGTTATGATTATCTTTTTTAATAAATGATCTAACTTGATGTAGTATAGTATTCTTGATGTCTGTTTGTGTATCAATGTGCCTCTATGCCATTAAAGAGATCTTTTAAGAAAAATGTAGAAGAATTTTAAGTCAAAGGCTGCCAAAGTTACAAATAAATCCTGATAAAGATGACGTAGTGTCTTGAAATTTTGGTTAGAAGTTAGACGTTGAGCAAAGGCTCTTAGTTTTAATATAAGTAGATAATGAACTATTAACGAAAATGGAGTATAAGGATCCAGGTGCAACTATGAACTCTACCAACTGTTCAAAAATTCAACGATCTCAGAGTTCGTTTAACTTCAAAAATTTTGAAGGACCGGTGATGTAGTCAGAATGAAGACCGGAAGATTGACAAAAATAGCCCTTCCCAAAATTTGCTAGACGTGAGAAACTGAAGAAGATCGGCGAAGGACCAGCAAGGTTGGAGGCATAGTTTGGAAGAGTCCAGGGCTTGATTTGAGCTATAGCGCCGTTGGAGAGAGAGATAAAGGGCTATAGATAAATAAGAAATTGGTAAAAACTGATTTTTTTCTTGATATATAAAGAAATATTTTGATTCTTGGAATTTTGGTTTAACCACCTCGACACCGGTGTATACAATGGGGTATAATAATTTGGAATTTAAACAAATAAGATTTTTATCTTCCTTAATTTTATTTTAAATAATTTTGAATTGAGTGGTGTCTTCTAACCCAGATGTGTGTGTGTAGTTTCGAGTAGGGGTTAAAGTGTTTTCAGAAAGTTAATCTTTAAACATCGGCAATATGTCGTTTTGACTTTTTTAATTTAAGTTTAAAACTTAAAATCATTTATCTGGATTTATAACTGTCTAATTCATCAGCATAGTCTAACCAGGCTACAATGCAAATTAAAATGTTATTACATGCAAATTAAAATGTTATTCAAAAATGTATAAAAAAGTATGAGTACAGTTGTACGCGATCGTGTAAAACTCTCCTCATAATAGTACATAAATAGACAGAAAAATTTGGTGAAGAAACTAAGAAACTGAAAATTTTTTCACAGATCAGAATATTATTCACACATGATCAGAATATTATTCACAGTCAACAATATGAATTAATTTAACATTTGACACATTTAGTAAGTTGAATTTTATAATATATCATTTGACTACATACAGTGGTAAAAAAAGATTGTACTTTGCAAATTATACAATGACCACGAGCATTTTCAGTACAAATGTAATGTTTTATTTTGATTTATAAAGAAGGGACAATGGTCCCGATCTTTCAACCACAATAGCTTCTTTATTTCTGTTATTTATTATAGATTGGTTTGCTGTTGGACATTAATAAATTTTTTAACAAAAAGTTTTTACAAATAAAGTTTTTATCATCTTGAATATATATTTTTACGATTTATCAAGTTACTGTTGAATTCCTCTTATTGCGCCATCTCCTTTCGAAGGTTGGCGATCCAAATGGCAATTGTAGCTTTGGAAACTGCTGAACGAAAGATTTCTGCGGATGAACGATCTCCTCAGGTCTTTCAACCACGAGTTCTGGCGTCTTTTAACCAATCTTTTGCCCTGCACTTTACATTCCAATATGATTTGGAGTCATTCATATCTTTCACCTCTCAACACATGACCCAAGTATTGTATTTTTTTTCCTTTGATTATGGTGAGAGTTTCTTTTTGTTTACTCATGCGCTGAAGTACCTCACCATTGGTAACTTTTTGTATCCATGGAATTCTCAGCATCCATCTGTATATATACATTTCAAAGGCATTTATTTCTTCTTCTGTTTCAGTGAAAACAGACAAAATATAGAAAAAGTAACATCTGATCATTCGAATTATGAGCTCTAGATTAAGGTCTAATTTTGTAAAAAATGTTTTCATGTTCATGAGTGTTTTTCTTGCTTGTTAGATTCTTGACAAGATTTCTTTTTTTGGGTCACTGGCCGTTGATATTTGCTCCCAAATATTTAATGGAAGTTACCTGTTCTATTATTTCTCCCTTATCATACCAAATATTTAATGGAAGTTACCTGTTCTATTATTTCTCCCTTATCATACCAATGTAAGTTTGTTGGTATTTTTGAAAATACTAGAATTTTAGTTTTGGAAACATTTAGATGTAAACCGAATATTAAGCTATGACGAACTACGCATTTATTATATTTTCTGGTTCTTATGAATTGCTTGCTATTAGGACAGTATCATTAGCGTACCTAACGTTGTCTATGCATCTTTTATGAATATTATCTACAATGATGTCTTTGCATCATTGTGTTAACACATTTAAGGCAAAAAGAGCTTCTCGTGGTCCCAGTCCATTTCGAAATCCGAAGTGAGTGTCACTTATCTGGAACTCACACTTCTTGTAAATTCGTGTATAAATGATTCTGAGAAAAGTTGTTGGACTGTTGAATATGAAGAACAAAATGTTTATATTTGGGGTGGAAATCTCATTTTATCCATTATCATCAAAAAATCATAGTAGTAATTGGGAATGCCAATGCAAAAATATTGAAAGAGGATACCTACAGAAATATTACAGCAACTCAAAGTAAACATTAATAACATGACAAATCCCAGGAAGACAGAAAACTAACTAGACAGATCATGCATTGATACAAGCCAGATAAGCAAAGCTAATTACAGAAGTGAAAAGTTATAGAGAAGAATATAATGATTCTGATTATTTTCTAGTAGTATCTGTTGTGAAATGAAGATTACTCGAAATATAAAAAGATATAGTAGTCAAAAATCACACTCAGGAATTTTAAAAAGAAGAGGTGAGGAAAACTACAATGCATATCAACGCCAACTATAGAAAGAGAGAAAAACAAGAAGTCAAGGTAATATTAGAAGAAATTTCTGCAGTTGTAACAGAAATAACCCAAAAGAATATACCCACATAAAAAGGAAAATGCAAATATGATTGGGTTGACCACTAATGTAAAACAGAAAAATACTCAGTAGGTACACATACTAACTGAAATTGAAAAAGGTAAAAACAAATACTAAAAGCAAAGGTAAAAAAAAGATAAAACAAAAAAAATCACATATAGTAAACAAGAGGAACATAAAAGAATACGATTAACAGAAATGGAAGAAAAGTAAGAAACGAAGAGTGATCTCAAAACGAAGCAATTTTTAAGCTTTTATAAAAGCAAAAATTGATATCTAATAGGTAGTCAAGATGACCCAATTGATAGGTGGAAAGACCATTCCGAAGAATTACTGAATGGAGGTGTGTTTGATATAAGAAACAATAAGAGCCCAGAAGAAATTCAAATACCGACAGAGAATATTATATACTACGAAGTAAAAATATTTTATTTATTCAAAGAAAAGTTTACTGTAAAGAACTTATTAATAGAATTAAAGAAATGAATAGCACGAGATTGGAAGAAAATAAGATATATTTTAACAACTGTAGATAAATTTCTGTAGTCTATAAAGCGCTGGCTCCTGGTTGTTGAGGATAGAATAGGAGAAAAATGTTGTTGAGTAAAGGGCCCAGAACATATGTAGATGGTTCATATACGTGTATAATATTTTTCAGTGGTAAAAGAGTTTTTTTAATAAAAATTCAATAAACCACTTTCTGGTATATCTTATAGGAGATAATATGGCATTATATTACTTCCATATTCTCTTTATTCTCTTTATAGACATTATATAATAATGTACACCTTCAACATCGTAAATCCGTACTAATTATTACACAAAATGTTCTCCTTTGTTTTCAACGGGGTACTTACATCCAGCATATCTCCGCCCTTGGCTACTTCGTGCCTTACCAATGCAATTTCTGCCACGCATTATTGCATAGAAATTTGCTAGCGTTCTCTTACACCGACTGACATGCCATACCCGTACCAGAAAAGTCGGGGTTAAACACCATTGAAAATTGTAGTTGGTCGCTTCCTGTATGCCCACACTGTGTACATTAAATTGACCGGATTGACTTGCCCCTATAAGAAAATGTAACCTAGAAGTTTATAGAGTTCATCCATGGTTGATGGAAATCCAATATTCAAGTATTTTAGGAAAACTATTAATGTCTATGGTCATATTTCCATTATTACGTTTTATGGCATAATATACAGGGTTTCCTTTGTCTGGTTTTCTTCGATTATGGCTAACCTATGGATTATATAAAAAAAACTGCTGTATACAATATGTAACAAAGATGTCTACAATTTTCACAAATATTTTCGATTATACAGGGTCAGTCAGAACAAGGAAATAAACCAAAGTTGTGTTTTTTTAATGGAATACCATTTATATTAAAGCATATCAAACTGTTGCAATGCAACTGAGTTCAGTTGCGATCTTGAACCCATTCAGCCATGGTCTGAGGGTCAGCAGCAACTCCTAGTGGAAGTCTTACGTTTCCATGCAGGTTATCTGAGTAGTACTCAAACATCTCAACATATTTTTAAATAAAATGTAAGATATCTAAAGGGTTTTTACCCAAGTATTTAGTGGTTGGACTCATGTGCACCTAGTAACAAAACACTGATGATGGGCTTCTTAGCCCGAAAACATTCTGTTATATAGCCCGAAAGGAATTTGAAAGTATATACCTTTTATAAAGGATTGTAAATAAACTTTTTTTAAAGAATTAATTTTAAAAACAGTTAAGTCTATTAAATGTGAATTAAATACAGTTCAAATAATTTTAAAATTAAAAAAGTTAAACCATACAAACCCCAATTGACCAATATTTTAGAAGAAAGTTATGCTGTGATATTACAAAATTCTTCCTTTGTAATTAATAATTTAAATGAGGGATGAATACTTTTTAATTTCCATTTTCACATGGTTATTTTATAATTTATCTATTTTACCCAAAGAGAAGTATAAATGCGGGTAATTTTTACTATGGCGTAATATTCGACAATTTATTTTCTTAACATTGTCAGCAACAAACTTTCTGACGAATATTTTTCCAAAGAACAAGAAAAATGTATATAGTTTCCAAATCTTATTGCACAATCATCCCTGTCCTAGGTAGGGTGATAGTCATAGCTACCCTCCAGGTAGCTTTTGTTAGAATCACAGCCAAAACAAACCGTTCCACTAAATTCGGATTAATATACCGCATACAGTTCCAAATAACCCAACTAGACTTCACCAAAACAATCCTTAAGTAATCCAAACAACTACCAAACTAGGCTAGTGTGAATGCAAATCCCATTCCAACTAAATTTCAACTAAATGTTTAAGAACTTACTAGCCTCATTTCAAAACCCTTTTCCTCTATCGGGCTTAATATCATCTGTAAATAATAATATTATTTTCGTATACTTTTGGCAGCTTAGAAGTTAGGGTGAAAATCAAAGATAATAGAATAAAGCTATTTGATCTATCCTTAAAAAATACTTAGTAAAAATATACCAATAAGTTATACCTATTCTTCTTCTTCTTCTTGTAGTGCATATCCGTTTCGGATGTTCGCTACCATCACGGCAATTTGTATTTTGCAAACGGCGGCTCTGAAAAGATTTGTGGTTGTTGTCTTAAACCACGTACGTAGATTTTTTAGCCAGATAATCATTGGCCTTCCTGGTCCTCTACTTTTCCTTAGCTATTCACTTACAACTAATATTTGCGATAGGTTTTACACCTTGTCCTTGATTCGCACCCCACACACTTTGGCACGTTCATTGGTTCTGCTCGATACATAAATCTAATAGAGTATTTCACATTCGTAAAAAGCAAATAGAGACAAGACTTATGTCGCGTAGAGGTAAAACTGTAAAGACTGTGCTATTTTGACATAAAACTGTCCTATTATGCATTTACTATCAAGTAAAAACGATCACATTTATTATTCTACACGAGGATCGCCATGCATCCAAAGCTTCTGTACCAGCTCTTATATTCGTCTTTTCACATAAACAATGAATATTCGCTCAAGCACAGACATGCTTTAGCCGTAATAGTCACCGTCAATTACGATGTACACAAAAGCCACAAAACAACCAAAAACGACCATCTTCACTAACACTAATTACCCGAATAAGGTGTGCGCTATCGAAAGGTCAATTTATTTAAAGAAAATTACATAATATAAAGGAAGTGATCTCACGAAGAAGTAATTCTGTAGGGGCAATTTGAGTGCGACCTTCATTCTTCTTGGACCCCCGTGAAATGAAAAACTTATTAGAGCACACGTTGTCCGGAGTTTAAGATTGCACTCTTCTGGCCGGTAATTATGGTTATTTGTCTTAAGATTGTAGCTATTTTTGCCAGAGACGAATGCCAATATACAATATATAGAGAGATAACACAGGATAGGCTCGATAAAGTTATTAAAGCGATAATGATGTTTGAATTGTTTGAGTTTTGTGAATTAGATCGATACACAGCAAACTAGATTATTCTGAAAAATATATATCATATTATACGAGTATATTATGTCTACAAATAATATATATATATATATATATATATATATATATATATATATATATATATATATATATATATATTGTTATGCTATTTAAATTGTATTATATTGCTTACTTAGGAAAAATCCTGTCTATATTTATTAAATGAACTACTCTTCAATTAATCACAATAAATCAGCATTAATTAATTACAATCTCAGGCTATTTAAATTGTACGATTTACCTTTGATCGTGGATTCAAAATATTTTCCAATTGGCGTCCTAATCGGGATAGGTAATATGACCTGAATAAAATACATAGAATTTCAACTGAACTATATGTGAGATGTCCTTTATTTTAATGAAATTTTATATAACAATCAATCCTGTAATATTTGCATTATACTAACTTTAAATATATGAGAAGTTGTTTTCTATCATGGACCCAAATGTTATTTTACATTGATTTTTAATATGTGTTATAACTAAGCTCTTTTTATAATTCCTTTTTTTTTAAGTGATCGCAAAATTAACTGTCTCTATTATTTATTCAATTTATTTAATTAATAAATGAAAATCACACTCCGGCTCTAATGAAATTTGACTGACCTTTCCTTCTCTGCCGTTGCAATTCTATGGCCACGCCACAACAAAAAAATCCTTTCTCTTCTTCTGCTCCTATTGTGGTCCAGATGACGTACACCTTTCTCCTATCTGTCCTTGTATCTCCAAATGTTTCCGGCTTCGTCTGCTATTAATATTCTTATGCCCTTTGGTTTTCTATCTCTCTGTACCCCGTTCCTCACACTGGTCAGCTTTTACACCGCAAATAAACACACCCGGTAAATTACGTCTTCGGGACTTCAAACAAACACAAATCACAAAGCTCCTTCCTTCTTGGACGACGAAAACTGACTACCAACCTTTTTTTTCTCTCTCCTATCTCATAGCCAAAATCAACCTCCTTGCATTCAAAATTTGACCAATAAAAATCATCCACCTCTTGTGACGTATATCGTTACCACCCAACTCTCTCTATAAAACGTCATTCGGGTAATTCCAGAAAACAAACTTCTTTAATTATTCTAACTAAATCTATCTGCTTTACAAATATTTCTTACTAATAGCTACAAACGATACCTGTTTCTCAATTCAATGTCTTTTGTTAATAAACTTTTACCGATATAATCTTTCGGGGAGAAAACCACCGCAAATCCCGGTCTATTGTTCAACACTTTCTATATACACTTTTATTCCGGGTAAAACCATTCCACAATCACCGACTTATTTAAATTTCTTATCGATAATATTTGAAAGTCTTGTCTCTGAGGCCTAATGAACAATTCTTCGAACAACTTAAAATACATATTTTGTCTTATACAGGATGTTTGAAAATTCATATGCCCGTGTCTTTATGAAATATCAATAATTTTAATTTTTATTTAAGTAATAAAATTTGTATATCGGTTTTTTATTGCTTATGGACATTCAAAAGTACAACAATATATATATATATATATATATATATATATATATATATATATATATATATATATATATATATATATATATTGTTATGATTGTTTATTTTGACTTTAATCTTAGTTTATTGAGCCAATAAAAAATATAACTTATTTGTTATCAAAAGTAAAATAAACTCCTTATATTACCTGTGTTCGATCGATTCAAAGATTTTCTAGTTATCTTTTATCGGGATATAGAAGAAGAATATGAATAAAAATATATTATATTACAAAAAATTTACGTTTCTTTATTTTATATGAACGAATAAAACAATTATCAAAGTCTGTCGTTATCTTATCAATCAGCATACAAGAAAATAAATCAAATTTTTATAATAATAAGATTTTAAATCTACATACATTTATATTACGTGAAAACCAATTTTACTTTAATTTTTCTTTACTTGAAACAAGAAACAACAAAACTTTAAACTTTTGATTAGCCTACCAAAACCTTAGTTCTTAAATTTGAATGCTAATGACCATGATGTCCAACCGATCCTTCACAGATATAAAATTCAATTGTACAAAACACTTACAGCTTATTTTCTTATTGAGTTGTATGTTGGAACATACCCAGAAAAGTCCAGTCTCCTCAACGATGTGATCTCTTCTCTTTGGCACCTCGGCTCCTTCCTAACGTCTCTGCAAACCTCCTGCAGACTACACAAAAAAACAACTGATTTACTTCTCCAAACTCAGCTACTTATTTATGACACAAGGGCCTCCTTTTGTCAACTTGATGCCGTTAAACTACTTTCACATATACTTCACAAAATGCCCACGGTAGATACAAGGACCTCTTTTAATCTACTTGTTATCTCCTTCTGCAAAACTATTCACTTCTTTTCACAATGCCGGTATCCAAACTCACGAACCACACTCTATCTTGAGACCCTCGACTGTTTCCTTCGATGACCAAATTATAACTGCCTCTCCCTCTTCATGATCGGCTCACAAATTTCCATTTAAAAACGACCGTCCAATCAAAAGCTCAAATTGTGTTTACCATGATTTTGGAAAAGCCTAATTTCGGTTTCAGAGAAAAAACTAAATAGCTTACTTTAAAATTGGTTTTGTCAATACACAATTTATACATATTTCAAAAGATTAGAATATGGTCATTTAATACTCGATTATACAAACAATGAAAAGATTAACTTACAGGTAAAATGTCTTCTAATTCTAAACAAAGGTTTTTTGATAATTTTGTTTGAAACGGAAAAAGGCCAAACAAATTTCTGTTCTTGTCTAGACTAAATCTTATCTTAAATTACTATATACAATTTGTTTATATTGATATCTTAAAATTTTATTTCGATGGATTTTTTTATTTATTTTTTTTTTTCTTTGGTTGGGAAAGAAGAAGTATGACAATATATATATATATATATATTATTGTGATATTTCAAGTCTTGGTGCGCCAAGCAATAATTAGCTAATTAATTTTTTTTGATTAATTAAAATTATTTAAATGATATGATTATTACTCTATCACAATTTTAATTCTTTTATCTCAGGGTTAAATTCGTGCTTCAATATCTATGCTATTACATGTGTAAGGTAAGGTCCAGAGAATACCGGAATAATAAAAAACACATATGATCTAACACTATATATTGAAATAAAAATAATGAAATAATTCACACTCAAAAGTTTTCAATAAACAAATCTCATATAAGGATTCTCAAAATTTTGTTCTCCGTACGTGAACAATCAAAACTAATGGTACAAACAATATTAATTGAAATCTCAAAATCCCAAACTATTCTAACTCTCCTAATCAAAATATTTATATCCTTTCCAAATTACGTGTAAAAATTTTGTTATCAATAAAAGAAAAAAAAACTGCAGAAACAAAATATCTCTCTCTGATGATGAGTGGTCCAAATCCCTGTTCCTTGTAGACTATATTATCGACTCTCAACCGCTCCCTATGTAATCAGCAATCGTACAACAGATTGTTGCAAGTATATCGTCCTTAATGATCTCCTTCAAAAGCACAAATCATTCAAATTATGATAGCCTTTCTCCTCTCGATAAACTGAATCTCTCGTTGGCCCGAGTGAAAAATGACTCTTGGAATATCTTCTCTTTACGATAAACTGAATCTCTCGTTGGCCTGAACAGTGACTCTTGGAATATAAGTAGGAAAATATGACTTACAATATTTTGCTGCTCCAGCTTCTGTCAGATACACTAACTCCACAAAAACTCACTAACATTCAACACTACTGCTTGCTACTTCTCAGGAACCGCCAGAGAACAATCCTTGTTCCTCTTACAGATCTGGAAAACCAACTGACTCTATCTTTTCTCTCTCCTCAATCTCGCTAAACTTTCTCCCACACACTTATTCCACCTTTTTCAATCTCCGCCAATCACAACTCGTCACAATTCCCCCATTTCTTCATTCCGATAACAAACAAATTTTTACCTATAATTATAAATTTCCTAAAACTTATTTACAAATAATATTTTTCTATAAATCTTAAAAACTAACAAAAACCTCTTTCTATAATCCCTTCTATTGTCTTTAATCACTGCATTAATGGATTTTGAAAAACCCCGTTCAATTCTTTGGCTTTCACTTAAACTTATGCGGGTCACTCACGTATAACAAAGAAATGATTGATGTAAAGCTTACATTTTGTTTGGTACAGGTAATTCAAGGATTTAATAACTTTCCTTCTCCGAAATGTTTGTTGGATATTATCCTACTTATCTGAATTATTTTAATGTTTTTGAACTTTGAAATATTTTTAAACAAACCAATATTTTTCTCGATTTTACATATCATAACAAATCCCCGCCATTTGATCTGCCGAAAACTCTTTGTTAAATTTTAAAAATGACAAAAGTTTTCTAGGATCAAATTATTTCACTATGTTATTAAAATCTATTCATGATATTGATAGATGTCGTGAATGTTAAAAATACCCCGTATGTTTCCTGTCTCTATGTGCGCTAATTCATAACTATTTACCCCATTTTCCGTATTGACCCTATATGGACCTTCAAATATCGGCATCAATTTAGCACAAATACCATTTTGTAAATTCGACACCCTCAGTGCCTTCACTAAGACTTTATCTCCTTTCTGGAATTTGATCGGCCTTCTTCTTCGGGTTCTCTCTTGTCTTTGGAGATATTTCTCTCCACTTCGTCTCAATCTTCTTTGAACCAATTCGATCACTTCTTCGTATTGTTTGGGGGCGGTGTCTTCCCACGGTCTTGTAGGCATTGTTCCTTTCATTATATATAAAGGCGTCTCTTTGGTAACCGTATTTGGAGCACAATTCAAATAGGTCTCGATCTCAAACACTTTTCTGTCCCAATGTCGATGATGTTCTTCCGCGGCAATTCGTAGAAATTTTGTGACTTCTTGTATAAAACGCTCCGATGGGTTGCTCTGTGGATGACGGATGCTTATAAATTTTGTATCGATGCCTCTCTCTCTTAATTCCCTTTTAAAACGTTCGTTCCTAAAATATGTCGCATTGTCCAATAAAATATTGTCTGGTCTTCCCACCGTTTCTATAAAATTGTCTATCTTCCTAAGTATTTCAATTCCTTTTGTGGTTCTGCATGCGTACAATTTAACATATTTTGAGAAAAGATCCACCATAACTAATATGTGTTTATTCCTTTGAGTTGTTGGTATCAAATCGCTCAACATATCAATAGCAACAATATCCAGTTTCTTCCGAGCTACGACGTTTTTTGTGACGTTTTCATTTTTAAAGTTCCTACTTTTACACTTTTGGCATGTCACACAATTTCGAGTCACCTCCTTGGCTATTGTATAGTCCTGTCGACAAATGTAGTTCTCCCTGAACATAAGCCACACCTTTCTACTTCCAATATGTCCGTTGTCACAGTGTAACTTTAAAAAAACTTCTTTTGCCATTTGCTCCGTGATTACATAGAGTTCTTTACCATCGACCCTCTTAAAATATAGGTTATTTTCTTGTTCAGCCCTTTGCTTTTCTCTTTCATTCAATTCTTCCTGATTTTCCCTGATTTTGGCCAACGAAAATAAGCCTGCTTCTTCTCTCATTATGTTCATGCCTACGTGGAGAGTTTTGTGGTCCTCTTTGCGGAATTGTTCATCTCTCGTCAACGCATCAGCCAAAATATTGTCCGTTCCTTTGATATATTTAAATTCAAAATCATATTCTTGGAGTAAAAGAATGCCCCTATGAATTCTATTATTTACCAACCTATTTTTCATTATGTGTATCAACGCTGCGTGGTCCGTTTCAATGGTGAATCTTGCCCCAAGTAGGTAAAAACGTAATTTGTTTACACAAAATAACACACTGGCAAACTCTAATTCAGTAACGCTGTATTTTCTCTCATACGTTTTGGTTACACGGGAAACAAAACATATTGGCACCTCTATATCGTCTTGTATCTGTGATAACACCCCTGCAAATTTTTTTATGGAAGCATCGGTCCTGAGAATGAAAGGTTGCTCATATCTTGGGTGGTGCACTCTTACAGCTGTGGAAAACGCTCCTTTTAAATTTTTGAAAGCGATTTCTTGTTCCGTTCCCCATTTCCATCTGACATTTTTCTTAAGTAATGCTATTAGCGGTATTTCTTTTGTACTGAGGTCTGGTATCAGCTTTTTGAAATAGTTTACCATTCCTAAAAATCCCCGCAAAGTTTTTAAATTGGTTGGCCTAGGGTAGTTGTTTATGACTTCGATTCTATCTTCTGCAAGACTAATCCCTTTTGTGTCTAATTTGAATCCTAAATACAATACCTCTTTTTGGAAAAACTGACACTTTTGAATATTTAATTTTAATCCGGCTTGATCAAGTTCTTCGAGAACAGTATGAATATGTCGTAGATGGCTTGTTATATCCGGTGAGAAAATTAATAAATCATCTATGTAATGTACAACAAATTCTCCATGCCTATTTAAAATTGTGTGTAATGCGCGAACCAAAGCAGCGCATGCACTTTGTAGTCCAAATGGTACTACCCTAAATCGGTACACCACTCCGTCGATAGAAAAAGCGGTATAATTTCGACACTTTTCTGCCAAAGGTATTAACCAAAAACTGTGTTTCAAATCGATTTTGGAGAAAATGTGTGATCCTGTGATTCGTCCAAAAATGGCTTCTATGTTCAAAGGCGCTTCGTATTGCGCGATTGTGTGCGAATTAATGTTTCTTGCATCTAAACATAATCGCAAATCACCATTTGATTTTTTTACGCATACTATCGGGTTGATATATGGAGAGTCACATCTTTCGATCACCTTGTCTTTGATCATATTTTCAATTTCCTGTCCGACGCTTTGCCTGTATTTATACGGGATTGGATATGTTTTCGATTTAAAATTTTCTAAGTTTTTAACTTTAAAAGAATGTTCATAATTTTTAGCCACTCGGCTTTCTTCATTAATGAGATCTCCATAATTTTCTAAAATCTTCTCTATTTCCTTCTCCATGTTTTCTCCACATATTATTTTTCTTTCATCCTCAGTTTGTTCACATGTGTTCACTGTCCGTATTACTTCTTCACAAAATTCTGGATTCTCGTCCATAATTGCCATTTCTTCTCTGTCCTCTTCCGTTATTTCTTCTTCTATTTTTTCTTTATCTTTAATTTCTATCTGGTATTCCGAGCACCATGTTTCTATTCCTTTCATTTCTCTGCTTATAGCTTCTTTTTTTTCCTGCTTTCTTTTCGAACTCTTCTTCTTTTTTTTTATTCTCTTTTCCTCTTCGGATTGATTTTTTTCTTGAGCTTTCGATTTATCCTCTACCGTCATATTGATTTCTTTATGTTTTTCTTGTCCATTTATCCTTTCAGAAAATTTTCTCCTATCTGTTTCCTTTTCTTCTTCTATGTTGTCTGGTTCTGCTCTGATTTCCAGTTGATTTTCCGAAAAATTGATGGTGATATGTTTTTCACTCAATTCATCAATTCCCGCTATCATATCATGATTTAGATCTTCGATCACCACACATTGCATAATATAGAATTGGTCTCCCACTCTGATCCGTACTCCTAAACCTTCGTTTACTGTCGTCAATTTTTTATTATTTGCACCCACTAAAGCAACCCTCGGAATCTTATACACAAATCTGTCCATATTTAATTCTTTTACTAGTTTTTTATTGATTAACGAAATTTCCGATCCAGAATCAATCAGAATTTTAATCGCTTTATGTTTTATAAATGCATCTAAAAAAATTAGACTGGAATTAGAATTTTGTTTTTCGTTTCCCGCCAACTGTATAAACTCTCTCGGGTGACAAAATATACCGGAGAGTTTTTTACTTTTGTTTAGTGGATGCCTTATTGAAAATCCTGTCTGGATTCATTGAATACTTCTTCTTCCTCCTTTTCTATTGCCACATGATTCATCTCTCTTCTGTTTTGTCGTTGGAATCTCTGATTATTTCTATCGTCCCTTTGTTCGTTCGTATTCCTATTCGGAGGATTTTGTGCATCTCTATTCCTGTTGTGATTTTCATTTGTTCTATTTTGTGTATCATTCCGGTTATCGTAATTTTGTTGTCTATTGTAATTATTGTAATTTCTCGGCCTATATTCGTTTGTTGATCTGGGATGTCGGTTTCTCTGGTCATAATTTGATGAATACCTTCTTTCCGCTCCATTATATTGGTCATGTTGTCTTCTATTTCTCATTTCTTTTCTTTTCGCTTCTTTTAATTGAAGGAATTGGCACAAACTATCAATATCTTGATAGTTTCTCAAAATCACGTGATCTTCCAACGTTTCCTCAAAATGTCTGCTGATCATTTCTACCAGCTGTTCGGTAGAATATTTGTATTCTAGATATTTTGAATTGTTATATATCTGCAAAGCATATCTTTCTTCAGATATTCCCATTTTTTCGTGATATTTTCCATTCTGTAGCTCTTGGTTGATTTCTCTCTGTTTATTTTTCCCCCAGAAATAGTTGAGAAATTTATTTTCAAAATCTGTCCAGTTTTCAAACTCATCTTCCTTGCTTTCATACCATAACGCTGCTCCTTCTTTCAAATGGTTTCTAATTGTTTCTTTGCAATCGTCAAAATATCTAATATGTTGTAATTTGGTTTTCAAATTTTTAACAAACGGTACTGGGTGTGTTTTCCGAATATCCCCGCCAAATTGTATTTTCGCCTCGCTTGTTCCATGGATAATAACTTCTTTTCTCTCTACCCCTCTTAGTTCAATTTCTGCCATTTGTTTTTCATTTTGCTTTAATCTTCTTTCTACTTCCTTCCTGTCTTCTTGTAGCGCCATTTCAAATTTTTCTTCTAACTGTTCTAATTCCTTTTTCTGGACCGTCTTACTATCTTTCATTACATTTTCAAGTTTGCTTTCTAATTCCTCCAAATTATCTTTAATTCTCATTTCTTGTTCTTTCATATCATTTTTAATTTCATTAATCTCTTCTATTTGTTGTATCAGTTCTTTCTTTATCCCCTCAACACATCCTCTAATTTCCTGTTCATAGTTTTCCAGACGCTGCTCTATATTGTTCATTGTTTGTTTTGTTTCCCGTTGGTTTTCTTCCATTTTTAGTGATGTTTCTTTTTGGTTTTTCTCTATTGTTTGTTTTGTTTCTGCCATTGTTTGTGTCTGTATTTGCATTAGTTGTAATATTTTCTCTATTCCTGATAATTCTTTTTTCTCCTCAACTATTGTAACATTTCCTTCATTATCCGATCCTTCTTCAACAATTGTTTCCTCTTCTCTGTTATCCTCCTTCCTTTCCTGCATTTTACTTTGTCTCCTTGTGACAGACATGTTGTTACTTTTTGTTATTGTTTTTGTCCCCGCCAAATGTGAACTTTTACAACACTCTATATGTTTCAGAACACGACAATATTTCTCCCCAAATGTATTAAATTTTCACGACAAATATCAAATATGCAATCAGTAAAATTCAAATAATTCAAAATAAATATCAAATGTACGATTGGTAAAGAAAATAAAATCAAATAATTCAATAGCAGTAAATATCCACTAACTACGATCAATCAATAAATCAAATTTATATTCCCTGGAAAAATTGTCAAAATACTTTCAAATTCAAATTCCCTCAATGTTATATGTTTTTATCTCTGGATCACCTGTACTTATTCCAGATCTCTTTCCCTTCCTTCAAATGTAAAGCTGCGATATTTTCAAGCCCCACGTTTTGGAAGCCAGTTATTGTGATATTTCAAGTCTTGGTGCGCCAAGCAATAATTAGCTAATTAATTTTTTTTGATTAATTAAAATTATTTAAATGATATGATTATTACTCTATCACAATTTTAATTCTTTTATCTCAGGGTTAAATTCGTGCTTCAATATCTATGCTATTACATGTGTAAGGTAAGGTCCAGAGAATACCGGAATAATAAAAAACACATATGATCTAACACTATATATTGAAATAAAAATAATGAAATAATTCACACTCAAAAGTTTTCAATAAACAAATCTCATATAAGGATTCTCAAAATTTTGTTCTCCGTACGTGAACAATCAAAACTAATGGTACAAACAATATTAATTGAAATCTCAAAATCCCAAACTATTCTAACTCTCCTAATCAAAATATTTATATCCTTTCCAAATTACGTGTAAAAATTTTGTTATCAATAAAAGAAAAAAAAACTGCAGAAACAAAATATCTCTCTCTGATGATGAGTGGTCCAAATCCCTGTTCCTTGTAGACTATATTATCGACTCTCAACCGCTCCCTATGTAATCAGCAATCGTACAACAGATTGTTGCAAGTATATCGTCCTTAATGATCTCCTTCAAAAGCACAAATCATTCAAATTATGATAGCCTTTCTCCTCTCGATAAACTGAATCTCTCGTTGGCCCGAGTGAAAAATGACTCTTGGAATATCTTCTCTTTACGATAAACTGAATCTCTCGTTGGCCTGAACAGTGACTCTTGGAATATAAGTAGGAAAATATGACTTACAATATTTTGCTGCTCCAGCTTCTGTCAGATACACTAACTCCACAAAAACTCACTAACATTCAACACTACTGCTTGCTACTTCTCAGGAACCGCCAGAGAACAATCCTTGTTCCTCTTACAGATCTGGAAAACCAACTGACTCTATCTTTTCTCTCTCCTCAATCTCGCTAAACTTTCTCCCACACACTTATTCCACCTTTTTCAATCTCCGCCAATCACAACTCGTCACAATTCCCCCATTTCTTCATTCCGATAACAAACAAATTTTTACCTATAATTATAAATTTCCTAAAACTTATTTACAAATAATATTTTTCTATAAATCTTAAAAACTAACAAAAACCTCTTTCTATAATCCCTTCTATTGTCTTTAATCACTGCATTAATGGATTTTGAAAAACCCCGTTCAATTCTTTGGCTTTCACTTAAACTTATGCGGGTCACTCACGTATAACAAAGAAATGATTGATGTAAAGCTTACATTTTGTTTGGTACAGGTAATTCAAGGATTTAATAACTTTCCTTCTCCGAAATGTTTGTTGGATATTATCCTACTTATCTGAATTATTTTAATGTTTTTGAACTTTGAAATATTTTTAAACAAACCAATATTTTTCTCGATTTTACATATCATAACAATATATATATATATATATATATATATATATATGAATTCAGACGCCTAATATATAAGCGATGGTTTTTGCTTTTTCAAAAACCAATTTTGTGTCCTGTCTGAATATGATGATTGGCTGGGGCTGAAGTAGTAGCGAAGTGTTTTACAGATATAGGATGTTCCTAAATACGGTTGTTAATTCGTCGGTTTGTCTGTCCTATGTATATTCGTTGGCAACTGGAATTCATTGGGGATTTAGTCTTTTACGGATCTGACGAGATTGTATAACTTGGAGTGAACAGTAAAGATGGTTTTGATGTTTAGAGGTTTGAGTTCTACTGATCTTGTCAGTGACACCTTTGATAAGAAATAGAAAGATTTTTGGTTAATCAGGCCGCTAGGATTCTTTTTTGGATGGAATGGGGTTTAGATGTTTTTGAATGGTCCTATTAATTTGGGTTTTGCGGTAGCCATTTTGTAAGAGTGGTTGCCTCATTGAATTGATTTCGGATGATCTGTGATTGTCGCCGCTAAGTCTTATGGCAGGAGAAACAAGAAGACTGAATTGAGTTGAGTGGGGTGATAATGTAATTTGACGTAACTGGGCATTGAGATAACGGTTTGTATGGGTAGGTTTCTGATAAAAGGAATAGGAAAAATTGTGTGGTGTGTGTTTCTGAATAAGGACATCGAGGAATGTTAAAGATGCTTAAGACTCAACTTACATCGTAAATTAAATACTTAGTTTTTCAATAACTGTTGGTATGTTTTAGCCTATCCTAGGGTAGAGTTAGAATACCGGCCATAAAAAAAAGAATAAAGAAAAACTAACGTATTAGTTTAAAATTCTAAATGAATCTGCTCTTTAGTCTAGAATACGGCTGGTGCCTGATCGACCTACGATAGAGCAATATGGCAAGAAATAAGGGCTTGCGACTTGTTAATACTCCTCGTTAACTGCTTTTGCTGCTGTAGTCTTAATATTTTATATACTGATCATAAAATGATTACCTTTTTTAATTAATAGGACCCAAGCCGGTCCTGTATAAGTTCTCGCCTTACAACACTGTGGTTGCCCGATACCTGCGTTTCATTTTTCAATTGTAACCAAATAAAGAGTAAAAAGCATAATAATAGTGAATTAAATCTGCCTTTTCTCGGCAGAAAAAAGTTATAGTAACAAGAAACTTTTTCAGAAGCGGTTTAATCTGAAATCACGTATGAAATACTGTTTGTGGCATTCCTCGGATTCTGTTCGGTTATTGAACAATTTAATAGATTTTAGCGGTTTTGTTTGCTATATTGGGGACATAGGAAGTGACGAATAAGTACCTTTAAGATCTTTGTTAAGTTTGTAGATGATGATTTGTAAGCTGTGTTTTGTGTAACAATTTATTATGCTTTGTACAATTTTGTTTTAATAACAACTATGTTTTGTAAGGTTCTCAATATTAATCAACTTATTTTATGACCCTTTATCTTCTTCTAGTATCTTCTTTATAAATAATTATTTTCTAAAAAGTTCACGAACTTTGAAAAATGATATTTTTCTTTAGTTTATACTTGATATAATCTTTTGTATCGATTATTTACCTTATAGCAAATTCTATCATCTTTTAAATTGCTATCCACACAAATCCACCCAAACCGTAATTACTTCCAAACAAACTCACCTAAAACATGAAGTCATTTATTCACTGTACGTCCATGGTAGTTTTAAAAGTGAAGCCTTTGTTTGTAATGAGATTTCACATAATATATAATAGTCCTCGTCATATCCATACCCTAAGCGCCCAGCTTCTAGAGATAACCCATTCGCCAACGACCATCTACAATCCCAAAACATACATTACCCTGGATGGAGAGGTTGAAAAGTGAGCGATGTTAATACATTGATTCTCAATAGACAAAGATCAGGGGGAGATTGAATTTCTGTGATTTCCCAATCTCATTGCACAACGATATCTGTATTAGGTGAAGATCTAGCAACAGCCGACCTTTGTTTTGTAGTATACAATTTTTGTGTTGCTATCGACCGATCACCAACCCACCGAGAGCACACTACCAGAAGTTGACGAATAACCTCTTGCCAAAGTCAAATAGTTAATCTTCCGTTAAACATGTCAAAGACAAAGATCATAACAGTGGATAGACTACGTAAAAATCAACCACACATAACCACGGTTTGAGGTTCTGAGCTTAATTAGGAATTAATTACCTTGTGCTCGTGGGAAAAACTCTAAGAAAAGAAAGAGCTTTGGGAAGATGCAAGATATTTAAAAGAAAATAAAGTTACAGTCTCATGTAACTGGCAAAGCTTGTAAATGTGCTAAGAAATGTTTTGATGCAATCTCTGAACATGAAAGACACTGTATTATAAAAATATAAACTCATCTAAAAATAATGATGCAATAAACTTATATTTAGCGGCCTTGGTTCCCTTGGTTCCTGTACAACTAAAAAGGGCTAGAAAATACCAGAATGAGGATGGTTTCCGAGAACGCACAGTCTGTTATCATGTGAAAATTAAACGGAAAGCCAGAATGGAAGATGTTCTTTTGTGCAATTTCATGGTAAAACACGAGGTAAAGTTGATATTCTTGTAAATAAATTTAAAAAATCAAGCAAACCTACTAGGGACCTACGGGGTTTTTAAAGAAGGGTAACAACCTCACTGTGGGCAAAAAATTGATCATTTTCCCATGTAAATATCTATCTATCAGAAAATCTATGGTCCAAATATTAAAAATTGGTCGCAAAGTCGTACGGCTCGGAAACGCTCGGAAACGGCTAGACGAATCATGAGGTATGAGGTATCGATGGAAAAAGTGCGAGGAGACAATTATTAAAACAAATATGGCGTCGTGTCAAAGAGGCACTGTGACGTATTTTTATTGGATCGTGTCCGTGTCGTATGAGGTATCAAACGATTTGATTTTATGTATACAATAAAACTATATCAGGGTATCGTCAAAGTATGTAACGTCCACTAATAGGTATGGGTCTGACGAAACATATATACAGGGTATAGTCAAAAGTATGTGACTACAAGAAGACTACAGGTTATTGTCAATAAATGAAAAACTGGAATTGGATTATTAAATGTTTTTATGAATGTTTCATTTAATACTCTTGGCATTAAAAATATATTTGCTCTATTTCCATGTTAAAAGAGTTTATGTGGATGAATAAAAAACAATTAATACCCAGTAACATACGATATAAATAAAAAAAAAAACTAAAACGTAAACTAAAAACCCATATAGCAAATTTTTTACTTTTTACTACTGATTAATTGTAAGACGTAGGTACTTTAATATATTCTTAGAGTTTTACAACAAAACCAAAAATGTGACTTATCAAGTTATTTTCCTGTGGTCTTCAATTGGCCTCTAGGAATATATGACGAATCTATGCACAAATAACCCTGGGAGATTTATTCTTATATAAAATTAATTTTTTTTAATTATTTATAATATTGACACATTTGATAGTAAAGGGTTATACAACTAAAAACGTTTATTTACATTTATACTTATATTTAACCGTAAACGCTTGTTTATTGGCTTCAACTCTAAACGTTATATAAACATATTTTCCATTGCCGTAGGTGCCCTAACTCGTTCCCAGTTCCCGGTGTTCACCATCTATGCGCAGAAAAGTTGTCTCGGGGTGAAACCTTGTGAAAGAGCTTGGTGTATAGACCGAGTGCAAAATCACCGACTGACAGGATATGTAAGCAGCCGGCAAGTCGTTGGATCTCGTCAAGAGTGCCTTGAATTATGCCTTGGGGAGAGCGAATTCTCGTGCAGGTATGTAAAAAACAATTGTAATAGTGTAGAGATGGGGATGTTAATTAATAATAGACAACTAGCTACATGTAGACTCATTGGCATATTTTGCCAGGGAAAAACAAATTTGGATTAAATATAAATACATTTTTTATCAAAAAATAATCCAGGATTTTGATCCAGGATTTTTGTCTTGTAGAGCAACATGAGAAACACTTAGCAGTTTAATAATCTAAAGTTTAGTTCGGTATTTATACACTCCACATAAATAATTGCCTTGATTCATAATTAAACAATAAACAATATTATGTTGAATTTGTTTCTTTATTAAACTAAAAATGATTTTGACCAAAAAAAATTATTTTTTGCTGTTAAATGTAAAGCTTTTAATAATGAAACCTATTTAAATAGATCAACTGAAATTTTCTTTCCAAACTTTTAATATTAAGACCTTTAGTAATTAACAAATAGTTTTAGGTTTAAAAATGTGGTATGGTTTCTCATGAGATATTCTTCAAGTTTCCTCAATATACTTCACCTCTTTATTAAATATACTGATTTACAAATCTGTAAATATTCTCATCTCGCAATAATTTTCAAATGGAGTATAACGATATTAGTGCACTATCTTGTCGATTTTTGTCTTCCTGATCTAGTACACGATTTAGTAATGGTAGATTTCACGCCAATCTGGCACAAATAACAGTTATTACCCCAAACAGTCCCATCTCTTTAATTTATACGAACCAGGCGTTGTATTTACTGCACAATGAAAGTACTAAATCTACTGTAAAATACGTAATATGTGAAATGATAATGACAGGGCAATCCGGCCCGGAGCGCGATAATAGTAAAAGGATGTTAGGTTGGAATTGTGTGAATGCTAGTGCATGAGCATTATTTTTCATTTTGTGCTGAGTTTCAAAGAGTGTTGATTGCCATAGTCCAAGAAATATAAGTACATTTTCAAACAACTGTAAATTTTATTTTCTATTTCAAGTATTCCACGGACATAAAAGTTAAAAGCCTGCAGGATGATTTAACAAAGTGTCTATTAAAGAAAAAGATGAAGGAGAAAATACAAGTATTTTAAGAACGCTGGACAAAAATTAAAGCAAAATCTTAGGCTTAGTTAAGGAAGTTTTTGGTAAAAGTCAAGAAAAAATGTAGGAAAAAGAAAAAAACTGACCTGAAATTTATCTCAACTAAGTCACAACAATAAGTCAATAAAAAAGAATCAAAAATTATCAGAGGAAACCATTTTTTTAAGAAATAAGGGATGAATTTTATTGTTTTGTAGAGGGTTACTTATCGCTCTTTATAATAGGAAAATGATGCAAATCGAAAAACTAATAGGCTCCAAACACAGAGAGGAGCATAAAATAGGTGCATAGTATACCAAATGTATGAGGATTGGAGATATCAGAAGAAACTGTAACCTGCATATAAACAAACGGCTACTAAACAAAAATATAAAAAGAAATCAACAGCCTGCGCAAAAGATGCATTGAAAAAGTACCATATGAATATGAGTCTACCAATGAACTACCAGAATTCCTTGACAGGAAGAAAAAATAGTATACTCTTCTAATTGATACTAAATGGCATTTATTCGGCCAAAACAAAATGAAATAAACACAAATATCGTGGATTCTTGGACAAAAAACATCATAGAACATTAATAACCCATAGTTCTTGTCACTTTTTGTAAGTTTTTATTCACATAATGTACCAAGATGGTAATGATTACCAAAATTTAGACTTTTTGTGTAGACTGACCTTTTTATGCAACTTTATGAAGCGTTTAAATTGCTAGATTTCTTTATTCCTTATGTGTCTGTATATAGAGATATAAAAACGTCACAATTGTCTGAATAAAAGAGATGATGGCATCAGGTTGCCTTCAACATAGAAATCTTTCTTCAATCCCAATAAAACAATTTCTACTTCGTCTACCAATAGTCCATCCCAAAAAATAGTTGTGCAGTGTGCAGTATACAAGTAAAGTGATCTGTCGTCATTATTTCATAGCAATGAACTGATTACAAAAATTAACAATAATACATTTTTGACTAATAATTTTGTCCTGTGGGATATATAGGTACCTTTAATATTTGGAATTTCATATATTCTTCTAACACAGTCGTTACTGAAAATTCTTTCCTTTTAATATAAAATTCCACACGGAAAGGGTTCTTTGAAATTGATCTGTGCATTTAAATTTTTTATTTAGATCTATGTCGATTATTTAATATCATTACCAGAAAGAGCTGAAAAACTTATCAAAACCAGGCAAGCTGAAGAATCTCAAAGAAATATCTACACCATTCGACTTAGCTAGCTACAGACTGGTAATCTGTACCAGATATGTCAGTTAAAATTCTATTTATATTTGTTAGAAAAATGTCTTCCATCAGTTTTTATTTACAAATGATAGCTACTTAGCCAAAAGCTTTAAAGAGACGAAATAAAGCTCCCTTTAGTTTCAACTGGTCACTTTTGTTAATATTTGGACCAAACTATTAAGCCTTATGAGTTTTTGTGTCGGTAATTGTGCTGTTTTCAGATCATTAAATTAAAAAAAAATTAATTAAATTAATAACAAATATTTATAAATGATTGTCTGGGGAAACCAAATACAATTTAAAGAGGCAAGAAGCATTACAAGGGGCATTTAAAAATCTTTTTGAATAGACACTCCCTCTTTTGTATTGTTAGTCTTGAAACAGAATCAAAATACAAGCTAATGTTTGTATTTTGAGAACGATTTCCGAAGTGGAAATTGAAACGTCAATAAACGTATTTTAACCTTTAATTGTGGCTTATTCCCATTTAAATAGTAATTAATTTAAAATGCCACAAAAAAATAGCTTCAGAACAATATTAATTCTAATATGTCGAAATACTCATCAGGAAGTTCGTTTCCAGTGTTATGAAGAAGTTTAGCTGGAGGGAATGAAACTTATCTTTTAGGAACCCTGGTGAGTATTTACCCTCGGCGATTGCAAGGAGTTTTAAGTATTTGTTTGGCTCGGTTGTTTGAGCCTGCTATACTGGAAAGGACATACCTCCTGCTAAGCGTCAAGATTCTGTCCTTAATTGATGTTATGCTGGCTACTTGGTGTATGAGTATTGACGGGTAGTCCCTGCGCTTCCCCGTGCAGAGTATACCAGTAACAGTATAACGACTATACTTCATATTTATATGCCGCTTACTAAAAGTCAAAGCGTTAACATTATCTTAGTTTTTGGTTTTAATAACATTTATTTTAAATAAGTGAAGAACCTGGAAATAACAATAAACGTACTTTAAACATGAGATAGAATTAAGTTGTTTAAGATTCGCAATTGACCGTACTATTATCAATATTAAAATGATAACACATGAGAGTGAAGTTATTCTTCCATCACGGAAATCGCACTCTTCGTCTTTGGCTTGACTTTCGTTGTTTATAGCCTGAGCATGATTATCGGTCAATGTACATACACTTTATGTGAGGGAAAAGTGAGTTCGTTTGCCTGTTCGATATAGTTTTTTCCTATTGGAAGAGTTCGCTTCTTTTAACTTCCGCTAGAATGATTCTTTTCCGATAAAAGACTCTATTACACGTTATGTTGTGGATTAATAATTTTTTAAAATAAATATTTACATGGAAAATCAATAAAATAAAAGATTTTCCAAGAAGCTATAATTACCAAACGTTAAAAATTTTAAAATGGAATGACTGGAAGTGCTTGTCTTCCTTTCAAACTGAACTTAAATACGATTAATAGTTTTATAACAGTATCTTTATAAAAATATACAAATTGTGGGAAACAAATATCCAATCGAATCGAAAAAAAGTAGAGTTTAGTAATTCAGTACGTTTCCCCGTCAACGATAATATTGTTAGCACCAACATATATTAAAGAACGAGCAAAGGCCGAGTATATCCGACAATGGTTCCCAGACCTCCGCGGAGCTATTTTGCAGAGCAGTCAACAAAATCATGATAGCCTTGATGATCTTCATCATCCCGACCGGATAAGGCACTGAAGAAGAAGAAGAAAATGCCGAAACAGCAATTATGTCTATAATATGAAGAAATACACAATATACACCATAGGTAATAATAACAATTACAGGAAATACGCTGAGAGATCGAAAGAGAAGTGAAGACATTAAAAGAAAATGTAACGTACAGTGTATAAACGAATGAATAGAAAAAAAAATAAAATAACCATATAAGCAGAATGGGAGAGATCCCTGTCGTCAAAATAGCAAGAGAGAAGTCACCAATCGGCAGAAGACGTATCGGACGATCGCGCAAAAGATGGAGTGACAACCTTCCATAGAGATATTAATCCGCCAATGATGAACAAACAGAATTGCATATAAAGTGGAAGAAGTAGAAGAAGAATTAATAAGAAAATTTAGTTTAATAAATAACGAAACGCTAAAAACGAAAAGAGAAACAAATTACCAAAAAATATTGTAAGTGGAAGTCTTTTATAAATTTGAACAATTGTTTGTTATTGTTTATATCAAATTTCCCTAGTTTCTGAGTATAATTAGTATTATAACCGGAGAAGCATATTTAGTATTATTAAATTCCGACTAACATTTGGCTACGGAGACAATTCGTCTCTATAAAGTGTTTATTAGGACGTCCAATCACTTCACTAGTATACTGTTTTCTGCACTACAGTAGCATGACAGTAGGCTACTCAGTTCTTCTTACCTTTAAGGTAATCCTATTTGTAGTTCCATAATATTGGCAGATTTTGTATTATAAATAGTGTTGTTAAGTGACCCCCTAGGCCCTAGAGAATAGTCTTAATAATTCATATTGGTGTAACCCAACAAACGATGGACAGTGTTTAAAACACACAAGATAAACGTGACTGCGTTCACTGTTGAAACGAAATACTGTAGTAGTCAAGCTGAGCCCGTTTACTTTTGTGGCATCATTGAAACACTTTTCTGGATATGATGTGTAACACCTCGGTTTTAAGGAACTCCGTTTGTCCACTGTGGAGGTTAGGCTCACAGTTCCAGACTGGAATAGTACTCTCGACTTTTAAGTCTTGTGATTAAGAGAAACAAACTCATTTAAATGAAAACGTAATTTTTTTAAACTATTTTACCCTGGTTACATTCCATAGCTTAGTTTTCATTAAAAATAATTATATCTGATCAAATAAAGTCTTTTTGACATTACTTTTAATAATACAATAGTGTTTTCTGAATGTTTATAATTTTATAGTAATATAATAATATTGATTATATTGTATAACTATTTATTTAAAAATAAAACAGTTTTACAATCGACTTCAGGTACAGTCATCGTTGAACAACCAACTTTTATTGCCCTGTCAACTCCAATATGTTGGCTCGGCAGTTTTATCACTTGAAATTGCGAAACGGCGGCCTGGTCGGCAATTTACTCGGCCCGTAATTGATATCGTTATGCTCATTTAAACAGGGGATTAATTTGTTTTATCTAATTTGTCAGAGGTATTCCAAACTGTCGGTTTATAAACGGACAAACAAGCCCCAGCGCTAATTTGGAGCCTTCGAGAATCATCAATCTCGGGAGAAAAACTGGAGGCGGTAAAAATAAGTCGTCGCTGAGATTGCCCAGAAAGGTATTTAATTAATGATACGTGTGCCCATAATTAGATGTTCAAAATCACAACGAAATCATTACTCACTTTAAGATAGTTCTTTTTATTATTTTTTATATTTTTTATCCTTAACACAGGAGCTGATATTTGTTTCGATCACAATCTATTGGTACATTTTAAATTTAATTAAGAATTTGAAACGTAACTAGAGTTATACATGGGCGTCCAACATCCTGAGCCTTTTATAAATGATGTTTCGCCTTTGTCCAATATTTCTTTTATTATACTAACAAGCTAAGGGTACTTTGTACTGCAATCTGTTCAAGAAGATCAATTAGCAGTTTTATTCTAACCTAAATTGTTACAGTTGTCATTTTAAGAACTATATTTTCGCTCAGGAATGTTTTCGTCGATACTAACTTACACTTATATATACAGATATATACACATTTACATTTATACAGACGTATATATCTAGCAAATAGAGAATATTAGGGAACATAGACAGTTTTAACATCAAACACAGACACAAAAAGAACGAAAATATTGATATACAGTTATCTGTTATCAAGTCCGTCCTCATTTACACGTCAGAAACGTGGATGGTGACAAAAAGCGATGGAAAACGTTTAGGCTGTTGTGAAGGTAAAATCATCAGTAATATTTATAAAGGAGTACAGGAAAATTCATTATCGCGTGTAGGCGCAAATTTTAAGCTTTACCGCATTATTAGATCGATCAAAATAAATAAGCTGCGATGGGTAGGCCATTTAGAAAGAATGAACGAGATGAGGCCTTTAAAACACATTTATAACCAAATACGGATAATATATATAAAGAATAATCTTTTGCCGTGCCTAGATTTCTATAAATATTTGATCAAGCCGGAATCAACATAAGATATGATTTATTTATTTGTTCAACAGTTATTCAAAATATCGGTAAATATACTTTGGCTTACTTACGTACACAACTTGTTAAAATATTTAAATTTTCGTGATACCAAATCACCTACTTTAAAATCCACAGGTATCAATCTGACTTAATTTGAGATAAGATTACCGAATAGTGCTTACTCGATACCACATTTTAGTTGTCATGTTAAAATAGCTTTATTTACGAACCTAACATGAGAGCTATTTTTATTAGAAAAAAACATTTTTTCTCATTCGTGGCCGTTGTGCTTGTGGTTTGGTTATTTGGATTCATTTACCTTCTAGGAGATAGCGATCTGTTTTCGTATTTCAGCAATGCAGAATCAAATCAGAGGCAAATGGAGAGATTTAACAAAATATTTCGAGACAACAAAGAAAAATTTGCCGGCCCTGTAGCACCTGACATAGAAGTGCAGAAGCCGTCCGTACAAAAAATAGACATACAGGAAGAACCAGCAAAACCGAAAGTTAAATATGGCGATATGGGTAAAGGTGTAATTCTTCCAGATTATGTGCCACCAGAACTACAAACTAAAATAGAGGAAGGCTGGAAGAATCATAGTTTTAACCAATATGTTAGTGACTTGATTGGTGTTCGAAGATCGTTGCCTGACTACAGAGATGAATGGTGCACCATCCCTTATAGGTACGAAATTAAACTTCCTAAAACTTCTATTATAATTTGTTTTTTTAACGAAGCCTGGTCAACGTTAATTCGTTCTGTAAATTCAGTGTTAGATAGGACTCCTCCAAATTTGTTGGAAGAGGTTATTCTTGTAGATGACTATTCCGATATGGATCATTTGAAGAGTCCACTAGACGAATACTGGGAAAGTGAACCAAAAGTTAAAATTGTCAGAAACACTCAAAGAGAAGGTCTTATAAGATCGCGGTTGATAGGAATGTCGCACGCTAAAGCTGAGATACTAACATTCTTGGACTCGCATATTGAGGCTACTCCCGGATGGCTAGAACCGTTGCTAGAACAAATCCGTGTTAATTACACTACAGTAGTGTCGCCAGTGATAGATATTATTAACTATACAACTTTTGAATACGTACCGCACAAACAAGACATTTTTGTCGGAGGATTTGATTGGAATTTAGTATTTACGTGGCATAAAGTACCGCAAAGAGAAGATGAACGAAGGACTGATTCAGCAGAACCAGTGTACAGTCCTACAATGGCTGGAGGTCTCTTTAGTATCAGCAAAAAGTTTTTTGAAGAATTGGGAACATACGATCCAGATCTAGAGATATGGGGCGGAGAAAATTTGGAGCTGTCGTTTAAAATTTGGACTTGTGGTGGTTCACTACAGATTGTTCCGTGCTCTCACGTAGGACATGTCTTCAGAGTAAGCTTCCCGTATAGTATTAGCAATGGTGAATCTACAAAAAGTGTTATGGACAAGAATCTTAAGCGTGTGGCTGAAGTCTGGATGGATGATTACAAAGAGTACTATTATAAAAGGAAAGGAACTTATTATAAAAGTGTTCAGTATGGTGATGTGTCTAGCAGGAAAAAACTTAGAAAGGATTTGCACTGTCAGTCATTTGATTGGTATATAAACAATGTGTATCCGGAATTGTTTATACCAGATAAAATCTACGGTTACGGTGTTATTGGTACTACCGACTGGAAGTTTTGTCTAGATAGTTGGGGAAGACATGGCAATGCTTTTGTTCCTCTTCCGATTAAAACATGCTACGCAGATAGTCTTGGCGGTAGCCAGTTTTGGTATTATACACATGATAAAGAAATAAGAAAAGAAGAGCATTGTATGGATTTGAATGAATCGAACGAGGATCTTGTTGGTTTATACCCATGCGACAAAAAATCTAGCAGTCAAAAGTGGCTTTTTGATCCAGTTTCTAAGTTTTTTATTAACCAAGCGAATAAAAAGTGTTTAGATGTAAAAAATAAACAACTAACAGTGACTGATTGTGATAATAATAGTCCACATCAAAAATGGTTTGTGCAACATTTCAATGGTACTCAAAATTCGCCGTACTCGTTTAATATTCAAAAACTAACCAACTAAGTGTAAGAGCAGAAATATGTGAATAGATACAACAGACGTGAATCTCAATTGAACCAAGTTGTTAAATCGTTGATTTGTATAAATGTATCGCTATATGCAACAAAATAGTTTAACATAATCAGAATGTATATTTTTTAAAACGTCTAAAACTCTGCGAATAAACTTAGCAATGATTTTGTTATCAGTTGTATTTTCTGTTGATTATTAATAAAAACTTTACAAATACTTATAAATATATTATAAAAATATCTTGCTTGCCCAGTGGTGTTCCTCAGATTTAATTTAAGGATCTTTTTTTATTTATGGTCACAAAGTACTAAGATTTTATTTTTTATGTAAGTTCTTAGTTATCAAAATAATAAATATCTAGTAAATTATGAGATGATAGAGTGTTATAAATTAACGAAGACAATTTTTTGTTAAACTATAAGGTATGTAATGTTTAAGTAATTGTGTTCAATAAATCTTCTCTATTCCTATATATTTCGTTTTGCTTTTCCCATTTTTTATTTTTAAAATTGCTATATGTTATTCTTATTGTATTCGTTTAATTTTTATGAATTTTACACAATCCATTATAATTTATATAATTCGCAATGCCATTTTTTTCGCCAGATGCCATTTTCTTGTATGCCTTTTTATGTTATGTCTTAAGATTTTTATTTCAAAGTTTCAAATGTGGGTATGAGTCTTCTTAATGTTTTGTATATATGACATTTCGTGAATCTTGCCTTATCTTTGTTGCTTAATTAATACATGGTAGCTATTATTGGAGAAGAATATTCATCTCCTTACCAGATATCTTAAATATGTAACGTTTTCTACACTTGTCAATGTTATACTCTTTCTATTGTTAAGTGTTTCAATTGCTTGTTTGACTCTCATGATTTGTAAATTACCTTATTGTGCTGACCACTTCATCTGCTTAAATGCCTCTATCATTACCCTTTTCGATCTTTTAATTATGTCGAAATCATTTGCACATCTTTTCTTGTCGTTCTCTGGAAAATAGTTGTCGAGTGTTTTATTATTTTCTCAAATGTGATGTTGAATAGTGACATATGTCAGTATTTCATTCATCTGATAGCTGCTTATCCACCCATATATTTATTGTATCTCATGCGTTTTATTCAGTAAGAAGTTTCCTCCTTCCTTAATCAGCTTAGATGTTATTTGGACTAATCTCGGTGCTTTATTATTCTTTAATTTGTGTACAGCTGGTATTTCTAGACATCGTTGTTTTCGGTTTAAGTTCTTTTCTGGTTTTCTTTAGTTTCTGCTATAATTTTATTGTCTTTGATATTCTAGTTCTGTGTTCATATTTTTTGGTGAATTTTCTTTCGTTCTTAATTGTATTTTCCTTTTGCTTTTCTAGTTCCGTGCCTCTGCTGCATTGGGGCATGTATAGTTTTTTTTTGTTTTCGTTATTATGTGACATTCTTGATCAAAGTAATCATTTTTTGTTTCTTTTTTGTTTTTCTTGAATTTCTAGTACTTCTTCAGCCACAACATTTATGATGCTTTTGCAGACTTATATTCTTTATTTATGTTTTTGAATTTTTTTATTTTTTGTAGTCCATTGTTTAATTTTTTTATATTCCTTATTTTTATTGTCATCTTTAAGCACCTCTATTGGTATAGTTTGCTCTATTTCTTTTTTGATATTTAATTGATTGGCCATTATTCTACTTTTAATCATGTAATGATTGGAATCCGCAATTTTAACATCTTCTGGTATGTAGGTTAGTGTCTGGTGCTGAATTGATGTCTTAAGGCAACAGTGATACTACGACTTTTCTATTTACAGTAAGTCTGTCTGGTGTTTTTCAAGTGCCATTGTATATTTTTTTTTTTTTCGTTCAAAGTATGTACTAGCTATAATCATGCAAAGTGATCCTGCTAGGTTTATTACCCTGTTGCCGATATAATTTGATAGCTCATACATTCTGTTGTTACCTATTGTGGATTGAAATTGATTTTTCTTTCCAACTTTTGTGGTTAGGTCTCCGTAGATTTTTTTATATCATTGTTTGGCATGATTGATATGCAGATTTCAATTTATCACAGAAATTTTCTTCAACTTGATAACATCAATTTGATCTGTAGCGCCATTAAAAGGAACGAAACTACATAAAAATTGTTGTATTATTTATATAAATACAGTCATTAGTTTTAATAAGTACTATTAATAATTTATATAAATCCACTTATTATTCAAAAAATATATTTTAACATTTATTTAGGTGTTTTTCGTACAAGTTTAGCATCAATTACAATAATATAATTATGTATTTCTAACATCTATAAATATCCACCTTCAAATGATAAAAATTTGATAAATATATGATACATATATTTAAAATTACCATATGTTGAATACTAAAGCAAATCATGAGCGCTGCTATAGGTGAGAATAAAATATCGTATTTTTGTCGAATTATTGGTTTTTGTGTACTACAAAGAGAGGCAAAAATACATCCGATGTGTCAGAAAAAATATGGAAATTAAAATAGGAGCAGCTTGTGTTATTTATTAATTATTATTTGAATTCATCGGGTTTAATAAAACGAAGAAACTTATAAATCAGGTGAAAACAAACTAGTTGCAATGCTTAAAGATCATACACAACATTACAACTCCAACAACTTTGGAACGAAACAATTATTAGCTCTTCCTAAAACTCTTTGTCTCTATAATGAATGTTAAAAAAAATTTGGATAAAGCTTTAGGAACAAAGAACTATAAGATAGTTGCTTGATGCAATTTATCTAGATGTTCAGATGGACTATAAAAATTTACAATAGCATCAGCCTGATATTCTAGAATTATAGATTCCTGTAGATTCTTTAAGTTTTTGTAAAGATTAGTCATATATTTGCTCTAACGTTGTTTATTCACATTGTTCACTTATTGATTTACTTATGCTTGTTTAATATCGTTCCCTCTATCTGCATCTTCTTTGTAGATTAATTTTTTTGTCGTTTACCCTCTCCCCTCCCAACCTAGAAAATGAAAGCAAAAGTATAACAAAAAAAAACTGTTTCAACGTATTTTAACATATTTCAGATCTAGATAGTTATATTTGAACTCATTACGACCAAGAAGGTAGGAAAAAAACTTAAATCAACAAAAATTCGGATATATTATCTTACAAAAAACAATCCTACAAAAGCAACTGAGGTAATCAAATTGCCACATCTCCAGTTGAAATTGTTAACGCAATAATTAACAACTACAGACAAATGTCTTCGAAAGAAAATTTTAACCCTGTATTTTTGTAAAACAAACTAAAGACCGGAAGGTCTTACCTTTCTCTTGAAAACTACAACATTCCATTTATTGCTCGTCTTACGTTACAAAAACTAAACAACTCACTAAAAATCTAAAAGAAACAAGTCCTGGGATGGACAATATTCCAACTGTTTCTGAAAACGCCTACATACTTCTGCTAAAAATTACATGTTTTAATTATTTAACTTCATGAGGTAACGACACCAGTGCCCAACTGTTTGGTCCAAATGTATTATTCTCCCATTTCTCAAAAGCCAAAAATCTCGTATTAACCCTGATTCCTATAGATCGACTAGCCTAATTTGTGCAATAGACAAGCTACTAGAAAGAAATATCAATTCAAGGCTGAATTGGTATCTAGAAAGTCCAAATTTACTTATAAACGAACAAAATGCTTTTCGAAAAAAATGACCTGGGATAGACAACATATTAGAACTGAAAAGTGATATTCACGAATCGCTGTCAAAAACACAACATTGTATTGCAGTATTTTTTGACTTAAAAAAGCATTTAATACATGTTGGTGATACAACTACTTAAAAAAGTTACAGTCATAAAATATTCGTGGAAATTGCCTTTATTTCATTAAGAACTTTCTAGAAAGTAGATTGTTTCGTGTAAGAGTTAAGAACTACTATTCCCAAAAACAGGAGAAAGAAAATGTGACACATCAAGGCTCAATAATTAGCTCTACACGATTCTTAATCGCCATTAATGACAAACTTAATCAAAAACCTCATCTTCTTCATCTTTTGGTGCTGAATTCAGCGGGTAGGCGTTCAGGCTAGTTGGGTTATGCGTAAGGATTCTTGCTCTTCTCTTCTTATTATTGTATTGATATCAGGTATGTCGCACCAGTTTTTTATGTCTCTGAACCATGATTTTTAAAAGATTATCTTTGGCGCCTCTTGAAATAAGGATTAGAAGGCCCTGGGACTTTTGACTGTTTAACAATCTTTAAACCTCATAAAACCTTTTAAAGCACATTAGATAAAAGACATAAGAATACGACTTACTCACAATCAATTTATTCTACCATCATTTCGCATACTGTAATTTGCTATGCATCTTCAGATCAACGGTACATGGTAAACTAAATGCTGAAGATCTACTAACTCGTATTAGATTGTAAAAATTAAAAATTAAATAATTTTACTTACATGCCTATACAAGAATTATTATTAAATGTTTGAGAAAACATAGTTTATAAATCCAATATAATAATCTGGTGACTTTTAAACCATCCATATTTACAGATGCATCCTAGTGTTTTCTTTTAGTTTGCAGTTCATTATACTCGTATCTTTTACCTGTTTTCCTCACTTTCTATTCCATATCGTTATCAAAAGAGAAAATTAAGGCAAACATATAGCAAAAAACTATTTCAACGTATTTTAAATCTAGCTATATAATATATGATCCAATTACGACCAAGTAGGTAGGCAAAAACATTTAAATCAACTAAAATGTCGATATATTATCGTACAAAATACAATCCTACTAAAGTAACTGAGTCTCTCCCTGTCTGATGATTCAATCAAAAAACAATACAGCTTATCTCGTACAGAATTCATCGAAGAAATGAAAAACGAGCCTCTAAGAACTAATAAGATAATTTTGATTATTATTGTTGTGCCGTATTTGGACTAAGGCAACCGAGATGCACAATATCGGCTCATATTTTTTAACAAGTAGACGTAATAACTAGCTACGGGTTATATCTTTTGTTCGGAGAGTATACTTCACCAGTATCAATGGAGTGTTTGTGATAAGATCTGTTTGAGATAATGGTTACAGAAAATGGATGTGCGGACAATCTGATTATATTTATATCTTTATTTATCAATGATCTTGAGTAAATGTAAGTAAATACAAGTAAATAAGTGTATTTAGTTGAGTGTAATTATTTTTATAAATACTTCGTTTTATTTATAAAAGGACTACGAGATCAAGAACATAGGAGATAAAAAGTCAGTCCTTTTTCAAAAGATTTTTTTAATTACAACTTTGATAAAATGTTGAAATTAATTTTTTTAAAATATATATCTTCAAATTGAAGCCCCAAAAAATCGATTGTGATCTGTTAATTATATACCTCTTTAAATAAATGCTCATCGAGATAAAAAATCATTCTCATTTCATTCTAAAAACGAAGCAAAATCAGCTGTAAATCTTCAAAAATTTATCACCAACCATCCCTCATATACCTAAAAATCCGCATTAGATTTTTTAAGTTTTGTCAGATGAAAATTTAAATATTAAGTCGATTGAATATTAAGTCGATTAGTAGTTGGCATTTGAAGCCGCAAGACGGAAAGCAGACAAAAATGTAGAAATAAAAAAAAAGCCTATAAAAATGGACAAATAGAAAAAATGGAAGAAAATTTTAAAAACAACTAAATTAGAGGGGCTTACGAATACCTAAAAAACAATAAAAGTGGGTATAAACCTCAAACAATTCTATGTTAAGATTAAAGTGGGCAAATAATCAGTGAACAACAGAAAGTCACAGAAACATGGAAGCAATATTTTACGACACTACTTGGTACACAAGTTGATATGGAAGATGAAATTAGTACGAACTACGCAGAAGAGAATGAAGTAGAGAATGAAGTAGAAGCTCCAATCATAGAGGAAGTTCTCGAAGCTATTAAGGTCCAGAAAAACAATAAAGCCCCGGAAGTTGGCGAAATACCAGCAGAATTATATAAGGTAGGTGGCGATCACCTAGCAAGTCACATCCACGCGCTCATTAAAAGACATGACAAGAAGAGAAAATACCCGACGACTGGAAGAAAAGAAGTATTGTATGCCTAATCTATACAAAGGAGACAATGTCCAGTGCAAAAACTACCGTGGAATTTCTATACTATGTACAGCATATAAAGTCCTCACTTATATTATAAACCAGCGGCTCCAACCACTATTAGAAAATATTATTGGAGGGTATCAGACAGGCTTTCGTCAGGAAAGATCGACACTGGATCAAATATTTACAGTCAAACAGATCTTGAGTAAATCATGGGAACATGACATTGATGTTCACAACGTGTTTGTAGACTTCAAACAGGCATACGATTAAATCAAAAGGAACAAACTCTACAATATATTGGCTGAATTAGCAATACCACACAAGCTAATTAGACTCATTAAAGACACAATGGATGAAATTCAGGCACGTGTACCAATACAAATTCACCGGACACACTTTTCAAAATTTCGCAGGGATTAAACCAGGGAGATAGGCTGGCCGCAACATTGTTTAACCTGGCATTGGAGTATGCGGTTAGGCAAATGCAAACGAGAGAATGGACGAGAAAATCTACTGAGCAACCGAACAGTTTAACTGGCCGCTTATACCGATGATATTAATATTATTAGTAGATCTTTAACAGGAGCACAGGAAACATACGCAGACTTAAAAACGCAAACAAAAATGCTAGCTCTGGAAATTATCACAGAAAAAAACAAAAATAATGATATGACGAGATGATGATAGACGAGAAGAAATATAGTCCCACAAAACATTATACACGAAGATGGCATTGAAATGGTTAAAAAGTTAACATACCTGTGAGTAGAAATATATCCCGACGGATCACAAGATGCAGAAATGGGAAAGAGAATAACGCAGGCAAACAGAGCTGATTTTGCCTTCCCCCATATATTTTGTACTCAAAATGTCCACCGAAATAGAAAGATGAGAATTTATAAAACCTTAATTCGATCAATAGCATACTATGGCAGTGAAGAATGGGTCCTGAAAGAAGCATCCAAAAGCAAACTCGACACATTGGGAAAGAAAGTACTGAGGAGAATACTATGACCTGTGAGGGAAAACGGAATCTTCAGAAGTCGATACAACAACGAGCTTAATCAACTTTATAAGGAAGCACCACTGTCAGACTTTATTAGAATACAAAGATTGCAATGGGCCGGACATGTGATAAGAATGGAAGAGGATAGGCTACCAAATAGAGCACTGAATGCTACAATGCTGGGAAAGAGACCGGTTGAAAAGCCAAGAAAGCCCTGGGAAGACACAGTAAACAGCGACGCACAAGCCCTTTTAGGAGTCCGTGTATGGAGAAGATCAGCCACAGACAAGCAAGGGTGAAGGCAAAAATAAAGGGGACCAAGGCTTAATTTGGGCTGCAGTGTCGTAGAGAAGAGGGCGAATACCTTCAGATTTAAATGTAAATGTCGCAATTTGTATGTTAATTCGAGAATTAATTTGGATTAAAAATAGCAAATTACTAGCGGCGCAAAATATATTCTACTATCAATATTTTCTTGCGACATACCTTTATTTAAGTCCAAATTATTTTAATGGGATTGATTTCACAATAATTAGGTGGTAATTGCAATATCGCAACCCTACGTTCTTTTGCTACATAATTTACAACGTAATTCTTAGATTTTGATGAATTTAATTTATATACAAAACGAGAATACTTCTTAGAAGGCTCAAAATCATAACAAAATTTGATAAAAAGAGAAACAAAGTCGCAAGACAAATACTAAATATCTCCCCAATCATTTAAAAAATAAAAGAACATAGAACAGCATCTAAAAATATTAAATGGCAATTTTCTCCAAACAATTTTTACTGTTTAAATAGTTAAGCATAAACAATTGATATTGCAAGAAATATTAAGAAGAAAGTATCAAAATTTGAATAATAAAACAAACATACATCTTTTATTACATATGTTACGACACTTGTATAACAATCAATATGGATGAAAATCCACTTCTCCTTTCTAATCGATTTCCTTCAAGCCTCTCTTGAGGCGCAACAAAAACTAGTTTTGCAGTGATGAACGGCACCATAAATTTTTGGAATGATGATGTTATTCGATAAATGTTTAAATTAACAATAAAAGAAAAACGTTCTTTATAGATTCTTGTTACGATTTAAGTACTCATAAATTTAAGCTCGTTTAAGAGAAAAAAAATCTACGAAACAAAGTTGCTCAATTTCAAAGAGTGTTGTATGTATGTATATTGCGAATAAATGTCAGAACGCGGTTTAATGATCAAACAATTACATTGTGCGATAAGATCGAAGCTTCTGGTATTTGCAAGATGAGGACGATTAACTAATATCTTGTTAATGGCAAATTATCTATCAAACATCTTCTTTCGCGTAAAACATGCACATATAACTTGAGTTAGGAGTAACTTTTTTAAATTCATTAGTTGTGCGTTGTTAGGTACCATCATATTATTTGACAGATGTCCCGATTTCTCTGACAAACTTTGTTTCATCTGCCATAAATCATGTCTTACACTTTTACTTTTTCTGTCGTACTTCGTTACTTTAAGAGATAACACTTAAAACAAATCTATTATCAATCGTCTAAAAATAGTAATTTATGACTGTTGGATCGATTATTTCTACGGGTAGATAGATAAATAAATAAATACTTGATTTTCTTTTAGATAAATATAAAAATAAACAAACACACTAAACAAGTAACAACAAAATAAGTATCATTTAAAATTGTAGAAATTCTTCAAATGAATTAATAGTTTGTGCAATCAAAAATTCACCTGGCGCTGTCACCCTTAGCTCATTCTCCATCCTGCCATTTCTAGGAAGGTGGACAAGTCAACAGGAGACATCTCTCTTATGTGGGCAGGTGTGGGTCAGAACTCGCCGAACGCGTACTCTCGTATTAACGATAACTCCGGGTATTCACTTAGGACATACTCTACAGTTTCGTCTTCTCGTTTACACTTACTACATAGAGGTGTGTCTGCTAGCCCCAGTGTGTGAAGGAGTTTGGTTAGTTGACAACGACCAGTTAAAAAACCAACTGTCAAACGTAGGTTTCTCCTGGTCATTACCAAGTACTTCTTTGATGCTGACTCTTCAAGGTTACTTATGTAGTGTTACCCTGGCAAGTTTACATCCTTGTCTTTCTTCCCATCTTTTTACGGTTTGCGTATGGGAGTGACATTTGACAATTTTCGCGATTGTTGTAGTTGACCAATCAAAAAGATCCCCAAGTCCTAAGAGTCTTATGCCTGCCGCCTTCCTAGATAATTGGTCAGCAATGCGGTTGCCTTTATTCCTATTGTGTCCTTTAACCCACCTTAGGATGATGGTATTACCATCTGAAGCTTGAGTTAGTGACTCGTAATACTCCATTACTAACCCTGATGTGACACGTGGTCTATTCAAGGTTAGTAGCTCTTGTCTGCTATCTGTGCAGATCATTATAGTTAGTTCTATCTGAATTACGCTGGCATTTTTGCCCATACCCTACTTTATTCTTAGGTTCAGTGATCTTGAGCATCCTGAGCCTTCTTTCATTTTGGAGCCATCGGTGTATATGCAATGGGCATTTGCCACGTTTTTCTCCCTATACTGTCTTTTTTCGATTTTGTAGGGTTTTTTAAAGACAAACTTTGGTTCAATTGAGTCGCACCCTGCCTGTAGCAGTGGTAGCGCATCCAGCTCTCCCCACCAGAAACGAGTCCTCAATTGCCCCATTCTTACATCAAGGTTTGCACCAGATGAGCGCAGTCGCATCATTGTCACTAGTGCTCGCTAAGGTTGGCAATGTTGCAAAAGTGTTGTTTTGTTTGTTGCAGGAAAATGTATATTTGTAAGAGGAAATGTGTATATAGACTTGGACGAATAATTTATAAAATAATAACAGTTTTTGTAGTATTATGATATATTTGTAAAAATTATGGTAGTCATAACAATTTAGCATTATCTCAGCTTATGCTAAATCTTAGATTTGATAATGCTAAAAGTACTACTTTATGCAGTTGTTGAACAAATAACTATTAAAATTGACGAATAATTACGTGAAGGTCTTAAAAGAATCCTAAACGATGTATTCTTAACTTTAACTCTCACACTAGCATATATATATTTTAGAAAAACGAATCAACCCATGTTGTATTTAAATAAAAATTTTATTATTCTAGCGATAAAGGCAAATATAAATAAAGAATACCAGTTGTACGATTACGGCTTGAACAAACTTCCTAAAACATATTTAATGAAAATTTCTTAGTAAAACAATTACACAAATACTTCTATACTACTATTATCACCTACCAACATTTGTTTTGTTCTTACGCTAAACCCGTTACTTCTTGGTTAACAGATTTCCTAATGTTTTATTTAATGTTTTAATGGATTTCATGACTGCTTGAAATTTTTCCAAAGTACACCGGCATCGAATAATGTGAAAGTGCTTTTTCTGAGAATAAGTATTAGAGTTAGTACATGTTAGAATCGTAGTTATTAAACAAATGATTATGAGTTAGTACATAAAGGCAGTGATTTTCGTATTTAAGGACTTGTGTGTTAACAAATGGTGGTTCAACAAACCAATTTTAATAATTGAATCGTTTAAGTTTGCTTAATATCATCAATAACAATACCACGTTAAATTATTATTATTAAGTGTAAAGTAATAAATCGTGTTTAACTTAAATATGCAATGTTGTTTAAAATGAGCAAAAGATGCAATATATGCATCTATATAGTTCTGTTCTGTTATGTTATGTGTACATATTGTAACCTGAATAGTACATTTATAAGGTTTATGAGTTTTACGATGGCCTTCCTTGGTAATTGTTGTAGTATTTCACAAATCCCGGAGCTATATGTCCGAAAAGGGATTGGGCCAAAAAGGGATTAAAAATAGATGGAGTATATCTTAACCATTTGCATTTCGCAGACGACATAGTACTAATAAGCACAGATATTTATGTACTAAAATCAATGCTACAAGATTTAAATCACAAATCGAATCAAATAGGATTAAAAATAAATCTCGATAAAACAAAGATATTTAGCAACAGCCTAGACATGACGATAGATAATATCAATATAGAAACGGTAGAACAATATGAAAATCAAACCCTAGAAATTAAAAGAAGGACACAATTGTCATGCTACTTTTGGTAAGTTGAGCTTCATTTTAAAAGACAGAAAAATCCCAATACACTTAAAATAAAAAACCTATGACACTTGTATACTACCAATTGCAACTTATGAATTGGAAACTATGGCAATAACAACAAAATTGGCAGAACAATTAAGAGTAACTCAACGGGCCATGGAGAGGGCCATGTTAAATATAAGCCTCAGAGAAAAAATTCCTAACACCAAAATTCGTTGAAGAACTAAAGTAACTGACATCATGGAAAAAATGGCGACATTGAGATGGCAATGGGTAGCACATGTAGCAAGACAAGACACCAACAGATGGTCTCATAAAGTGACATTCTGGAGACCTCGAGAAACAAAAAAAAGCGTGGAAAGGCCCAAAAAGAGATGAATAGACGATATAACAGCTGTAGCTGGAAAGCAGTGGATGAGAATTGCAATAGATAGAAAAGCGTGGAAGCAATTGGAGGAGGCCTATGTCCAACAATGGATAAATGAAGGCTGAATAAGAAGAAGAATTATAAATGTACACGTTATATTCTGTACATATAACAACATAACTTTAGATAATCAACTGAACGAAATTTCAAAAGTATGATTAACATATACTTCAGTAAAAATAAAAGAGATACAATGAATAATGTTAGTTTAACGAAAGATCGAACATATAAATATACTTACTATAAAAGGAAGAAAGCTATAAGAAAAAAGTGTATGTCTTCTTTACGTAAGAGGCTTAAATCAATATCTACTAACAGCAATCTACAAAAATATCGTATGAGAAAAAGAGATTTTTGAAGTCATGAGAAATATGGGAATACGTGCGATTGATAGGGACGACTGGAAAGAAATTAGAAAAAGGTATGATGATGATGATGATGAAAAACAGCTTATAAGTCGCTAAGTAAAAATAGGAAAATGGAAAACAGGATTACATAAATATAATTAACAAATAACAATGCAATAATTGAAATGAAGTAAATATATCTCAATTACTTGTAAAATAAGATAAAGAAAAATAAAGAAATATACAGCTAAATAAAAAATATACTAAAAATAAAATAAAGAGGATTTCAATGAATATGTCTAATCATTTATTTAATACATCCTTAACTACTACTACTACTTTAAGTATTCGGATCAGATACATCAGTGAGTTATCTGCCTCTGGAAACAAACATTCTACAAAGACTAATTTTTAATAATACTTCTCGTACCGAACAGCTCAACTCCATTAAAATTACTTCACTTTCTGCGATTTTCAAACACAAGGATTACTACTGATTGCATGCGCACAACAAATTGTACTATTATCTCCAAACAAGGAATGCAAATCAGCACGTATCAGGCATACCAACCTGGCGAAAATGACTTCGGCATATTAAAGAAAATTACACCATTTAGGAAAATAACTGTTTTTTAATAGATCTAGAATGCATAACAATAATCTTTACTATTAGTAACTTGGTGAGAAGACAAACAAGGTAGTTATTTTCATATCAACAAATATTTATTATCATTGTTACCGTAACGCATATCAGGATCAGCAATTATGATTATTTTAAGTATACTTTACGTTTTATTGTAAATTAAAAAAAACCAATATTTAAATAATTCATCTAAATATGACGACTAACACATAAAGAACTTGATGTTTCACGTATTAAATATGTTTATAAAAAGTTGTATATACAAGAAGTGCAAGCAGCAAGTAAAAGACACCCTTTAAAAACTCTTCATGTGGTATCATAATATCAACTACAATGTTATACAGGCTATAAAGGTGATAAAAATTATTTTATCGCATTGTTCTAGAAATAAACTGTATTAATACATGAGTAAATATACTGTAAACATTAAAACACATTAGCAAAAAATTAATTACGCAATAAAACTTTGATTATCATTTCATTTTAGCGATTTTTAGCAAAAAATTATCTTTTGTTTGGTGTATGACAAAAATTGTTTACACTGCTTTCGCAGGAAGTTATCATCTGCCCCACAATCCTTATGAGCCCATCGGCAACATCTTCTGCATTGTCTCCACTGCTCCCCTCCTTTATTAGAAGAATACAAACATGTCGTTGCTACTGTCGTGAAAAGAAATTTTATAATCTTCACTAATATAATATTTTTCTTTGGTTTGGTTTGATTTAGGTTTAACTTCGGGTTGTTTCTCTTTTCCTGTTGAAACTGCTTTACCCAAACTTCTAACTGAAACGTATGGAGAGCTGGACCCTTACAGAGATATTAATCAAAAAATTGGAGGCCTTTGAGATGTGGATTTATCGACGAGTATTGCAAATAAGTTGGGTTGATCGAATAAGAAATGAAATAGTTTTACATGGAATGAAAAAGAGCACAGAAGTAACAAAAACGATAAAAATTCGAAAGTTACAATATTTCGGTCATGTAATGAGACATCCAGAAAGGTATAACCTTTTACACCTTATGATACAGGGTTTGATGGCCGAAAGGATAGGCCCAGGCCGAAGAAGAATATCCCGACAACCGCTAATTTATTTAGAGCCGCAGTAAACAAAGTTACTATTGCCAATATGATCGCCAACATTCGATATTCGGAGAGGGTACTGAAAGAAGAAGATTTGCTAAAGGTTCTTCGGATCTGAATTTTGAAATTTGACATTAGGTTTATCAGGGTCTTTTTTTTTATTTCTGAACGTACTCAGAATTATCTAGTAGACGTAGAAAAACAGACTACGTTTTGCGAATAAAAAACACTAAAAAATATTTTTTCATGTATATATGTCGTTAACACAAACAGCGTGGTGCACCATCTGGTGTAATGTCATTGGTGTATAATAAATCTTCAAATGATTCAATAAATAATTGTTTAAAGTGGTAAGTCACTTGTATCGACTGCTGACGGACTTATAAGAATCGCATAAACAATTACTATAGGTACTTTTATCCTACCAGGTAATTTCTGATTCGTACTTATACTTTCCTACGGAATTCTCAAGTAAATGGCTTATGTTTAGTCTGATTCAGATCAGATCCGTACTGACATGTTTATCTTATTAATAAAAGTAACAAATTTTATTAATGGTTTTTGTTTTAACTAAATAATAATTTATTTATACACATATCGTCTTTGTAATTTTTTTTTAGAAATGTATTTCAAAAATTAAACAATTTTTTGGTCTCTCTATGTTAATTATTTTTGTTTTCATATCTTGTGTATAAACAACATAATCTATTATAATTTCTTGCTTCTACCACATTATAGATCATTGTTTAAACTTAGGAAGTGTTTTCTACTAATCCATCCCTCCGACTGCTGAACAGATCCTAATGCAATCTTTTTTAGCTAGTTATGAGTCGCATTTTATAAATGTTGATAGACTTAAAATTTCTTTTTAAAGAAAATCTTTAAAAGAAAAAAAATGTGCAATCACCAAAAAGAAATCAATTTTCATACGAGAAGCTAAAGAACAAAAGCGGAATTATCAACAATTTGTAACCTCGGAAACCTTTTTTTGGAAGGTGCTAGAAAGGTCACCAATGGAGACACTGCGGACGGCAGCCAGATGGTTGGTGGAGAGCGAGTCGTGGGTTCGAAACTAGCTTTTGGAACCGAGAATGGGTCCAACGGACGAAATAAGTAAAGGTAGAACAGTAAGAGATATAAGAAAAGATATAGAAATAAAAAAAAGATAGACGGGTAAAATTACCAAAAATAAGATAAGATAGAAACAGGGCGCCACTTAACTTTTTGGGTTCAAGGAGAAAATTAAGAAACCTTAGAAAAGAAAAGAGGTAAGGAAAGATATTTAGGTTCTTAGACCAAATCCAAGGAAAGATATCGACAGTCAATTATTAAATAAATTCGGTCAACACGCTATATAAACAAATAATAAATATATTAGGCGGACTGCGTCCACCTACTTACCTACAAAACTTAATCAGCCTGATCTTTCTTCTGGTCGAAGGTATAATAATTATTTAATATAATAAACAAACATTCACAGGTATTGTTATATCAGGAAACTTATTAGGAGTCGAGAAATCAAATTCCTTGATAAAACAAAACAATATAATTAACCCCACTATGATATAGACAGCTGAATTGTACACACATGTAATAAAAATGCACCATCAATTATTAAATGGTGGTATACATATAACAATAAACAGTATTATTATTAGAAAATACCTTTACAAATACAATATTATAATAAAATCATACACAGTTTAAATTATCAGCGAAGAGAGCCTGATAGTATTTAATAGTATTCAACTAAAGCTGATATAAATCTCTCTTTGCTGTTTATGGGCTTATCTCGAGATAACGGGTTAAAAATGTATAACAATTATAGCAAATAACAAAATGATTATATTTAAATTCTAAAGAATACAAAAAGGTTTCAAGAAGTCTGTATTAAAAAAATAAACCACCACACTTGGTTTCAGATAATTATCTATATCGCACTGTTGTTTAATGATTAACTAAGAATTAAAATTCAACGTTCGTAATTTAGAACTTCTTAATGGCCGATTAAAAGTTCGTATGAAAATATTAAATGTTCCTTGATTTAATGTTAACTCAGTAGTTAACCTTAACTACAGGAGAAGAAATAGTCGACGGAGATTAGCCCAGATAGTTGAAGATAAAATGATTATGATAACTTAGGATAAGTCTTGATGACTGCTGCACTCTTCACTGAAGCTAAATACTTTACTTGTATTAAACACTGAAGTTGATTAAATTTAAGGTAGTTTATACCAATTTTTAATCTAATATGGTACTAAATTAAGAACTGAAACATTTAAGTGTAGACACGCTTAAAAAAAAATTCACAGAGACGATAAGATAACACATAGACGGTAATATCAGCAAGCGTCTTTACGCAAAGATCGGGCAGAAGTAATATTCTTCCTCTCAAAATTTTACAAGCTTCCCCAAAAATAAAGGTGAGATAACCCCCAGTTAAAAATGACAGCTTATCCTGTATCTATTTCTAAGAAGGTGGAAGGTTCGAGGTAAAGAACGGTACTAGCAATTGGAAACGTGAGGAACATAAAACTTTCTGAATTACGTTCTCTCAGAAAATTACTATAATGTGCCTTCGACGATGTTTACCAAATTTATCAAAAAGAAATCGCCTGAAACCGGAAAGAATTAACCGAGGAGTCAAAAGCAAATTTGCCCAATAAAAATAATCCTGAAAATAATCTTTTGTGTGACACGATGCATTTATTTGTCAACTTCCTTTTTAAGAAATGAAATGTGAAAACGAATTTAACTTACGATTTTGGAACACGTCTTACAAAATACTTTATCTTTACTTGGTTCTTACTCAGAAAAACACTTTACCCAAGTACTTTTTTAAATGGTAGACGTATTTTAATTAAATATATACCAAACACTTTAAAAATACTAAACACCATTTAACGTTTACTTTAAACAAATGTTTATCATTAACCAAATGCTGAAAACTGACAAAATAATTAGATCCTTAGAGGTAGGTAGGTATCTACGACTTGCTACACTAATAAAATTATATTTATCTTAAAAAATCCATGATTATTAAATTCGGAACTAAATGTTAAATTGCAGATAGATAATGAGCTTGTCCATATCCAAGTTATAGAATTCCAACTAAGAGAGAAAAATTTCAAACTTTTATACAGTTTATATTTAAAAAATGCAAAATAAATTCTATTTAGCATAGATATGCAATGTTGTTTGAAATTAGTAGTAAAAATATGCAATATATATGTCTATGTACATTTTGCATATTTTAGTTAGTATTTCACTCTCTAATACTAACCCATAAAAACTACGTAGAGGCATACTATCAAAGTGAATATAAAAATCTAGAAATTAAGTGTAAAAAGAGCAGTAATGTGAAAAATATTTAATACTCCATAAAGATGGCACAACTAATGTAATATTTTTCTATATTTATGATACCATTTATGACTAGATGGCTTCTTTGTATAATTCAGTAAGAAATACAATGAAAAATATATCAGATTTTATTTTTATTTCCGCGAATACCATAAACTATAGATATAAAAACCAATAACAACAAATCACTAAGTCCTATCCTGTGAGTCTAAACGCATTCCGTCTAGTTTTTTCTGCTACCATATAAGTCAACTTAAATTTCGCAGAATTAACAAGGTAATAATTGGCCTTAAGTGACTATACGTGAGAGACAAAACAGCCATTTGGAAGATCTTGTTCGTACGATAGGTTTTCGATAGCATAAAAAACCTCTAAATCTGAGGTAATTATAAGTAATTATCTCATTAGATGTAGTGGAATTAATTAAAATATTAGGAAAGTGAATGTCTTCTTCTGGTGTCTTTGTACGGTAGATCTAGATAGGTCGAAAACAAATGAATTGACTATATAAGTATTTAGCTGAAATCGTAAATGTCTTTTACAGGAATTTTATTAAGTAATACGTAAAAAATTATATTTTATTCTTTATATAAAAAATATTTAAAAATAAAAACAATTGTATATATATATATATATGGATATATATATATATATATATGGATATATATATATATATATATATATATATATATATATATACAGAGATATATAACAGATAAATAACATTATATCAGACAGTCAGTTAGATACAAACTCGTACAAACTCCACTTCTCCAGTGTAAGCTGCAAAAGCGCCACCTATTTTGGTAGCCTTAAACGAAAACGACTGTCGTTTTTTTATCTTTTTGAGCTTAACAAAATGTGTAAAAGATTTACAAATTTCAGCAATAACTTTGCTAGCGTTTTGATGAATTAAGACGCCGAATATCTAAAAAATCGGCGAAAGGAGCACATTCGTCACATTAGCCGACCCGATCCACTTGCATATTTCAATTTAAAATTGCAGATATTTTTGTATGTTATTCTGCTAGGTAATTTTTTTTATTTAACTGGACTACACGTTACTTAAAACAACATTTCATGAAACTACTGGAATCAAAGTTATCTTTTAGTTGAGGAATGAAATGACAGTTAGGTGGAGATAAATCTGGAAAATAAGAAGGATCTTCGTGTAATTAGAGTGATTTTGTATGAGAATATACAATTCGTATGCTAGAGCATCGTCTAACAAAAAAAAATATCTTTTGGAAAACTTTTTGCATCTTTTTCCATCTTTTTTCTCGTAGAGTGATCAGTCAACTTGCAATCAGAGATAAAACAAACAATCAGATGAATTACACACATAAGAACCCATAAAAAACGTTAAAGAAAGAAGCAATTAGGCTAATATGGTCATGTATGCAGGAAGGAGAAATGTAAATTGATCAAAAGAGTTTATGAGACAAGAAACATAGAAACAAAGGAAAAGAAAAGACTGTCGGAAACTTGGACACAGCAGGTAGACGAGATCGAAAAGAAAAGAGAGAAATCGGTAAATAAAATGGTATATTTACCAAAAGAAAGGGAAAAATGGAAGGAATGGATTAAATAATATAGACAAACAGCTACCACGTCTTTTATAGGGCATAAGGAGAAGTTGAAAGAAAAAAACTTTTCTAGAAAATTTTTGAAAACGAAGTTTCTTAGACTTTATAGATGTGTTTTCATTATTCCACCGATTGTTAATGTGTTTTTGTGTGTTGATTTACCCAAAAGTACAAATTAATTGCAATGCATCTACACTTGCACGCTTCTTGGAAAAATAGCTTTTCTTCTCCTTCTTTTTTTAATATTAGACGTTAAGATTGTTTTTGTCCGATCTTAAGGTTGTAGTCGTATTTGTGCAAAGTTATGCCAGCTATATTGTTAGTTTTAAAAGTGTTTTCTTAGTGGTCTCATGTCTATTGGTCTTAGATCTATTGCTATTCGAATTCAAGCAAGTCGCTCACTATTCATTTATATTTTATGTTCCATTCCATTCCAGTCTTCTTCGTCTTCCCCATCGTACAGTATTCCATATTTTACAGAGGTCTTTTATTTTCTTATTAGATATTCTGTCTCTTGATTTTATTTGCCTGATTGATCTCAAGGCTCTTATTTCTGACGTACGCGTTTTAAATATTCTTTTTTTTTCTGCTGTATAAAAAAGAGCACTTTAAGTAAAATAATTATTGTAAAAAACAACAAACTACTTTATACTGTAAGAAAATTAAATATTTGTACCAGATATTTTGTTGATACGGTACTGCATACTATTGAATGCAACAGATAAATCAAAATCGCAGTCCCAATTATTAACTTCTCGGTCGTCCTTATGCAAATAAGTGCAGAAAAGCAGCAAGGGACGAGCGATTTACAGTTATTTCTAAAGGAAGATCACGGTGTCGATTTCACAATTTGAGTCATCCGATCAGTGGGCAGTTATAACGGACACGTCGATGATTGCATGGAATAATTCCAACAAATTGGGAGATTATTATATCGACAGCGTGATGCTGGATTTTTAAAGACGTATTTAAATATCATGTCAGTGCTTTTAGATATACACGTACAACTGATAAATAGATTAGATTCAAAAAAAATTGTTGGTAAACGTGACATGAAACTCAATATTTAAAGAATTTTATATAACTTTCAATATTTATATATAAAAAATTCATTTATAAAGAAATTTTGTTTGGTATTAATTAAACTTTTAAAATAACTTATTAATTAAATTGATTATTATAATAATTAATTTGGGGTTAAATGCCCAAACGGATTTTTAGCATTAAATAGAGAAATGGGATTGCGAAAAAAAATTTGTCTAAAAATTTTGTATATTTTGGGTGGTATCAACAGTTGGATTTCGGAACGATCCGAAGATTTTTTCTTAGTTTTAGTATTTTAAAATCCTTTAACTTAGTTTAATTTAGACTTGGTTTATTATATTTACTTTTGTCCGACCCTATATAAAGTTGAGATTTCCTGGGACTTGCAACTATTTATTCAAAGGAATAATTTTTGTAAGCATCTTAAAGTTTTGCTTATGAGAGCACTTTAGTTCTCAGGCAATGGAATAAACAAAGTTAGAAGATTTATTTTGTTTGGTCCAAATAGAGATATTATTTAGGTCGCTACAAACAATTATCGTTTTTCAAACTACGTTTTAGTAAATATATTTTGATTGGATGGGAGAGGTCACATGACAAAAACCTGACATAATTCTTTCGGCAAAAAGCCGACTTGGAAAATTCACACTCGATACTAGACATTTTTGTAAAGTGTCTTTTCATCTCAGTTCACCATGTTAGTTTTTGTTAATTTTTTTATAAGGCTTTCTTTTTTTGTAACAATTTCTATTGTAAAAAAACACTAACGCTCTTTTATTTTTGATAGTCAGAAAGTTTTTTGTTCTGCACAAATTTAAGGCCAAAATAACGCAAAAATTGTCCAAGTATTAATAAACATTTTAATACTTTTTCGAAACGGAAATTGAAACGTCATAATAAACATATTTTCAAATGAAATCCTAATACACTGAAAAGAAAACTATAACATTAAGCACTATAAGTATTTTGGAAAACTTCTAGCCGAATTGAGAAAATTTTTAAAGACATTTACTACATCTATAAGCATCGTTGGGTGTTCATATATTTTCAATTGAAAATATAGCGTCTTAGAAAAAATTTAAGAATGAAGCAGTAATATTTTTTGTATATAACTAATTATACCAAAAAACCACAAATTTGCTAATATAACCTTAGCTTATAAATGACAGTTTTTAAATTAATTAAAACTTTATTGCAACTTAAGAAGTAATTGATTTTATTCATACCAGTTAAAATGCTTATAAAGTTTTATTGTTATTTCATGATATAAAATTGTCGTTTAACCAATACAGAAATCCATTTTACGATCTGGTTTGTTAATAAAATATTATTTTTACTTATATTAAAAATTATATCGTACAATAAATATATTTTTAATATTTAATTAAGTCAATAACGAAGTTGTTTAAAACTAATTAATATATACAGCTTTTCTAATTGCCACTTCTCTAGATTCACATTTTACTTTATAATACGTTTCATCCACTATAAATGGTATGAACTTCTGTATGATTATTCTCAGTTATGACTACGTTCTACAATTTTTAATGCTATCTAAAGCTGCGTCCACACTTGAGCACTCGCTCCGAATGAGCATGTGATCCAAATTTAGGGAGAAGCTTTTTCACGCAGTTTTTCCTACATTTATATACAGAAAACCATAAAAAAATCAAAACTTTAGTCGAATTTTAAGAGTGGATTTTGACTTCTAATAGAAAAAATGAAGAAAAAAAACTGTTTTCAGAAAAGCCATATCTATAAAAAAACGCCTAGCTCTGACGCTTAGAGCATCCAAACCTAAGTCTCCATCCAAGTATCCAAACCATGGTAAACTATTAGAAAGATTATGTGAGCTCTGTCTCCGGCATGAATCTTTGAGGCTTTCCGCTTTTTTCGGTAATCCTCTTTTGTCATTTTCATTAGGGCGGAAATTTTTTCTTCTTTTTTAAGTCGTGTTTTGGATTCCAAAGCTCTTTAAATCTTTGGAAATTATTGATAAATCTGAATCGATTATCTTAAGACATTTATTTTTTGGTTTTTTATTAGGCAATAAATATATTTAAATTGTAAAATATTGTTAATTCGCCTAAGCATTCCAATTCCCTACCAATTTTTAAAACTGTTCAACTATTTGGGGCATCTTAAGATTTCCCCCGTGCACACCGAGCGCGAACCGAATGTTTGCTTACTCCTAAGTACTGACAACTCACGAGTCGGGCTGAGCGGTGAGGATCTGTTCGGCTCGCTCCTTACTCATCTGGGCAAAACAGGGCGAATGAATGCTCACTCTGGACGAATGCTCAAGTGAGTACTCGGTTTAATCTATGTTTTTCGTTTGAAATTGTACTTTAAAATATTTTCATAGCTGGATTCAATTCGCGAATAACATTTTTTTAGAACTTGTTATATCGATATCGATCTATGAAAAAATAATTTATGCTTTTTAGTCCGTTTTAAAAACGAGATTTTTATTATAACTTTTGTTTAAGTAATAATTGATGATTCGAAAGTTATTAAAACGTCAAATAACAGTTGTAAAATGTATTATAAATCATTTCACTGCCGTTTATTGTAACACTCAAGTTGTGATACTACTTTTTTGTCAAATAGTTTCTTAAAGACTACTTTAAATAGCTTTAATCTCCATCTGTTAATTCTCTCAATAATATGTCTTCTACCATTTTATCACTATCTTGGACACCATTCAGCGTATGATTCAGAATACTACTCCCATATAAACAAAAATGAAAAAAACTCACAGTTTACTATGATAAAAACTACTTAACTATTACAACTACTAAAAACATTAAGCGTAATATTTAGAAAAACCATTAAGCAATTTAATTTATATAGAAAACTTTTAACAGAAGCATAATCAAGGAGTCCAGAAAATCTTTGACTTTATTTTTAGTAGAACGTTTCAATTTGCTAAACAAAGATCCTTTGTGTATACACTATATCTATGTACTATTATCTCAAATCATATAGTATTTGTAAAAATATTTACTTTGCAATTTCACAGAATCTGCAATTTGCTTTATTTATTTTGCTCATTTTGCAGAGACGATATTAGTACTTGACATCATATTCGATAAATTATGATATTAGTTTTTAACTTTTTAAAATTGACTTTGTCTTTTAACGAATTTAGGATTCAGCCTTTGCTAGGAGTTGTTTTGGCCCTACAAAATGCTCTCATTTGCTATTTACATTGGTACTAAGTTATATAGCTCTAGATTTCTTAAATTTGCTGATTGGTAACCAATAGCTAAGATTTTGGTAACGTGTATTTACTGACGATAATATATTTCGTTATGCAAAGATCTAGACCATGTGGTTAACTTACTTCTGTTATGTGAATCAATAATGTTTGTATTTCTTTCATACATTATCTTCAAACACAAATATATCGTCAGCATATCCAATTTTGTTGAGCATTTCTTCGTTTAATAGAATTTCCGTATTTACTTCTTTCACGCAGGTTTAAAAATTTGTTCGAAATAAATAAGGAGAATGGGAAATAATAAGCATCTCTGTCGTACTCTGCGTTATATTGATGCAAGATTTATTAACTAAATATATATTTTTATGTTCACAGTTTGATTGTAGTATATTCTTTATCATCTGTACCAACTTTTTTTCATTATCCACATCAGTGTGTCATGTTCTAGTAATCTTAATAAATATAGAAACTATAAAATCCTCTGTTTTTTAATACTAATGTCTAAACATTATTTAATAATTCGCAAGAGAAAGAAATAATAATTGCAATAGTATAAACAAATGTTAAAAAATCGATATATATCTACTTAAAATTAACTTTAATTTTGATTTAAAGATTATCAATGTAAAAGTAAAAAATATATTAGATTTTTATCCACCATATCTTTGATATTAGTGTTTATAACGATCTTTCGGATCTTGATTTAAATGATTTACATGATAACAATATTCCATAAGGAAATTAAAAATCGATAATAATATACAAGAGTATATGCGAGTCCACTGACACCTATAGACCATGTCTTAATAAAAAACTCAATTATCTTTCTTGTAATTAATTGTCGAGATGCTCCCATGCTTACATCTGATAAGAAAAGACAAACGTCTGACTGCTTCATTAAATATTTGAGTCCGTGTGTTACATCATAAGAACCAGGCGTTTTTATCTGCCGTACCATTGCTTCAACTTTATTGTCTTAACCTGCTGCGGTGATGACTGATGGATGAAAATAATTACATCAGTAACTTTATACTTTTGCAGATGCGATTTCTGTGGAGAAGCCACGAGGGATGTGCCGTTGTGTGTGTAATTAAAAATGGCAACTTAATGAATCACTTTTACCAATAAGCAAATAAATCTTCTACATTTTATTTTTATTGACGGTGACTTAAATCTACAATATTAAGATTATTATACCTTTTTATAGAGTTATCTTTGCTTCATTATGTGACTTTCACATCTATTTAACAAAGTACGTCTAATAAGTAACGTTGCCTCATAAAGTTTTATCATTATAACGTGGTACTTTTTACACAGAAAATACGCCCCTGCTTTTCTGCTATTACCAGTAAATTCATCATTGTAAACATCTCCTAAGATAGAGAAATTGCTGTTCTTGTCGTACTTTGTAAACCCTCGACAATTCTAATAATGCTGAATTCTTTTTTGTTGTATCTCGAATGTGCAATACACTAATGAGTTTGGTTTTCAATAGGTATGTTTTATAATTAATGGCATTTGGTAATAACCTCTAAATCAGATTTTATGGAATGTTAAATATGTATAGGTATTTTATTAACTTAACTCTTATGCAAAGGTATGTTCTCCATAATGGTGATTAATAACGAAAGTAAAGAAACGTTGATTGTTTTCTTATTTAGTATTAGCAGCAATGTTTTGCCTCAAACCTAAGTTATTTTAATAGAGAAATACGTTAAAAATGATAATTACTATAATAAAACAAAGTCCAGGATTTACTCATTTGTTGCTTGCGAATTAAACTTCTACGCCATTTTTGAAAGGGCGACCTGTTACATTAAAATGAATCTTAATAATTTTAGTTTACATTTGCATTAGTTTTTAGCTTAAACATATTTTAACTGTTTCTGGAAGATAAAAAATTACTTAGTTACTATTTAAATGGGAATAAACCACAATTAAAAGTTATAGTAAGTTTATTGACGTTTCAATTTCCATTTCGGAAATCGTTCTCAAAATACAAACCTTTGTATTTTATAGAACCTACGTTCTATTTGAACGTTCTCTTTGTTTCTTATATGAAAAAATAATTTAATAAAAATCAGAATTTGATATCACATTGAAAAGCAAATCTTCAATATTTACAATATCTTGTTCAGCAAAAAATAAATTAGATATATAAAATTGCAACCTTTCGCAGATCATGGACAAACTGGCTCTATGTAGGATGTTTTCCAACCTTCTGCTTGAATATGCTGGACGTAACTTTAAGACCTTTGGTATTAAGTTATTTTTTGAGATTTGCTTTTAATGTGATATCAAATTCTGATTTTGATCAAATTATTTTTAGTTTACATATAGTATATGAAAATTCATATAAGTGAAACGTCAATAAACTTATTCCCGTTTAAATAGTAATTACTTTAAAATGCCACAAGAAAATAGCGTTAGAACAATATTAAAAATTACTTATTTCGTAGCAAAACTGTTTTTGTCAAAGAGATCAACGACGGATAACCTAGTCGATCTTAAATACGAAGTTCACGAAGCACTCATTAACAAACAATACTGTTTAGCTATTTTCTGCGATATAACAAAAACCTACGATTGCACATCGAGATATGGTATAATAAAAAAGCTTCACTGCTGGGGTATTAATGGACAATTCCCAAAATTTATTCAAAATGTTCTTCAACTTAGAACATTTAAGGTACAAGCAAATGGAAGACTATCGTCAACTCGAATCCAGGAAAACGGAGCCCCCAAGGATCGGTGATAAGTGTAACTTAATTTCTTGTTGCAATTCAACAATCAATTAAAGGAACGATAAGATCGTACGCAGACGATCTGGTTCTACTACTAAGAGAAACAAATCTATAAGAATCCACCTAAAGAATCCTTCAAAGCACATTAAATAATCTCCAGAAATGGTCTGACAAAACAGGACTCAGCTTCTCTAAAGAAAAAACAAAATGCTTCTCGTTTCAAGTATTTTGAATTTATATAGATAATAATAACTATAACTTTATTATGACAATATTCTTGTCTTTGGTGAAATTGTATAGACTCTTGTAACCTCATACGGTTCTTTGTCCATTTCACGTTTTCTGTATCACTGTAACCATTTGGAAGGTGAGAAATCGAGTCCGACTCTGAATAATCTGATTCAAAACCATGAATAATATTCGGTTCATCGACTATCGCTAATTTATTATAGTATAAATGTCATGAAACAACATGGATATTTACAGTGATAACATCGTTAGCGTCAATTACGTGTACAGTCTTCATTTGTTACTACATTATGGGATTACGAAGCGGTTCATTTGGCGCGTTCGCCAGAATATAGAATCGCGAAAAATATTTTGTTTAAATATTATAAATATTATATTATATATGTATATATATGTATATGTATATATATATATATATATATATATATATATATATATATATATATATATCCATACGGAGCAACGACTGTCAAACTCAATAAGCAGTGACAAAACAATGGAAAGGGTTGGAAACCTTTCACACTTTTTGAAGGTCTCAGATAAGCTAAGAAAACAAACAAAGCTTGATGTTACTATTTCATATATTAGCAGAAACGTTTCGTTCTGTAATTACAAAACAGCATAAGTCCAAATTTGCAAGAGTAATATTCTCCTTCTGAAGGAGTATTACTCTTGGAGATTTCAACTGATGCTGTTGATGGCTTCTGTCTTAATCTGACTTTCATAGATCCAAATTAATTTACAAATATTTTAGTTTCTCCACCTATCCGTCACCAATTACTCTTTTCCATGTTTCCATCGTGTAATTAAGTAGTTGTATTTCCCTGTAGTTTCTAGATAAGAATAGTTCTGAATTGAGTAGGGGCTTTTTAAAACTCCGCGAAGGACGGAAGGAGCGGGAATATTGTCAACCCGTATTATGCGCGATCCAGTGGCTAATGGGGTTGATAAGATATAAGCAAAAAAGCACCCGTGGATTAACCGAGAGCCAACCATTTCTAAATGTGGGCTACAGCGGAATAATTTCTGCTGCCGGCTTGATCAACACTCTCGGGCGGATATCACATACAATTCAACCCGCCATAACACTGTGATCAGGCAGGAAAAGGGATACCACCTGATTATCTTCTCGAGAGTACACTTTAGTGTTACCACGCCCTGGGAAGTGATTAAGTAATGTGGAGGGAGAATTTATTGATTGATAAATATTTACTTTAGTGTTTCTTTTTCTTTCGGTACCATTACAGAAGGTTTGTGATCACTACATAAAAATGTTCTTTATTCTGCGCCACTCTTAGTAATTGTTACACGTTCATGCCCGTTCAAGTTCTGATATTGCGAAGCCATGACATGGCACTTCTGCCTACTCCTCTTCGGCTCTCTATCTTCCTTTCAATTATTAATAGTAGCAGGTTTTATTTGTCATTTCTCGTTATATTGCCTAGATACGAGTTCTATTATTTCTTAATCGTTGTTATAAGTTCTAGCTCTCTATTTATGGTATTTATTATTGGTTTATTCTTAATGTGCTGTGGTCACGATATTTTAAGCATTCTCCGATTTAGCCACAATTTAAAGGCGTCTAATTGTCTCATTGTATTTTATTTTGATGTTCATATCAAGAATATTATTTAGCAAATATCTGGTTTTTGCATTAAGCAATCCCCATGATGTTGGAATAAGGCTAAAAACCATTTTATTCTTGTCTTCTAGAGTCTTCATGGTTAGTTTTGGTTTCGGTTGTTTTATTGGCTCAGTACTAGTTTAAAATATGTCGCTATATTTGTTGATGTTAAAACTCTTACGTCGAGAATTTGTGTTGTTATTATTGTGCCTGTTTTTTTTTATACATTTTACATTTACATTTTATATTCATTTGAATTAAAAAACTAAAAAAATTATATTAATTCGATAAAATTTTCTATATATTACGGCAAATAGATTCACTAGATATTTCTTTCCTTTAAAACAACCTTTTAATGCACACCGGCAAATAATTATAATGAAACCATCTTTAAATTGGTATCCTGAATGAAAGAGAGAGAAAGAATAAGATGAAGACTCGTGCCAAAGTAATTACGCGCATTAGATTTTTGTTCATCGGAGTGTTATGGTACGGCACGGCGCAGCGGTAACTATAAATTACTGTGATTAAAAGCACAATTATTGGAATAAGCGTTTTAAATTATGAATACATTAACCCGTGAAGCATGAAGGACATGAACGCTGCGAAGAGGCTGGAACGGTACGGAGGCTTCCAAATTAACAATAGACTCTTTTGAAAAAATATTACTCGGCATAATGTGAGATAAGTTGTTGGATCTTTATGCGTACCTTCAATGTAATAAAGTGATTACGATTTATTCGCAATCAAATTGAAACAGATTTTTTTTGTTAGACAAATAAACCGGTATCAATAGCTAGGGGTTATTTTTAAATATGTAGACAGCAACATTAAGATTAACGAACACGTTACCCAGGCATTTAAAAAACTCAAGTACAAGTACAATAGTTGAACAGATATAAACAAGTTGTTGAATAGGATTATGGAAGTGGGTCAATGTCAGACAAATGGAAAAGCAGTACTTTAATACCTGGTTATAATAGAAAGAATATCTGGTATCAAATACCTGGTTTAAGCTACTTATCTGGCGAGTCTATACATAAAAATCACCTCAAGACAATAATCATAAGATTATAAGGAATCAAATTGATTTTGCTTTAATCAATCATAGATTAAAAAAAAGTATACATAATGATCAAACTACCCAGGTATGGACGTAGGATCAGACCACATTCTAATCGTTATCAATCTCAGACAAAAATTAAAAACAATACGTCGAAACAAACCAAAAAAGTGCAATATTAAAATATTTCGAAATGGACCTAATAATGAAAAGGTAGTAACCAAATTTAATAAAGACCTAAAAAAACAATTATAACAAAAGGCAAAGATATAGAAAATGTATGGCAAACCATACAAAATACCATAGTTGGAGTACAAAGAGTTAAATTTAAGAATACAAGAAGTAAGAAACGGAAAAACTAAATGACGAAAGATATTTTGGAGCTCATGAAAGAGAGAAGAAAATACAAAAACAATCAACATCTATATAAAGAAATCCTAAGAACCATAGATTTAAAAATTAAAGAAGCAAAGAAAAGATAATAAATGAAATGTCTGACGAGATAGAAAACCTAGACAACAAACATGATACATTCAACCTCTACAAAAAAAATAAAGCCTATCTTAAAATACCTATCTTCTATTGATGTTGAATACCACATTGACCCATCTTATGCTATTCACAGCAGCTCGCAATAGATCAGCTAACGTTAGACCAGTCAATTTTCTAATATTGGCTAACCAGGATATACATCTGGGTCCAGGACCTCTCTTGTCCTGTATATATTAAATAATGCTGGTAACAGTATGCAATCCTATCGAACTCATTTTCCGAATCTAAAGATTGTCATCCGAGGGCCTTAGGGACCTTAGCCTTATCCGTGGACTAATACGCCCCCGATGCGCATCGCCCCCCCCCCTCTTAAAATATCTTTCGATTTTTCTATTGGCCGAGGGATCTGAAAATGCTATATAGAAACATATAAATATGCGACATTTTCGTCTCTCGGGGAGTCTGGTTTCGGCTTCCAAATGGGCTCACCTGTACCCTGGGAGTCCGCTGTCCGGGCTCTGCTCCGGTTCTTCGAACATTTAGACTCTGTGACTGGATCTAGTCCACATTCTAAACTGCGTTTCATTTATTTACCGTGTAAAAAATGTTGATTGTCCACCAAAGATGGAAAATACGCAGAGAGTACTTCGAATAGGCTGGTCGAAGTCCCTCTGTAAGGCACCGTGGGAGTAGATAAGTGGCCATACTTTGCCAGGCCCTTACATCCCATATGGTAATAAGATATCGGTCAGTTTAAATCGCACTGTTGCTTTTGTTACTTTATCAAATGCCTTCTCGAAATAAATGAAACCAAACTCATTCCAAGTCCTGCTCTGAAACCAAATTGAACACCTAAGTGAACGTTCCATTAATTGAACGAACTTATGGTTTGGTGTATATCTTCTTCTTGTAGAACCTATCCGTTTCGGATGTTGGCGACCAGAGGCAACCAAACAAAATTTAGTGATTGCAGTAAGACTTTTAAGGTTTAAAACGTTTTCCTAAGGCTTCCGATATCCAATCGCCATTTTTCTCGGTGTGTCCATTGGTTTTCCGCAATTTCTGTATTTATGCTCTTATTTCTCGAGTTATGCCTTTTCTCCAACTACGGCTTTCTCTTTTTCTTCTAACATGAGGTTGCAATGTTAGGATTTGGTTTGGAAGTCGATATTCGGACATTCTTTGAATATGTCTATATCGTCTCAGTTATTGGATACTAATAACTTATACTATTGTATGATTAACTTACTTCATTCTTACTGTTAGTTACCCTCTCCAATCTTGATTTCTCTGCCCAACGTCTACGTATACCAAGAGCAAATAAAAAATCTTTCGGCTGTTGAGGGGTAGCTTATATATAACAAACTTGTATAATAGTTTATGGAAAATGTAAAATAAGTCAATTGGTACGACCGGTGGAGAAAAGAAAATTTTAAAAGATGAAACGACAAAATTATATAGTACATTATATAGGAGAAAATAACGTAAATTAACACCAATGGAAATATTTTTTTATATTATACATCAGGAAACATTTTAAGCGTGCAATAAAGCAGAAGGAATGAGGAATACCCGTAGCCGAACACACAGTGTCGCACTCATTTCATATCGCACAATCAGTCCAATTTAAAATGGCATTTGAATAGTAAGATCTTCGGTTAAATTGCGCGCTTTTGCAGCTGCGATGCATACACAATGTAGTCCATTCTAAAGGCGAGACTCTGACAGCCTCTGCGCGATTTACGCACCAGATTAGGACGCGGCAACAACCGACCAGCCTTCACGCAACCGGTGCGAAGACGTAGGTACCTGATTGCCGTTGCTGCAGGCATTCCGTTCGCTTCCGGTTTATAATCAACTTATGCGTGAATCGCTACAGGTTTTGTAAAGTGTATTGTGTAATTGCCGGTACGAAAAACTTGATTTCAATACATTTTCATAATAATATCTAACGGGACGACGACCACAATTTTTAAAAATTGCAAAGCAGTTACCTTCGATATCCCTTATCTTAAATTTTGCGGACGATCATATACGAGTATAATATTAACAAGAATCTTTAATATTCTTGAATATTGAATAAATACTGTCATAGATGCGCTAAGATAATGAAGTGAACAGACATCTTCTTGTTATATAAACTATTAAAATGTAGTAAAATATGAAACAAAGATAGTATTCAATTACTATGAACTGTTTATAGCTAGGTAATGTTTTCAGAAAATTTATTCTGTAGGTAAAGGAAGTTACATCAATAATATTTGATACTAACACTAGGTCCTGTTCCAGGACGGGATGAGTAGATAAAATTGAGCATTTATAAAACAAATCATTAAGCAATTTTTTGTGCGTTCTTTGAACTGGTTTCCTTAACAGGGTGTATTTACAACTTTTACGCGAAGAATATATTTACTGTTTGTCAGAAGTCTTACTTATTGTCATAACAAAAGCTTACTTGAGAGGAAACTGACTGTGGCGAGGCTTAAATGTAATTTCTGTTTCTGATCCTAACAAATTTATTGAGAAGGAACTGCCCAGTCAAAATCAAGTCTTCAACTACATTATGTTCACATACATGAGTGATAACCGTCAATTGCGTCCCATAACACAGTCCTTCTCTCGTATTTAAGTTTCTCTGCATTATAAAATTATTTCCAAACTTGATCTGGAGGTAATGTGATGGCATTTCAACTGTTTACACACTCCTTTTTCAATTCAGGTATGCTTATGCGGTAATATCTATACTACTACAGAAATTAATACTAAATGAAACAGTTGTCCGGGTTGAACTATGTCGATTAGAGTTGCGCCGAGCTTTCGATATCTTCTTCGGGGCTTGCGAGGTCTCAGTCTCACAAGCTCTAGCTCTCTTATCTCTAGTCAACACCATACAGGTCACAAAATTGATCTTGAAAACTTCAGAACCATAGGTCCCATCAGCTTCTATAAACCAAGAATTATCCGAAACGCCATAGAAATTTAAAAAAAGGCCGAATTGTCTCAATAAAAGAGATAACGGCATACGGTTACCTTCGACTTGGAGACCTCTCATAAAGAAAATCTGTTCCACCCGTCAAAATCCTATTATGGTCGGTCGGTTGTGAAAAAGATAAAATAAGGTAAATCAAACGTCTACGCAATTAAAGCGTGCTACAGTATATGTTACCGCTAGTATGTTTATGTAAAAATATTAAGTCATGGAAAAATACTAGGGATATATAAAAGGGCGTTTAGAAATGTTGGTAATAAATATAATATATCCTTTATATATATATATATATATATATATATATATATATATATATATATATATATAATATATCATTTTTATACTCTTCTTTAGATATAATTATACAATATAATATATAACAACATGGGCGTTGTCCAAAGTTATTAAAATAAATCACTGGGACATTTTTATTGTAGCATCTATATCAACAGCGCCATCTTCCTTCCCATTACCCCAGAATTCATGACATACAATCGAGCAATCGTAGAACGAGTCGAACAATAGTTAGTCAGATATTGTTTTATCTTAAAACGTGACCGGCAGTTAGTTGCACTCTGTGTGGCACGTCATCGCACCATACCATGACAGTAAAATGAGTAGTACACTCTTCGCATTTCGAACAATGCAACGGCACTACCCTTTCTCGTCGCGGGGGCTGGATCTACAACGATATTATGTCGTTTTCACATTGACCTTTGGGAAAATGATTAATTCAGAAGTTATATTGATATATCCTAATATTTTTAACTATAAAAGTCTAAATTGTGAAAATGGTCATTTTCTCGTCAGTACGATATACGTTATTGTGAAAATATATGTTAAAAATATATTGATTATTAAAAAATAAGAATTGAAAAGTATTTAAAGAAGTTTCGCATATTAAAATGGGTCAACAAATAGTAAACATATTAAAAAAATACATTTGAAACTTGAAATAATAAGGGTATTTCTTGCATATGTTGTATCTGCTTTGATAAAAGACTGAATTATGTAAAATAAAGAAAACTCAAAGATCCAAGAAAAAAAAATGTTGAAATATTATTGCAAGGCACAAAAGAAGAATAAATGACTAAGCAAAATAACTGACTATCTTCAACACACTTATGGATATGGGATGAACATACAAAAAGATTTGACAATTTGACACAATGCGAAAATGTCAAGAGCAAATGAAATGGACCCAGAATTGAAAGAAAATTGCTGGTCTAATACGATAAAGACAAACAAAGGTCGGGGATAACTGAAGACGCTTGAAAGCAATGGGGAGACAATTAGTATGTAGAGGAATCTAGTGAGATCTCTTGTTGTTACCCTCGAATTAAGAATCGTAATTTCTCCTAATACAGTTAACTCAATGCTCAATTGATGTGTATCTTTTGCTGCTCAAGTGTTTCACAAAATGAATGAGCAGTCGAATGTGGATTTGGTCAGTCCACCAAGTCGGTGACCGTTCCTTCCTCTTATTCGTTTAACATTTTCGAAATTCCTATAGACGCGTTAAAGATATTATTGAAGATTCTTATATTAAGTTCGTTTAAAAAAATTTTTGTAAGATCACTGGTCTAGCGTTTTCTTCTTTAAATTACACTCCAAGTTATGTCAGTGAGTCATGGTTTACACTTTATGGTGATCTATCTATACTACAATCCTTTGCAATTTTGTTTATTCTATCTATTAAATATACCCAAGTTTGCTTAGGATCACTGTTCAATTGATTTTGGAAGAATTTATCTTCCTTATCTCTTTGAAGTTGTTTTATCTTTCAAAGTTCTTCGATACTAACTCATTGTGAGTATTTATCATGTAGGACTTCATATCGAAGCCTGATTCAGCACTCGACTAAGTTATCGGTCATACTTGTACTGTTATAGTGCAATACTTTTTTAATAGTTTTCCAAAACAGTTTTCTTTTTTGAATATATTGCATTTGAAATATTATACACATTAATCTGATTATCTCGTTTTATTAATTTTAATATGTTTCAAAATATTCAATGTTTTGCAAGTATACAATAATTTGCTAAAAAACTGAAATAAAGAATGTCTTATCAGAATGAAAATTTCCCGACACCGAGCAGATATTTTCTGCAACAGTTATTAAAATCGATGCGAACGACTAGATAAGAATTTTTTACGGTTACTTCTCAGCCAGCAAATTATAATGGAATCGCAATATAATAGAACAGTTGGTACCTTAGTTAACACAAATTACACATCATCTTTTATGAACCAACAATTCTTCCTAACTACATTGTTCGCGAATAGGAAGACCGGAGGATATATTAATAAGTAAATTGCGGGTTTATTGCGATAATGTACTGGCTCGCTAGCATTACATATCTGTTAGGAAAGTGACGAAGAAAAAAATGTTTAAATTGATTAAAAAATTTGCTTTATGGTAAATCTGAATTATTTTAAGTAGATGTGAAACGTTGGCACGCAGTGTACCGCAGCATATTTCACTAAGGATATAAGAAAATTTGTGTTGGTATTTAGTTTTTTAAAATTATTTGTTACTAGTTTATGACAATACGTTGAGGATTATCAACTGTGTCATAAAAACTGTATTATCAACAATTTTCAAACAAACAGTAGCTGTTTCTAAAATCATTGAAGCGCTCCAGACATTTGTCTCATATTCTAGAATAAAAATGTCATTTTTTAGATTTAGATTAGGGCAAGATCCAGTAAGTTTTGGTTTTTTAAATGTTTTTAACCCCTTCATGGGCATGAACAAAATATATTTACTAAAATAAATATTCTTACCAAAACCTAATGTGAAAGGTACATTTTAAGAACTGAATATTTAAATTTTTATGTAAGTCCATTATTTTAAAATTTGGGGGGGGGGGGGAATATTTTTCCATTATTTTCAGAGTTGGGAGTGCAATCCATAAATTATGTTTCTGTTCAATTTTATTATCAAAGTCCTGATCGGAAATGATTTCGTTGTTGGGTAGTATGTACAAGTAGTTTCTAGCATCCTCCACATTTTAAGAATTTAACAAATTTGACATAGTTGCAATTCCTTATACTAATAATCACAGTGAAAAATATATTTCCTGCTAAAAATTACATTTATTCATTTAATTAATATTTATTAATATATTTACTAAATGAATAATTTGGGCAGTGGGAAATATGATTCCCACTAGTACATCTTCATTAGAAAACTTCTCAAGATATCTAAATTAATTTTGTAAACAAGCAATTATGATAAATAACCATTATATTACATAATGTATACAAAATAAACCGTATTACTTACCTAATTCTTAATCTCCGAATATAAATTAAACAAATCTGCACAAAATATACAGCAAATTGATGAAAAAATCCTAACTGTCACTTAAATGTTAATTTTAATTAGTACAGAATTCCTGTCTACCCATGTAGTATAATGTAGGACACTTTAACAATATTTGGTAAGATGGCAGCACTGATAAGATTTGAAAATTCTATTTCCCATCGCCCATAAAACAAACATTTAATAGAGCGAATTTATTTTCCCACCTCCTATGAATGGGTTAAAATTTAAATATTACAGACTTTATCTTTAGTAAAATCCTTTATTCATCCATTACTAAAACAACAACTATCACCAGATCTACTGGCTTTTAGGTAAATGAGGTGACCAAAGAAGAAATTTTGTACGCAATCAACATCACATTTTTATTATTATTATAGCTTTATGCGACTCAAATGATACAAGTAACGAAAGCTTTTCTTGAACATATAACGTACGAGTTGATTATAATTATAAAATTCCCACTTTTATCAAATTATGCTACTTTAGACATAAAAAAAGTTATAAAAAAAAAACAGAATCCTAAAATACAAAATTAAACAATACAGAATATGAATCAAAAAAACGGAAACTGGATATAACAGTTTATAAAAATTTTGAATATATTTGAGGACAATTCGGAACAAAACAAAATATGAACATATAGTAAATCAACGTTTATTAAAGCATCGTATTATCCGTTTTTAGAGCAAATAAAAAATTGATAAATAAGAGAAAATACTGATTGACAAAACACATCTTAAAATTAGTAAATATTCATCAAAACAATACTAAAATTTGCCAAAAGAAATCCATCGAACTAAACAAAAACATTCAACGTAAATAAAAGCTAGTGATGTCAAAAAGGACCAATTTAGAGAAATATGCAAAGAAAGAGCACAGTTTAATAAAAATAATAAATTAAAACAAAAAACAAACAAAAGTGGAAATCAAAATTAAGAAGCACGTCCAAATCACTTTGTTTAACAAGAAAAATTGCCTGGACGTGACAATATTACAATGAGACGTTATAAAATTGATCGGCAACACAAACATAAATATTTTGAAAGACTTTTTAACAGCCCTTATAAAACTAATACAATATCAGTTTAAAATCAAATATTATAATATTTAACTTAGACATACCACAAGAAAACAGTTTCAGGAGCAGTTTAAATCAGTTTAAAAAGCATTATAGCTTGTCTCTACTGTTTTGCTCTTTAATCTACATCCCTTTTAGTACTATTAACAAAAGCTGACCAGCATACTGATGAGAATCGGAAGTTATCTGGTACAATACTTCTTCTTCTTATTGCGAAGTTTCCTTTCGAAGGTTAGCGATCCAAATGGAAATTGTAGCTTTGGAAACTGCTGCTCGAAAGATTTCTGTAGATAAGCGGTCAAATTATCTCCTCAGGTCTTTCAGCTACGAGTTCTGGCGTCTTTTAACTGATTTTTGGCCCTGCACTTTACTTTCCAATATGATTTGAAGTAAATCATATCTTTAACCTTTCAACACATAACCGAAGTATTGAATTTTTCTCTCTTTGATTATGCCGAGTAATTCTTTTTATTTACTCATGCGCTCAAGAGCCTTACCATTGGTAACTTTTTGTTACTAATGTATCATCAATGTTTTAGTGCCTATCCGGTTCGGATGTTGACGACCATCATGGCAATCTGTATTTTACAATTTTTTTGCAAAGTAAGTGCAATCCTACTTTCACATTTAAATTATCAGTCTCTCCCACACCTGTCGTAATAGGTTGCTAGTCCTTCATAAATATATTATCTTATTAAGCTCCTATCACAGAACCTCTAAATGAGCTCTATTATATGCTTACTTAAGCATATGATCAGCAATACGTCAATACATTTTTTAAAAATCGTTTCAAATGCACGGATCATTTCGCTGTTAGTTTTTAATGGCTAGTTAAAGACAAAGTCATTAAATCATTTTGGTAAAAAAATGATTCTAGAAATAAACGTGGCGTGAAACTGTTTCAATTACGCGTTTTACTCGGACCGCGATAATGACACGGTGGGAAAGTGATTAAGTTTGCCAAAAATTTAACAAACGCTTCATTATGTGGTTAAAAACTTCCATATAATTAACCAAAACCGAGGTAACTGACCTCTCGGTTACCGTCTTTAATTGGGAAAACCATTAAAAAGATTTGTAATTAAAACCAAGAAGTCTCTTTGTCAAAAAGCGTAATTTGTTTTAATTGCGGATATCCAGTTTTCACCGAATTATACACTTTTTCGAATTAGTCACGCAAGAATAATTCACGTTAACGCCATTAAAAATAATAAAAATCTTTGGCACCAGTGTAGGTATTATAATGTGATAAAACGTGTTGGCAAAAAAACTAATATCTTTTTAGAACAAGGCAGACTAACAGCAAAAAGAACTAATGTTTATTCAGTCATTTTTCCTGTTAATTTACATCGTTCTTAAAAGACATTAGTTTTTTCCCCAACTCGTTTTATCATAGGCTCCTTTTCTCTATTTTTTTTTTTTCTCGATCGAGGCTGAAAATTTAATACGCAGTTGACTATATACTAGTGTGACAAAATAATTTATTGATAGTTCAAAGCAGCACACTTCAACAAAATTTCATATGGCGATGGCCAAGTTTTTAACCAAGGTACAAATATTAACAGACTACGCATCAAATACTTGTCAAGAAATAGGGAAGAAAACAAAGTATAAAATTACTGCATGGACCAATGTGTGGTATTAACAGGTTGACTGCGTTGCCGGTCCCCTGGAACGGACCGAAACTTATCCGATATTTTGAATTTTCATTTTAGTGATGACTTATTTAACTTGATTATTACTCAAAATATTTAAAATAGATAAATCAGAATTTCAAAAAAAAAACAGTTGTTAAGTAAGCAGAAAACCACAGAAAAAATATGAAATGAATGTGAAAGATATAGATAAATTTGCATTAGTTATATACATTTACGATAGTGGGAGAATTCTAGCGGACTTACAACACGCAAATGGCAATTATTAAACAACGATCAAATGATAATACACCTTCGATATGCCCTGGTAAACGTAAAGAAACATATGATGTCCATTATTCTCGGAGCAATTCTCAATTAATTCAGAAGTAGCTAGGGCTAAGCCTCGAGGGACAAATTACGGCGTGATTATTTTTAAACGCGAGATAGGACGGCGGTAATTAAAAGAAGCGGCCATTTCTAACCATAATAATTTCTAACTGGACGTTAATAGCATTAGAAGAAGAACATTACGACTCATTTCTTGATTCTGATTTTACTATACACAGTTGGTTATTGTCTATCAGCCTGGAGGCCAGATTCTTTAGCTGGTAACAGTATCTCTAAAATGAAAAGTTTCGAGTTTCATCCTACATAAATTTAGATCGTATTTCTTCTATTTACATAATTAGCCAATATGTTTCCATTTATTACTGAAAAATCGACCGTTTATTACTTAAATCAACATATTTTGTACTTCATTTTAAAATATCTGATCAATAATTCTTAGTTGACTGTGTTGTGGAACCTTTCTCTTGTAGAGATTAATTAATATTAAACTCAACTCAACAGTCTTCCCGGTTGAATTGGATCGATTATCATTGCGCCGAGCTTTCGACATTCTCTTGATGTCTTTTTCAGTACTTCCGAGGTTTCAGTCTCCCGAGCCCCCAGGCTGTACTACACTGATCACTAATTAACTGATTACTGGTACTGGGAACAGAAGACGGTTCGTTTACTCTATCGTGCATTGTGCTCTATCTTGAGCACTTTTTATACAATTTCTTAACATTTTCTTGAGATCGCCAGTCCAACGAGTAGGGGGTTTTCCTCTACTTTTTTTGTCTAGCCTCGGTCCCCACTCAAGTAATCTCTTTTTTTTTTTTTTTTTTGTGGCATTGACTTTCGTCATTCAGCCAGTCTCGAAAGGTTATAATATATTCCTTAAAAAAGTATAGACAGATAAGTATAGATTATTTCTCTCAGACAAATGCACAGCGATATCCCTAAAACGAAATAGACGAATAATTAATAGAAGAACACGTCGAAGGAAAATACAAGGACACTCGCTTCTCGTCTAGGGGTCCGTCAAGACATTTATTTTAACAGACAAACAACAAGTAATCTCTTCATCCACCTTTCATTAATGATTCGGGCGACGTGTTCGGTCCAGTTCCATTTCAGTGTGGCAATTCGGGAAATTACATCGGTAACTCCTGTTCTTCGTCTTAAGTCTACATTTCTAACTCAGGCACAAAGCGATATACTTAGCATCGACCTTGTCATTTTCCTCTGAGCTATTTTTCCTTTTTTTTCTCTATATTTTATCATTCTATAAATTGTATTTTTATTTAACTATACACTAATGGAAATCAGAAATCACATATTAGAGTAGTTTATAAGTAATAGGTTCATTCCTCGACTAGCAATGAATTTTTAAAGGTCCAATTACAACACCATACTTCCTACTTCTTCGCGATAGCTCTGCGGTTTAGATTGACTGATATGCACAAATTTAAGGTGATCCTGTTGTGATTGTAACGTATACGGCTGATATTCATTTAAAATTTGCTACATTGCTGATAAAGATCGAAAAAAATGAAGATTGGAAGGATTTGTGAATGTTAGCGTGGAACATTTTAAATCAAATAAATTGTTTTTATCTTTAGAAGAAAATTTGAAAGTGTCGATCATCCTAAACCAAATTTATTAATTGCAAATGTAACAACGATCATTAAAAATGTAGATTTATGAAAAAACTGACTTCTTGTGTGAATGTGCTACTAGCAATACTCTTTACTGCTTTTCGTGTATACTTTTTATTATTATTCCGTGTTCAATTTTCATGAATTGGTTATTGAAGAATTTATCATAAAAACAGTTGGGCGACTTGAATTTCTATAGAAAACTTGCTTGTAACAGTCAAAAACTAACTTTTAATTTTAAGTTAACATACATTATTTATTCTAATTTTTAATAAGGTCCCTTTCATTTTAACAATTTAACGACACTCAAAAAAAGTTCGTCTACGAGAATAGGACTCAAGCGGAGGCCTACGGTAATATCTATTTTTATATCTTATATATAATAAAACTTTCATAAAATAAAGACAGATATCGAGCAGTTTTATTAATTAAATCTTGCCCAAGTACTTTCGCTCATTTCAGGGGCATTTCGTCAATTTTGGGCTATCCAACAATTGCAGGATGCCATAAACATAAAATTAAACATAAAGTTGAACATAACACTATACTAAACAAGGACAAACAGTTTAAAATTATTTAAAAAAGTTGAAGCTACATTCTAGCCGGCACAGGAGAGGGAAATGTAGCTTCGACTTTTTTAAATAATTTTAAACTGTTTGTCCTTGTGCAGTGTAGTGTTATGTTCAACTTTAAGTTTAATTGTATGTTTATGACATTCTGCAATTGTTGGATAGCCCAAAATTAACGAAATGCCCCTGAAGATGCTGTAGTGAGCGAAAGTACTTGGGCAAGATTTAATTAATAAAACTGTACTCGATATATGTCTTTATTTTATCAAAGTTCATTTATTCGAGCATTCAACCTTACATCAATTAATATAATGTGCACCCCTAATACTTTACACGAGACGCTGCGACTAGTGATGGGCTAAACTGTGAGTCTATAATCGCAGCTATAACTGTGATCGTGATTTTAAATTTATTGTGATTTTTACCTGTGATTTTGATTTAACAGATTTAACAGAGCAAATGGTCATATGTGTATGTTTAACTTTTCTTTTTTTTTTATTTGGCACTAGCGGCATTTTTAAAATAAAAATTATTGAATATCGATACACAAACTCACTAAACTGAAATTACCATTTTCATTTTCTTCAAATATTTGTTTACGTACTAATATTACACTAATAACGATATAATATTATCTTTGCCTTTGAATTTCTCATTAGAAACGGACTTAACAATACCACCGATGCGCCTACTACCTCTATCTTGTTCCTTGTTATCCTGTTACACGTCTCTTATTTCACAACTTTGCGACTGTGACAAGACTGTGATATATCACGTGTTAGCGATCAAAAAATACAGACAAAGAATAAGACCAAAATCACAGTCACAGTATATTTTGTTGTTATTCACAGGTCGTGATTTTTCTTTTCTAATCACATCTGTTAAATCACAGGGTAGTGATATTTAGCCCACCTCTGGTCACCAATGATTGTAATAACTAGAAAAAACTGTTAAGAATGGTCAAAGATCTACAAAAAAATGCGTGATAAGAAGAAAATATAAAAGAAAAATATCCATTTTTTCAACGGTTGCATTTGTGCTTCTCTGGCGATTAATGAGTTAATTTAGAATTGTGTTTAATAAACCAGAGACGTGATCGTATTAAGTGTGTAGCGTAATAATTACCGTACAAACATAATTAGTAATTTTATGGTAGTCAGCATATTTTGCTTGATTAAGGGCCAGTCTAAAACATTAAAGACGTCGGAAAGACATAAATTTCTATTATTTATTAAAGGACTGCTTCATTAGATAGTCTTTTTACTGCTTTTATAAATAAGACCTTCTTTACAATTCTAATTGCATGTTCCTTTTAATCCCTAGGTAATTACTTCCCCATCTGATCTTTCTGATCTAGAAGAAAATGTTATCAAAAGAAGTTTATTACCTATAACTACCTTCATTAATGTTTCTCTTAAGCATCCTTTTAATGTTTACTTTAAGCATGTCAGGAGTCACTAGCAATAATGATATCTTAAAATTTATCTTAATATATATGTCTAATTGGACTATAAAATGTTAAATTATCATGCGTTAATATTTTTTTCCTAATCGCCTTTGAAGCATCCATATTATCGGTGGTAATAAAATTATAGTTGATAATGGATTATAATATTATGTCCTTGACTTTCGCTTAAAATGTTTTAGATAGAAAACTTACCAATTGAGAAAAGCGAAATAAAGTTTTACACCATATGTAAATATTTTTTATTACACAAAAACAAAACTTGGTAGTCATCGAAAACCAACACCAGTTTTAATACTGTCCTATAAGTCGAAAAATAAACTAAAAACACATTTAAAATGGCTAAAAATAAATTTTCAGTAGAAATCGGTAAATTTCTATACCTAAAAAGACTTCTTCTTCTTCTTCTTCTTTTTATGTAGACGTGACTCTGTTTGTTAATGTGCCTTCAGTAAGTTGTCATTTTATTGTTTGCGTGGTCTTTCTACTGATCGTCTCGCTATTGAAAAACCGTCTCTTGCCATCTTTACTACTCTATTTGTTGTCATTCGGCTTATGTATATAATCATTCCATTCTTCTCTTCTAGTTCTTACCCAGTCCCTATGTTCTCCACCTTGAATCTACATAGTATATCTGTACTTTTAGCTCTGTCCCATAGTATTTAGGCATCAATTTTTTACCTCTGCTGTTTGTAACATTATTTTTGTCCTCTCTGTATCAGGTGGTGTTTCTTCTGCGTATTTCATTATTGGTCTAATAACTGTTTTGTAAATTCTGCCTTTCATTTCTTTCCCGATATTTTTATTTCTCCATATTATTTCATTCAGGCAGCCTGCGCCTCTGTTTGCTCTATTCACTTGATCTTCCACTTCAGTTTAGAGGTTTTCGTAGCGAGATAATGTGATGCCTAGATATTTAAACTCCATCACTTGTTCTATTATCTGACCTTCCTGCTCGAATTTACAACTTAGTAAATTTGTTGTTCTAACCATGCATTTTGTCTTTTTTTTTTTGGAAATTAACATGTTTAATTTTATGGCGGTTATATTAACCCCTAACCGATGTGGTGCAATTTCAGTTACATTGAGCGTGATATGGAGTCCCACGGACTCCTTTTTAAAAATAAAAAAAAAGATTTAGTTACCTATTTGAAAAAAATTTTGTGAAATAAGTTACAGCTGGATGAACTTTATTCGCTGAGAAGTATGTATGTATTATATAAAAAGACTTTTTTAAAAGTATTTTACAATAGTACTAAAATTTCTACTTATTATAACAAGCCTTCACAATTTCATCAATATATATAATTTACAGGAATCTTCTTCTTAATGTGCTCTCTCCATTACTGAAGGTTGGCTATAACTACAGCAAATTGCTCTCTATCTTGAGCTGTTCTTAGTATCGAATGTGTGTCCATGTCTGTCTAGTTTCTTACATTTTTCAGCTAGGAGCATTTTCTTCTTCCTGGACCTCTTCTTCCTTCCACTTTTCCTTCCATTATCAGTTGTAGGAAGTTCTATTTTTCTCCTCTGTAAATGTGTCCTATATAACTCGTTTTTCTGGTTTTTACATTTTGGAGTTCTCTCTTAGTCTCTATTCTTCTCAGAACCTCGTTGTTGGTCACGTTCTCTGTTCAAGAGATCTTCAGCATCCTTCGAAAAACACACATCTCAAAGGCTTCTACATGTCTCATACTTGTGATTCCGAGAGTCCATGTTTCCACTCCGTATAACAATAAGGAATAAATGAATGTTTTTACAAATTGATATCGGATATCCAAGGATAAGGTAAAGTTTATTAGGAATTTTTTCATTCTTTAAAAAGCGGCATACTCTATACGAGCACGTATTTCAACTTCGTAGTCAAGATCGTTTGTTATCCAGCAACCAAGATAGTGGAATTTTTGTACGGGTTCTATCTGTTTGTTGTAGATACGAATATTAATGTCGGCATTTGGTGCACGTGTAACGGCCATTACTTTTGTTTTATTTGTGTTTATATTCAGTCCCCAGCTATCTCCCTCTCTGATTATGGCATTCAAAAGTCGTTGCAAACCCCTTAGCACTGTCCGCAATAATGACGATCTCGTCTGCGTATCTTAAGTTGTTTACATATTATCCGTTGATTTTTATTCCTTCTTCAATATTTTCGAGGGCATTTTGGAAGATCTTTTAGGAATATATATTAAACAATAATAGAGAAAGTACAAAGCTCTGGCGAACTCCTCTTTTTACTGACATTTCTGCTGTCATAAGATTGTCTATTTTAACCGACGCCATTAATTTGATCCTAATATAGGTTTTTAATAAGGGCCACCGTGTTATGGTCTATACCATGTTGTTAGGATTTCTATGAGTTCTGTGTGTTTTACTTGATCAAACTTTTTCGTAGTCGATAAAACAGAGAATCACGTCTTTTCGTTGATATTGGCATTTTTGTAGTAATATCTGAAGGCCAAATAATGCCTCCCCCGTACCAAGCCCCATACGAAATCCAAATTGATTGTCGCTCAGATTTCTTTCGCATTCTATGTATATACGTAGATGTACAATTTTGATTAAAATTTTTAAAAAATGGTTCATTAGGCTAATTAATCTGAACTGTGAGCATCTATTTGCTTTATTTTTCTTGGGTATAAGTATAAATGTCGATCTAAGCCAGTCTTCTGGGAAGATTCCAGTGGTATATATTTTGTTAAATAGTAGTGTTAAGTGCTGAAGATTTTCTTCACTGATAAGTTTTATTATCTTTTCATATATCTCGTCTGGACCTGAGGACTTTCGTAGCTTTGCCGTATTGATTAGTTTTGTAACTTTCAATGTTAATATATCAAGTATTGTGTCTTGTACTATATTCATTTGTGGTTTTGTTCTCTCGTCATCAAACAGATCTTCGATGTATTTTTCTTACATATTTCCTATATTTCCGTCTAGATACTATTTGGTTGTTATCATCTACTTGAGTTGTTGTAGTGAATTTTTTCTTCATATTTGTGACTTCATATTTGTGATCTTTTTATATGCATTGAAGTAGTCGTGTTTTTTATCTCAGTTCCTTACATCTAGCAATACTAATAATTAATTTTTATGCAAAAAATAAACAAATTTATTCAGTAAAAAAATTCTGACAGCAGGTGAAATACACTAATTTTAAACAACTTCTTTTTCAAGTGCCGTCTCCATCAATGGAGGTTAGCGGTTATGGTGGCAAACGTTTGTCTATCTTCAGCTGTTCTTAAGAGTTCCTCAAATCCAAGTCCTGTCCAGTTTCTGATATTACGTAACCAGGACAATTTTTTTCTTCCAATTCCTCGCTTTCCTTCTATTTTGCCTTTTATTATCAACTGAGGGATGTAGTATTTCTCGTTGCGCAACAAACGCCCTAAATAACTGGTTTTTCTTCTTTTGACTGTTCTCAATAGTTCTTTTTCTAAATTGAGTCTCGCTAGTACTTCTTCATTTGTTTTTCGTGCTGTCCAAGGAATTTTTAAAATTCTACGGTACACCCACATTTCAAATGCCTCGATTCTATTCAGGCTCTTTATTTTTAAAGTCCATGTTTCGACTCCGTAGAGAAGAACAGACCAGATAAAACATTTTACAAGTTTTAATCTCAATTTAATATTTATATGTGTATCGCAGAATAGAACGCGCATCTTAAAGAAACTATCCCTAGCTTGAGCAATTCTCGCTTTAATTTCTTGTTCTGGGTCCAGCTTGCAATTAATCCAACAGCCAAGGTATTTGTATTGGTTTACCTGTTCTAAAATATTCCCATTTATTTTTATAGGTAAGGGGATATTCTGTTTTCTTTGGATCACCATTACTTTTGTTTTTTTTTTCGTTGATCTTCATTCCAAACTCTCGACAAGCATCCTTAAGGTGGTCTATAACCCTCTGTAAGTTTGTGTCTGTATCAGCCAGTAGGACAGTGTCATCTGCATATCTTATGCTAGATATTGGTTCTCCATTAATTTTTATTCCTGTGGAAAGGTTTTCCAAGGCTTGCTTGAATAGTAGTTCCGAGTAAAGATTGAACAGCATAGGGGATAGTATGTATCCTTGCCTTACTCCTTTATTTATACTAATATTTCTAGATGTATGATCGTCGATCCTAATCTTGGCACTCTGCCTCCAATATAAGTTCTTAATTAATCGGAGATCTTTGCTATCCAAGTTGATGCTCTGCAAGGAATTTAACATTTTATTATGGTTTACGCGATCAAATGCCTTTTCAAAGTCTACAAAACATAGAAAGACATCCTTTTGTTGGTCGTAACACTTCTGCAGCAGTACTTGTAATGAAAACAAGGCCTCTCTGGTCTTGCTTTATTTAATTTATTTAATTTTAAACAACATTGATTTTCATTTGGCCATTGGCCAACGTCGAGTTCTCCTTGATGCTGTAAATGGTGCATTTCTCATCTAGCGCATCAACGCTTCCTTTTTGTTAAATTATAGGATGATATTATCAGGTTTGTTACTCTTAACATCCTCAGAACGACAGTGATGCACAGAGGAAATACAGCCTTATTTCTCATAGGAATATATAAAACTAGCGTTTTATGTTCTGTATCTGTATGTATCTGAGGAAATAAAAAGGCGAATAATAATTGCAAACAGGTGTTATCATGCTCTATCAAAGTACTTAGCTAACAAAAGTCTGTCTCAAAAAACTCGTATAAGGCTGTATAGAACACTGATAGTCCCCGTTCTCACATATGGATCGGAGGCATGGACGTTAACTAAAACAGATAAATCCGCTCTATCGATTTTTGAAAGAAAGGTGCTACGCAAGATATTCGGAGCGGTCTGTGAGAACGGAATATGGAGGCGTAGATATAACTTTGAACTGTAGAGTATCTACAAGCATACGTTTGGTGGTAAAAATATAACCACTATAATTAAGCGAAACCGCCTGCAGTGGATAGGACATGTAGCCCGGGCCGTTGAGTCGAACATGATATAAAAAATTCTAACAGCGCAACCCGTGGGAATGAGAAGACGGGGTAGACCAAAGCTGAGGTGGATGGACGGAGTAACACAAGATGCCGAAAAGATCGGAGTCGGCAACTGGAAAATGCAAGCAAGGGACAGAACAGAATGGCGTAGAAAGCTTGAGATGGTCGAGGTCCTCTAAGGGTCGTAGCGCCAAGATGATGATGATGATGTTACGTTTAACATCCGTAGCACGACAATGATGCACAGAGGAAATGAGGATTACAGCCTTATTTCTCAGAGGTATATATGAAACTAGCGTTTTATGTTTTAAAAATCCGTATAATGCAGAACCAACTTGTTTTTTGTTTTTTTGCCTTAAATTCTAAAGTTATTTCCCTTTTTGATTTTCTTATGGTTGTGACATAGGTAAGGCCTCTGGACAGTAATCTGGCGATTATAGGCAAATTGAGTCTTAGCTTCAGTAATCAATATTAGTTTTATGCCATATTTTCGTGGCTTATTTGGTATGTACATCAGAAACTTGCCCCTAAATTCGATTAACATCTCATCAATGCATGCATTTTTCCCAGTGGTAAATACATCTTGACAATTTATAAAAAACATTTCAAAAATGTCATTAATATGAGCCGCTGGTGTTTCTTTCAGTCTTTCTTTCGTAGATGTGGCATTATCAAACCTCAAGCAATTTATCAAAACACTAAATCGTTTTCCGCTCTAAAAATCTCTCTTTCAGTTGCATCTGCAGTAAATAAGGCGTCAATATCTTTATCAATCTTAGATCTATATATCGCGGTATATATTAGTAGGCCCATCAAAGCTCGTATTGTAGTACTCTCCGTATCTTTCAAATCTGGTTGTGTCTCCACAGCAAACTTTATTATAGAATGTATAGAAAGTGTTTCTTTTATTTGACAAAATATTCACATAACAAATGTGATAAAGGATAATTATTGTAAGCTTAAAAATTATAAAGTTCCTAAACCACAAAATGCCACACGGTCAAATGAATTATTTGCTACAATTTTAAACAAAAGATTTCTTCAGAAGAAGCGACCATAAAAATGTAATCAAATATATAACTGATAATATCTTTACTCGATAAAAATTTAGATCGAATAAAATAATTATAATTTTTATAAACCTTTCACTATATTGACTGATATATCACAATGTAAAAGTACAGTTTGAAGGTCTAAAGAATCAGGATTTTTTGTATGTATTTATTTTATATAGATATATATCGCATTATATATAATACAACATCTTAAATTAAAGTTTTTACTCCGTATAGTTCAAGAAGTCCAAACTGGAATGCAATTACGCCATTTTAATTTCGAAAAACTCTCTATAGTCCCGTAAATCCCATTTCCCTCAGTATATTTCAAGTTAGATCCGGACAGTGGCATGCGGAGTATGCTGGTGTCAGAGTTATGTAGCAAATAAATAGCAAAGAAGGTATATTTGAGTATTTAAAAACATTATACACTATACACTTGTCCTTGCTGTACGACCGAAGAAGGAAAGGCCAGCGGGTATAAGTTGGCTGCTGGCTTAGATGGAACGAGCCCCGGACCGAAAGGCAACCGCACGGACAATGAGACATAGATGAGTTCGATATTTATTTTCACTTGGTACTCGTAACACTGCTAGATTTACAGGTTTGGTCTTGTTACACACTGATTAACATTGGTATTTCTACTATGTAGAAGAAGTGACGAAGGACTTAATTCTGTAAAGATTTTATCACAAAAAGCGAGCTACTTGTACATGCTCGGTATCTTGTTCAATTAAAAGATGTTTAATATGACTTTGGTCTATAACTATGAATGTAAATTTTGCTGAATAATAAATATGTTAATGCTACTTCTTCAGTTTACTTACAATTACAAATATGAGATCTTTTAATTTTTCACTGCATTAATTTGCATTCTACAATTTTAAGTTAATATTTTTTTAAAAGGTTAAAGAAATAATAAATTAGACTTACTGACAATCAATTTAATTTAACTAATTAGACCACCGGTTTCGCTTTCTACAATATGCAAAGCATCTTCAGGTCACGATACAAAGTTTAATTAAATGCTGAAAATAAACCCATATTAGGGTGTTGTCTAATAAAGATAAAATAAAGATAGATGATATAAATTATATAAATTACAGTAATTATGCCAATATTACATGTCTGTGGTTTTTCAAAATGAATAAGATGTTTAAGCAGACAAGGTAAGACCCACAAATTGGTAAAATAGTCTATTAAACTGTAATGAATTAATAAATAAACAAATAAATAAAACATTACTTACATGCCGGTACTCTATTAATTGATGGTTGAAAGAACATGGTTCAAACTATCTTGTATTGTTGATTGGAGAACTCAAGTCAACTATTGTAGTTGTTTAACAGTAAACGGGGAAGTTCTTGAGGAGACAGATTTTATCCAATGAAGTAGAGATAGGTGAAATGTAATTGTTTGTTTGATGAAAGTAATGTTCTATACCATTAAGTTCTTTAAAGTTATTTATATTTATTCTGGAGATATATTTATGAAATGTGTGTTATTTATTGAGATTTTTATTTTTGTTTTGAAAATAATATTTTTTTATTTTAAAAACCCACGATAAGCATACGATTTTTCGTAAATATTATCTATCATAGTTCGTCGTATGTTATTATTTTACTTGTGACAAGACCAGTAACAAGAGAATAATAACAAACCAGAAGATTATGATGTTTTCTAATCTAAGAATCTAATAAAATACTGGAGTTAACATTTATTGCTAAGGAATCAATAAAACGTGAACGGTTTTATATATATAGGATTTTTTATTTTACTTTATTTATGATAAAAAAACCAAAATAACATCTCAATTGTAAGATCGTGGATCGACGAAACCTGAAGGCAAGACCTCCAAAACATCCAATCCATTTCTTTCGAAGAGTTAGAGATTTTTTGTTAAGAATTTGTTTTATTTCTCAAAAATGATGGTAAAGAAGCATTATTTCACGTTTTTATTGCAAATAAAAACTTTTATTAAAAAACAGTTTTTTTTTAATGTCCCAACAATAGGTACCAAATGTAGAGCTGCATCCTTCTTACAGCAAACTCCTTAATTAGTCGTCCATACTTGTCTCAATATTTATTTATATATTTTAGTTTATTATTTGTAGATAATGCGAAATTTTCCTGTAATTTTAAATACATTTTCTGATATAGGATACGTTATTCTGCCTTCTTCTAGTTTTATTACTGAGACAAAGAAAAAACCTGCTCCGCATTTACTAAGAAGAACCTATAACTAAATGAAACACCCTATCTTTCTTTATTGGTTCATAGTGTAATCGAATAATATCCAAGTGCTTCTCTCACAATCTCAAAAAAAGAATCAATTCGGCAGGTGTTTGCTAGCAGTGTGACTAATAAAACATAGTCCTGCCCAAAACTATTATTATACCAATAAAAATGCAAACACTAAAATCTAGTTTTATTTTTAAGACAAATAAAAAACCTGCTCTGCATTTAAAAAGTATAACTAAGTGACACACCCTTTCTTTCTTTATTGGTTTACAGTTTTATCGAATAATATTCAAGCGTTACTCATACAGTTTCAAAGAAACAATAAATACAACAGTGATTCGTTAGTGGTATGACCAGTAACAAATAGTCCTACCCAAAATTATCGATTAACCAATCAAAAAGAAACGTAAAATTAGTTTTGCGACAAGACGAGTAAAGTACATGTTCGGTATTTATTTTATAATCAGTAAGTTTTTGCTTGGATGCTTTTTATGGATTGTTTTGAAATATTGTAATTAATTTTTATTTAAAATCGTCTTAGCTTAATCTTCTCCATAAGATTTCTTTTTTTTTGTTTTGTTTTCGTGTTATAAGTTTTTTTGCTTAGAGCCAGGTTAAAAATGTATTTAAAATTTATGAAGATGCAAACGTCGTGACTTTATGCTTAGGGAGTGTGTATTCCTTTTGAAGCAAAAATGTTATCTTTGACGGATCTATTACTGCTAAGACTTGCTTGATATTCTCTCACTTCTTCATTTTTTTGGCTGAATATTAAGTATTTTTGTATGCAATCAACTAAATAGTATTTTATAGCATACTTTTAATAATTTTATGTGCATATAATTCTGCAGTACCTTACTTTTCAGGTAGTTAATTTCTCGTTTTGTCATATTTCTTAACATAGACATCAGAGTTTTTTTTTAGAAATCTAGTATAAAAAACAATGTGTAAAAGACACTAATTACATATATCATACATACTATATATTCTTTAAAACAATCTCCTCCTTTTCCATTATTTCTTTCATTGCAGAACTTTCGTTAGTTTTGAATATTTTAATATATTTTCTATTATTTATGATCTTACTTTTTCTTTTACTTGTATATGTTCTCTTTTACCGTGTGTTTCTTTCCAATTTTTTTATCTGCAAATAGTAACTATGCAAAAAACTTTACCAGATTTCCATTGTCCTTTTTGGTCTATTAGAAAAATACCTACAAGAAACTCTAAGTCGTTTATGTTTCTCTCTTATATCTTCCAGTTTATTCCTTTTAGATGTTGTTTTGGTACTGCACGCCTATGAAACAAAACAAGACCAAAAGTAAAAGTGACGGTTAGAAAATACCTGCCTTAATCCGGATATATTGTGGCCACCAAGTACATTAGCAATTTACCACAGCATCCTTCGGGGTTTTGTTACAGATAAATGCTCTATTAGTATCTCGACCCCAGGCTTCTAGCTTAGATCGTTAATTATACAGTTTTTTTTTTTTTTCGTTTCCCGACTTTTCAATAATCCCACGTCCGATATCCACCAGCTATTAATATATCTCAATTCTAAATACGAGGACAAACGATAATCTGCTTACAGCCGGATACAATTTTTAAAAAATACGATTGTAGGATGTTATTATATCTTGTGTACTAGAGGATAACAAAGATCATTTGTCAACTTGACCAGTTAATACAGATAGTCAACATTAATGTTTATATACAGATTATATATCGGATGGAAAAAGTAGACTGCAGAATGGACACGGTCTATTAAGCGCGCGACATAATATAATAGCAGGTGCTATATTGTACTCTCGTATAGCGACATAGAAAAATGGACCTTCCAGTGTCGTGCACGTTTTATTTTCAGGCCTCCATACGGAGAGGTTGGTATTTTTAAATATGTTCAATAGTAAGTCCCTTAATGTTAATTAGACAATTATTGTCTTATTTGGGTGCTGTCTTTAGACTTTAGATTTTTTTTTTCATTTGCTTTTTCAGTTTTATCACTTTTTCATGTGTCGGAGAACATGTTCACGTTTAAAAAACCACTTTAGATATTAAAAAATTTTAAATACACAATTTGTTTTTTAAAGGCACGAATAAAACAGGTAATTTGGTACCAAGTCAGGACTATACGGTGGTTGAATAACGAAATATTCATTTTTGAAATATTTTGAGTGCTGTGAAAGCTTAAGTTTTCTAAAAAAAAACATTTTTAATTAAAAATATTTTATTTACAGAAAAATTTAACGGATTTGTAATAGTTCTGATTTTATATCCATACATTTACGGTATTGTGCGACTTAATGGAATCATTGTAACATTGTTCAATATTCACAGTTGGCAACACTGTCCACACATTTACAACTGACCAAGCACTGAAAACATAACCTTACTTTTTTCTGCCTTTCATTTGAGGGTGTTTTAGGACATTTCTTACTAAATTTCTGTTGTTTTATACTATTTTGTGTGGTGTCGGTAATTAGTGAGTTTGTTTCCTTTAAATATATCATTAATATTACACCTAGGAAGCGTGAAAAGATTTTCACGTTAAGTTAACACACTTCTATGTCACAAAGAGAAATATCAAGAACGTGTGGAGTGAGTCAGAGGGTAGTAAGCAATATTTTGAAGAGTAATCGTGACACAGGACCAATAAATGTGAAAAGGCTAAGAACATGCGGAAGAAAGACAAAAACGTAACCAGCAGATGAAAAGTTTTTATTTCGAAAGAGCAAATTGGACCCAAGAAAAACAAGCCAAGAGCTTTTCAACAAAATCCTAGCAGCATCAGGTGTAGCTATTCATGACGTAACTGTTCGGAAAAGACTTTTGGAGAATGCTAGAAGGGCAATACGTCCACAGAAAAAACGTTTCTAACTGAACGAATAGAGAAACAAAGGCTATTGTGGGCCAAAAAATATTATAATTGGACTTTAGAAGACTGAAGAAACGTCCTATTTACAGATGAAACTTAGTTTATAGTACAGCGACAGCGGTCGAAATTCTTTAGGAAGTCTGAGAATAAAAACATTACACCATCTCATATTGACCAAACCGTAAAACATTCAGCCAAAAAATGGGTTGGTTGAATCTTTAGTACCAATCGAAGGCATGATGAACATCTAAAAATACAAATCCATGTTGGAACAGCGTTTGAAAACAGAACTCTTAAAATGTCAGCCCCAAGGAGGAAGGAAGAAGTAAAGGTAATGTTTTAGATTGGTCCGTTTATTCGCCAGACCTCCACCTCATTGAAAATTTATGGGCCATTTGCAAAGCTAGACTGCGCAAAATCGACTGTACTATGATCAAAATGATTGAAGCGGTCATTCAGGTTTGGTTTCGAGATAAAAGAATATCTAGAAACTATCAGAAGCTCGTAAAATGTATGCCAAAACGGGTAAAAGCAGTAACTGATAATAAATACCCACAACAACTTAACACGAATTGTGAGTATTCTCAAAAGGAAGGAAGACTTTCTTTCCTTACATCCATAAATAAAAGCCGTTGAAAGACTTTTAAATATCTGGGTAATCACCGTTTGCACTGTTTACTGGAGATTTACATAAAAATATATCTACTTGTATTGGTCCATTGAATTGTTTGTTTATTTTTTAATTTATACAACTTTTAATAATCAACATACAATTGATTTTCTAATCCAGTCCGTGATCTTTGCTTCCAACATACATGAATCAACTTCTTATAGTCTACAATCTACAAATAAATAATTGAATATAAACTCTAATTTTTCTGAGATCTTGTACGCTACAACTATCTTTGTCTTGGTTGTTCTTTTCTTCTTTTCCTGATTTGCCCCATTTTAGTACCATCTTTGGCATCCTTTCATTATCCATTCTCATCACATACCCCATCCATCCAATTATTAGCTTATTCAGCGTCGAATGCTATAGTTCATTTAGCGATTTATTTGTACCCAAATTTTCTACCGTATTTTTGACTTCACGTATAGCTATGATCATTTTTCTTTCCCCCCTTTCCAATATTTCCACATCTGATGTTTTTATTATCCCCACGTCACTGTGTCTTATTACCGTCTTATAATTTCTTATTTTGGTTTTTCTCAATACAAATTTGAAAATGATCAGTTCCATTTTGTTTCCAATAGTTGACAAAATTTCTGGATCTTTTCCTATCCTTTGCATTACTTCAAAGTTTATGACTCTTTCAACCCCACTTATCTTCAGCATTCGACGGTAGCACCACATCTCGAAACTTTCAATATTTTTTATGTTGTTCTGTTTGAGAGTTCAGGCCTCTATACCGTATAATGGCGTGTTATATACGTAGCCCCTTAGCATTCTTAATCGTAGAGGGATGTTTATATCTCTGTTGCAGAAGAATTTCCTCATCTTTATGAAGGTGGCCCTGGCAATTTCGATACGTATTTTTATTTCATTGTTTCGGTCTCCAGTTTCGTTTATTGAAGTCCCCTTCATACTTTTTCAATTTAAATGCCGTTTATACTAACATGCTGGTTGTGTCACGTTCTTACTGAAGACCATATATTTGGTTTTTTTGATATTGATACTTATGCCATAACTGTTGCAGGCAATATCTATATTTGTAAGTAATCGTTGTAATTCTTTTACTGTTCTTGCAACTAGTACAGTGTCGTCTGCGTTTCGAATATTATTTACAAACTTTCCATTGATTACGATTCCTTCGTTTGCTTGCAAAAGGGTTTCCTGGCAGATGCTTTCACTATAAACATTAAATAGCAGCAGTGAGAAAATACATCCCTGTCGTACTCCTCTACGTATTTCTTTTGCTTGTGATATCTCATTTTCTATTTTGATGTTAGCTTTCTGATTCCAATATTTTATTCGCAGAATATTCGCAGAGAATTATTCGCAGATCTTTATTATATATGTCCTTTCTTTCAAGAATGTCTCTTAGCTTAACGTACTCTGTCAAAAGCTTTTTCAAAATCGATAAAACATGCATGTACTTCCTGCCTAAACAGGCATTTTAATATAAAGAAAACAACTTCCTTATTATTTCTATTGTAATATTCTATCACTTTGGCAATATTTAGTAAATTTTAACCCTTGGGCAGCAATTAAATACATGGTTTTATTAATGTTTTGTTGACATTCCGTCACTTGCTCCAATTCTAACCCGCCAATGCTCTTCTGGTGCAGTCCGTGTCGTGATGTAGTGGATAGATTACTCGGCATGTTACCTAGACGTTGAGAAATTACTTCTACGGTCAATATAAAAATAATTGTTATTTTATGCAATTGTCTTGTGCGGAGCATCCAAGTCTTCGTATGTGCGGAGCTGCCAACTGTAACAATGAGACAGCCGATTGTGAGATCCAAACGTGAAGCCATCAAATAGAGTGGCAGTGGCAGCCCAACGCTGTCCGTCTGATATCGTTTGTGCTAAGCAGATTTTATTCGAAGAGACAGATCCGGCGCTAAATGGAAACCGCGTGAAGTGGACCGTGAGATTGAGGCCTGTCAAACTGCTGTCAGGCGTAAATTAGAATAGCGTGGCTAGCAAATATATGTATTATAGTCATAATTTACTTGTTTTGCTTTTATTTTGTTGTAATTGGATCAACAAAAGTAAATAATGTACAAAAATGTAAAAAATATCAAGTAAATTTTTATGAAATTGATTTTGATCCTTGACTTAGGTACCACAGGTGGTTCCATCTATTGTTTATTTATTTGTTCTGTAAACTGTATCTAAATAAATTTTTAGGTTCATTATAGAAATCGCTTTACTTTTTGGAATCAGTTTTCACTTTTCTTGGTATTTATTTCTTTTAAAATGTTCGTTTTTTTATCTGTTCATACTGTAAGTAACTCACTTATATCTGTTTTCGACGTCGCTACTAAAAGTTTATCATCTGCATACAGAAGATTTCCTATTATGGCCAGTGTAAGTCTTGTATACTCTACATTATCTGTGCTTGACTGTTACCGTTTCTTGTGTTTTGACTGTTCTATCCATTAAAATAATGAAGAGTGCCGGACTCGTGTGTTTAACTCCTCCTTTCATTCTATACTGCTTTGACCGTAGGTCTTATAAAGGTAATAGAGTTATTCTAGACATTATAGATTATAGAGTTTGGAGGAATTTTTCTTCTTTCAAGTAATAATTTTTGACTGAATAAAAGGTTAAATAATTAAATTATCTCACACATGCATTACTAAATCAGGAAAATTAGACACAAACAACAAACGTTTTACATATTATTAATTTATATTTGATCATCACCATCATTGGTGCTATAGCCCTATAAAAGAGCTTCGGACTTCCCAAGTCTATTACGCCAGTCAGCTCTATCCATTGCCAACTGTTGTCAGTTTGCTGCGCCTATTTGTCTACCATCCTCATCTACACCATCCCTCCATCTGAGTTTTGGTCTACCCCTACTTCTACTTCCCACAGGTTGTGACATAAGGATTCTTCTAGGAGGGTTGTTCTGCTGTGATCCTGCCAGATGTCCTGCCCATCTAAGTCTTCCTATTTTTATAAAGGATACTACGTCTTTACCACCAAATAGATGTCTATATCTGTGATATATCTCGTAGTTGTACCTCCTTCTCCAAACACCATTTTCACAGATGCCACCAAATATTCTTCTCAGGATCCTTCGTTCAAATATAAGCAGGAGATTTTCATCTACCTTGGAAATGGTCCATGTCTCCGACCCATATGTCAACACTGGTTGTATAAGGGTTAATTTATATTTGATACAATGTATTAAAAACTTACTATTTTATATACACTTTTATATAGATTCTAGCCAAGACAAGACGTTCCTGCTATGGTTGACTTCTCGATATTTATTTGCAAATAGAAATTATTAGAAATGAACTTAATATTAATAGAAAGTTATTTTTCTAGTAAATGTTTTATTTGTTATCGGTTACATTCTTTTTTTTTTATTAAAACTACTCACGTTGTACTTTTTTTTTAACTGTAACATTGGCAAAGCTACACAGAGTATTACACCAGTTAGGTATTACAACAAACAATATTTAACAAATTTGTTAATAATAATTATAATAATCTAAGATCCCACTGCTAAACTACTTCGTTCATAACTAGCGAATCAAACTCACATTTTTACATACATTTAAGAATAGGAGAATACATTGATAACAAGTCTATTAAAAAAAGGCCGCCAATAATTTTAATTAAATTAATGGTAATTCATGTTGATTCAAAATTTCGTTGATTATATACCTTTTTTTTAATATGATGATTTAAGATTGGCTAGGAAAAAAATTGTCCCAAATTAAGGTTGCCAACTGGTAAAAACGTGAGGTAACAAAGATAAAGTAAAAGAGAGCTAATGCGCAACTCTACTGGTTTGGCATGGCGACTCTCAGTTGTGTGAGTTATTGAAGCCAATGCGCATGCATCGTTAAAGTTTGTTAATAATATGCATATTATATTCACATGATTACTTTTTTATTTATGCACACTTTACTTTAATCAACGTAATAACAGTATAACGAGCTCTAAAAGCAGAATAATGTTATGTTTTATCAATATGTCACTTTTTATTCGGGCATATTATTAAAAACAATTTGGTTAACTAAGATTGGTGTAGTAAATTTTGAGAAAAACATCTCCCAGTTTTGGAAAATTGTGATTTTGATAAAAAAGTATTTTTACTGTATTTTTATAGAATAAAATAGCCCTATTCATTTTTTTCACCTCCAATCAGCGACTGCTGGTGCATATTGGGTGCCTTCACAAAAAAAGCTGTAAATGGTCGGACAAGTTTTTTTTCATAACTCTAATCTCTTTTATGCTAGGCTATATAAAACGGACAATATAGCCACAAGTTACTGAAATATGTTAGCTGTTTCAAACTACCTGACTATTTTATTAAAAAAAAAACGGTAGAAAATGTTTTAATAAATCAAATAAAATAAGTGTCGACCAGAACAAACAGAATGTTTGTTATGCATTCTGTATTCCTCTCAGAAAGAAATGCATAACAAACAATTCTACCAAATAAAAGTAAAACTCAACATCACCTATGAAGCGAGAAAATAAAGAGCACAAACATACCTGGAGAGTTAATAAGATCACAATTCGTTGTCAACAATGAAACTGATCTCTCTAATTATCATGATTCGGCAACAGTAACAAACTTTAAAAATCAAGTATAACCACGTATATAGCCATGAAAGGTATATACGTCTAATTTGGAAACGGTACTCAAAGAAGAAGAAGAAAACCACATGTGAAGAATGTAAAAAACAGTCATTTGAAAATTACACTAGATGAGATACCAGTTGGAGAATGTATGCAAGGCAAGCTGTTGAAGAGATCGTTAATGAAAAATCGTAAAAGAAATATCACTACAATGAATCGATAATAAAAAATCGAACTGCCTAATAAGAATAACACGAATAAAAGAGCCTAGGTAATCATAAACAAAGGTGCTTTATAAAATATTATTGCATGTCAAAGAGACAAACTAATAAATAGAATAGAACGAAAGAAAATAATTCAGCAATTTAGAAGTTTCGTAAAAAAGCTTATTGTATCATGGTATTTAAAAATTGAACACCTAAGCCCGGCCCTGTTCTGATTTAAAACTGTTGCCACTCGATGATGCTTGTATCGAAAGCGAAAATTTCCTTTTTAGTATCGCCGTCATTGGCATTTCAACTTCAGTGGGAAAGGTAATAATTGCAAATTGAATGGAATCCACTTAGAACTTAATAACAATGTTTTAAGTTTGTTGTAATCGTCGATGAAATAATTTGTCTTTCGACAGATGGTATATGGACAAAATTAAAAAACTAAAATTGAATTAAAGCTCATTGTGAATAACATCATTGAAGGCAATTATTATGTGGAATCCGAAGTTCATTAGTTGTATTCTTTCTTAATTATGTTGTTTAAAGATCATAGTAATAACAACTACCTAACCTATACAAATTAAAAACTTAATCCATAATATGTATATGTGTGTCTTCTAATTAAGAATATTTTGTTTTAGGTCTGCCAATTATCATAACGCATCAGGTAACTGCGAACTCTCCAAAATGGACCGCATAACCGTAGCGGGTAGTACGGCGTTCCAACCCGCTGATGGCGTCGAGTACATGGAAAATAACTGCATCGAGGAGCCAACCAAACTTTGCGAATTCAAGAAACTTAGTGGCAGAATCTTAAAAACGGTCGACTCTGTTTACCAGGACGTCGGATCTGTAGATGAATGTAGAGAACTCTGCTTGAACAGCCCCTACAGATGCCATTCCTACGACTACGGTGACACCGGTGAGATGGTCTGCAGATTGAGCCACCACTCCAGAGCTACTTTGTCAGATATTCAGGTAAGGTATCCAAATATCATAGTACAATGTTAGGCTTGTCAATTCCGTCAGTTGATTAATTATTAATTACTGAATGAATAACGAGCTTTCGATCGTTTCAATGGTCAGAATAGTTTAGTAATTCTAGACAAACGTTCGTTATTTTACAGAGTTTACCATAAAGGACGTTGATGTATGATGAGCAGTACTAAATGGTTGGTCACAAAGAAGAAAAAATCAACAATGTTATTTAAAGTTGTTTTACAATGGATTTGCCTTTAAGTTTAAAACATAGCAAAGTAGATTAAAAAAAGGACTATATTTTATCCTAGCAGGAATCATCACAACGACTGGTACAGAAGCCCTTACATCTTTAGCATGGTCTTATTTGTCTTGCAAATTTATAGCAGGCACAGATTAAATCAAAAATCTGAATTTTTGGTTTCGTCAATAGAAATCTTCGGATTTTTACTTTCGAGATTCAAAATAGATTAATTTGTATTGAGCTCTGATTTAAATGTTCCCTTTTTCCATAATACTTAGCTTCTAATAAGAGTCATACATTAACACGAAAATATTATTTATTTTATTTACAAAAAAATCATGTTTTTACATATTTTCGGTGGAAAAGCTTTGTATCAATTACAAAAAAAAAAACGATGTTTCTACCTATCGTTTTATGTTTCGCAGGATCCTTACCTAGAAGTACCAGAAGCCGCCACTTACGAACTGAGCTCTTGCTACAACGTAAGCATCGACTGCAGATCGGGAGACATGATCGCCAGAATCCAAACCAGCAGGTTGTTCGACGGTAAAATATATGCCAAGGGAAGTCCAAACTCGTGCGTCAGAGACGTTAACAATAGCTTGGAATTCGAACTCAATATGCCATACGATAACCTGGAATGCAATGTGAGGAAAAACGGTTTAGGAAGGTACATCAACGACGTAGTTATCCAACACCACGACAAGATTGTAACCAGCAGCGATTTGGGATTAGCTGTGACTTGCCAGTACGACTTGACCAATAAGAGTGTGACCAATGAAGTTGATTTGGGTGTTCATGGTGATATTACTCCAGGTAAGTTAATACGTATTTCGTAAAATCTACAAATTTATTCTTTTTCTATTTGATTAGGTTGCAGTTTAATCTGTATGAAATTTTTTACTGCCTCAGGCATTTTATCTTTATGCAGCTTTCACCTAGTATTTAAATTATTAGTCTACTCCTTTTCCCAATTTTATTTTAAAAGAAAAATATTTGAATGATACAGCAATCTGTAATTTATGAACCTACTTTCCTTTAGTTTCACAATCACCTCATTTCGTTTTGCATATAGAACATGTCATGTGTGATAAATCATTGGAAAGATACATAAATGAAGCATTTAGCCATATAACACTTTTCTTTCCATATATTTTGAACGGAATTCTTTCCACGGAACGCCTATATTTATCCAATGTGTTATGTTTTCATTCACCACATTTTGCATTCATAATCACTCCAAAAACTATATTAAAGCAAATTTTGCAAAAGGTTTAAGCAGTTTTTTTTTGGATCATTTAGTATAACTAGTGAGTAAACTCGTAAGGTATTATATATTAAATTAATTGATTTTGTTTTATTTATGCTACATCCATTCAAATACAGAAAAAAACTGGCACATTAGAGAAACATAGGCGTAGGACTTAATTTTTATCAGTAAGGTCTCGTTTTATCTGTTGGATACGTTCCACAGAGGGTAGCATATAAAAAAATCGCATAAAAAAAGACATTACTTGCCTTGAAAAAGTAGGGATACGTTCCATAGTGTTCTAACATTACATAAAACCAAGACAAAAACAAAAAACTTGGGAACTGAAAGTTGGTGGCTCTGACTGTTTCATTCTCATTAAACTGAAGAGCTTTTTCCTATATTAAATAACCACTTACAGAAATTCTTTCTAATAATACATTTCTTGAGTAAGATGAAAATTTGGTGCTTAATTTTGTAGCAGAAATTATAGTTTTTCTTATAGCATCTTCATTATTTTTTTTTTTTTTGCTCGTACAGTTGATTCGCCTAAATTAAAATATTTTTCAATTGCCGTAGACGCTTCTCCTTTTCCAACGAAATTGATTGTCTTTGATGGTTTTTCTCCATTGGGCCAAATAAAATCTTAAAAAATAATTAAAAAAATTAGACTTACGATACTGAGATGGCAAAAACCTCTTCGAATGAAAAATAAGACATTACGACACTCACTTAAAGAGTTTCAATCCCAAAATCGTGCTGCTTATTATACTACAACTGGGAATCAGCAAAATTTTAAACAACTTATTATAAAACGAGGCATTGCTAAGAGAATAATGATTTTAAAACAATAACAGGTTATACCTTTCAATGCGAAGTTCGTAATAATGTAATAGGGACATCATATAACAAGGGAATCCCAGAATTGCAAACGCTCGCTTTACTGACATCTGGATGTGAATAGTTAATATTTAATTATAATAGTTAATAATAGAAATTATTGGATAAACTTTTGAAACCGCACAACTTTAAAATCGCATAAAAAGAGACCTTACTCTATTTTAATTTGTCATCTATTTTAAAACGTTATAAAGTTTTTTATAATTTAATCTTGTGGTCATTTGTCGTATATTAAAGTTATTAGACCATATCGCTACATGCCCACATTCCTAATTCGCTAAACGTCCATAGCTCATTTGAATGCAAAAAGATTAACAACATTCTAGAGATAAATCTCTCAGACCACCCCATAAAGTAACTAAGCACGCTGCATCGGAAATAAAGAATTTCTATATAACATACCAAACCGGTAACTACATAACATATTACATATTAAATAATAACAACAACGAGAGTTATTGTACACATAAGACTACGTTTAATAGATTCTGGCGTTTCCGCGTCCATATATCAACCGTTACTGTCGACAACATTCTTGTTTTCCATTCAGAAATTTCGTTCTCGATCCCTTACACGCGTTCAGCTTTACGGATCTGTCAGAACGTACTAAACCATTTTGATTTAGTGATTATATGAGCACTACCCACCCGTTGTGATGTCACAACACACGCCCAGGTACCTTGGAGGACGTCCTTTTCGACGCGCTCTCTTTAATCCGAATGGAATTGACATCTACCACGCAGGTATTCGATATGAGTTGATTAGAGACGGTAATAATGTAATGATAGTATTCAGTAGATGATATGGAACGAATTCGAGTCTAGGTCTATAATTCATGACAGTGGTGATAGGCGTATATGGCGTTGAATGCTTTAGTTAATGGTCATTGATTACTAGACAAAATATACAGCAAATACAACATTGGGTAACTGTGTACTTGTCTCCAAGAAAATATGCATAAAAAAAAGATATATACCGGTGTGTTGAAGTTTAATTGCAAACAAGAAGAAGAAATGAAACAGACGAAATAACTGAAATTCTGAGTAGAAATATATGAAATAATTTTTAACCTTTGAAGACCTTTACATATAGGTGGATAGTAGAGTATTATCTATGTTTTAGATAATAGTTTGACATGAAAAGGCCTAGATGACTTTATGGTATTAGAATATTGATTTTTTGGGTTGAAATAATTAATTACGTACAGCGGCTTAACAGAAAATATCGCAAAATATAACATTAATTAATCCAATATTGTAATATTAAATTTATGTAAAAAATTACACTCTAAGACCAACAATATCCAATTAATTTGTTCTCTTTTTTTTTTGTTAAGTTATTATTTGAAATAAAATTTTAAGTTTCATAAACATCTAAACATTGTATCTAAACTTTTGTTGTTCGGACTTGCAGCTCTATCAGAAGAAGTCACGGTAGACTCTCCCAACGTGGCCATGAAGATCACAGACCGCAATGGAGAAGACATCATGCAATCCGCCGAAGTTGGAGATCCGTTGGCTCTTAAATTCGAAATCATGGACAAAAACAGCCCCTACGAAATCTTCGTCAGAGAATTGGTAGCTATGGACGGCGTAGATTCAAGCGAGATCATTTTGATCGACTCCGATGGTTGTCCCACCGACCACTTCATCATGGGACCTATCTACAAATCTGCTCTTACTGGAAAAGTAAGTTTGCTTTTATAATACGGTATAACGTTATAAACATGTTATCTATTCAAATAATTATTGTATTCGTAATTCTCTTCGTTTATTTGTTAACCTTTTTTTGACTAATTTTCTTCTAAAAATAGTTGGTGCCAAAATTTTGTTACAATTAAAAATCCTGTTTTTGGTTTTCAATTTAATTCTTCCTTCACTTGTCATACAACCCTTGTATTCGTCGTGTTCCACGTTGGCTGCCAGTTGTGTAATGCTGGGCTAAATTTTTTGACAGCTTTGACTAGAAAGTAAGAGAAAAACATTTACCAAAAAGAAACAAGTGACTTTCTGTAAGATAATATTTTGTAAGATAAATTTCACACTTGGGGCAAGACTTGTCACAAGTGTGAAATATATTACCTGTAAAAATTATAATCGAACACACAATATTTTAATGAACACAGTCCAATTAAATATTACCGAATTAAAACCTAGTTTTTTAGAAAACTGGAGGACTGGCCTCGCTGACAAGTGTCAAAAATTCTACCCACGTTAAAATGAGACTACGTATACGGGTTACACGGAAAGTACTCATAACAAATATAAAACAATCACCCAAAGCTAAGATTTGATGTATATACTTGCAAAATTCAAAAAATACTTGGTTTTAAATGTAAGGAACTTATACATAAAAAACATATTATTTATATTATACTCAAAATTACATAAAAATAATTATTATGAATCATAAATATTTGTAAAATGATACGGAAAACTTACCTCAAAAAGTTGTTTGAAATTAGTACAGAAAATAAAATACTTAATCAAGAAAACCCTATTTTATAATAACTTAAATGTCAACCTTTACCAATCAAACAAAAACACCATAGCAAAACTTTTTTGAATCCTTCTTTATTTGTATTAACCTAATAAACTTGGTACTAGTTTAGTAATATCTAAACCTCACGATTATCGAGTTTTACCACACTTTTCTCTTCTATTTCTTTCGACAGAAAATTGTTTATTTTTTGATATACCTTAAAACTTCTTGAAAATTTGTATTGTGAATTAACTGTTGTGGTTTATTAATTTTAGATCCTACTTTCTCATTTCGACGCGTTCAAATTCCCCTCATCTGAGGTAGTACAATTCAGAGCATTGGTAACTCCATGCATGCCCACTTGCGAACCAGTTCAATGCGACGAAGAAGAACCCAACGGTGAACTGCGCTCAGTAGTTTCATACGGAAAGCGTAGGAGGCGTCGTTCTACCAACTCCGCCCACGAGGATATGCTGCTTGTCCAGTCCATCCAGATCACAGACAAATTCGGCTTCGAGAAGGGTATGAACAAGTCCAACAGTATCGGAAACGAAGCTATTTACATTCCCAACGAAGCGGGATTCTGCATCAACGTCGCCGGTCTCATCGTAGCAGCTACCATCTTTTTATCAGCACAGCTGGCCGTTATCGCTGCGTGGACGTTCATCTGGCAAAGAAGGAAGTTCATGAATAAGCTCGACAATATGTCCGTCAGCGTCAGTATACCATCACAGCTAGGAAGCAGTCGTACCGATAGTCTTTGCAAGTTATACGAAAACAACGGATATACTCACTCCCGTAGGTTCTAGATTAACGCAATAGTAGTTATGTTTCATTTATTTGTGTCTCTACGGAAGAAAATACTTTTTCCTGGACACTTTAAACTGACAATGTACCCAATTTAAGCAAGTGGTTCGATAACTATAAGTAAATCATGCTTTTTTGCTCTATAGTATATAAAACGTTTGCTCTAAACCTTATTGCTCAAGACGTAGTTATTTTCGATTAGCAGTTTTGTATAAAATATCGCAGTTTTGCTATATTTTTCAATACAACCTAAAAAACTGCCTTTTTACCCTTTTATATACTGTAGGGCAGTGAATACGCCTGCTTGTACTGGAGCTACTTCAAGCAGTTTGAAATAACTTGACTTTACCCATATACTCAACAGATTCAGCATTATATTTTTCAAAAAGGTCACACTAAGACTGCTAAGCAAACACCATACCCCTAAACTTAGTATTTTATTGTGTTATGGAACGAACAGTATGTGTAGTTGTCACATTTACTTCAATATTTTCCAAAAACTCTTACTTTAAAAATGTTCTTATGTTTTATTTCAATTTTAAAAGTCAATAAGTGTAATGTATGAGTATGACCTTTTTGAATGTAGGTTTTATGACATTTTCATAGCAACGACAAATCGTATAACGATATTATTAAGCCTTATATTTTTATAAGAAACATAGCAATATATTACTAATTTCTATAAACTCAAGCTCGTATACACGCCAATATTACAAATTTAGTTTTAGTGACGTTATTTGCTTTAAGTTTATTGTATTATATTTTTGCAAAATCCGCTTTTAGTCTTTTGGTTTAGGTTTTGTTTCTAAAAATAACGTTACTAACTCGTTGGATAGTCCAAGAGCTGTAGGCAATGACATTTCAAACAATAATTTTTTATTATTACTAGATTATTATTTAATAAACCCTAGAAGTTTAAAATACAAAGGAATAAAAGAGACTTAACTGTTGAAAGATACTCTATGCAGAGTTAAAGACTGCTTTTACCGGTTTACATAACGTTTTGACATAATCCATAAAACGTGATGTTTGGAGATAATACGTGAGGTAAAACGTGATATTTCATGATTCTCACGTAACGTTTTGACATTTTAAATTGCTTATTGACATACTATGTAATGTTTTGACATGAAACATAAGGTTTTAATAATAACAGTTGACTTTCGAAGTGAAACCTATTATAAAACGACAAAAGTAACGATTTACTTACGTAATAATTATATAAAAACATCACAAACAAAGGAGTAAATCACTTCAAGGAAACGATGTTAAAAATATTGTAATAAATGAATATATCAAGGCAATGAATCAAGGTAGATGTTTCGTAATATTTAGTGATCATAATGGCGCTTAAATGTCAGAATGTTTTAAAATTACAGAATAAATAGATCAATAACAATATAGCAGAGACCTCACAACGGGTATAAATAAAGACTGCTACTGCTACTTGAACGTAAAAGAAAGGCCAACAGATTGGAAGCTAAGAAGATTAAGTCATAAATGACAAAGTGTTGGGAAAAACAGACGAGAAAGTTTTAATAAATTTATAATCAGAAAAATTACAATATGTGACACCATTAGAAGACGTTGTTAATTCCTTAGAGTAATAATTCAAGCAAAAATACTGTAGAGAAATCAAAGGCAAAAAAGTGTTTCCTAATTATTGAAGTTCTGCACAGTGTTCTACATATTATTGTTGATAAAATTTTATCTTTTTTACTTAGACTATTAAGTTTCAAGAATGTGAAAAGTGTAGCAGATAATAAAGCTTAAAAACGAAGACTCTGCAGATATGATAATAATCAAAAATTAGCAGGCTACCACACAATTAATAATTGTAAATGAATTCCACATTCGGCTTAATTCCTCATGCGAAACGGTAAGGTCTATTTTGGTCACGTGTTTTAAATTTTTTAACGTCACTATAAATGGCTCTAATTTGTAACCTTCTAGGTTGACGTTTTCTACATATTATTTGACGTTTTAGATGATCTTTTAGTAGAACAGAGGACCTTTTGTCAGAAAACGCAACGTTTCGACGTAATATGTGACGAAAAACGTTACTTTCAACATCAAACCTAATAAAACCTTTAAATGTTACGTATGATGACAAAACGTCACGTATTATGTCAAATGATTACGTATTAAGCCATACCTTACGTTGAATGTCAGAACTTCACGTAAAACGTAACACCTGACGTCAATTGTCAGATGAAATTTTATGTCAAAACTTCACAGAAAAGTCACCTATTATGTTAAAGCGGCACGTTATGGTTAACGATGTCAAAAAGTGACATAAAATGTCACAACTTAAATCAAATGTCACGTTTTATGGCAAGACGTCACGTGTTATGTGCAAACGTCACATACAATATCACGTAAGGTGTTGTATGAAAATACCAAAACAAATATTAGACAACGATAATAAAAAATAGAAAAATAGGAACTTAATAGAAAAAAAAAATATTAGACTTGAATAATAATTATGGTAAAGTTGAGATGTTAGTTTTATGACATACTCATATGCGACATGGGCAAATATATGTTACAAAAATAAACCTTGTGGCAAGTATTTTGCTTAATTATTAATAAAAAATACTCCTTACAATGGAGTTAAAAAAAACTTTTAAGAAATTTCCTGTAACTCAACAAAAATTGAAAGATTTTTTCAAATTTATACTTAATTTTTTTAAATTACAGCTTTTGGACTATAAGAAACTAATCATAAACATGTTGAACACATCATACTCCCTAAATTACTATTGTCGTATTTTTATATTGTTTTATATATGAAATAACGCATTAACAATAATTTTTACAAGCTGTAATTCGGTTTCTTCATTTTACTTAAGTTGAAAGCTTTGATTTATGTTAGAACCTACTCACTACTCATACTCATTATTACCTACGCCACTAATTTTGAAGAGCGTTTTTATTTTTAAAACTCTCTTTTTACAAAGTCACAAGAGAAATCCGTTCTTTGATCTTTTCTTTATAATTTATACTATCATATTTTCCTTAGGCTTTCTGGTTACTTCAAAATTCGTTGCTAATGTTAGTATATAAATCGTTTCCATTTGTTTACTTTTGTACTCAATGTATGATGTTTTTATTGGACAAAAGTCAGTAAATAGCAACGTCAGAATAACTTAAATCTTACTTATTTATATCGTTAAGTTTTATCTGATTGTTAATTGTAGACATTGTCCTTTTATAGTGAATAATTTCCCATGTTATATCCTATATTTTTATTTCTCAGGCATCTCTTTATATACATTTGCATTAACAGAACTCTACAGAGCATAGACTATTAAAAAATAATATGAAAAAAGTTATAACAAAAAATCTATAAAATAATATTCAAATCATCCCTAAGTCTAGTAAAAAAACAGCGACAAAAAGGATCAAAACAAAACAGAAATATAGGAACGCAAACCATTTGTAAGAATTAATGGTAAAATAAAAAAAAGATAATTAAAGGAAACGAGTCACTAATAAATTAGTGTTCAATTAAAAACTTATATATACTTAATACGAATAAAGATGACATTAACTCCAATCGAATATCATTAAAAATAATGGAGGAAAGAAGAAGAAGTGTTTGGTTTGACTATTATAGAAATCGAGCCGTTTGGGCTTTTTCCATAAACATTTAATACTGTCATTTAATTCAACATTTTAAAGCACTACGAGAGAACTCGTACAAAAGTCTAGTAACATAACGAATGACATTAAAGATATTACTTGCTATATGATTCAATTTAAAATCACTTTACAAAATAAAAACCAATGTATAAGTGTCTGTTTATTTAAATTGTTGAACAGTTATCATATAAATGTTCTTTGTAGTTCAGTAAACTAATCACAATAATTAAAGATTACCTAAGGAAGCGTGAGTAGGATCTAATTGAGTTTTTCTACTAATTTTAAGTCGATGCGAGACATCGTAAGGACTTAAGGACGATCTAGCGAATATGTATCAATAATAATAAAAAATCGCGAATGAATGTTGTATGAGTGTGTATTTAAACGCTTGTCCTGGAGTCCTGGTGTCAGTTGGCAACTCTGCTGTAAAATACGCCCTTGTGGTTCCATTAAAAGTAGCTATTTGTCCTTGTATTAAATCTAGGACCGCTTTTTTGAAATATTTTTGTAAACTTTTAGTGGAACGTGCAGGTCGGTAAGCCAAACTGTGCGGCGTTGCTGACATTTTAGCATCTAAGCGTATCTTAAAAGTACCAATTAATTAGACAATTTAGTATGATATTACATTATTTTTTAAGTTATTAATGCTAAATGCTATTGAAAATATAAGTAAGTTTATATGGCCAGAAATTTGTGTTTTATTTTTTTATCCTTAAAGGAAATCACAGATGAAGGATTTGGTATAATTGGTCGAGTATTATATTGGAAGCTTAACATAAATTCAGTTTATTTAAGGTAATAGACTCATTTTATCATCATAGAGTCAAATTGTCATTTCCATACAGCGTTGTCATTTTATTGAAAGTTGTACTGAACCACCTAACACATTCTCATCAAAGAAAAGAGAATGCAAGTAGACTAATAAAGAACACTCTGTATGCTATTTACAATTAATTGATATAAGGTTAAATGCTCAAATAAATGAACTTTGATTAAATAAAAAGCAGATATGGAGCACAGTTTAATAATTAAATATGGGCAAGATTTAATTATTAGACTGTGCTCGATATCTGCCTTTTATTTAATCAAAGTTTATTTACAATTAGTTAAGTAAAAACGCGGTCGAACAGTCACGGTTGCTCTATAAATATCTAGATATATATAGAGATCTTGGTTTGGTTCTTTAGTATCACGAACGTAGAATCACAAGGCTTACAAAAATTTTAAGAGAGAAATAATAAACTATAAGCAGAGAATTAATAACAATCAGAAAGCCCACTCTCAAATGCCGCCTTTGAAGTTTGTCAGCACGCGAATGCCATATTTTAAACGGAAACATAGACTCGAATTGAGAAATTTGTGACAAGCTACGACAGAACTGTAATTTAAATTATTAGAGATTAATAATTTAGTACATTTGAAATAATTTAATCTATTCTTCAACTAAAAGTACGAATAAAATAGTCTTTAGTTGCCGTGAATAAATTAAACAGGGTTAATTTTTCTATGCACACCAGATAAAATCTCACTGAACAGCACTGGTTCCGTTTAAAACATGGCTGATTCCGTCTGCGCGAGCGAGATGCGCGTACTTATCTTGACAAGCAGAGTGGGCATTCTGATTGTTTATTCATCGTAAGAAAGCTGTTTTGTTGAAAAACTCAAAGTCTGAGTTTATTTGAGGTTTAGAATTTGCTGCAAATTATTGTTCTGCATTAATTTGTGCTGGTTGTGATGCTTCTATGGGTGCATTAAGATCATAATATTTGCAGGTAATAGTAGTAAAATCGGAAAAAAGAGTAAATGTACTTGTGAGGTCTGTCTGGGGAAGATCATCAATATAGATTAAAAATAAAAAGGGTCTCAATATTAACCCTTGAGGTAATCCGATATTTATAGCTCTTTCAGCCGACCTTATTCCACTTACCTGCATACTTTGCTTTCTGTTGGAGAGAGAACTTGAGATCATTGCAAGGTAGTACCCTTAAACCCATATTTCTCCAATTTTCTGAGAAGCAGTTCATGTAAAACACAATCAAATGGTAACTTAAATCACAGAATGTAGCAGACATTGTGCTCTGCTCAAAATTCTCTTGAATCTGCATTATTAGACCCATGATGGACATTGTTATATTTAGACCCCTTCTAAAACCAAACTTACTATTTGTAAACAAATTTTTGGAGTCAAAATACTTAACTATTATTGCTGCCATACATTTCCCAAATAGCTTTGATACTCGCATTATAGGAAGAAGTGAGATTCGATTTTTTGAGAAGATAAGCAAAGATGTTTTCTTTAAAATAGTGATTTAGTTTTGTTAGAAGACTGGTAATAAGATGTTTCATTCCTTTTATTATATCAACTGATAATCCGAAGTAGTCCCTACTGTTATTATACCATATTAGTTAAAGTATCTCTGATTTTAATGAGATAAACAGCTTGAAAGGAAAATACTTCTCTGAACTGAGTGACATCAAAATCTAAGATATTGAAGAAGAAGGATTGAGTCTGTGTCTGCAAGTTACAAACTACATTAGTTAAAAAATAATAAAATTTTATCATATTATTCCTTTATTAAGTACATCTCATGGACATCCATCTCATGGACTTCAAATTATCATTGAGCCAATTTATCTTTACGCTTTTTATAGGATTTTTCAGGAAAATAGTGTAAGAAAGCCTTACTTCATATATTATGAAAACAGTCAAGCTAGAGTCTTTTAGAAACTCCTATTTTAAACTTTTTCACATATGAAAAAAGGAGCATTTACCCCTTTTTATAATTGGTCTAAAAATATATTGCTGCACATAGCAACAACTTATGTGGCAACAACATTCACATTAGTCATGATGATCCAAACTCAGAAATATATTGTCCAGACAATTCTTTTCCCTTGTGGGTTTAAAGGTCAACTGGACTATTCCAGAAGAGGAAAACAAACTATATACTTCAATACATTCCCAAATCACAGAAAGAAAATTTACATTGAAGTCCCCTACAACCAAGAGATTACCCTTACCATGAATAATAGTCAAGGCTCCTCCATTACTTCCAGGAAAATATCCAAAGAAGCAGATGTTGGCCTGTTAACTAAAATTATATATAATTTAAATGTGTTTAAGAGATTTCTACTCATTTCACAACAGTCATGGCATTCACTTCATGTACTAATTTAAAAGCATACATGGACTCACAAATGGTCCGTTACACAAACAATGTTACACATTTTGTCAGCTAAGAACAGTGCAGGCAGATGTGCATACATGCTACATAAATGGGGAAAGAACGCGTCTCCTCAATGTGACAGTGGGGAGAACCAAACCATCCACCACATTATTGAAGAGTGTCCCTCAAGATACTACAATGGTAGCCCTGAAGACTTCCTGTTTGCAACTTAAGAGTCAATTGATTATATCAATACACTTGATGTTTGTTTGTAACTATTTAAAGTTTGCCAAATACCTATATTACTAGTGTTTGTGTATTTGTTCTAAGTGTGTTGTAATTGCCATAGGATAAATAAATAGAACAGTTCAAATTTATTAGCTTTATTAATTATTGAATGTATATTTATGTGAAATAGCTTTAATTTGTTCTTTTGCATCTTTTATAAATCGGGGACCATCTACAGCATTTGGATTTATGTAGCAAAGCATAATAAAAAATTTATAATAAACGACATTGGCGAACTCATGAAGCACTCTTTGATAGCAATAAACATTATTTCTAAATGGCCCTATAAATACAGAACCCTAAAGGAGATTGTTCGGTTTTGGTCTTTTTTATTTGTTTCATCCTTTATAATTTTCTTCTTGGATAGTGTGACAATGCTTAACAGCAATTATCTTAGATTCCAGCATTCATAATCCTAACATTTAGCATACAAGATCCAATTGTTAAGCTTTCAAGCTTCCTACTGATCCAGTCCTGAAACGTGATGCTAGGACACTTATTCCTAGTACCAATTTATTATAAAGGTTGTAATTAGGCAAGAAAAAGATGTACCAAGTAGTAGTCGTATATTTATTTCTTTATTAAAGTGGCTTTACCAGCACAGAAATTTACAGCTCTTTGAAAACTTATACAGAGCATCCATAAATAAAGCATCAGCAAATAAATCAACACAAAAACACCCTGTATTTACATAAAAAAGATATATAAATTAAAAAAAAATACAAATTTCAAGCACACTTTGTAAATTTAGTTTACATGAAACCATTTTAGTATCCAGTAAATAAATTGTGGATTAGTCGACTAATGTAAATTTTGAGTTAGTGGGGCAGGCTAAAATGTTAATAAAGGTCATAAATATTGGTTAATTTGGCGTTATGTTTTTGATGTTATACAACTAAAATAGTTTAGTTTTTTAAAAGTAGATTCGAGCACTATTTTAAACAGTTTTGGTAAGATGTTATCAGCTTGCAGTAATCCGCGTTGCATTTTAAACGATGATGTATTTGTATGAAGTTTCACACTTGCTGTTGCGCTTGTATATATATTTTTAATTAATGCTGCATACCTGTGGTCTACTCTACAATCAGCTAGTGTATCAATATTTTGTTTTGTTCTACTTAGTCAAGGTTTTCTGGTCGTCATGAAAGTCTGATCGGAGGTAAGCTTTTAAGATCTGCGCCGCGGCCCTTCTTATGCTTGATTATCATGATGACATTGTTTCATAACACTGGGAGTTTTTATTTCTTGTACCATCATTTTAATTTTAAATTATATGATTTCCTTCTGTGTAGTAAGATCGAAATCATTCACCATTTGAATTATTTTTTCTTTTTCTGATAATAATATAGCCTTTAGACAACGGCGTTTATAAATATTTTTTTACTTTTGCTGGATTTTCTTTTCTTTTTATTCCTCTTCTTCTTTCTTTGTAGACATGACTGTCTGTTGTTCGATGTGCCTCCAGTAAGTTGTCGTTTCATCGTTTTTGTGGTCTTCTTACTGATAGTCTTCCTGTTGAAAAAGTTTCTTCATCTCTGCTGTTTCTAACATCCTTTTTGTCCTTTCTGTGTCAGGTCGTGTTTCTGCCGCGTATGTCATTATTGGTCTGATGACTTTTTTGTAAATTCTGCCTCTCATTTTTTTCACGATATTTTTATTTCTCATTATGTTTCATTCAGGCAACCTGCAGCTCATTTTGCTTTATTCACTTAATCTTCCACCTCTGTTTCAAGCTTTGCATAGCTAGATAATATAATGAACAAATATTTAAACTCCATCATCATCACTTTGAGAGAGTAGTATTGCGTCTTCTGCATAGCAGATTATTTTAAGTTGTTTTTCTTCCAATTGGTATCCTTTTCTAGTTCTTACTTTTTTAATATTTGACCCATAATTATTCTTCTACTTTTTATTGCGTTGTATTGGTAGATATATTCGATCGTTTTGATTATTCCTAAGGGTATCTCTCTTGTATACTTAGTGAATAATGCCCTTTAATTTGACCAGGTCAAATGCCTTCTTAAGGTCCACCAAACATAGATATGCCGGTTTTTTGTATTCTAATGATTTCTCTTGCACTTGACTCTTTATAAATATAACGTCGGTGCATGATCTTTCCGACCTAATTTTTTTTTCTTTTTCTAGTGTTATAATTTCATTCAGTCTATTTGTTATCAATTTGATTGTTAATTTTAGTGTTGTGTTTAATAAATTAACAAATGTTACACATAAGACTAATGGATAAAAAGAGAAACGAGTTGATAAGAGAGAAAACAAAAGTGAGGGATGTTAGACAAGAAGTTGCAAAATTGAAATGGAGATTTGCCGGACACAATATAAGACAAAAAGAAAACCGATGGAACAAAATTCTTATAAGTTAAAGACCGTGGGAGTATAAACAAAGCAGAGGGAGGCCCCAAATGAGACGGGCAGATGATATCAAGAAGCACATGGGCTCTAGGTGGATAAATGTAGCGACAGACAAAGAAGAATGGAAAAGGATTGGGGAGGCCTATGTCCAAAGATGGACCGAAGAAGACTAATTAGATAGAGATTAGTTCCTCTTTAATTTTCCGGATCCAATTTGTCTCTCTTTTTGAAGAGAGGCATTAGGATGCTTGATTTCCATTCTTGAGAAATTCTGTTTTGTTCTATTATTTTTTGGATTAGTCTTAGTTGTAGTTTGATCAGATCTTTAGGAGTTCGTTCGGTATTCTGTCTTCTCCTGGCGATTTTCTATTTTTTATTTCCTTAATGCTTCCTTTACTTCTTCCTACTCAATATTCATTTCTTCATTTGCCGTCACCTCTGTTGTTGGTGGATCATTATCGTGAAGCGATCTAGTAAAACAAACAATTTTGATTATCAACTATTTGTCATTGGTTTTGGAACGTGTCGGGTTACATTAGCATTAACCTGGCTATCAACACATGCGATTCAAATAAATTATCTTGTCATTTTTAAAAAAATGAAATAAATTGAAATCTTGATTAAAAAATGAATAAAAGACTATTTTTTAAATGTTTTTGAAGAATCAGCAAAAAATTAGTTCCCAACTCCCATACTAGAGGTTATTCATCGACTTAATAGGTTAAATTTTCTTTCCGTCTTTCGTTCGCCCCAATTCCATCCATGAAACCTCTAGACTAATCACGTTAAAGTGAACGAGGTAGTCACTACTGAATAGTTTAGAATTTTTTCATGAATTATTCTTTGTTTACTTTGTATTTTTAATAAAAATTTTAACTCAATTCAAATCCAAAATTATTAAATTTGCATAAATTTCGGCTATTTTAGTAGTATAACATCAAAAGAAAAGTAAACATTTCGTTTATATGCAGTAGATCTATTCCATACAGGTTTTAAGCAGTGTATTTCTTGTGTCAAACGTGGAAAAACCTAGTAAATAGTCTAACTAATGGCAAAAATGTTTTCTACTTCTAAATATTTAAACACATTTGACTAGCTTGAATAGAATTTACCACTCAACAAAATACAAGAAATATACCTAAAAATTTCTAATGCGCACTTGACATTTCGACCTTTATCTTTAAAAATACCTGCCAAATTTTTACTTTTTTTCGTTCAATTATTCTGTATTTTTTTCTGAGGATATTTGTTTTCCTACTTCTTAAACATGCTGTAATCTATGCTACCTGGTCTTGGATCGTTCCTGTATTCACCGATTTTACTAAAATCACAAGAAGCTTAAAATACAGTTTATCTTAAAAAATATATCTCACAATAGAACCCTGCTCAGATTCTTCTTTCTAACATCTCTACCAAAAAATTATAAAGAAGATATTGTTGCTAGAAGATGAGAGAAGTTTTATACAACGGCTTTGTTTTGTTCGTTTTTGTTGATATGTGTTTTTAATTGATTTAGATCAACATTAAACTAATACATTTTCAATTTACGTATACCAGTAAGTAGACAATTTTTTATTATAAGTATACAGTAAAAAGAAGAAAAGAAGAGGGACCAAGACATGCATCATTGGAAAATATTACATTATGGATTTGGCCATTGAGTAACATACTTTTTTAGCTGCAATTTTTCTAAGAGTATTTAATAATAATGAATGCTTTAATGATCAATGGACTTTTTCATTGAAACCTCTCTAATTAAGATAAAATATGTAATTTACAAGGTAATGGCGCATGTTTACAGAATCAAATCTATAATTTCTTGTACTTGTCCACCCAGAAACTAGTTTCGCAAAAGCAATTGTTTTATCATCATCGTCCTATTTTTCTCAACAACACTGCTAAACAAATCTTCAAATTTTGCTTCAGCTTATTGCTGCATTTGCTAACCATCTTTCGGATCTTCTTCTGAGTGTTTCAATTGTGCTTCAGAAAAAAGTAAGCCTTGATGTGTTACATTTTTGGTTTAACCATTTTCGGTCAAGCGACATGGATCAAATTTCTGACAAACGTCATCCTTTCATGACAGTGGTAGTTGTCACTTCAGTCTTGCACATTTCCGTGACCTCGCTTTTGGTAGTCTGCACTATACTGCAATATTAGGCCTCCAACATTTCTAAATCGTACAGAAAGTTTTAGAGATGTTTCTATGAAGAGCTGGTTAAGTTATGGTTCTATCCAGCTTTCCTTGTCATTTTCGTTAAATGGTTTAAAGACCTTTTTAGAATACTTTGCGATCCTTAACTTATGGAAATCTTATTAAATGTTTTAAGATAATTGACGAAAATTTGAAAAGTTTGAAAGAAAATTAACTTTAAACTCATTTATGCCGTTGTATAAAATTTTTGTTTAGAAATTTATTAGGATTAAAAATTAATTTAAAAAAATTGCTAATAACAAGTTAAAACGACATTATATACAGAATATTTCCAGAACGTAACTTCAAGGATGATATAGTCCAATGATGAGAAAAATTGCTTGTTTTGGTAAAAAATTATTATCGCCAGAGGCGACAGTTATTCTTATAAATACCATTTTTGTTATTTCTTTACTCTCGTTCTTGGACTATCTTATTAAACCCTCGGTTAGGAAAGTCGCTATAAACTTTATTCCCAACCTTTAAAATACCGTTTTAATGACCTCTCAAATGATGTAGGCTCTACCTCTAATGTATACCTCTATAAATTGTGTAAAATCATTAAAAAATCTAATGTTAAACTAGATCACATCCTTTATAATTTAGTTATCTTATGGCTTGTAATTATAAAAATACAATTTTAGTAGACATATACAAAACGGAAAATATTAGATTCATGCTAGAATTAATAATCGTTCGATTTTGGAGTTACTGAACTGTTTCAAGAGCAACTTTAACTAAATCGTGGATTGCACCTATCGTAATTAGTGCCCTGACATATTCCACATAAGTTAAATCTGACTACGCATCTTCCGTGACCAGAGTAGACATTTTTCAAGATGTCAGACTCAACTGACGTCAATAGAGAGCGTTGCTATATCGCCGTAATATCATTGGTGGCTGTTATCTTGAGAAATGATTCAACAGTCAACTAGTACTACTATTAATTTGTTTTGTCCCATATCTAAGTAATCTTTTGCTTCTGCATCATGTCATAAAAGTATATAAATCAAAGTCATATTTTTTTATTATTTATCAGTTAGCTACATTATTAATTTATATAAAAATGATAGATGGATCAGCTACCTACTGTGTGCTATTCAATTTTTTCGGTATCGTTCTATCACAACCCAATTTAACGTCAAGAGAAAAACTCAGTAGATATTACTGAACAGGTAAAATAAATTTTTGACAAGATCTTTGGTATGTGGTAAACTTTATAAAGTTTAGATTATAAATTTTACATCTCCACCACTGACATATGTATGGTCATACATTTCATACTCTCTTCTCTGCAAGTCCTGTATAATGTAACCAACAGGTTTAAATACGTATAGCATACGTATGGCAAAAATCTTGCTGTGCTCAAAAAAAAACGTTAGTTATAATTAAATAAAATCTTTGCTCGAAATAACAAATAAAAAACTTTCCTTATCATCAAACTAATATCTCACACAAAATTTCTTTTAACTTGACAGACAACTTGGAAATATTCCACATATCGAACAATATTTTCTACTGCCTTGTAACGTTTTTCTCAGTAAACAAATCTCAATATAAACTATTTTATTTACATTCATAGCAATCACTTTCAGTGACTTGACTGTATTACACTTAATCTTACTTTAATTTTAATGTACATTAAGGAGTGTTTACACTTAAAACAAGTATTATGCCTAATCTACACGGGCATGTAAGAAAAAATAGTCAGTTTATTTTTTCGTGTTCCGTCTTTACTATAAATATATTGGTTTATAATGAATCGATGCTTTTATATGATTCTGAGAACGTATATATAGATAATGACTTTTCAGATTTCACAAGGGGACGTCCACTCGAATGTTTATGTTTTTTTAGGTTTGTACACGTGTCCACAAAAATCTGTTGACATTATCAGCAATTTTCAATTTTCAATTTGTTTTTGACAGATATAAAAGTTAAGAGGTGTTTTTATATGCTTGGAAATTTTGTGCTTTAAAAAAAATGGACTTTCAGCAAGGCAACAACTGATGAAAATTTTGCAGAACTGAAGACAATTGTTGTTGGCCGTTTTAGACATGAAACATGTGGCAGCAAAATTTATTTTGAAATGGCCAAATTTTAATTAAAGGATCGTCACTCAGCAATTTTTTAATGATGTCATCATACCTCAGACACCGTAGTTACCAGCTTTAATCACTTGTTACTTCTCTTTTCTCTCAAAACTTAAAAATCGTAAAAGGGTAAAGACACCCATCCTATAGACTTTTTTAAGCTGGAAAAATACTCCAAGTTACCTGTCACATTGTTTTTTGTCTCTTCAAAACATATATTTCTCTTAATGTACTATTTTCTCAAAAAGTTTCGATATCTCATGCAAATACCTTTTTGTATTACCTAATTTTCAATAAAGCCGAAATACTTTGGCCATTTATTGAGACATCTATAGAAATATAACCATCTATACCTTCTATTTCACAGCACAATTGCGGGAAAAAAAGCGATCTAAGCCGAAGAAGAATATTCAAGCTTCGAAATTTTATCCAAAGGCATTATTGTCAATTTGGTTGACAACTTTTCATGGTCGTACATAGTACAGAGATAGGAAGAAAATTTAAAAGATATATCGAACAAAATCGGATGTAATACAGTGCATTAACTGAAATCTCGTTCAATAATAAACATATTCAAAGATTTTTTTCCTTTCTTAACTAAAATTGTTCATTTGAAAATGTCGATTTTGATATTTCTACTATCTTAGAATAGTAAGAAACACCTTAAACAATATAGTTAAGTCTTCATTGCATACGTATTTTTTTTTAATTTTGTAAATAACTTGTAAACTTTATCTTTTAGCTCTGAACTTAATCAGTGTCTAAACTATTTTTGACCAAAATCGCAAGAGCGTTTTCATGTATGCTCTTTAAGAGAAACCATTTCTCTTGAATTTCGTCCATAATTCTTGTATGTAAAAGATCAAACAGCATAACTATATTTATAATTACGAAACGGAACACCAAAAAAATAAACAAATGAACATAACCACGGATCAAAAAATGTGTGAAGGCGGCCGGGCATTTGTCTAAATGGCCTTTGGAAAGTCGATGCGTCTATAAACACTGTTTGCCAATAAATTCAAATCAACTCATTGGCGCTACATTTAAACAAACTTATCAATTCCTATTTCGTTGATGATTACTGATTCTCCAATTCGCGACTTAATTCAACATTTATATTGGCTTACTTTTGAGATGTTTGTGATTTAAACATCACTGTAATTAACTTCCAATTAATATTGCCTTACTTAAACCGTCGCCGCCCTTTATGGTAACAAAACGCTGCTGATCGTACCCTTTCGTGAACTTTTAATAAAAAATGTTATGAATACAGAGCTCATCACTTTTAGTTTTCAATATTTTGAACATACAACGTGACATTTAACGTAAGGCATGAAGCAGAAAGTAACATGGAACGTCAAATGTCATTATTCATGTCATAAGGTTACATAACTATGTCAAGTAACACTTTCTATATCAAATTTCATGTTTTATGTTGCAACGTCACGTTAAATGTTAGATTTAACGCCAAATGTTACCTATATATCACATCGAACATCTGGATTCAGCGATTCTTAAAATCCTGCTAAGACATGACCTTAAAGGGGGAAATGACCATAATGGGCCTTATCGTTTTCTCATGTAATTTGAATACCTCGAAAAACTCTATGTCAAGCTTAATAGATAAAATAATATAAACCATAAGCTCTGGGCAATTTAAAGATTTTTCCGTTATTTTAAACTTCAGTGTTTTTAAAGTTTCCCCATTTTCCAACTTCTAGTTATACACTTATATTCCTTTATAGCATGTTTTTATCATTTCATGGTATTGATATTACTTTCCGTGCTTTTTTTGGTCAACGATCTTTTAAAATCTGGATTCTGCAAAGATTCTACAAGTTTCTTATTCCTTTTATAAAAATTTCTTTTATCTTCCACATGACTCCTGGTGGTGTTTGAACTAGTCTTTCTATTTGCTTCTTCTCTTGAGTTTTTTTCTAATTTGAGTTTCTATGTGCCAAACTCATACTGTAACTTATTCACAATTCAATCTTTGTACTTTTTTGAATATTTTTTATCTAATCCGTATATTATCTATAATGTAATGATTATTTCTTGAGCGATGTATCCACTTCGCTGCATCTTCAATTATTCTTAGTCCTCTATAGGGGTAAGTTGTAGAAATAATCTATATAATTATAATTTTTTTTAATTGAATAAGTGTTGAATCAAGTTTAGAATCAGATAACCAAGATATGTGATCTAAGGTATGTGTTCTAAAAAAATTGAAAGCGTACTCGAGGCTAAGTTGATGGATACACAGATGTGAAGTTGATTTGAATTTCTTAAGTTATGAGTTAACAGTTAAAGGTATATTTTTAATGGAAATCTGATGTAGAATTTTATTCTCTGAGTTTGTGCCATTCAGCTATTTGCCTACGCGGTGAATTGCAGACTTCGTTCCAATGGTGTAGAGCGGAGCCTGTGCATTTTGAACCCCCCAAGTCCAACCTTCCTATAACCTGTAAATAATAAAATAACCATAAGTTTTATAACCAGTGGTAAAATTTTAAACGACATGTAATTTATAGCAGTATCTAATTTATTATAAAAACATCTATTGATTATAATATGATTATAATGGTCGATTCACACGCACCCGTGACCGTACCGTCAACGTAAACGGGACGTGATTCCACCGGCGAGGTAAAAATGTTCTTTCGGGAAAATTATTGGCAAAATTCGCACACGATCGGGATCGGCACATGCTTACCGCAGTGCTGACAATGCTGTCAACATGACCGTACCATATAGAAAGATATGGTTTATGTGTATTTTTAGTTAGATATACTTCTAGTGGCTCTGACATATTCGTCAATGGACTGGCTCATCAGCAGATGGATTGTTTCATGCAGCAAAAGATCATGAAGCTTATCGTCAGAAGCCAATGACACATAAATGTACGCACAGTACTGAAAAAAAAGACGAAGCGTCAATAAAGACCAATAAACTAAAATAGAATCTACGAATTGGTAATGATGATTTGTACGAGTGTGAAAAACAACAAAATATGAAATATTTTGTGCCCTTGGTGTCTCTGAACCTCTACCTTTAACGATTTATTGTTGGTCAGTGATACAGCAATTGACAGTCAAGACTTAAAAAAGTAAAAATAAAGTATGTCTTGTCACAGTTAATTGAACATTTCTTTTTCTTTGTGAGCCAGAGTTTGGATATTTTTAACATTGATTTTTTCGAATTCTCCACAATTGTTTTTCATTTCCTTGAAAATATTGTCTATGTTAGCTGTATGTAATAAATAATAAAACATAAGAAATAAAAAAGTACTTTACCTCATTTTTGGTTACTCGGTCCCAATCTAAAAGTAAGAACTCTAGACTAACTCCCTCCAAACCTTCTCCAGCTTGTGGAATATCGAATACGAAACTTTCATTGAAAACCGGACTAAGAGTTCTTTTCTTGACGTGTGTCTTCTTTTTGGCAATTCGTTGGCCTTGAAAAATAAAAAAGTATGTGTCATATTAAGCAATTAACAAAGTATAAATTAATATACACGGTGACAAATCTTTCCGTAGATAATACGAAAAATCAGAAAAAGCAAGTTAATTTTGTTTACAAGGAGGAAATTTTCAAAAAATATTTTTAGACCTCAAGTAAAGGTAAATATTTCACTAAAAATTTTAAATGGGAAGAAGATATAGGCGAGCGGATTACCCCTAAAAAGACGCTTAAAAACGGAATATACCGAATAATTTGTTTCGAATTTCTACCGCAAGAAACCTTTTTTTTTTTCAATTTTATATATTTTGTCAAGTTCAAGTATAATTTATATTTTTAATTTTTTCAAGTGGGTCGGAAATTGTTATTAGCAAATAGCTTATAACAAAAAAATAATTTCCTGAATCGCTTCTAATAAACTTTTTTAGGCGTATCTCATCGAAATAAATACTTTTTCTATCTTTGTAATTTTTCGAAAGCTGCTGCCTTTTTGATTTATGTTCAATTTTTTTGTTGAAAAATGGTTTAATTAGTGATTTTTGGGATTTTTTTTCTAAAAAACTACTATATGAATTGCAATTCTACAAAAAGCTTTATATTCTTAAGTAATCAAAACTTGCCTGTACCAAAATTAATAATTTTGTATGTTAATATATAAATTGGAGACGTGGAAGGAGCCTCCACGTAGATTATGGTCATTAATGGAAACAATAGGACGTCCCCTGGAAACGAATAATGTCAGCTAATTCTTTAAACACCGGTTCATTAACACAGATCCGAACTCTATTAAAACGGTCTTTGTTATTACCAATTTTATTGACTGTTTCAAGCTGAGACCACGGTACCAATGTCCTGCTGGTCCTGCCGCAAAACAACGGTTGTGAATATGAAGTTTATAATGGAATAATCACATAATTGGTATTGTTGCGCAGTAGCTTCTACATCTTTATCAAACCGAAATGACATTAATATTCTCATATTGAAGATAAAGTTCTCTTTATGTATCGTCCATCTACAAATAGTCGAGGGCTGATTATTCCTTCGAGGAAGTGGATAACTTTCACTCACAGCCAATAAAATTCATACTGGTCGACAGTATCACGTGAGGATATAACGAAACGGACTTCAGTGGTAAATAACTAAAACTATAAATAGGTGTAAAGAATAAACCTAAAGGTTATTCCTGATCCAAGAATTCTATAAATAGTGGAAGGTGGCACATAGGTTACAACCCAGATAGATAACATTTTTTAATTGTAGATTGTGTCACTAAACAACAAAACATAGACCAATATCTTGCTTTTGAACGCGGCAATCAGATCTTAAAATGTTTCTTTAATGAGAAGATTCAACTTCAAAAAAAGCAAAATTGGCAAATTTGGCTGAAGTCTTAGATCGAAATAGTATATCTCTAGAGATAAACTTCATATACTTTAATAAAGAATTTAAACCCCTGCTTACACGATACTATAAGAAGAAGCAACAATACAGGCTGGGAAATGCGTGCTACAGGCTGGAGAAGAACGGACAGAAGATGACAGCTAGTGACGGGTATCGCCATACAACAAACCATCATACGTGATTGAAAGCTGAGTGACAGGAGTTACGTACTTATGGACAGTATTTTGAGATCGAGGAGCGACAACTTGATAGTTCAACAAAATATCGACCACGAAAGGGATGTTCTAGATATTTCTTTTGGTATGGAAAAAATAGGCGGTACAATCCACCAAATGAAGGATAATAAAGTGACAGGCTGAGTGAGTTTGGAGTAAGCCTTAAACAATACACAATGAGATCAAACTTTGACGAGTTCTAAGTGATGGAGTAGAAACAAGTACATAGGCGCCATCTATCATACATGGTACAAAATTTATATTTGCTTAAAATGTAAAATAGTAATTGCAAGTACTTGAGAAGTACTTAATGATTTTTTGGTGACGTCACGTAAATTCAAGTTTTTCAAAACGAACTCACTTGAATATTTCTATCTAAAATAACCTTGACTTGATATTTTTTTTCTACAATAGCATATTTTTATTTTATTAAAAATCCTAATGTGTTAATTTGCGAAATACTAAGATCCAACTTACCATTGTATAAAAGATATATTTTTACATAGGGATCTGCAAGGCCTGTCACATCCATCTTGGGAAGATTCCGAGCTTTTAACACCACGACTGTCAGTCTGTTCGCAGCAGGTTGCCAACATAACGATACCAAAATATCGCCTCGCCCTTGAGAACGAATCTAAAAAGGAGATTCAATGTCTACTTTAGTTGACTACACCAGTTAATATTTTTAAATTATATATAGTTCTATGGGTATTTTCTTTCTTCTAATAACGACGAAAATGGGAATACGACTACGAAAGTGTTAGGAAAGAAGGGCAAAAAAAAGCGAAAGTAGGATGAGAAAGGATTATTTAAGAATAAAGTAAAAAATAAATATTTTTTGTAAATCAAATGTTCTATCAATTTTAGTTTAATAGTTAATCCCAAAGTGAGCTAAAATTCAGGTATTTCAAATATTTTTAGGGAATTATTATAATAAAATAAAATTTAGTTTTCTGAATATAGTTTTGCTGAGACAAAAGACTATTAAATATACATTTCAAATAAAAATTTTGGTTTAAGCTTAAGTTCGTTCAAAAAATTTTCTATTCCCATTCCTTGGGTGCAAAAGACTGTCAAACCGAAATTTGTGTTCCGAAACATTTAAGAAACTTGTAAAACTAGAAATAATTTTAGAATGAAGACAGGAATTAAAAAAAACTTTAACAATGTCTGAGCAAATAAGGCTTTTCTGCTATGAATATCATATTAAATATGGCAATTACCTTAAGACTCCTTGGCTGAATTTCCCTGCATACTGCCATCTGTTGGGTTTCAATCTGTGCAATATCCACTGTATTCAGTGCACAAAATACTTCTCCGATAATATCATCTCGGCTATATCTGTCAAAACTAAGTATCACAAAGTGAAGTGTTATATTCTGTAGCTGGTTAAACGCTGAAAGTAAAAAAAATATTGAACACTATTTTTTATAGAAGAATTTTATATACTACTATTGTACTCTTATTTTTTTTTCTATTGGTGCATCGACCAGCTCGATAATTTTTTAATAAATTTTACAGGATATTGTCTTGGAATCTTGTATGTCTTATAGGTAAAAATATGGAGTGGGTAGATGTGTTTCATGAGCATTAAAATATTTTTTACAAGATCAGACCTTAGTCTACAGCTTAGAATCCGAATGATCAGATTTTACGTTTTTTCTGTCTTACTGTATGGCTGTGAAAGTTGGACAATGGACTCTGAAATAGAAAAAAGAATAGATGCCTTTGAGATGTATATATACAGACGAATGTTGAGGATTCCATGGGTACAAAGAGTTACTAATGTTGAGGTACTTCGTCGCATGTGTAAACAAAAAGAATTACTAAGAATAATCAAAGAGAGGAAAATGCAATACTTGGGTCATATACTGAGAGGCGAAAGATATGAATTACTTCAAGTTATACTGGAAGGAAAAGTACAGGGCAAAAGATCAGTAGGAAGACGCCAGAACTCGTGGCTGAAAGACCTGAGGAGATGGTTCGACCGCTCATCCGCAGAGATCTTTCGCGCAGCAGTTTCCAACACTACAATTGCCATTTGGATCGCCAACCTTCGAAAGGAGATGGCGCAATGAGAAGAAGAAGAAGATGTGTTTCAAAGAAAAATGGTACAAATTTCCAGTATTCAAAAATTTAAGTAGAAAGGACAAAAGGTGAAAGAATTACCTGAAGAGTTCAAATTGTGGTATGCATTAGAAGTTATAAGAGCAAGTAATGACATAATATTAGTAAAATTTGTACTTGACAAAGAAGTGTTGAATAATTTGTTTATCCGTAAGTTTTGATTACCAGTTAAAGATTTGAACTTGAGATAAACGCAAGACGAATGGAGAACCCGTATGTTATTAGCTGTTTACAAAAACTAAAAAGATATTCCAATACCAAGAGCATTGCATAAACAACAGGAATATAAAAATACTTAGTAACACCATGAGAATATAAGAGAAAATAATCAATAGGCGAAAGCATTTTTTTTATAAGGCAACTAATGGAAATTTACAGAAATGAAGAAATATACACTTATATGGTATCCAATAATTTTGAGAAAGCTTATGATAAAGTCCTCGATAGGTTCTGTGGTGACGCTCAATTAAAGAGGAGTTTCTGACGAGTATGTGAAAATATTGAAAGATATGTATAAGGGAGTAATAATAAGTGTTCAAATAGACAGACTTATAAAGTCCTTATGCTGACTGTTATAGGGTCCTTATATTAATGTGATTAGTATTAGATAATAGGAAATCTGAATTAAAACATTCCCTAGATGCTTAATTGATGCTAATGTTGTAATTTTAGTATGAAACCCTGAAAATAATTTAGATCAACTACTGTAATAATGTAAACAAGCTGTATTTGACCATTTAATAAGTATTTAAAGACAAATCTCAGTGTTTGACGCTTTTTAAACGTAATCCGAAGGAGCTTCTACATTGTTTCATAACCAGTGACGAAACGTAAATTCATTGGTATACACCAGGGACCAAGAAGCAGTCGAAACAGTGGCGGAACCCGGCGAACGCGCTCCGAAGAAGGCGAAGACTGTCGTATCGGCCGGAAAGATAATTGCCGCCATTTTCTGAAATTTACATAAAGTGATCGACATCAACAACCTGAGGAATGGCAAGACGGTCACAGAGCTCTACTACGCCGAATTATTGGGCCGATTCAACGTTAAATTGCAGAAAAAACCGACCCCATTTAACGAAGAAAAGTGCTCTTTCACTTTAGTTTAGTTTTCTCCGGTAAGTATATTTAGGTAATAGAACAGAATGAAAATCGACAAACTAAACAAATAATTAGGTATAAAACTAAACGAAAGAAGTGAACGACGCAAATTTAATGCCGAAACAGACAACAAATTCTTAATACCTTGCCATTCTCAGAAGAAGAAGAAGAAGAAGAAGAAGAAGAAGAAGAAGAAGAAGAAGAAAAAGGAGAAGTAGAAGAAGAAGACCAAGAACATAATTTGTCTTTAATTCTAACTTTTATTTAGAACTTTTAATTTTTATTTTGGTGTTTGGTCTGGACTAGAAGATTTATTAGTATTCATCAATTTTATTGAATAAATAACGTCTGCTTTAGCTATCTTAGATATTATGTCGTCATTTAGATTGTTCATAGATGAATATTATTGTGTCTGCCTCTTCACGTTTGTCGTCAATGGTCTCAGTTGATTGTTCAAGCATATATACGCTTCTGCTTTAGGTTTTGCTACTGCTACTTTTGCTTTCTTTATAACACGCTTGTAGTTTTGAAGACTTGTGTATGGCCTATTTTCTGATCACTCTTTATATAGTTTTCTCATCTCTTGAACTTTGTTTCTTTTTATGTTGCAACTATTTTTTATCTAAATAAATCCCCTTTCTCAACTTTTAATATCCAATATTTAATTTTTTGTGATCTCCGACATCTTGGTTTCATTTCAGTTCTTAGTTTATAGTCTAGAACTAACAACAATATCTGTTAGATCACAGTCTCATAAAATACTGTCTTTTAATCCTTACATTTACCTATATATTTTCTTCTTGAAAGAGTCTATTTAAGAATGAAATCGTCCACTTATATAAGTATTAAGTTAACTTTATGTCTTTCGAAAGAATATGCTGGCAGTCGCTATGTATAATCCTACTCCTAATTCCAGCATATCATTTTCAGCTTCATTTATAGTTGCCAAGCCTACGTCTCCATGTATTGCTTCATATTCTGTTTTGGATTAACCCACTCGTCTACTTTGTTCTTTCATTCATGTGCATCTACAACTCAATATTCTTCCCGTAAATATTTCTAGATTTACAGGAATACTTTCTAGATTTTATTTGTATCTAGTTACCAAGAAATTGCGAGTATTCGTTAATGAGAATTTCATGCAATTAATGTTTGATATTTGAGAAGGATACGAGTTACAGAATCAGTTAGACTAGAGAAACTTGAGCTTGACCTAACGTAATTTTACCCACAGGTCATTAAATCTAACATCCTTTGTCGTATGTAAGACTTGGATAATAAATCTAAAGGACATTTTACCTAATGGACATTGGACTTTAAGGCGTTAAAACAGCAAGATAATATGTCGCCTAATAACTAATCAGATTTCGAATAAAATAAAAGCTTGGAAAAACACAGTCAGCATAGGATCCAAAGATGACTCATGCATGGTCTTAATGTTTAATCTGTATATTTCCATAACAAAAAATTATATTAATTCCCTCTCAAGTCACATTTTTGAAAATATTTTGAATATAAAAAAAATCTATTGCCCTTATACTGAAAGTATCTTTTGGAAAGAAACTACCTTGATGTTAGGTTAAATGACGTTTTGTCAAATGTCTTGGATAACCTAACCTAACCTAACCCTCTTTTATAGGTCCTTTATTTTCTAGATGATTTGTCTTCAAGTCCAGTGTAATTCATACGACACTAAAAAAACATATAACAAGCTAGCTTTAAAAAGTATAAAACAAAATGTTTTGTATTGACTAAAATTCATATGTTACTCACAATTTACTTTATCAAATCATTAATTTATTTCAAAAAAAGTCGTTTATGGACTGTACTAAGAAATTCTGATATAACCATTGTATTTTTGAGTTACCCACACTAATGCCCACGTAATCATTCCCAGACAAATGCGTTTTAATATATTGTTACGATAAATATACTGGCCTAACTTTTATGACTAATTATTCTGTTTTATTGTAGAAATTTCGGTGGAAGTCTAGAACCAAAATTATGGTGAATGAGCCGGCCAAGCTTCTCGATCTTTCGATGCTGTTCTAGTATATCAGGATTTCGTATATAAATACAACATTTTTATATGGAGGGAAGTTAATTCTCAAGACCCCGCGCTCGCGAATTTGTTACGTTCGCCTATAATAAATTATGTAGTAATTAGTGGTTAATAAACTTATATAAATTATCGTGCCTTTTAATAAATTAAAGACTTAACAATTAATAAATTCACAACAAATGGTGTCAGAGTGAGATCGAACATAAATTAGACTTATAATAATAATACAAGTAAATATAAAATAAATTGTGAAAATGGCTACGATTTATGAGCTGACAGTGACTAATTTAAGAAGACATCTTGAAGACAGAGAATTATCTTCCACCGGAAAAAAGGCTGAGTTAGTCCAACGACTAAAGAACGCTTTGCTAGAAGAAGGACTAGACCCAGAGACTTATATATTTGAAGACAAACATGATGCTGTCATCTCGTCGATTTCGAAATTGGAGAACAAAGTATCCGGCGACATCGCTTCTTTAGAAAGCAAAGTTTCTAACGAGATTTCTTCTCTGGAAAGCAAAGTTTCTGCTAACATCTCTTCAGAAATCTCTAAAGTCACTTCTGAGATGTCTGCCCTGGACGATAGAATATCTTCGTTGAAAAACCAAGTTGCTGCCGATAAGTTGGCCTTCGAAGAAAAGATTAAAGAGATGGAAAGGAAGATGGAAGAAACAGGGACAGCAGAGAGAGGTAACAATCCGATTACAGTGGAGATAAAAGAAGACGAGACGAAATTTAAGTTGGAGACACGGCCGAAATTTGAAGGAAGTGGAGGTTCTATTCATGTTAAAGTCCCAACTTTCGACGGAAAATCATCATGGAACAACTACATGAAACAGTTCGAATCAGCCGCAAGAGCAAATGGATGGTCTGAAAAAGAAAAGGCTGTAAACCTGACTATCGCTCTTCGAGGAGATGCCTTAGATGTGCTTCAGACCATAGCCGTAGAGGAGACCGATGATTTCGAACAACTGAAGAAGAGGTTAAATATGCGATATGGCCACGAACATTTGGAGCATGTATATCAGTCACAGCTTAAAAATCGTAGACAGAAGAAAGATGAGGCTCTTCAAGAATATGAGGTAGATATTGCCAGATTAGTACGATATGCTTATCCAACAGCTCCCGAAGACATGATGGAAAAATTGGCCGTTCAAACGTTTATTGATGGTCTTCGTGATCATGAAATGCAGAGAACACTGCGATTAGCACGTCACAAGACGCTGGTTGATGTCCTATCCGCCGCCCTCGAATATGAGTCAGCTACGCAGGCCTCTGGCGGTTACAGTAAAGTTAGGACTGTAAAAGAGGAAGGAGATGAAGATAAACTTGACCAGCTCTTTAATTTGATGAAAAGCATGACATGCAAGAAAAAGAAGACCATAAAATCAAGAAACTCACCATCAGGAAAACCAGAACGAGTCAACCTTAGGGGGGCAGCTTCGACCCGGAACTCTTCCAAAGACCCTCTTATACTAATAGCTTCTTTGAAATGTCGTGAAGATAGTGTATATGTAGATGGAGACATAAATGGTAAAAAGCATACGTTGTTGGTGGATACCGGAGCGACCAGAACCATTATACGCCCGACAGTTATAAACAGCCGAAAGAAACTGTTACCAACGAGGTTGCGACTTCGGACCGCTACAGGTGAAAATGCCAACATTCATGGAGAAATCCAGGTACAATTGGGGATTGGAGCAGAAAAGTTTGTCCATACTGTTATAGTTGCTGACATCGAAGAGGATGTTATATTAGGAATGGACGTAATGAATATGCATGGATTCCAATTGGATTTTAAGAATAAGGTAATCAAAGTTGGCAACGAGGAAGTATTTCTCCATCCACATAATGACAACACTGTGCAAGCAGCCATTACAGAAGATACAGTCGTGCCTGCGAGAAGCGAAACGATCATAGTAGCGCGACTACAGGGAATTGTAGACGAAGGGAGACCTGTTATGATGGAGCCTTGGAACCACGACGATGAGGTTGGCCGTGGAATCATAATTGGAAAGGAATTGGTGACTTCGGCTAAAGAAATTCCTGTGAGACTTATCAATGTCAACGACTACCCAGTGACCATAAAGAAAGAGACAAAAGTAGGAACTTGTGTACCTGTGACATCCATAATTCGTCAGGCGACAACATCTGATAATTCCAACGACAAATTCGACCAAATGGTTGCAGTTGCAGGACAGTCTCTAAACCAGATGGAGAAAAGGAAATTAAGGGAATTTCTTCGGCAGTATCGTGATATTTTCGTACCGAAAGGAGGAAAGACGGGAAGAACTACCGTTGTTAAGCATAAAATTGATACTGGTAATGCTAAGCCAATTCGTCAAACAGCTCGACGATTACCACAGGCGAAAAGAGAGGAAGCTGAAACGATTGTTCAGGAAATGAAGAAAGACGGGGTGATAGAACCTTCTACGAGCCCATGGGTCTCTCCGGTGGTCCTGGTTAAGAAGAAAGACGGAACGACGAGGTTCTGTGTGGATTACCGTTTGCTGAACAACGTTACCAAGAAAGATAGTTATCCTCTGCCTCGGATCGATGACACATTGGACACATTGGCTGGAAGTAAATTGTTTTCCACTTTAGATTTGAAGTCTGGATACTGGCAGGTAGAAATGGACCCAGTAGATAAAGAAAAGACAGCCTTCACCACAGGATCTGGATTGTGGCAATTCAACGTTATGCCATTTGGACTTTGTAATGCTCCTGCGACATTTGAGAGGCTTATGGAAAATGTGTTGAGAGGGTTATCTTGGAAAACATGCCTGGTTTATTTAGATGACATAATCGTCTTGGGGGAGACATTCGAAGATCATTTGAGGAATTTAGAAAACGTTTTTAATCGACTTAAAGCTGCCCAATTGATGCTAAACCCCAAGAAGTGCCAGCTATTTCAAGGTAAAGTCAATTATCTGGGTCATATAGTCAGTAAAGAAGGAGTGGCCGTGGATAAGGGAAAAATCGATTCCATTAAGGAATGGCCAAAACCAACTGACAAACATCAAGTGAGAAGTTTTCTTGGATCATGTACTTACTACCGGAGGTTTATTAAGAAGTTTGCAGATATCGCTAAGCCATTAACGCGACTTACAGAGGAAGCGAGAGAATACCGCTGGGATATAGACTGCCAAAATGCCTTTGAGACCTTGAAAAAGCATTTAATAACAGCACCAATTTTAGGGTATCCACTGCCAGAAGGAGAGTTCATCTTAGATACAGATGCAAGTAATGTGGGAATTGGAGGAGTGCTGTCTCAGATTCAAGGAGGACAGGAACGAGTCCTCGGATATTTTAGTAAAGTTCTTTCAAAACCTGAGCGGAATTATTGCGTCACGAGAAGAGAACTTCTGGCAGTAGTGAAATCAGTAGAGCACTTCTATCAATACCTCTATGGAAGAAAGTTTCTAATCCGAACCGACCATGCCGCCCTTAAGTGGTTGATGCAGTTTAAGAATCCAGAGGGTCAGATAGCCAGGTGGATCGAACGACTCCAAGAATACGATTTTAAGATTGAGCACCGGGCCGGAGTTAGCCACAGAAACGCTGATTCTCTTTCCAGAAGGCCATGCTCAGCAGAGTGTTCCCACTGCAACAAAACGGAATCCAAGGAAGCAGCAGTGCTAAGAACGACGATTGTCAACGACGACTGGACGCCTACTAAGATCAGGGAAGAACAAGAGAGAGATCCAGTTATACAGAAAATCCGAAAATGGAAAGAGGAAAACCGTCGACCACCTTGGCAGGAAATATCAAACCTATGCTCAGTAGTTAAGACGTATTGGGCCCAGTGGGACTCATTTATCATCGAAGATGGCTTGCTTAAACGAGTCCTGGAAAATGATGACGGTTCAGAGAAGAGAAGACAGTTGGTGATCCCAAAGAGCAGAATAGCCGAAGTACTTCGTCAGTTACACGACAGTCCATCGGGAGGGCATTTTGGTGTAAGGAAAACCCTTCAGCGAATTCGGGAACGGTTTTATTGGATGAACAGTTCCGACGATGTAAAAGACTGGTGTAAGAAATGTACTATTTGTGCCACGAGTAACGGGCCTTACCGAAAAAGGAGAGCTCCTATGAGACAATATAATGTTGGAAGCCCGTTTGAAAGAATAGCTTTGGACATCGCTGGGCCATTTCCAGAAAGTGAAAATGGAGGCAAGTACATGCTGGTAGTAATGGATTACTTCAGTAAGTGGGTCGAGATTTACGCACTTCCAGACCAGAAGGCCGCCACCGTTGCAGATAAGTTGATCCAAGAATATATCAGCCGATTTGGAGTGCCTTTGGAGATCCATAGTGACCAAGGCAGGAACTTCGAAAGCGATCTATTCCAAGGAATATGTGATAGACTAGGCATGAAGAAAACAAGAACTACAGCATATCATCCGCAATCTGATGGTATGGTAGAACGGATGAATAGGACAGTTGGCAAATATTTGACAAAGATGGTGTCCGATCATCAGCGAGACTGGGACCAATACCTTCCGTTCTTCACAATGGCCTACAGATCTGCTGTTAACGAATCAACAGGCCAGACACCAGCGAAAGTCCTATTCGGACGCGAAATGCGACTACCTTGTGATCTAGAGTTTGGGTGTCGACCTGGAGAAGATGTAGCAGGTGAAGATTATGTGATCGAATTACGAAGAAGAATGGACGATGTACATGAGTTGGTCCGTTCCCACCTTCAGATCGCTAGCGACCGAATGAAGAAACGGTACGATACACAAGCCGAAAAGGGTTGCTTTAAGAAGAACGACAAAGTATGGCTGTATAATCCCAAGAAGCGAAAAGGTTGTTCTCCCAAATTGCAGCAGTTTTGGGAAGGTCCATACCTCATCATGGAGAAGATCAACGATGTCATCTACCGAATAAGCAAGATTCCGAGGGGAAAGCCGATGATAGTACACCATAACCGGTTGGCATCTTTCGAAGGTGACCACGACGTAGATGAAGAAGTGGAAGTAAACCAAGTCCAAGATGTGTCTGACCTCACGTTTGAGGAATTCATGGGTGCCTATGGAGGTACCGGTAAAGCGAGACATGGTGTTACCACTGAAGAAAAGCAAGATCTACTCGCGCTCCCCGATGACTACTCGCTGGCCCTTACCATCCCGGCCAGTATCAAAGACGCACCAGGGTTGGCATCCGTCTTTCGAAGGAAGTTTGGTCGAGTTGCAGAACTTCAATGCCAAGTGCCAGCGTCCGGTAAAACCTTGAAACTCCAAGATGCATCACGTTACCTTTTCTACCTGGTAACAAAAGACACTGCCCGTGACCAACCTACCTACCGAGATGTATGGGAAGCCTTACTTCAATTGAGAGGGCACGTACTAGAGTCCGACGTGCAAAAGTTAGCCATGCCAAAGTTGGAGTGCCGCCAATTAGATTGGAGGGTTATCCGAAATATGGTGGAGGAGATCTTTAAAGACACCGAAGTCCAGGTGTTAGTCTGTTGCAATCCGCATAGTTACTGGTGCGGAGAGAAAACCGTCCCTTGTCATTTTTATACAACTGGAAGTTGTAAAAGAGGGTCCAGTTGCCGATACCAGCATACAGTTCCGGTTCCAGTCCCGACAAGGTTCCAGGAGGAACCATCTTTTAAGAGGGGGGCAATGTTACGATAAATATACTGGCCTAACTTTTATGACTAATTATTCTGTTTTATTGTAGAAATTTCGGTGGAAGTCTAGAACCAAAATTATGGTGAATGAGCCGGCCAAGCTTCTCGATCTTTCGATGCTGTTCTAGTATATCAGGATTTCGTATATAAATACAACATTTTTATATGGAGGGAAGTTAATTCTCAAGACCCCGCGCTCGCGAATTTGTTACGTTCGCCTATAATAAATTATGTAGTAATTAGTGGTTAATAAACTTATATAAATTATCGTGCCTTTTAATAAATTAAAGACTTAACAATTAATAAATTCACAACAATATTCTTTACCTGAACCGAAAGAAAGTTGAAAGTAACTTGAGAAATAATTTCCAATTACGTTGTCAAGACGCGAAACAAACTTTAAAAGCGCTAGTTTTTCATTCCGCATTTTCGTTCTTAAATATTCATTTAAGTCCCTTTAGACCGCAAAAACCAAAATCACAAATTTTCCACATTCCCACATAATTTTCCCCCAGGGACTCGAAAGAAAGGGGCGTACAACGAACAGAAATAAAGAATACACGTACCTATGCCATAAAAAGTGAAATCTTCGTCATAAACGGGGTTTCTTGTGTTCCTTAGCACGCGGGTTTTCACTTTATGCTGCTTATCGGGAAGAAGCTGGAGCTTGACGTAGGGATCGCTCGAACCCAAACTGCTATCCTTAGCCGGCAAATCGCGACAGCGAACAACCGAGACTATTAGGGCGTTTTTGTCGGTTTTATATCTGAAAAAAAACATGAACATGAAAATACAAGACATATTGTTATAGACCAAAAAAACATTTTTAAGCTTTACCGAAAAACATAATTTTATTTCATTATTTCTTATTTTTGAAAGAAAATTTTAACCATCATAATCCTTAACGATGTAGATTAGTTGTGTTTAATTAGTTCAATTTTTAAACTAAATACAATTAACACCCATTCATCAAGAAGCAGATGATCCATGAGTCTGTAAAGCCAATTTTATTGTCATATTGTCAAAGTGGTCAATAAAGAAATATGTTCTCTTACGCGCCGCAAATAATCACATTTACCGTTTCTGAGGATCCATGATTGATACTATTCCTTTATAGTCCTTGATTCTAGCTACCTTTGGAAAGTTAGAACGCAACACTTTAAATGACTAATTTTATTATTTGTTTGTCTGCGACGTGATGAAGCAAAGTCCTTGTCTATGACTATCAGGCAGTACTGCAAGGGGGTTGTTAACGTACTTGTGTTGTGACTCTGCCTTAGGTCGCACGAAAAAAGACTGGAAGAACGGTATATCTGGTAACGTACTAAATTTTAAATTTCCATATTGCAAAATAGGTGTATCTCTGTTTTTATAATTTGGACCATCCATTTTAAAAGATAATTAGGCATTTTCATTGATTCATTTTGTCTATATACATTTAAAAAGGTACATAATAAAACAAAATTTTCTTGAAAAATACTCTCAGTAACCGATGAATAAGAATGGATCAGAATTAGGGACAACCACAAGAGGGCTTTGCTTTGCGTAAGACTGAAAGCGGCCAAGCAGCATCGAAACTAAAAACCTCTCAAATTTGCTTAAAAACTTTCTTTCCTAGCAGGCACCATACCTAAACGATGAGAAAGAATGACGATCAACCCTATCGCATACAAGTGTCATCAATAACGACGAAACACAGCTTAAAGCACTCTGATCTGAAGCATCTGATTGAAGTCATCTAGACAATACAAGCGATGTGCCATGTCCACAGTTCATAGAAGTCGCCGCATCAATACCACCGAACTGTCGGTAGAAAATCGAGCTACGCAGCTTCACAATGTTTTACAACAATACTTAACAAGAATCTAACAAAACAGAAACCAGGGTGATCCTCTACTTGATTTTATTATCAATATGGCCAAAACAGTAAAGAATTTTCCTTTAAAAGACCAAATTTACATTAAGTTTCAATTATATCAAACGGTCAACAGCGTGGAGATGAGACTTGCGACAACTCCAATAAATCCTGATTTTCACTCTATGGCATCTGGTTCAAGTCAGAGATAGAGTTTTAAATGAAATGCTTCCAGTACCTACTTATTTAAATACAACGATGTTTACTTTGCCTGCTGTGAATAAAATCACAACCATAAACAAGATGATGTCTTCGACATCTTCTAGGAGTAAACCTCTACATAGGGTGCCTACAATAATTCATCAATCATCCTCACCAGCCATGTACGAAAATCCACACAATCTGTCTCCAGTAACTTGTTTTCCAATGTTTTCTCGTTCATCTACACCTAAAAAATGCAGTCTTTACCCATGGATGAAACGATGTCTCTATATCTCCATAGCGGAACACTGCGTATGCTCTTCTCCCAGGAAAATGTGTACAACAATATGGAACGTTTACATGCAGTGGATAGAAATACGCAGAATATGGGTCACTATTGACATTTTAAATAAGAACTAAGTATGTATATAATGTTTAATTTCAATAAATACCTTAAACACACAGCAAGCCTTTCTCCTGGCCCTATAGCCTCCCTGTATGTAGTATTCTGTCGCAGTGAATATTATTTCATGATATCATCAAGAAAAGTGAATTTAGCTTGAGACATACGAAAATATTGGAAGAACTTGATGTCATCTTTTAACAAATTAGGAAATAGAATGTGGTATTCTCCATGTTCCGATCTCTTCTTGAATATGTTGTGTATCCAAAAATTATGCTTCCTTTTTCTAGATTTTTTTTCTTCTTCTTTCTCTTCTGCTAACAAACAAAGCAATAATGACTTGTTCTTCATCGCTTTCCTCCATTCTCACAAACACTTTCCGCAGGTACTTACATTCACTACAAAAATCCAAATGAAGTGGCATCGGCAATCCCATTGCCGATACTCGCGTCGGCAAATCCAATCGCTGCCGATACAGTGGACGCAGTATGAAAAATTAATCCGATGCCTACAATGCGGACCTATGGACGCTTAGCTTAACACAATTTTCTCCCCTTCAAACATGTAAACTGTCCATAAGTCATCGAAATATCTGTTAACTCTCTTGTATCGATGAGAAGTTGGATAATATGTTCATATTTTATGCAAATCTTTTAAAAATCTCTATCGTGTAAATCTCCATACTACAATGTATAGCGTTTTATTTAACATTTTTTTTTTGAATATACACTCACATAAACCCACACTGATCTTTTTATAAAAATCGCTTCGACGTATTCTCAATTGTGTTGACACTGTATTTCTGTTTTATGTTTGTATGTTGAATTAGGAAACTGTAAAAAACTGTAGATTAAAGTTTGTCCAAATAAAAATCTCGCGAAATAAACAAAAAACGCCTTGAATTTCAGAATAGTAAATAGATATATATAAATCTTTATTTAAGACGCTTAATATCTGAAATAACTTACAAAACTAGATATAAATGGTGAAGGGGCGGGAAGAATTTGGGATCATGTATTGAAAAAGCAGATTATGTGACCGTAGACAAAAAAGAAGAAATAACAGGCAAGAAAGGATTACAACGTAATTTACAACTAATAATAGAGTTATTGGGGCAAAATGATTTACCTGGAAGACAAACTCTTACTTACAAAATGATAAAATAAATCAATAGAATAAAAAAGGAGTCATTAACTACTTAAAAGTCAATAATAAACAAATCATTGTAACTGTTATAGTTTTCAATAAAATAGAATGCAGGTAACGTGTTCCAAAACAACAACATCCTATTCCCACTGGTCTAACCCGCTACATGTTTCATATAAAAATCCCCATTGAATTAAGAATTAGTAGATCAAATGTCACTTTGCTACAAATAACTTTAAATACTTATAAAGTACGTATAGACCTGTGACTGCAAAACCTACATGTTCCGTTGAAACTACATAACATTTATTTAACAAATATTTGAGTTACACAAAGAAATTTTAAATATTTATAAGAAAATTCAATGTTCGATTTTCTATAAAAACATAATCAGTAACGTGGATCTATAGACATATAAAACATTCATAGAAAAAACAATTACAAGAAGCAAATGAAAATGAAGAGGCTGCATGCTCAAAGACCGTAGAATATTATTACAAAATAAGTTCTAAATTTTAATATGCCATGGAAAAGAAGAGAAACCAAGACAGAATACACAATATAGAAGGAGTAGAAATGTATGTAAAAAAACAGTATAGTAGAAAAATTAGCCTAAAATGTCACTTTGCTGCATTACTGAACAACGGAGCTCTCAGTATCACTACAACTGCTGTAATGAAAACACAAAAATATCCTTATGATCCACAAATAGTGTTTTAATATAAAGTACATTTAAGTTTGATTATTATCAAATCCTTTAAATGTATTAAGTAAGCTTTGTATTCAACAGGTATACTAGCCACTCCTGGATATCTCCACTTCATGGTTTTGTTCCAGTTTCACTTTTAATATTAAGTAAGCGTTAACTCTTACCTCAATTTGAAAATCAGCTGTCCCAAATACGCTGCATTCTGCTGCAGGTTCTTCTCGTTTACTTCGATCTCTTCTTTTGTTGGTTGCTGCACTTTCTCGTTCTCGGTGTAGACAGTAGCTGCGTCATTCTTCACTATTGGTTCGTGCACCGGCTTAGAGTCCATTTGGTGGGGATTGTTGATTACACCGCTCTCCAAAGGGCCTACTACACTTCCAGTAGGACTTGGAGTATGCGGTGTTGACATCTGTAAATAAAAGAAATTTGGTGTTAGTCGAAGACGGTACTATTAGTTTTGAGAGTTAAGGTACACAAAATTGAACTTTTGTCTACTAGTGAACGTGGTTGATATTACAAGGGTGAAAATAGAGAAAATGGATTATAATGTAGAGACCACAATCTGAAGACTTACTAAATTAGACCAATAATTAAGAATAAAGGAAAATCATTACATAATAGGCACATGTAGGATAAAAGAAAGAAGTGAGCAGCTATGTAAACAAATTCATTTACTTATTACGAAGATTTGGAAAGGTAAAAATATCAAAAAGGGAATAAATAACTACGCCAAAGAATATAAAGACACTGCGATACTAGAATCGTAAAAATATAAGGTACTGGCTTAATGCTTACAAGCTAGACCAAGTAAAGTTATTAAAATCATAGTGGAAGAATACCAAGAAGACTTCAAACGTAACCGATCAGTAACAAACCAATTTTTTGGGCTAACTGAAATACAAGAAAATTGCTGTATAAGTCAAGTAGGCTTATAGAGTCTTTAAAAATACATGTATGTCGAAAGAACTGACAATAATAATAAACTTTTTTTTTGCATGACAAGCACATTAGCTCTTAGCTTTATTAAAAAGATATGGAATAATACAAAAAATAAAATAGTCTGGAAAGATGAAACATGGAAAAACTTTGAAGTAAAATAGAAATGAATTAAGTCCAAGTTGGTGTATTGCCAAGTCCACTTTTCTTGCAGGCTTGTTTTAAAATAAGTTTTTATAGCACATAACCTGTATTGCAGAAGAAATTCTAGAAGAGTATGATCTATTATATTTCTATCACCATATCCTGAGGTTCAAATACAAAAGTCTAAATCGTTCTGCTTGTGGCCTATTTTGGCGTTTAGATTTTCCATAGAGTATAGTTGGTGGTTATCTATTGTATCGCAGTGTTAACATCATCGTAGAACGTACATCGTAGAATGACCTTTATTTGAATGTTTTCGTTTACTTTGTAGATAAGATATATGATTCTATTACTGATGCTTTTAGTTGTGAGTATATTCCTTTTGAACTTTTTACTTACTATAAATCCAACGCCAACATAAGAATACTCTTCTCTATAACGCAATAAGTTTCCCGGCAAAAGTACCATTTGTTCTTCACCTTTTTGCCCGCCAGACTTTGGATAATCCAAGTATATCCCATTTTATATGTTTTATTTCGTTCTTCTTCTTCTTATGGTGCCGTGCACCTATAGTGCGTTGGCGAATTATCTTAAGGTCAGACGTCTGTCTTTTGCGGCATGCAAAAGTTCGCCAGTGACGCTTGTCCAGTTCTTTATATTTCGCAGCCACGACATTTGTTTGCGACCTACTCGTCTCTTGCCCTAAATCTTTCCTTGGATAATTAGTTGAGGGATTGCGTATTTTTCCCCTCTCAGGATGTGGCCCAGGTGTCCAATCTTTCGTGCCTTGATCAAGCTGAGCAATTCTCTCTCAGTATTTGCTCTTCTTATGACTTCCTCGTTTCTCACCCTATCTGTCCATGGTATGCGGAACATTCTTCGCAAAGTCCACATTTCGAAGGCTTCCAACTTGTTAATGGAAGATATTTTCAACGTCCATGTCTCCATGCCGTATAACAATATGGACCATACATAGCACTTAACCATTCTGTAACGGAGATTGAAGGAAAGATTGCGGTTACAAAGTAGCGGTTTAAATTTAAGAATTTCGTTCTTAAATTTTACAAATTTCTCGTCCTCCATCAATGTTTTGGTGTTATATGTTACCACAAACCGTTTTCTCTGCCGTTGTCGTTTGTGAAGGTAGCCTGGTCGACTCCGGGAATTCTTAGCACCTCCGATATGTCCTTCTACATTTGAGACTACTACCATAGCCTGGGTACAAGGGACTACCGGAGACTGAGAGACTTGCATTTTCGTTGTTTCTCATTTTAAGGGGATTTCTGGCCGTTTTTGTGCTACGCTGGCTTGTGTTGGTAAAAGGATATTAGGACGGGTTGGGAAATTCGGCATTAACAACAAGGATGGTAGGTTGGGAAGTTTTACCCTCTCGGTTAAAGGGAGTGAGCGACCCTGAAGTAAACCTAACTTTACCGAGATAGTAAAGTGTATCTGCCTCTTTCTTGGAATTAAGAAAAAATCAAGAAAAAACTTAACAAATAGCATAAATGCGGTAAGAATAAGCATATAATTTCAAAGGAGTCAAAGCATTTACATATCTAGGTGTTAGAATGGCAAAAACAGCCACGAAAAAGAGGAAATAGAACAAAACAATTACAAAAAGTAATTAAAAAGTACGCAATGCTGAGATTGCTAATAAAATCGAAATTTGTGTCAAGAAAAACAAAAAAATTACAGAATGATAATAAAAGTAACAGCAATATATGTATAGGAAACGTCGAAAAGAAAAAAGGGTGAAGAAGAAGAATTAGAGGAAAATGGGAGAGAAAAACACTATGATTGATAAATGTACTAATAAATACTGAAGTATGTTGGGGAAGAAAAAAAAATAAGGATTAGAAGAGCTAAACAAACAATGAAAAATAAAAGCAGTTATAAAAGCACAATGAATAAAATAACTAGGATAAATTAGAACAAAAATATGATGACTAAACTGGACTGAATGTAAGATCCATACATACAAAGAAAAAAGGCGACCAAGTAGACGATGGGAGAAAATAACCCGTTCCGTATAATTCCTGCCCTAGGATATAATTTTAATTTGTTATTTATTTATTTCGAATATATTTTCATTTAAATTAAAGCTATGTTGTACTGAGTCTGCTGTTTAAATGAATATCCGTCACAACGGCCAAGAAATGACTAGTTTCTTAAATGGATAAGAAAAAGGAATAAAATTCCTATTATAATCTTTCTCTATAGATCTACTAATTAGTTTTATAATGACAAACAAACTAAACTTTTTTCGAAAAAAAATTTTTTCAATGTGCTTTCATTCTCACCACATACTTCATAAATCCACGAAAATGTTATTTTGCATGTGCCACACTGGCTTCTACCCAAAATAAAATACATCTCAACTGATTTCATATTCTACGATAGCATTAGTATGCTTGGCAGCGGTACAAAAAGCAGGGATTTTAGAATAGCCATTAAGGGTGGAATATCTGGAGGAAAAGGAAACCGATGATGAATTGTTTCGAGATGACAATATGATAGATTGTTGGCTTTATTAAAGGTTGTTGATTCTATTGAAAGCCAAAACAATTAATTCATTATGTAGGACGACTGTTCCGGTTTATTGGTGTTGGAATAAGTGTCTTCAATGAATGAAAATTTACTCTTTATTACTGAATAAGTGTATTTATTGATCTAATTATGCCGAGAACATAACACTTAGAGAGACTACATTTTTCATTAATCGTACAAAAACTTAACAGCTTCTATATTTTCAAAAGTTAAATTAAAAATCCAAAGGGATTACAATAGTTGGTTTTTTGTTCAGAGCGAATCTTTTCTGACTTATTAGTCCATCTTCATTGAACTTAAAGTACTTGTGCTAATAACCGTTGAACCAAACAGTGGTTGCGTTTATATTGCCGACTACATACTTAAAAGTATTAAATTAAACGGCACCATGCTGATGAATATAGATATAACTATCTAAGGACATTATGTCCCTACTCTAAATTGCACTCGCATAGCCTGCAATTTAAACTCAACCACGTTTACTTTTGTGGTTATGAGCGAAAGTACTTTAAGTTCACTAAAGATGGATTGATAAATCCGAAAAGTTTTGAACAAAACCTTCAAAACCTTCAACTATTGTAATTCATTTGGATTTTGAATTAAATTTTTTAGTTAAATATTATATCAATTACAATAAAAGTTTTTACTTCGTTGTTACAGTTTTGTAACTAATATGGTAAAACTCCCCGGAACTATCCCATTTTAAGCTTCTATATTACATATTATTTTAAATAAAAATCAATATTTCTGTGAGAGAAATTATGTCCAGGTAATTAGAATTATTTTATAGAGTCCCTTAACTACGATACTAAAAAAACACAAAGACTTTTTCACAATCGATTAGTAAACTATGGATTTTTCTCTTGAAAACAGTCACTTATCGACTTACTACAACTTCCCTCACTAGTCAAAAAAATCGGTTGCCTGTAAAGTCGGTTTTACGGGCGAAGATTTTACGTGACAACGTCTTTTTCTCGGTAGAATATTTATTGATATGAATATTATTAAATTGCACAATAGGAACAAGGAATTGAATGAAAATAAGAATTGCACAAATTTTAACTATAGAAATATCTTTTGTTTACTAAAACATTGTACATGTAAACTTAAACTTAACTAATTTCTATTTGAGTGATTTTGTTGAGGATAGGACGATGATAGGAGAAATAGCATCGCACCAGCGGACCGATCATGTTTGAGTGGGAGAGAGACGCAAGGCATTCGCCGGTCCGGCGGGCCTCTCTCTCGTTCGGTGACTCATCGTAACAGACGTGAGCGGGCGTTACACTTTTTCATGAGTGACTCCGAGCCACAACCTAATTTAAGACGTTGTCACGTCAAAAAATTAATTATTATATTAACAGCGCTACAGGCTTTGTAGGTTCCTGGCTTCTAAAAACTTGGTTATTTCCCTCCATTTTTTTCGGTGCCTCACTTTATCTCTCCAATTTCTCAAGCCTATTTCTGATAAGTATTGCTGTACTGCTTCCAAGCATTTCTTTTTGGACGTCCTCTTCTTTTTTCTCGCATTTCTCCCTTCCTTCAGTATTGTTTTAACCTTTCGATTTTCTGGCATTCGTTTAATGTGACCAGGCTATCTAGCTCTTTGGGCTCGTCTTTTGCCGTAATTGCTGTTTTTCCATATATCCGTATTATTTCTTTATTTGTTTGTCTTTTTCAAATATTCTCTACCGTTTTTATTCCTCCGAAGATTTTTCTGAGCACCTTTCTTTCCCAGATCGCTACTTTCTTTTCTTCCTGCTGATTCATAATCCACGTTTCACTGGCATACATCACTGTGGGTCTGATTACCGTCCCGTAGACTTACAGTTTAGCTGTTCTTGACACATTTTGTGCTTTCAGTAATGAATTTAGTGACCCTATTGCTCTACTACCCTGCAATAAGTTTTGTCTATCTCTTTTTCTTCTTTTCCCGTGTTCGTTATGGTTAATTTTAAGTATTCAAATTCTGACACTTTTTCAAAACTATAGACAGTATCTGCTTCTTTTATTTTAATATATTTGTTAATATTTGTTATGTCTCCCCCCATTTCCATATATTGTGTTCTTGTTTGGTTTATTATTAATCCGTATATTTTCGCTTCTTCTTAAAATTTCTGTAAAACTTTTTCTAATGGTTTTTTTGTTCTAGCTAGTATCACCATATCATCCGCTTAGGCTATGCACTATTCTCTGCTATTGAAAATAGTCCTGTTTGTGCTTATATTTGATCTTCTTACAATTTGTTCTAATACTAAGTTGAATAAATTCGAATTGAATGAATTCGTTGATATTGGATTCCATTGTTTCAAACCTCTATTCACTTTGAACTGTCTTGAGAAGCTTCCTTCCATTGTTACCCTATTTATCGTGTTCCTAAACGGTATTCTCACTAGCCTTATAAGCTTTTCTGGTATTTATAATATTCTCATGACCTCATATAGCATCGTTCGATTTAAGGAGTCATATGCTTGTTTAAAATCGATAAATAGCATATGTAATCCGAAGTTTTGTTCGTAGCTATTGTTTTATATTAATTTTAACATTTTTATTTGATCAGTAGTTATTTATCCTGGTCTAAAACCTCCCTGATGTTCTCCATTTTGTTGTCATATTTTAATAATCTTTACCTTATAGTTTTGTCAAGTATTTTATAGACTACTTCTAATAGTGCTACATAGTTTTCGATCGCATTTTGGGTATTTTCTATATATCTTTGAAGTTTTGTCCTGTTTCTTCTTGCCAGGGCATTTCTACATTCTTCATCGAACCAGTCTTGCCGTCTTTTTACATGTTCTCTTCCTATACACTTTTTCGCTGCTTTCGACAAGGCTATCTGTTTGGTCTGCCACTATTCTTCTATATCCTGTGTAACTGGATACTCTAGTTTTTTATTTATTTCTTTCTCTAGTCTGTTTATAATCTGCTTCTCTTGAAGGCGCTCTAACTGGTAATTTAATCTATCTCTAAGAGGTTTTGGTATTATTGGTAGTTCTTGTTTTAGTTTTGTTATTATTAGTGTATGGTCACTGTTGGTATCTGCTCCTCTGTAACTCTTACAATCAATTAGTGCCTTATCATGTTTGCTTGCAATTAGGACATGATCTTTCAATTTTTTTATTTTTCCACCGGGAGAAATCCATGTTACCTTATGAATGTCTTTGTAATCAAACCTTGTGCTAGCTATCTTCATTTTGTTCTCTGTAGAAAATTCTATTAACTTTTTTCTGTTTTCCCGTGTTTTTTAAACTTCGTCCTCCTGTTATTCTTTTATATATTTATTAATTATATTTTTTAAAAAATTAATTATTAATTAAACTAAAATATGTATCGAGAATTCAATGTCCAACATCAGAAATATATTACAATCCTAACAATATGCTAGCCAGTTTTGATATTACCAGCCTTTATCATCATCATCCAGCCTCAAAAGTCCACTGCTGAACATAGACCTCTTCCACATGTTTCCAACCCCGTCTATCTTGCGCCGCTCTCATCTAGTTTTTATTAAATCTTCTTAAATCGTCAGTCCATCTTGTAGGTGGTCGACCGACGCTTCTCTTGTCTTCTCTTGGCCTCCATTCCAATAACCTCTTTGTCCATCGCCCATCTGTCATTCTGGCTATGTGTCCTGCCCATCTCCATTTTAGTCTGGCTATCTTCTCGATGATGTCAGTCACTCCGGTTCTTCTCCTGATGTCTTCGTTGGTTATTCTGTCTCGCAGAGTTATTCCTAACATGGACCGCTCCTAAACCAGCCTTTATACGAACATGCAAAACTTTAAAAATAATAAAAACCAAACTAGAGAGGGGACTGATATATTAACAAAAAAACAAACTGAATGTATCAGCTACAATGAAGCTATTAACACTATGCGCAGACAACTGTTTTCAACTAGATCCATTATTGTCAGATATTTTTCTGGAGAAATTTAACAGTAGAATTTGCAGAAATCTGACCAAAGACTGTATGGTGAAAATATTGTGTAGATAATATGTTCTCCATTTGGCCCCATTGACCAGAAGCACTGAATAAAATAAAATTATTAATGAATATTAAAAGCAATAATAATCAATCAAATTCACCATATAAACATAGAACTACAATTCACTACCTCTTCTGAAAGTGTTAATTTCAAAAAAGGGTACAAAATATACAGCCAAAGTTTAAAGATTTCGACAGATAATAAATTTGCAAACATGCCTAAGACAATAAACATAGGGTGCAACTGACTCATTGTCCAAGTGAATAAAGTGTTAATAGAAACTGGCTAACTCTAGTCAAGGGACCGTAGTCTTAGCACGGTAACCGTCACTATCCTACCTGACAGTATTTTGTTCTACCTCATCATAACAAAAATGAACAACGAGATAAGAGAGAAAAGACATGACTCAGAAGAGGGCTCAGAAATAACTGTCTTTGTATTTTGAATAAATGTAAATTATAGATTTACTTGGATATTTATAATTATGCTAGCATAGTTTACCAAGTAATTTGGCAGTTATAAAAAAGCTTTAGCAAATTGTTGGAAAAACAATGAACGTTTGGAATATTTTTCTACAGTAATAAATATAGCAAGACAAAAAGTTTTTTGTATGATGAAATGTTAAATTTATCAACCACACTAATGTAGAATATACAATCAAATAAACTTACTCCAGGTGGTGTCTTCGATGGTCCAGTTGGACTGGGACTCTTCTTCAAATAGTGCGTTCCACCAGCAGATCCAGCTGGACTTTTAACAGCCGTAGGTCTTCTGTGGGTATGGAAAGCTAAGGGCTGATCTGGTCCGTGTCGCTTACCCGAATTCTGCACTCTTCGTTTGTAGCAGTACCAAGTAACAGCCAGCATCATTAGTCCGAAAACGAGACCTCCAAGGCATAGTCCGATGATGGTTGTGTAGGCAACTGTAACACAATTACAATTTTTTACAATCAGGAAACTATTTTTTTATTAAAAGAAAACCTTATGATAGGATGAAACAAGATTTTTATTTAACCTAATCTAATACATTTCTACCCTAGTTATTCCCATAGACATATAATTCAAGATAGATTGATCGTTGCAATACCAGCCCGTTCCCCTAGTGCAACAGAGGAAACTGACGCAAAGCAGTCTCTGCATCTCTTTCTAATTTGCCACGTTAATCGGCCACGTGACCTAAATGACTAATGAGTATGTCACGTGGTCGATAAATCCGGCACATTAAAAAGAGTTTGCTTTGCTACTCAACCATATTCCCATGGTTAAGTATCTTCTTTTTCTCCTTTTGTTATATAAACAATTTTTCTTGTTCATTAGCAAGTTGTTGTCTATAAAATATTATCACTAACTAACTCTCTATGAAAGAAAAAACCAACTTTTGACGTATGAGTCTGCGGTCTACGTCTTCATTATCTAGCATTTCTATCACCGTTTATTTGGTTATGTTGTCATTATTTCTCATCCTTGACAATTTTCTTTGTTCCTTTTTTAATTGTGTCCATGTAGAGTTCCCGATGTAGATCTTTGTTTTGTATATACCACAGAGCGTTGACTACATTTATATTTTGGAGAATAATAGACTTCTATAGCGGGTAGACTTCCTTCATCATGTTCTCTATTCTCATCATCGTTGTTTTCGGCTTGATTGTTATTTTCCATGTCGTGATATAGGAATATATTCTTTAAGAATAAAGCTTTAAAAACAATTAGGTCAATTTAAGACACTAAAGATTGCGACCAGCAAGCACTAAATAGAAGTTTAAAAGTTATAGAAGCTTGTACATTAAATTTAATAGAAAGAGATCCTAGACCCACATGAAGGCTTAATCATGACTCCAACGAAAGAGTCGAAAACTTGCGTAGCCAAATACAACGCTAATCAGTCTTCTTCTTCCTCTTTATAAGCAATTCTGCTTGTTCATTAGTGGATTAATAGCTCTATGGAAGGTTGTCACTTCATCTGTTGCGCGGTCGCCAGATACTTCTTTTGCCGATTGCCGACTTATCTCTTGCTATTTTGACGACATGGGTATTCTCCATTCTGCTTATGTCGTTATCTCATTCTCGTTCTATATATGGTGCCCATTCATTTATACACTGTACATTACATTTTCTTCTAATGTCTTCGCTTCTCTTTCGATTTCTCAGCGTATTTCCTGTAATTCTTCTCAGTACTCTCATCTTTGCCGTTTCCAGTAGCCTTTGTGTTGTGACTATGTCGAGTTTTGTTTCTGAGGTATATGCCATTATTGGTCTTACATTGGCTTTATACATTCTTAACTTCATCTCAGTTGTAATGTGGTCTTTGAAGAGGAACAGTCTTTAATGATTGCAAGTAATTATTCTCTTATTTTGATTTCTTTTACACAAGACTTAAGATGAATCTCCAATACTAATAGTAATATATTTTTCCAACTTAGAAATGTCCTCTATATTTTATTTAAAAAAATCTGTACAAAAATTTTTATATCTCCGACAATATAAGTGCTTTGTATTGTACCTTCAGCATACGATAAAAACTACATACAATTTTAAATAGCTTGGGCTATTGACCCGAGCCTCATGAATAGAATGGACTACGCTTTATAAAAATCAATAGTTTAAAATTTTACTTTACGTTTTTTAAAATGAACTAAAAGTATAATTTTCATAATATCACATGAGTTTTATGGGTTTTATATGAACAAAAATATCCTTTTGCTTTTTCAAAATTGTCGCGTTGGTTAATAATACATATAATATTTTATTCAAATTAAATTAGAATAGAAAACAAGCGTGATGATATTGATATTTGAAAAAGGCGATTAAAAAAATAGCAAAAGAAAAAAAAATAAAATGACACACCTCAAAACCATTGTACCAATACTTAATTAACTATAGCTAATATTCTATAGCTAATATAGCTATAAAAGCAGAAAATTGCAGAAGTATTTCAAAGAAATATATCAAGAAACGAATAGAGAAGAAGGAAAAGAAACAATAATGAACACAGAACAAGATGAAGAACAAGAATCGACCTATGCAGAAATGAAAGAGAAAATATCCAAACCTAAAAACGGGAAAACAGCAGAAGAAGACGGAATATGTGTAGAACTTATCGGAATATGTGCTCCGAATAAAATACGGTGATGAGCACTATATAGACAGATTTATGAGCTAATACGAAATATATGGAGCAAAGAAATAATGCCCGAAGAAGGGAAGAAAGGAATTATAGTGACAATCCTAAAACAAGGAGTCCATAGAATATGCAAAAACTACCGAGCAATTAATTTTCTAAATGTAACATTATAAAGTAATGACTGGTATAATAATTAGAGACAGATTAAAAATATATATACAGAACAAAGCATAGGAGGGTACCAGTACGGTTTTAGAAAAGGAAGATCCACGATAGACGCTATGCATACGCTTAAACAAGTAATAGAGAAAACACGCGAGTATGACAGAGAAACACATATACTTTTCCTAGACTTTAAACAGGCGTTTGATAAACTAAACAGAAGAAAAGTTATCCAAGACTTACAAGAGAGTAATATACCAAATAAAAATTTTAGATTCCCCACCAGAAGAGAAAGAACAGAAATAATGAAAATAATAAATGGAGTAAGACAAGGAGATGTGCTGTTAACGGTTCTATTTATTCTATCACTAGACAAGATAATACAAAAAGCTGTCAAAAGCAGGAACTATAAACAAGAATGCAGTAAAAATAATATAATATGCGGACGACATAACCATAGTAGCAACAGATAAAAAGGCATTAAACCTTCCAAGAAATAGAAAACAAAGCCAAACTGAGATGACTGGAAATAATAAAAATAAAACAAAATACATGAACGTAAGTAAGAAAAAGATGACATAACATAACTAACAATAGATGCACACATTCAAATATTTGGGAGTACTAATCAACAGAAGAAATGAAAGTTTAGATATAAAAAAAACAATTCAAGCGGGAAATTCAGCGTTTTATAGAAATAAAAAAATGTTTAGAGATAAGAAGATAAGCCAAATCTCAAAAACAAAAATCTACAAAACGACCATAAGACCAATACTATCATATGCCGCAGAAATATTTACATTAACACCAAGAAAAGAACAGCAATTGAAAATTTTTGAGAGAAAGATTATCAAAAAAATACTGAGTACAAAGAGGGAAAACGAAAAGGATGCAAGACAATGGATGAATCACGAAATACAAGAATGGATGGGTCAAGAGAACATATTAAAAGCAATAAATGCACAATGATTTCGATGGTATGGACACATAATGAGAAAAGAGAAGAGCAATCCGTTAAGAGTTATAATAGAATGGATACCACCAGGTAAAAGAACCAGAGGCAGACCTAAAGATGGAGATAACAAGTGGAAGAAGACTTTAGGGGTATAGAAAGGAAAATCAAAGATAGAGACGAATAGAGAAAAGTAGTGAAAACAGCGAAGTCACACCAGAAACTGTAAAACCAAACCCACAATGGGATAATGCCCCACACAAAAAGGATCTTCAATTGAAAACAGCTTCAGCTTCTTCTGGAGCGTATAACTTAAATATATACTATAAGATATAGATGTTGGCCAATGTTGTTGAGTAGGACACTCTTTATAATAAAGAACATCGGAAGATATCAGTTATATTTAAAACAAAACGAAAGAGGAAGATTCATAAAAGGTAGTGTTGATAGTAGAAGGTTGAACAATAATAAAAAATCATATTAAATAATAGACATATTATAATTTGATGAATCTTTGATAACCAAGAACGAAAATACGTAATTCAAACTTCCAATAAACCTGACAGAAAAATTCCAATTCTAATCTTATATATAGCGCTAGCGCTCTGCAACGTCGACTTTAAGCTTTCTGTCTCAAAAAATTATTGTTAAAACGGAAATCCCCGTATTTTACCGTGCCTTGTATAGGGCCAGTGTCAGGTCACGTTAACCGCTGCGGAATAAGGAAAGCGGGAACTCTGGCGCCAGAAAATTTAATTTATCATAGATCGAAGAGCTTCACCTGTAACTGAATCTAACGGGACGAGTTTTATGAAGGATATAGTGCTCTTCTAAAACTGATCTTTTATAGCAGGGCTGTAATAAAATACAATTTGGAAACTATCAATATCAGCAAGGAAATATATACAGGGAGTCAATATAAGTATAGCCGGATTAACCAATACGGAATATATGGATCTCTAGACTCTAGAAGTTCCAATAAACTGATTTCTTGAAGAAATGAAATAATTCAACTCATCATCATCATCGTGGCTCTCCAATCTCTTCATATTATGTCTATTAACAACACCGTGATTGATGTGGACGTCCGTCTCTGGTCTAGTAGCTATGTCTTGTTTGCTAATAGGCACTGTTTGTATTTTTGTGGCCAATTTACATAGTGTATTTGGCCAATATACTATGTAACACAACAAACAATAAATACAAAACAATAAATAAACAAATAAACAATAAATAGTGTTTGTGGTACACAACAGAAACGAAGCTGCGTTACTCGGAATCGGAAGGGATGTGGATGTGGTTCTTCTGGCATTGTTATTAGCACATAAAAAATGAGAAGGAGGAAAATTAGGAGGTAATAGAAAAAAACTCAACAACATAAATAATTTGCCAAAAAGGCGCCACTTTGTCTTTTCTTCGAGAGACAAAGAAGAGTCTGTCAATCTCTATACATAAATATATAAATATTTAACAAAAAAACATCACACCTACCTTGTACGTTCGTTCAGCAAACCGATTATCATTTCTTTATATGGAGCAGAATGAAAAAAGTAGAAGATTGTCAGAAATCAAAAATACTATATTGTTACATACAAGCTATAATTTATGTTTTCTTAGGCGAAGCATATATTTAACTGGGCATATTAATTTAGATCTTACAAACAGAAATGCCCAATATAATTTGCTTCGTTTTCATATTTTTATATAATCCTAAATGTTAATTAATATTATTTTGTAGCTATTTTCTTGTTGCATTTTAAAGTAATTACTATTTAAATAGGAATAAGCCACAATTAAAGGTTAAAGTAGGTCTATTGGCGTTTCAATTTCCATTTTGGAAATCGTTTTCAAAATACAATGTTTGTATGTGACATGTGGCAGTTAGGTTACACCCTAATTATTATAGACAGGTTTAAGTGTGAGATCTTACAATCTAGTTAAAATATTCTATATGTCATATTTTGTCAGTTGATTTCCTATAGTAGTGTCAGTTGGACCTTTGGTCAATGCTTAGTTACATAGAATTTTGAAATATGCAGATCATATCTACATGATTGTGACTGCCAATCCAAGCTGTCATATGTCACATGTCACCTTAACATTTCCGTTAATACCGGGAGCCATTCTCTCTCCTGTTGACGACCAGAATGTAGCTTGGACTTTTTTAAATAATTTTAAACTGTTTGTCCTTGTTTAGTATAGTGTTATGTTCAACTTTATGTTTACCTTTATGTTTATGACATTCTGCAATTAATGGATAGCCCAAAATTCACGAAGTAAATCTAAAACGTTAATCACAAAAAACTTTTATCGTCCATTAACTTCGAGTTTTTATCGAGGTTAATCAATTTCTTCATTTAAAAAAAACGTTTATTGGCTTATTTAAGATGCCGCTGAAGATGCTCTAGGGAGCGAAAGTTCTTGGGCAAGATTTAATTAATAAAACTGTGCTCGATATCTGCCTTTATTTTATCAAAGTTTATTTATTCGAGCATTCAACCTTATATCAATTCATTAACTAATAATTCTTGTACCGACATCATTTAATTTACTTTGTACCGTTTGACCTGAAGATGCTTTGCAAAGTGCAGACAGGGAAACCGGTCGTTTTGGTAGTAAAATTAAATTGATTGTGAGTAAGTCTTATTTTATTTCTTTTACCTATTTGAAATGGACTCGCACAAGTAACACATTCATGATTTAAAAGCCACAGATTTTTGTGGTTCGCCAGAGCCTTAACAGGAGATTTGAAATGGTGAATCAGTACTACTCTATTCGTGGTCATTCGTTCATGGCTTATGAACGTAACTTTGCTATAGCAAAGAGTACAATAATAAAAGCTGATAGGATCTACACAATGAAAGAGTATGTAAAACTCATTATAACTGCTAGTACTAAAATAAATTTCACTGTCCATCTGATCAAGGAAGACAACAGTATTATCAAAGATTATAAGTCCTGGTGGAGTAGATATTACAAAAGAAATGTTTTATCACAAGGATCACTAGGTAGGCATATTCCCAAAGAACAAAACGTTTCTTTTTCTATCAGCAAGTTCATGCACTTTTCTTGTTACTCGTGGGCAAAAGGTCAAATTGTTGCTCACGAATTTATTGATGTAGAGTCACCGCCTATCAACTTGGTCTATCCTCAAGTCAGAGTTCCAATTAAGAAAAAGAAATTAGAACATCTATTGAAATTTGCACTGTACTTGGACATTCCTGAATCCAAGATATTTTATGATTCCGTATTTACATGGCCAATCCAAAGAACTTTAATTTATTCCTTTTTATTTTGTTATTTTGTATTGTGTAAAAACCAGGTATATCCAATAAAAAAATATTTATTTCGTGTCCTCTTATAATTGCCTTTACTAAATGTTGTATCAATATTTATCATTACAGGATAGCTCTATACAGTGCACAATTAAAAATTGTGATAAATACCGGATAGTTTTCAATAAAGGAAGTGTTTTCTTATTTACCGCTAACTTGATTTTTGTGACATGTCCGCTTTCTCTTCTCACTGATTCAAATGTTTTGGAAATAAATTCAAAGTTTCAATAATAACCTATTTCAATTAACAAAACCGAGACAGACATTATCAGACAATTGTCCAAAACAGCTCAAACTTCCAAATGCTTCAAAAACCCTCACGAATCTGTTGCTAAGAAAACAACCAATATTCTTGAGAAAGGTCACCGATAACTGTCATTTAGTTGTCCAGCGAAAGATAGATCGAGACATAAAATTTTAATTGAAGTTTCTTTTTAGCCAATTTAAAAAAAAATTGAATTTGTTCGAAATGTCTTCTTTAATATAATCAATACTTATATGATACTTGATGTTAGTATTGGAAAAAGTTATAGTAATTGTAGTTTTATAATACACAAGTATAAAATTAAGTATTTGTAACAACTGCGTCATATTTTTCCATTAAACAATTATCTGAGATCAAAATTATGTACATTTGTATATGTATCTTCCAACTTAATACATTTAATTTCGTAATTCATAGTGAAACGCATACGGTGTATTAAAAACAGCATTATTAAAAGAGTATGTAAATACGCCGTTGGTGAATATTGTTATTGATACTTCTATTAAAAGAATATTGACTACTTTTCAAGGAAAATATGGTAAATGTACTCACCACCCTGCACGGGTTTGATTTGTGGGCCCTCTTCGGCCATGGTAGAATTTTTACCACTGCCCGCCCGAATTATGTTATAACAACACACGAGAACGAACCGAATATCGCGGTTTTTGACGATTTTCCGCCGAGGGAAATCTCTAGCTAAAATTTCCTCTTAGTCATAGACGTAAGGGATGATCAATACGGCAGGGAACGCTTGCGCTGTGGTAAATGTCAGACAGAACAGGGTTGTGTACGGTCAGAAGGTGGCGGGGTTGTCTGATCACGACAGAAATTGGAAAATTGGATAACTTCCAATCATTGCTAATCATATAAACGTCGTTTTGAATTTTATTGAAAAAGTTTTGGTTTGCGGTCCACTATTTTGATTATTTATTTGCCATCATTTACTGTTTATAACAACAATTTAATACAACTTATAATGTAGCCTTATATTCTTGGCATCTGCGTTTTATTATAGAAGATAAGATGTACTGAGAAATACTACAAACCGTCTTTGACAAATCGATCCCAACGTGATATAATATCTCATATAGATGAGATATTATATCACGATCTTTTTTGTTTGTCTCTAGCTTTCCTGATTGTCACAGCAAAAGCTACCTTAGCAATCTTTACTGCAATCAAACATCGTCTATCCGTAGAGGCAGGAGAATCCGATGATATCAAAATTAAACGTAGGGTCTGACAGTGATGTATACTATGTCCTTGCTGTTTCGCATATATTCTGAGGAAATCTTTCAAGAAGCAGTAGATGATGTTTAAGCCGGAATTCGAATTAACGAAGAGTGTATCAATAACATCAGATACGCGGATGACACGGTGGTATTCGCTGGTTAGAGACATGAATTTTCCCTAAACATTAAGAACACAAAATGTTTGATGATCTCTAAGAAGAAACAGCAAATTGCAAGAATCAGTATGAATGGTCAACCAATAGAAAGAGTAAAAATATACACCTACCTTGGTAAGAACGTCAATGAAAATTGGGACCATTCCCTAGAAATAAAATGTAGGATAAAGCAAGCAAGATCTACATTTCAAAAAATGGCTAAGCTATTCAAATGTCATGATTTATCAGTACCCATAAAAATCAGGTTACTAAGATGTTTTATCTTTCCTATACTGTTGTACGGAGTTAAGTCGTAGACTCTCACAGACGCTACCTTCAATAAAATTGAGAATTTTAAAATGTGGCTGTCGAATCCTAAAGATATCCTATACCGACCACGTTACTAACCAAGACATTTTATTAAGAATGTAGAAAAGAAAAAAATGCTAACCACGGTAAAAGCAGTCAAAATCGAATACCTCGGTAACATCATAAGGAACAGCAAAAGATGTGGGTTGCTGCAATTAATTCTACAAGGAAAAGTAGAAGGTAAACGGGGACCAGAAGGGCGAAGGATTTCATGGCTGAAAAATCTACGTACGTGATTTGACACAACAAACACAAATCTTTTCAGAGCAGCAGTTTACAAAAAACTGATTTCCATGATGGTCGCCAACATCCGAAACGGATAGACACTAAAAGAATAAGAAAAAGGCTGGAAAAACCTGTAAGAGATATCGAGTAATTTTTAAAGTTAGGTAAAACTGGTCTGCTATCATAAGAGATAGATTTGATGATTATGATATCTATCATAACGAATTTTTCCTCCCAAATAAAGTCATTGTGCTGACTTCATATTATTGTCTAAGGTCCTTTAGCCAGGTAGTACGTATACCAGCTGGAGTTCTCCTGTCTTCAGTCATTCCTTCTATTATTAATTTTAGGAGTTGGTATTTGTTATTTTTAAAATGTAGTCAAACCATTCAAGATTTCTCTTTTGTAATAAATAAAACTTTGTGTTTATTATCCAATCTTAGAAATACTCTTTCGTTAAGCACTTTATCCATTCATAATATTCTGGGCTTAGCACCACATTTCAAAGGCTACCAGCATTTGACACATAACGCTAGTAAGAGTCCAAGCTCGCACACCATAATACAAAATTTTCAATACACAACATCACAGCTCGTGAGTTCGTCGCCTCGTGATAAGATTGCGACTACACGAAACTGGTTTTATTTTGATAAGTGATGTCCTGGCCTGTTAGCTTCTTGCACAAACCTCTTACATATTATCCCAGTTTTCATTAAACTGGCAACCTAAGTATTTGTAAGATTGATTTCATTCTAATTATTTGCTGTAGGTAGGTAGGTACCGGTAGGTAACATACTGATGTTTTTTTGTTTTTAAAACCACCAACTACCTTGTATTTTATGCATTCAGGTTAAGCTCGAAATGAGAATTTTAGATGCAACTTGATCGAGCAACTCTTCTGAATCCTCCCCAGAGTGTCTACAATAACAAAGGTATCACCGTCATACCTGTCAAGTTGTTTATTTTTTATCATTTATATCCAGTCCTTCTTCGCAGTTATAGAGTACATTCATTATCATTTTGTTGCTGTAAATGTTAAATAACAGCTAAAATGGTATGCAACCTTGACGAACACCTCTCCTAATTGTGACCTCTTCATATTAATGTGATTCTATAAATTAAATTGTCTGGAAAAAATCCTGGTTACTATTTTTATCCATTTTAGTAAACATTGTTTACTTTGACTTTCGGCAACACTGTAAAAGTCCTGTTCTCACGTTTCGTGTCAATTAGTGCATAAAGTATGTATGAATTAAATTGCTGTAATTTTCCTCTCGGATTCTACTATACAATTTTTGAACATATCCATAGTGTTTTGACATAATGTCTCGTTAAGACGTAATAAAAAGCCACGGGCAACATCAACAAATTAAAGGTCACATAACAACTGTTTTGTGCATAAACATTTGGAAAGCAAACGTTTCCAAGAAATTCTTACAATAAACCTATGGGAATTCGGAAAAATCGAGCAACAATGTTTCAAATGAACTACTGAAAAGGTGTGACGCCCTCTGGCGGGATGTTTTCGAAATGTTGAATGACGTCATTCCGTTAAAGTTTGTGGGCGAATAAAGATAATAATGGGGAGGATTTGTGCAGATTATGCAAAATTTTTGATGCAGCTTAATATGTTCATACATTTTCTATTTTAAGTATGGTTAAATAGGTTTATTTATTGATACACAAATAAATTCAAGTGATAAATCACGTAATGTTAAGATTCGCAATGTTTCTTAAATTATGAAGAGTTATTTCTTCTTCTTCTTTGCGTGAATGCCCGTGCCATTCAGCGTTGTACCTATCGTTTATTTTAATGTTTGTTATTTTTATTTCTTCGAGTTTTTTGGTCTGCTTTTATTGGTCTCGTATTCTTTGATCGTATTTTTGTCCAATTAAGTTTATTCTTTTTATCCTTTTTTTAGCAACAAAAGTAATGGCTGGTACACGTGCACCAAATGTCGACATTAATATTTGTATCTATAACAAACATATAGAACTAGTACAAAGATTCCAGTATCTTGGTTGCTGGATAACAAACGATCTTGACCACGAGGTCGAAATACGTGCTCGTATAGAATATGCTAGAATGTATTCCATATGGGTATACGAAGTGGAAACATGGACTCTCGGAATTACAAGTATGAGGCGTATAGAAGCCTTTGAGATGTGGGTTTTTCGAAGGATGCTGAAGATCTCTTGGACAGAGCACGTGACCACCAACGAGGTGCTAAGAAGAATGGATACTGAGAGAGAACTCCTAAATATTGTAAAAAACAGAAGTTAAGTAAAAAACGAGTTATCTAGGACATATTTACAGAGGAGAAAAATACGACTTATAATGGAAGGGAAAGTGGAAGGAAGAAAAAGTCCAGGAAGAAGAAAATGCTACTGGTTGAAGAATGTAAGAGACTGGACAGGCATGGACACACATTTGATTCTAAGAACAGCTCAAGATAGAGAGCAACTTGCTGTAGTTATAGCCAACCTTCAGTAATGGAGAAGCTTAAGAAGATCCTTTTTTTCTTGATCACTCAATAGCTTGCAAAATCTAAGGATATAATTTCACCAGCTATTCTGTTCCATCTTCTTTAGCCACTTTATCATTTTGAGATCAATTCCACTAGCACCATGTTTTAATTTTCAGGTAAAATGGCATTATATCTATTTGTATTGTGTGTTATGTGTTTTTTTAATCTTTTTCTTCTAATACATTTTTAATTTAATTCCGCCTTTATTGTTTTTCGTATCTTTTGGTACCTTTTTCCTCTGGCTTTTTTCTAATTTTTCCTTAAATTTTCATCTCCTCTTTAATTATTTGTTGATATGGTCTTTCTTCCTTCTTCGGTGGATTTTCTTTTCTTCTTTATGTAGTTCTTTATATGTCTTCTTTGCGTGTCGGGTTCTGTGCCTCTATTCTAATTAGGGGGAAGCCTTTAAAAAAACTTGTTTCTAATAAAAAAAGTTTTCCGTGCAAAAAAGACTAATATTTTCATATACAGTTATTGCAAAAATTATGACATACCAACCAACAGTTATATTTTTAGAGAAATAAATGGAAAGACCCGAACAGGCCTGAATTAGTTGATGTTGGTCAGCTAGGGATATTATTCAACACTTTTACATTTAGTGTAGAATGACATGAAACAAGTTGCAATCAATCCAGTATAAATTTGAAGATTAATGCTCCCATAAATCAAATATTATTTATGAGCGGTTTAACTTCAATAGCCTTGACCAAACAGAGGGACAAAATGTTGATAGTTTTGTGACTGAGTTAAAGAAAGGAGTGATAATGACTGAGTATAAAGATCAGGACGACATGGTTAGAAACAGAATTGTTATTGGAATAAAAGATAAACAAACACAAGCAAGTCTTCCAAGAAAATCCAAACCGACATTTTAAAATGCCATTAAAACACAAACATTATGGAGCAGAGAAAGGTAATAAGCAAGAAGGTAGTACATGGAGTAAAATCTAAAGAAGTGGCAGTAAAAATGATGGTAGTGAGCTATATATCAGTTGTGTCAAAACTGTTGGTTTATTGAAATCTGAAAGCTCCCGGATTATCTGGAAACAGAAAAGTCAGGTAAAAAACTGTGTAGTAGAATTTATGTTAAATACTGGAGAAGGAGTAAATGTTCTGAATTCTCAGTATATACAAAATCTTGGTATAAAAAAATTAAATATATCCAATGTGACAACAATGTCTTATGAAAGTGGTGATTTTAAAATAAATCCCGTGGAAGGAATTATAATGCATTGCAAGGTAGAAAATACATCTTCAGATATTAAATTTATTGTTGTTAATGTTCAGAACCAAATACCTTAGGTTTGGGTGGTTCTATTAGTCTCAATCTCGTTAATCGAGTTGGAATTATAGATGATGTAGAAGCATTTCCCACAGTTTTTGAATGACTTGGTCAGTTTTCTAGTGATTATCACATTTCATTGAAAGACAATGCAGTTCCTTATGTTCAAACCAGTTTTTAGGATTCCTCAAGCTTTACATAAAAAATTAAAACAACTAGAAAATTAATGTATTATTAGAGAAATAGAAAAACCTACAGAGTGGTTAAACCCACTTGTAGTTGAAAAGAAAAACAAGGATTTAAAATTGTGACTAGACCCGAAATATGAACAAAGCTATTAAAAGAGAATACTTTTTGATACCTACAGCAGATACAATTGCTTCGAAATTGTGTTACAAATAGTATTTTTCAGTTTTGGATATGAAAGATGGGTACTTTCAAATTAAAATTGATGATCAAAGTACAGATTATTGTACATTTGACACTCCCTTTGGTAGATATCAATTTGCCGTTTACCGTGAGGAATATTCTCAACCCTAGAAGTCTTCAAAAAAAGTACCTTATTAAGTTGAAGCGGGTTTTTTTTTTAATAAAAAAAAAGTTGCAATGATTTTTTGAAAAACATCTTTTTACAATATTAGTTTTCTCATGGTACAGATAAAAAGAAGAAAACATTTACAATAATCTAAAATAGAGAGCAGATGAATAAATATATTACTGACTGACACAAACGATATATTGGTTGCCGACTTCTGGAAAAGCCGAGACTAAAACATTTCTGTTTTAAAAATTATTTATTCAATAGTTTAATTTCCTTTGTTCATTTTTGTATTTATATTTTATTATTTATATTTTATTTCATTTTAGCAGCAAAATATAAAAAACAAAAATTAATTTGTTATTATTTTGAATGTATGCACATCTACCATTTCTGGCGCCATCTGTTAATTTGTGCAATTACTTTTCGAATGCATAGCTAATACTACAAAATTACTTAAATCGACATCAAAATAATAGTAAAAACATACTACAAAAAACTAGAAACATACAAGTAATCGTTGTAAAAACAATTGAGCATCAATAAGATTCGGAAATCACTTCGGGCACCGAGTGACCGAGCTAGCCGCCATTTGTGCCCTCTTTGCTGCGATAAAGTAGGTTTTATTACAGATCTCGTTTCGCGCATTGTGCCGGGCAATTTGGTAGTTTATTTTAAATTTGAAAAATAACCGGTTTCTTTTGGCACTGTAGTGTAAACTGAAAAGACAATAATATTGCGATTGTTTCTTAATTGTGCAAAATACGGGAATTAATAAGTAAAATTAGTTGTTGTAGGGATCGAAAAGAACAATACCTACATGTAGTGAAATGGCGTTAATAATGGAAGCTTTCCATATTCATATCTACACTTTGATTTTCTAAAAGGTAAGTGATTGAAATATTTGATTCCATGTACATAATTCTACATTTTAACATTAACTTTTGTCATATTAATAAATTTCTGCATATTAATACTATTTATTGTTAAAAACGTTGGTGAATATCTACATGAATTAGCTTTACAAAATAATCATTTTTCGTTCTTAGTGAATTTTTATTGAAATATATTTTATTAAATTTCATTGCGTACATAATTAATAAATCTGTAATATATAAATATTACAGTTTTTATAACATATTAGGTAGCAGTCTAGCAAGCGTCCGATTCTAGGAACTGCGTTTGCATCGATTATAAATGCATCCTAAAAACATACTCTCTCAATTTGTTGTATGCTTTATATATTATAATATTGGACAATAAAATAATTTTAATGTAAGTACAAGTTTCAGAGTGATTTTAAATTTATTATCTAATTGATTTTAATATTTAACATTAACTATATAATAATTTTATGTACCGGATGTTTATTTTATTGATACTTTTCTTGTGTAATAACTTCGTATGCGTTTTTCTTGTACCTATAACTAATCTAATTTTTCTTATTAGTAGGTATTATTATATTTCATTATAGTTGTTTTATATTTGCTGCCTATTTCGGAGCTAAAATTAACTTAATATTTTTAAGGAACGTCTTATAGACTCCTTTTTTCTTTCAGTTTGCAATTTAGTGTTTGTTTAGTGAGTCGATTTCCATCAATTCTGTTTATATGTTGTTTCTGGTTGTGTATTCTGGAATGGAGAACTGCATTTTTCTATTTGAGCAAATTTTGTACTGCTTTTCACTCTTCTAAAAACTATCACTGCTCGATCTTAGATTCTAGTGTATAGGAGCTTTTAAAACTCTTACCCATCACATATAATTTTTAAATGGCTTTTTATAGCTCATTTTAGTCTGTCCTTTGCAGCTCTAAATAGTTCTATTGTTTATTTTTTTTTTTCACTCTACTCTTTTTCCATTCACTTTTTCTTGTATAACCAATCGCATCAACTCATATTTTTCATTTCATATTTGATCTTTTTATTATAACAGCTTTTCAGATCTGGCAATGTATGACTTTTATTTTTCCTATAAACTCAGATCAGTTTTTACTCCCACAAACAATTTTTTTCGCTCCCACCTAACGCCTGCCTCCCCAACAAATGCTTTTTGCATGACAACTTACAGACATTCCATAACCATGTGCTCATTTTTAGGCTTTTATTTTTTGACATGACATCTACTCTTAAATTCCGATTTAAGTTAATATTTATAGCGTATTTTATAGAGGTAAACAAGCCGGGATAACATTTATCATAGCTTCTGTACACATTGAGCTTCTGTTAATCCCAGCTTGCATTATATTGTTCAGTAGCGTAATGTGGGTTGCCTGTCACTAGCAATAGATAAATCGGCTTCAACATCATCCTTCCATCTTTTTCTGGTCTTCTGGCCTGCTGATCTTCTACCGTCGGGACTTCTATAGTCCTTTAGTTTCCTTTTTTAGTTCTTACTTTTTTTATTATTTCATCCCTAATCAGGCCGAACAATAGAAGACTCAGGGAATCTCCTTGTCTTATTCCATTGTTAGCTTCAATAGGGTCGGTTAGTTCTTCTACTTTTATTGTGTTGTTTTAGTAAATATTTTTTATCCTTTTTATTATTTCTAGAGGTATATCTCTTGGCTACAATAAATGGATAACATCCTTTTGAGATGTATTAGGACGCTTGATCTTCATTCTTGAGGAATTCTGTTTTGTTCTATTATTTTTTGGATTAGTTTTGGATCTGGTTCCTGTTGGTTTTAAATCATCTGCTATTCTGGTTAGTTTTACACCATTCAGTTCTATAACATGCTAGTTTAACTCTCACCTTTTAAATTGGTATTTTCTGCGTTTCTACCTATTAATGTCATGATTGTCATTTCTATGGTTCTAGTATTCTATTCGAAATGATAGAATGCAAAATAAGGTTCAAATTTTGCATTGGGTATCACGGATGGACCATATCTTTCAAAATTCATAAGGTATATGCCCAGTGAGCACCTAAGGAGAAGAGTTTGCTACAAAAAAGATTTACTTTTTATCACTGTTAAAGTTTTCTTTTATTTCCATCATGCCTGTTTTTTCTCCTCTATCTTTTTTTATATCCATTTAGCAATGCTACGATTTTTTTCTATATTTCCTATATTTTCTTGCTTTACTAACTCATTTTCCTTCTCAATTTTTAATATGAACACTTTATATTCGGTATGTTTTTTGTATTTTTTCTTTTACTTCTTGTAGAAAATTTATACCTTTCTTTTGAATAGATCATCTTTTCTTTGAATTTTTTTAGTTGTTAATATTTTTTTTATTTTCCCCTCTATTTCAGGAAACATATTTCCTAATGTCTTAATTTTAAGCAATAGTTCGGTGCTATATTATCGATGCGATCCTTACCATGATCCTTACCAGGGATACCTTACCAATAGATCAACTTTTCTTTGAATTTTTAGTTTATTTTTTGTATTTTCTCCTTTATTTCGGGAAACATTTCCTAACGTTTTAATTTTAAGCAATAGTTCGGTTCTTGTCGATGGGATCCTTACCATGCAGTGGTTTTTTTTTATCCAAAAGTGAGATGTAAAGTAGATGTCTCACATTGGTTTTGAAAATAAGATCTTAAATAAGCAACTTGTTTTACCATTTACTTGCCTGATCTCCCTACTCGAAATGATCTGGGTTTTTATTAAGTAATGATCACTCTTCTTCTTTTAAAATGATGGTTCCCTTTGTTTTTTTTTAATTTTTTTACATATTTTCAACTCAGAATAAGTTTTGCCAACTAATGCAAAATACCTGTATGAACTAACAAATATTCTCTTTGTTGCAGCATCCAGTACCGTTACGTCCGTACCGTCCACACCGTAATGCCGGGTCGTTACTATCGGTAAAGGTAAGAGTATATTTGTGGTGGAGATGTGAGATAATATAAAATGAAATACAAAATTACTGATATAATAATATAAGATCAAATATTGAAATATTTATTAGATATAGGGACTCCACAGTGAACAAGTCAGAGTGTGATTTTGATAACTGTTAAATGGGATCATAGACAGCTTCTGGGTCAATAAGGGCGACTAATCTGTGAGTCTTTACAGACTCTTGGGTAAGTTGTTCGAGGCTGATCCAGGTAATTCCAAAAAGTTGTCTAAAAGAGGAATTTTGATATGAAGAAGGAAGAGGAAATGAAGAAGTCGGATAAAAAACGATGAACGAACAGGAGGCGAAAAATGTAATCGCTCAAATGCAAGACAATTAGGTATATAATAGCAGCAGCGCAAGTATGTATTAGGAATCATCAAAATTCTTTCTTTAGACAACTTAATGGATAACTAAAAGGAACTGTTTTGTGATGGAGTGTATATATGTCAGAATGAGTTGGTCGCCGCCGGGATCAGAAGATGTCCGGATTGATTCACGCGAACGGGGATTGAAAGGATGCACTGAAGCACCAGTTTACAGGGAATGGATGCTAATACAGACCGGCAGAATAGTCTACTGGTGAGGATATAGTTCTACATAGATTTTCCTAAAGGTAAGTCTTATTAGCCTTTTTTATTGCTGTTAAAATAAATGTTTTCGTTATCTCAATTAACTACTGCATGTAGTTTCCGATATCTTCAATATTTATAGCACTAGTTTTAAGTGTGTGATAATTAACAAAAAATAATTAAGTTATTCTTCTTCAGATACATTTCTTGCTTTTGAAATTCCTTGCATCCATGTTGTTGGTGTTCGTCCTCGTTTTCTTTTCTCTGGTGGTATCCATTCTATTTTTTTTTGTAGTCTACCCCCATACGTCTAACATGTCCGTACCATATTAATTGTTGTTTTTCGATGTCTTCTATAATTGATCTTTGTACATTTATTTGATTCCGTATGTCCTCATTTCTCAAATGTTCTAATCTGGACTTTCCCGCTGCTCTCCTCCAAAAATCCATTTCAACTGCCAATAGGTTACCTTTAAGTTTTTGTGATAACTATCATACTTCTGAGCCATAGACGATTAATGGTTTCAATATGGTATTATATATTCTTTTTTAATAATGCCATAATACTGAATTCAATGCCCCTATAACTCGTTTCCCTTTGGTTATTCTGTCTTTTATGGCTTCATCAGTTCTTCCTGTCTTTGTTAGTTTTACCCCCAAATATAAACATTTATCGCATTTCTTAATTTTCCCGTCTTCTAAGTCGAGGTCATCTGCAGTATTTTCTCCTCCTATGCAAAGATATTGCGTTTTTTGTAAATTTACTTCGAGGCCCAATTTTTTGTTCTCTTCCATTAGTTTTCTAGCCATATACTCCAGGTCTTCCTTGTCTTGGGCAATAACTACCTGGTCATCTGCATAGTGCAACGTGTATAACGTTTCATCCCCAATAGACAGCCCCATCCCTTTACACTCTTTATTTTCCAGTGCCTGAGTGCTTCGTCGATATATAATATATTGAATAGTATGGAAGATAAACAACAACCTTGCTTCAGTTCTTTTGTTATCTGAAAACCATTAGAAACCTTATTTCCTATTTTAACTTTTGATATTGTTATATAGATCTTTAATAGCGACGATTAGTGGAACGCTGATACTGGTTTTCTCCAATACTTCCCACAATTTCGCAACAGGCACGGTGTCATATGCTTTTGTTAAATCTACTAAAAGTAAATGCACTTCTCGAGATCTCAGTTTTATTTTCTCGAGTATTTGGGATAAGCAGAAAATACTATCTATTGTGGATCATGCTGCTCTGAATCCGTTTTGTTCTTCTGATTCAAAAGGACGGTATTCTTCCCATATGCGTTCTTTTATTTCTCCCATATAATCTGTTAGCGTGCTCGTAACAGTTATACCCCGATAGTTATTGCAATCTTCCTTATTTCTTTTTTTATGGACAGATGTAATCCATCCTTCTTTCCTACTTTGTGGCACTGGTTCTCCGTGCAAGTGCCTATTGAAAACTTCTGTTAGTATCTCGAATAGTTTGTTGGTTCCATTTTTATTAACTCTGCATATAGCCCCTCTGGACCCGGAGCACGTCTATTTTTCAACAATGATACAGCTTTTTCAGTTTCTTCGATGTTAATTGTTGGTGGCTCTCCTTGAATCAGAACTTCATGTTGTTCTATGTTTTTGTATTCCGGTCTTTCTTCTACTAACAGTGTTTTATAGTGTTTTTCCCATTTTTCGGGCTCTATGTGGTGTATGGCTATTTGTTCTGTTTTGTTGGATCTGATGTTTTTTTCAGATTTTAAACTCACAATCTTTATTCACAGGCTTCTTCAAAAAATTAGGAAGAAGTGCTGCATCCCAGTCATATATTATAGAGGAGTCATGTTTGAGCCAAAAAGAAGAAGGAGCTTGTCTACACTGTAGGATTTTTTGTAGGTAGACTTTGGGTTCCTCAACATCTTGAACTCTTTAAGGCCTGTCTTATAACCCCAAAATTTCTATTGCACTGACCAAAGTCCACGAACAGGATAAATGTGTGTCACCTCGACTCTGTATAGCTTTGATATCCACGAACAAAACCGTAACAAAGTCTGATTTCTTTTTTGGCCTTCAGCTGAATCTGCTAGAAGAACAATATGCTTGGTATTAGGATAATCTGCTAATTTATTGTGAATACAGTCAAAGATTAATGAAGCACCACTAATTGCTCCATTTTTACATTGAGATTCTATGAAGGAATATACATATGTTGATCCATCATTATGCACGTGTATATTGAATACGTACAACCATAGAAGTCTTTTATAGGACTGTTTTGTTATGCTGAGCTTTGGTAACAGATTTTGTGCGTAATCAAATTCCAGGACAAGAATGCCGCTATTATTTGTTGCCTTTCTCACGTAATAATTTTTAGCTTGGAATATGCCTCGAGTCTCTTTTTCTGGACATTGTAATCAGCACGGCATTCATCATTCCGGTTCTTTTCCAATTTTATTGTACATTCACAACAATAATCACACGTGTCAGTCTTTGGATTTTTGAATGTAAAATTAGTTTCTCTGAAAAACTTGAAATGCGTCTTGTATTTCATGGTAAGATTATTCCCAGTAGTGTCTTTAAACAACTTTTGAAACTGCTCAAAAATGTTCTTAATCGTTAGGTCTGGGTTGTCGAGGTACAATCTGTTTGTTTTTCCAGGTGTGTAATGACTGGGTTTATGTGGAATAGATTTTAAATGTTCTAAAGCTATAGAATAAACATCGTCTGAAATTTTCTTTGGTTTCCGTCTTTTCCACGTTTTTCATCAAGTGGAGTTTCCTGAACATATTTTTTTTGTAATATTCTTACACGCTTCACTCCTATTTGACATAAGTCAACAAAAAAGGAACGGCACACGGGCACATCACAACCAGAAGTTTTAAGCTTGTATTTCCAGTGATACCGTCTTCTAATAATTTTGGGATTTTATACCTCTCTATACCTTTCTGGAGGCTCCCCTAATGCCATACAACCTGCTAGAAGAGTGTCTTGTTCTTTTTTTGAACCATTATCAAGCTTCTGATCTTGAGATAAAGTACCTTACTCTGTACAGTTTTCTCTGTAACTTTTGACACATACTCCTGTCCACTCTGTCTAGATTTTGCTACGTTTTCTTTCCAATGGTCTTTCTGAACACTTTTCTTTTTGGCACCTTTTGACACCTTGTTATCTAAAATAGCTTGAAAACTATCCATTGCTTTAAAATACACTTAAACCTACAGTTTAAAATATAACATAACCTCAATCACATTGTCAGAAATTCACCAAAACAGAGTTGATTTAAAAGCACAAAACACTTAAAAAAGTGTTGTACCAACGTAAAAAACTGTAATGTCGTATAAAAAATAGAGTTCAATTCTGTGTTCTCCGGAAGAAGGGCCCATAAGCCTATATGCCCTTATTCTAGCCACTGCCTCAATTGTGGAAAGAATACATACAAGACAAAATACGTACAGAGAATAAAAGAAAAAAAATAGTCAAAAATGAGCATAAGAAAAGCTGGGACAAGAACAAAGAGAAAAAAATGAGAGCAAACAGTAAAGAAAATGTAAAATTGTTACAAAAACTTACAGAGCAACAAAGAAATAAAGCTAGACAAATAATGACCAAAAACGGAACAATATTGTTAACGGAACTGTTGAAAGACGAGCAAGGAAAAGCTAACGAAAATGAACAACATAATTGGCGGATTAAAACAAAACACTGCGGAAACAGAAGCTATACAGGAAGAACAATTAGAGGAGGCAATAGAAAAGATAAAGACTGGGAAAGGAGTCACAAAACTTACAAAATTTTACTCAGTTCCCGGGCTTGATCAAACTGAACGTCAAAATATTCAAGGTTTCGATTTTCACGTAGTCATCTTCAGAATTTGTAATTGATCTGGAGTTTTGGATTATTTTAAGTTTATTAATACAGTTTATTCGTTAGCCCATCCTCTTTCATTTACTGCTTCATACATAGTAATGGAACCAATAACAACGAAGATACGATATGGTACCGTTTTGGAAATGTTGCCATGTTTGATTTTATTGTTGTCATATTCGATATCCCATCCTCTTTCATTTGACGTCTCATACGTCAAAATCGGACCAATAACAACGGGGATGCAATATAGTGCTGTTTTGACAATGTCTTTCCGTCTGTTTTTGTGTCTACGTATTTGTTGGCCCCTCCCTTTTCGTTTGATGCCTTGTACGTAGCAATCAGTCCAATAACATATATGATATAGTGCCGTTTTGGCAATTTCTTTGCGTTTTTTTTTGTCTTAACATATTCGTTACCACCTTCCCTTTCCATCGATACCTTATACGTTGAGCCGTTTGGCAGTTACGACCGGGGGTTGCGATCTATGCCATCATTGGTCGATATACGTCATGGCGTGGGACCATGAGGATACGTATTGGTCGGAGCATGGGGATATGAGGATATGTAAGCTTGATAGACTAAAGAAGAAGAATTAACGCCATATTCACGTTTGAACGATGACAGACGAAAGAAGAATTGACGCCATATTCACGTTTGAGGGATGACAGATGAAAAGAAGAACAATTGACGTCATTTTCACGTTTGAGAGATGACAAACGAAAAGAAGAATTAACGCAATATTCACGTTTGAACGATAACAGTTGACAGCTGTCAGTCGCCATCTTGTGACGTCTGGCCCAACCGTTCCATACTTTGCTGGGGTGACGACCCAAATATTAATAAAAGTCCATTCAGTTTCTGGATAGGGCAACGGAGCATTTATCTTTGTCGATCTGTGGGATTTTCTTTGCTATTTTAGAGGCAATGTCGCCACTAGATGGACGACTGCAGAGAGAAAATTTTTTTATAATCACCTGTGCTGTAAAGTTCATTTTAGTACCCACTGCGGACCTACATTATTAATCTAAACAGGATTTCAATATAATAAACAACATTTGGAAAAATAATGGTGTTTATTGTAAATGTATTCAGGAAAAATCTATGAAAAATCAATCGATTGTAAAATAAAATATAAAAAACAATAATTATTTACAATTGTATAACGGTGCAAAAGGTGTCGACGGACTTTAAACAAGTCCTTTCTTAACGTGTAGAAAACAGACACCGTTGGCTTCCTTCTGTCCGGCAAACAATACAATCACCAAACTCGGCGAGACGCTCTGTTCGTGTATCTCCTTAATCCATTTATCCACATTTTTAAATATCTTACAATTATTCCCCTCCAATTGATTATCGGCTATTCGTAAATGAGCAATATTCAACGAATATTTCTTGATTGAATCACAGAACAGCTGGACTACGTCTTTATTCGACTTCCCCGATACGCAATTAATATTATTCACTTCCACATTTTCTCCTTTGTCCACGTAAAATTTATATTTCGAACCGAGCTCGTCTACGCCTACTACGTTTGCAGTTTTGCCAACTTTCACCGACTGTCGCAGCATGCTCGTAGCATACTGAGCGGTACCCATTTCCGGGTACGTCCTGACGTCGTTCTTCACACCACCCATGACGGCATCTCCGAAAAATAAGTGTTTCCTCAACCGCAACTGGACCAATTTCATACAGGCTAAACTATCTTCGGACGAACAATGACCTTTGCGACTAACTTGAATGTCTTCCTTTAGATATTGACGGGCCAATGTTTGAAGTTTCGTTTTTCTTGTTCTGTCTCCCACCAGGTTGTAAATTACACTAAAACACAAAAAGATTTTTATAAAATGCATATTAAGTGTAAATTAAAAAGCGCAACAAGTAGATAGGACGTGGGAAGTGTGTGTGCTAAAGTTTATTCTGGTTAATTTTTTGTTATTTTAATTTTTTCTTAACAGCTCGAAACGTTTTAAGACATATCTCATGGCAAATGTCAAGTATTATGTGAAAACATAAGCAAAGAATATAGACGCATATAGAAGGATATTTTTTATAGGCGCATATAGAAGGACAGTGTCATTTTTTAGCGTCGTCAAAGGTTATACACATGAATCAGAGGTTGATCAAGATTTTTGAAATTTGCTCTAACCTTTTCTACTCTGATGTTGATCTCCTGAATGTAATCATTTGTTGAGTTAATCATTGTTTCCAGATATGCATATTTGTCCACTTGTTCGACGTTGGTTCCGTTTATTAGAAGATTGTCGTTATTTCTTTGAGTTTTCGATATGTATTACTATGATAGTAGTTGTTATTTTAAAACAAGATTAAATAGTACCCATACAGAGTAAAAACTTTCATATAGACTATTCATTAGTTACTGTTAAATATTTCAAAAATATTTCAGGAATGTTTTTTGTTGTTATTAAAAGATTATGGATGAAATGGAAAATTTCAAAATTTAGTAAAAAGTTTTATTTCAATACTTTTTTGAACAGGACAGTTGTTCAATGAAATAATTTTGAAAATAGTCTAAAAAGTTTATTGAAATTTTTGGTTGAATATATTTTAAAATTTTTTTAAAATGCTTCGTAAATTTTTGGGCAGGAAAACAGTATAATAAAAAGTTACGTGGCGGTTTTTCGTAGCGTTGGAACATACCTATTTATAATTCAAAATTATAAAATTTTATTTACATGTAATAAAAAAAAAATAAATACTTTGAATATTGTAAATTTCATACCTTTTTAAGTTTTAAAATTAAACATTTAACAATTTAATATATTAAAAATAAAGGTTTTATTGTGAAAAACACAAAGAAAAATAGTTTGCAAATCAATGGCATCGAAATTTGATTAAGCGTGGATGCATAGTTAAATAAATTGCTCCGTTCGTATTCCTTTCTCACTTCCCCTAACTACATCTTTCATGATGGTTTTAAGCCGACGGCCACGATTTGAGCCACGGATATATATATATATATATATATATATATATATATATATATATATATATATATATATATATATATATATATATATATATATATATATATATATATATATATATATATATATATATATATATATATATATATATACAAAGAAAGCAGTTTATTAGGGATGCAGTCAGTAGGTTTGGCCAGGATGTTATAGAAACACTCTTTTGACTTTTGGTCGAGCTTTCGGAATTACTTTATTCCTTCTTCAAGACACTGTAATTAGAAGAAAGTGTAAATATTTACAACATATCTCAAATTATCATTACAACTTACTAGTCGTTGAGATTATCTGTGTAAAGCTACGACACTCAACATTGAGAACACACATATAAAATATAACATTTAAAATAATAGACAAAATACATTTTAAAATTTTGTTGAATAGTTAAAATTTTGTTTGTGACATCTTTTAATGGTGTGTTTTGACTGATCCATAGAGAACAGAAAAAAACAAAACAAAAATAGTGTGGTTTAAAAGGTAATTAGGAGATCTTGCTATTATATTATAATATACAAACAAAATTTTAACTATTCAACAAAATTTTAAAATGTATTTTGTCTATTATTTTAAATGTTATATTTTATATGTGTGTTCTCAATGTTGAGTGTCGTAGCTTTACACAGATAATCTCAACGACTAGTAAGTTGTAATGATAATTTGAGATATGTTGTAAATATTTACACTTTCTTCTAATTACAGTGTCTTGAAGAAGGAATAAAGTAATTCCGAAAGCTCGACCAAAAGTCAAAAGAGTGTTTCTATAACATCCTGGCCAAACCTACTGACTGCATCCCTAATAAACTGCTTTCTTTGTTTATATCGACAGTCAATAATATCCAGTATTTCTTGTATATATATATATATATATATATATATATATATATATATATATATTTATTTATATGCGTCTATATTCTTAGAATAAGTATTATGTGACATTTGACATGTCATGTTCGACGTTAAACGTGACATTCACGTAAGAGGCAACATAAAACGTGCCATTTGACATGATATGTGACGTTTTTACGTGAGACGTGACATTGGACGTTAAGTTTTGATATAATACTTAAATTTTGACATAATAGTTGACATAAAAGGTGACATTTGACACATTCTGTGTCTTTTTCTTCTTCTTCTTCCTTTATTGGGTAATATCCCAGGGGATAATTTGCCCGGCTAATTCAGGGGGGATATTCTCAACTTGCTCTAGACAATCGAATATCCCCATTTAAAACTAAATTGAAATTATTTTATATTGAATGAACACTATGTTGAAACTTCTTCTTCTTGGGCTTTTTTAACGTTGCCTCTGAAAGGCTCGAAGGATCATAACGTTTCACGACATATCTCATTTCAAACGTCAAATATAATGTCAAAACGTCATTTCTTATGTCAAACGTGACATTTACTTAAGAGGCAACATAAAACGTGTCATTTGATATAATCTATGACGTTTTTACGTGAGATGTGACGTGAAGCTGAAACGCATCGCAACGTTTAATGTTGTAGTTATTTATACAAACAATTGATTTCTTACCTTGTGTCTATAATATAGGGATGCATCATTTTAAGAGCGTGCAAATCATTGGCCAACGACTGTCCTATTAGAATTGCATCCTGCGGTAACGCTTTTTGTAGATCTTCTTGAACGTCTTTTAGTTTTTTAGATACGTTTTTCATCATACTCTTATTTATACCGGACCATTTCGTTAAGTAATCGACTATTTCGTTGTCGGGCTTGACCAAAGTGTCATAAAAGACTTCTAGCTTTTCGTTCACACAAGAAATCCTAGTCAACTCTAAGTCACCTAAAATCAGTGCAAACTATGTTAAGCTATTCTATACATTCATTGTAAATAAGCGCATACTATATGCTGTCATTTATTTTGATGTCACCAATTCGGTATAGAATGGCGAACAAAACATAAATGGGCTCAACGTGGGGATCTATACTTGACATTCTAGTTAAAGTTTCTATTGCGCAGATAGCTTTGTCATATTAAAATGTCCGTGGATGATGTTATGTGCATGCACAATTGAAATTTTTAGTGTCTCTACCTCATAAACTTTAATTCTACGGTCTATAATGATAGTGTGATGTATTTTTTGATGATTTCTGGAGTATTGGCGGTTTTTACGTCATATGGACGTTCGTTATCTAAAGCAAGTGTAAGAACAAGTTTTTAATAACAAATATTTTGCTGGAATATAGAGATCCTAGTGTTGGTCACAGTTAAAAAGTTAAATGTTAAAATAGAAACTATTACATTTATTGGGAATTAATTATAATTTTCAAAGTAGAAATCAAAACATCAATATAAAAGCATTTTTAATTCATTTTATTTAATTAAGAAATATTCACATTAAATATAGTAGTTATTATATTAATATCACACGAAAATAACTGTAGAACCATTTAAGAGAAACGAAGAGAAATTCCTTAGAAATTATTTTTATAAGCGACATGCAGTTGAAACTAATAACAAAGCTAATAACAAAGTAAGAGGAAAATATGATTAAAGGGTAAAAAATATTGTATTTTACAAACACAGGTCAATCAATAACTATAAAAACCACAAAAAAAACAAAATGGAATGTTTATTCGGCCAAGAATCAGAATTATGAACTAATCGTTAATAAAGTACTCAAAATTTCGTTAGAATTAACAATTAGTCCTCCAGAAATAGGTCATGGTAACGCAATTGTACCCAACGTACCCAGAAGTGAAACTCGAATCCGATAAAACCACGCCATACCGGCTAAGTAGTAGATAATTCGGGTTTTTGGACCATTTTCGCCAACCTTCGAAATTGGTAGCGATGGTAGTTGCTGTTACTCATGCAGAGATGTGTTCCAGATGTGAAATTAAAAGTAGTCCTTCTCTGTTTATATTCTCGGGTTACTTTCACATTTCAATCGCTTCACAATTTGTTTCTGAAGTAAAAAAGCATTTTTTCAAAGAATGTATGGTTTTAAAAATGCAGGATGTGAAAAAAGACGAAAATTATATAAAATTCACTCATTCTTTCCAAAATACCTAATTTTACGGCAAAAAAAGCGATTGAAATGTAAAAGCATCCTGAGAATATAAATAGAAAAAGAGACTATTCGCTATTTCCCATATGAAACCCATCTCTGCATCACCTGAGAAGGAGACAAACATATAATCATCACATTACATCTACTATAATAATGCTTAACACACCCACCTGTGGAGGTCCGACACATTTCACAATCAACGGCAAACATAGGGCTGAACGGCGTGACATCTTTGTACTTTTCTTTGGTTAAAACGTATCCCTGATACTTTCGTTCCATTAATCCTTTAATCGGAAGAGGGAAATTCTCTTCGACCATTTGCCAACCTGACAGCAACAATTCCGTTCGGGAAAATTTGTCGGTTTTCGGAAGTTTCCTCTTCGCGGATGTGTCAACTACGCCACTCGGCTCGGAGTCCATTATGGGGAAGAAGTTTTTAACCGTGTCGAAGACTTCGTCGCTTTTTATAACTGCTTTTTCGAGGCTACCGAAACTGTTCGTAAATTTCTTCATTTGTGTACCTAAAAATAACATATCTCTCTGAGCATACTGTATAGCTCCCGAATTAAAATACAAAATCGAAAACTTTAAGTATAAAAAGAAATCCTAGTTAATTTTAAGTCATCTAAACTCAGCAGAAAGGATGTAATTTAAAGTACTACTTGCAGATTAGAAGATTGAAAAAAATGCATATTTTCAAAAAAATAAAAAATAAAATTTCTCAGTTCCTTTGTTAGATACGAACATGAATTTTTTTTAAATATTATCTGATCTTTAAGTTGAACAAAAAAAATTCTTGTTTTTAGTTCCCACAAATAGCCCGTTTTCGAGTGGGCGCCTAAATTAACATCTCAAAAAAGGTGTCTTATGGCGGACAATAATTCTCAGAAATGGCACGTCTGAAACAAAAAATTTTAACGGGATTACTAAAAGGAAGTGATCCTGCAAGAAATTCAACCATTTTTAATCGAAAATTAAAATAAAAAATACAATGGCGGAATTTTGAAGTCAAAAGTTTTTTACCAATTTTTGCATGTCAAAATTAAATTTTTTACTTTTTTTTTAAGTGGTTAATTGTCTTGTAAGGGCCTTTCTTTAAGTAATCACGTTGAACTTTTTTGATTCAGATGTGTCAATCCTGAGAATTAGTATCCGACATCGGACACCTTTCTTGAGACGTTACCTGAGGCTCCCTCTAGAAAACCACTAGCGCCCTTCTTTTAGTTTACTCCAAAGATAAAATATTTCATGCTCGTAATTAATAAAGGCACTGATAATTTTTTTTTTTTTTGCCAATATTCATTTTTTTAGCTTTCTAATCTGTACTTGTAGTTTAACAAAACAATCCGTTCTCTGTGCATTCTTGTGCTTCAAATATATAACTACGTTGCAATTTATTAACATGCAGCGTTACAAAATAGCAACCAAATCGTTACAAATTGGTGCCCGCCGTGGGACGATATATATGTTATCGTTACGGCTTCAATTTGCGCGGATAAATTTGTCATATTAAAATATTTCTAGATGATCTTATATGTATGTGCTTAATTAACATGTTTATAGCCTCTGCTGTCTCACAAATTTTAATTTTATGATCCATTGTAATCATATTATGTACTTTTTTGACCATCTTTGTTGCATCTGGAAGCTGTGTTATGTAAAATCAAAAAATTGAATTTGTTTCTAAATTCTGTCATTATTTTCTGTTTCCTTAAAACGCTTATTTACAGTAAAAAAATATAAAATCATTGGGAAATCTATCCAAAACCAGTGTTTCTCTCGAATTAAATGGAAAAGTGTAACTGTGGAAACTGAGTTTGAAAAAATTCGGATGGAATGAAAAAAAATTAAGAAATTTAATGCGAACAACAACCTTATACTTCTTATATAGACTTTATGGTACAATCTGTCAATGAAAAATGTATATACAAATGATTTATTTTTCTACTTATCACAGACATTCCACTGCTTAATGCCATAATTTCTATGCGAAAACCTAAGAGAGAATTAATACCATCCATCCTCTAATTTGAATATCTTAATTTATTATTATAATCAACACATCACACATTTTGACTATAATACAGTAATTTATGTTCTACGTAAAAAAAAACTTACCAGTAAGGGGAACCATCGATAAATCCTTAACAATATCACTATTATATGAACCAGGAGTGATCATTTCAAGTTTATGTTCAAAGGTCGAACTCAGAAAAGAAAACATAGACTCGTAAGCCATATAATGGTAAAGTGACGCATTTTCTATTATTATTAAATTGGTATTTTCGAGCTTGCTGTACTTTTCCAGAGCACACCATCTACCCGGCGAATAAGGGGAGTGGACGCCTATCTGGGAATACATAATAAGGTGTTGGAGATCTGACAAGAACAGCGGTATTCTATCGTCCAGTTCCACCTTCAAACTGGCGTTTTCTCCTAGTTCTCGAAGCCTAACTATGGGGAGGTTCCTTAGTTTTTGTGTCTTTTCCCGTAGCATTCTTTTTAATTCTAGAAAGGCTTCACCTTCGAGTTTTACTTTTCGGTCGTCCCCTATAAGGGGAGGTGGCTCAGATGTTAGTGTCGGTTGGTTTCTAAAAAACAAGTAAATATTTGGTGAGAATTACTACTACTAAAAATGACTACTAAACAAATATAAACTCGATCCGAAAATTATCCGAAGATTTGCTTCTTTATTATGCGGAGTTATTCTAGTAAATAAATATGTAATTAAAAATATTTATTCTTTACTTAGGTATATACGGTTAAAGCAGGGCATATCGTATATGCTACAATTATTTTGACTATTTTTTATTTATATTTCATCTTATAGGGACTCTCCCTCTTACCGCATGCATGGCATTGATAACTGATGTAGATTAGCTTTTATTATTATAGCTTTATCTTGATTATGATGAACTGTATGTACTAGTTGTAGAAATAATTGTATTTTTAATATATTGTTTAACAAGCTGACTTCACGTTTCAAAATAATTAATTCGCCAATCGAAATACATGCATACGATAGAAGAGACCAATTTGTTCAAATTTTAATTTATTTCTGTCCTTTTTTTCGATGTTTCGAGTGATAGCCCAATCTCAACATCAAACTTTATTTAAAAGTAAACGATCAAAAATTACATTTAGCCATTTAACTTAAATGTTTCCCATTTTAATACTCTTTGTTTAATATATAGGTATCATGAAAATTGTCATTTGGATCCAGTTTCCATTATTTAAATATCCTGTTCTACATATCAAAGAAAACGCAATGGTCTCTCTTTCTTTTTGTAAATGACGTTATACTGTTAAATGTATTGCCGCTTTATATGATAATTTCTACTCTAAATACTGATGAAACGCCCGCTAGCCCTTACTGCGTAGTGTATGGTCCACATTGACCTTACCCTATTAATTAAATTGAGTAAATAAGGGTAATTTTATTTAGCAAAGGAAACCCTCTTTGTAAAGAAATTCCCGGCAATTTAATAGATATTTCCGAACGTATGTCTCAAAGCAGGTCGTGGATAAGTGCTTTTATTGAATACCACATTTTAAAAGCACTTTAAGTTTTTGTTTAACTATGAACATAGTATTTCTCTAGAGTTGGGAAAAAAGGGCATAAGTCGAAATGTTTTGTTTGCCAGGTATTCTTGTCGTATAAATCCATTTTTAAATTAAACTTACATTTATAGTAATATTATAATACGATATATTAACCAAACCTATAGACAATAATAAAATAGGTTATATCTTTTCAAATTCATGATTTTTGATTGACTTAAGTCTTGTGGATCTGACTTTGATTGCGATTGTTGACTTAAGCCTATATGAACTAACATACTAGCCACTATATTAATAATGACAAGACTGATTTTATGGATGAATAATGATAAGTATGGTAATAGTTTATTATTTAAATAACATCTACAAACACAGGTAAATACAGAAACATAAAATAATGGATTAAGTTTTATTCGCTGAAAAAAAAAAACAATACAAGTAAAATACATCACTACAAATATTCATTACGTATGTACCTGTTTTAAGTCTGGATTTTCGGCGTCTGGATCTAGGTCTTCAGTAGATCATCTTTCTTGGCCTTGGAGATTGCAAGTGGCTCTGTATATTTTTTTGATAAAAAGTGCAACCGGGCGGCCACGGCGATTTAAATTCAAAATGGAGAAGTCTTCTGTTTCTATAGAGATTCTTTATAATAAATCATATAAATTTTCGTTTTTTACTATCTTGTTTTCTTTTTACAAAGATACTTTTCAACAAGGGTGTAAAGACATAAAAATCATCTTGTGACATTTCAGGCACTTGGAAAGGTTTCTTTTTATTTACCCATCGTATTAATGTCGCCCAATCATGTACATGTGATATTTGCATACCACTTGTTTTTTTTTGTTTTTCGATTACGAAATGATCCGCATTACATGTCATATATGAGGTGGTCTGACACAAGACATTTGTGATCGATTTCCTCTGACGATTTTTTCTTTTGAAGAACAGTTAAGAACATACTTAGAAAATATGTAGAAATTCTTATTTTGTCCACCACAAGTATCCGAGTACAAAATCACTTTTACCATCGACTCGTGCCGTAAATACCATGAAGCAAAACTATTTCCACAATTGTTTCTTTTGTAAAATAAAACCGATGTTTCTTAACACGGTGTCAGTGCTCCTTAAGTATCTTCATAATTCTTTACATCTTTCTGACCTTTTTACGTTTCCAAAAACACAAGTAAATACAAATTTTTATCACTGATAAGCAATACGTGTTTATTATTGTAACGAGTCATAAGGAATTAAGTCAGCCTATCCTTGGCAAGTGTAAATATTATACTGTTGTAAGATTATATACTGTAAACAAGACTTTAGTCAACATAAGTCCGTTTGTCCAAATAGAACCAGTTTTATAGACTTGCGTCTATTAGATCAATAGAAGATAAAGCTGTTAGAAATACAACAGACTTATGTCCTATTAACAGACTTAAGTGTACTTAAGTCAATATAGTCAACATTTGACTTATGCCCTTTTTCCCCAACATTAGAAATTTATAGTTGCGTATTTTAAGAGATTATTTGGTATGCCGTCGGGACAGAGAATTTTGTTTGTTTTTTAAGTTACATAGACTATCCCTGATGTCTTATTTTGTAATTTCTTCTTCTTCCGTTGCTGTTTCTGTAGATTTAATACTAACTCCGACTTTTCCTTGTCCTTAAACTTTTCTTTGCTTTCCATATAAGTCGTTTTCACGCTTACGCTTCGGCTAACTTCCGAGGGTTGCAAAAATTGGGATCGTTCACTATTAGAACCAATTAATCTGTGAACTTTTCGAGTAATACTAAATAAATTCGATATTAAACTTCGATCTACAATGCTGCAAGACCGTTTGGGACATTTAATGGTGCCTTTTAGTGGTAAACTGTTTTTCATAATATATGAAAATACCATTGTTGGAATTTAAAAAAATATATGGGAGGGGGGGTAGACACACGATTTGCAGCATTGGCACCCATACTAAAAAAAACTGGCCACGCCTATATGTTTTATAGCATAATAGGCTATAAACGCCACATCAATGAAAAATATAAAGCACTTGTAAACTTAATCAGGATATTTCTTGATAGAGGAAATCCTAGAAGTAATGCAAACAGATTGGCAAATATATATTTTGTTTGATATTTTTAGATTAGTTATCTATAATTATTAGTTCGTTAAGTTACGAGTAAACATATTAAACGTATAATAAAATTGTAAATTAGTCTCTGACATGACATAAAAGCAGAATTTACAGACCAATTATCTTGCGAGAACGGAAGATATTAAGCGGTATTAAGTTACTATTGGGTTAAAAGAGTTACAAACTTTGAAGTAAAGCGCACTCGAATATTTGAGTCACCTGATGAGAGGACATAAATACGCATTACTTGAAAATATATTGCAAGAAAAAAATTGAAGGAAAACGGAATCCAGGCCGTAGAAGAATGTCATGGTTGCGTAATTTGAGAGAGTGGTTTGGCTGTACCACTAATGAACTCTTTAAGTCAGCTGTAAACAAGGTCAGGATAGCCTTGATGATTTCCAATCTCCAATAGGAGTGGTACAAAAAGAAGAAGAAGTTACTATTAACCGTTCACAGCTGGTGCGCAGACAAAATCTCCGCTTCAATCTAAACTCCTCAATTTTTCAAAAACTACTTACCGTTTTGTTCTAGCCCGCTCATGTGTCTCCCACAAATGTTAATTGATTTCTTCACACGAAGTGTCACTCGCATCCTGTTCTTTGACATAAAGGTATTGGTGATTGCGCACCAGCCGTGTTGTTTAGTCACTTTGAGACAAAATATAGCAAATATACCACATATCATGTCAGCGAGAATAAAGGAGATCCTGTAGGTAGTAGAGGCAGATGGTGGCTTTTGCGACAGAATAAAAAACAGACCAATCAGTCGCAAACGCATGTGGAAAATTTATGTGTGGTGAACACACTGTCTATGCTTGTCCAGATTGTTTTAAGGATAATTTTTTGAATATATTTAAAACATACATACTTATGTAGTTTCTTAATAACCATTAAAATTTTATATTCTAATCAGTTGTTTAGATTTTTAATAAATTTGTTCCCGAATGTATTTCCTATACTACATATTTTGAGATTTTATAACATTTTATTCAGAATAAATGCTCTAGCTGTAGTTTATCATAATCAAATAGTTGATTAACCTCTACTTAAATCATTTCCGAAGTTAGTACAATAAATTTAAGCCAGTAGGTTTAACAAAAATATATGCGGGCAAATAGGTATCCTGCCAGCGGTGGGAGGTTACTATAAAAATAATACCACACAAACCGAGAACGAAAATAGCTCCCAATCCGAATCTAAAGCAATAAAATATGATATTCATAGCTTATGAGATAAATATACATAATTCCTTTACAAGGTAAGCCTTACTTAGTACAAAGCTAGGAACTACAGCAAGCAACAAGTGAGGCTTTGGTATATTTGGACAAAAGCAAAAAAGAAAATCCCAAATATATCACAGATAAGATAAAAGAAACAGCAAACCGAAAGAAAAGGGCTTATATTACTTGATTAAGAACAAAAGACCCAGAAGACAGAGAAAGCTATGTATCACAGAGAATCTAAAAGAGTATATTTGTTCTGAATTCTTTACTTTTTTTCCAATCGAATTTTCATTAAAAACAAAATTGACAATCTACACAGCAAATTGTAGTCGATATTGCCATACATTGAAAAAGCAAAGAAAAAAGTTGACGCCGTAGAAACGGATTATCTCTGAAGAGCGTGTCAAATATCTAAACTATAATAGAGCACATACCGAATAATGAAATTAGGCGACGCGCGAATCGAATACACAGAACAATTGAAAGAATAGGGACAAGAGAATTTATGTGGTTTGGGCACATGAGGCGCATGGAAGAGCACAGATTGCCAAGAAAAGTTTCGACTACACTCCATCAATTAAGAGAAAACGAAGAAAACTACCAACTAAATAGTTATGGCTACAAATATTCTATATATAATATATATTTTATATATTCATTCATTCTATATATTTTTTCATGGTGCAAAGATTTATCCCTTGTATAAACCGTAAATATATCTATTTTATAGTTTTAAATATTATTATAAGTAAATATAAATATTTTACCTCTGAACTTCCATGATATTAGAATCTTAGATATTAACACTTTCTTAGAAAATACTGAATCTGAGAAAAGAACACCATAAACCAAATAACATTAGTGAATGCCAACACTTAAGCCAATATTATTTAAATAATGAAATAGACAGTAAAACGTTTATAAACAAAAAAGGTACTTCTGTGATTCACTCATTACTGCAACTACTAAACTGTTTGGCTGGCAAAACATTCTCCTTTTCAAGTTATTAATAACCATTCAAAGCAACATATTATATATCACAGATTACTTGCATTTTGAAGTACTTATAACTTATATGTATTATATTATAGTTGAAGTTAAAAATTATGCATATTTTTAATTTATGTTTTATGTCTATCATTTTGTTGTGAATTTTTGTAATGTTTACATCTACTATTAATATAAATGGTTTATCAGATATGGTGTGGTTGAATCAAGCATTACAAAATAAATAAAAGATAATAATATGATTAAATAATTAAATGATAAATATCAATGGCGGGGCTGCAAAATTTTCAGAATAATTTCAAAAATACATAAACAAAATTTTATTTTTTTATTCTATTTTATTTTATTTATTTACGGGATGTCCCCATTTTACAAAATTTAACAAAAAATAAAATATGCTAACCATAATACAAGTACATACTAAAACTAAGTATTAAATAATGATTAAAGAATTATTGTTAAACAAATGATTAAATTAAGTAAATTAAATTAAATTTCCTGAAGATCTTATAATGAATAAAATGAAATGATCTTAATAAAACGAAATGAAATGAATACTTCAAGTTAAATGTCACCCATCTTTGATTCCTAACATACTCAGTCAAACAGTGCTTAAATCTTACAGATTTTATGTCCACCAGATCCCAGATCATCGGATTGGCTAAAGTCATTTCCCAGGATCTGAATCCTGTTAATAGGAGAGAATTTGCCATAGTTAGTGTGATAGTGTTTTATAGAAAACAAAGTCATGTCTCTAAGAATTCTAGTGTTACATCTAAAGTTGACAAGACTTAATGGTTGAGTTTACCGAAAGTACAAGCTGATTATAGCCGCAAATGTCAAACATGGAACAAAAAATTTTGGTATAGCAGTGTTGGCTTCTTTTTATAATGTAGATACTATATGCTTCAAATATAAAAAGATAAAGCTTTAGAAAAGTATATTTTGTTTATATTATGTTATGAATTCTGCAATTTTTTATTTATATAAAACAACAATGAGTAAATATTTGTTTCTTTGTAGATTGATTGCAATTAATTAATAGAATTTTTTTTAGCAATTACCTTTTGATAGATTAGGGGATAGATTTGGCAATCGTCAAATCAGCAGTTGCCAGATTACAACAGATGTTTACAATTAATTTTGAAAGAGACAAATATTTACTCGTTATTGCTTTATATAAATTAAAAATTACAGAATTCATAAAATATTACAATCAAAATGTACTTTTTAAAAACGTTATCTCTTTATATTTGAAGCATACAACATATGCATTATAAAAACATGCCAACACTGCCAAACTGAAATACTTTTGACATTTGCGGGTATATTCAGCTTGTACTTTCGGTAAACTCAACCGACTTAATAAATCAGAACAGTCAGTGGTATGGTCAACTAGTTTATGAAAAAAAAACTAGATCACATTTAGTTCTGTAGTTTTCTAAGGAACTGATATTTAGCCTTGACCTTAGTTCTACCGAAGACATGTTCCTTAAGTTTACCTAATCTATAAGCACAGATGCGGAGAAACTTATTTTAAAATAAAGAAATCCAATTTAAGAGTTGAAATAGTTAGAGAGGCCATCCACATCACATAGCTTATTCTGAAAGTTTTATAAAACTGACTAAACCAGAGATGTAAACCACTTTTACCATTAAATGAATCAATATGTCAGTAGCTACTATGTCATAAAGTGGCTAATACGCACACCGTTTCCTCCAGAGCTATTTCTCACTTCCTCTACTACTCTTTGTAAACAGTCGCAATGGCAGAAGTTTATAGCGTCTTCAGCTAAGCATCTTCTATCAACTATCAGATACAGAGGCCGCCGTCAGATTCTCTTTACTAACGAACGACTGGTCTTCAGCAAACTAAGCTGAATTGAGACAAAGGTAAAAAAGTGTCCTGTCTTCTAAATAGAGCAATTATTAGCTGAACTATTTGTTCTATCCCCGTTCATCATATCCACCTAATATACCCCGATTATTACCAGTTAATCCAGCTCACTTAAGCCATAAATGCTTATTAATGAGGAAAAGGTCCCTTCTCAACCAGCTCCACCCAATCTATGTAAGTATAGAATTGAGCACATTTCCTCAAACATTTGATAACGACACAAATTTTGTCAAATCATCAAAGCCAACAATCACCTATTAACAACCCATAAATCTCTTAAAGTCTTAAATTGATAAAGTAAATTTAAACATCTATTGTCCCTCAGCAGCGAATTTGCTAAGCCCATCCTTAAAAACCTACAACCTAATCTTCATCTAGTCATCACCTTAAAGATCTCCTTAAAAATAATATCGAGGCTATAAAAGCCCGACCTAGTAATATCTTTACAAATTTCATACGAACCTTCACATACTTTGAAACCAAATATGCAAGATACTCCCTAGTGGTATTATAAGAAACAAAGTGATCCCTAAATCAAACGATGTGCTACCAATTCATCCAGAAAACTGCTAGAGATGCTGTCAAAGCGGACATCTCAACATATAGATGCTGTCAAAGTAGACATGTCAACGCTGACTATCTGCAAAATGTCACAATCTGCTCCAACTATGAAGAGAACCTTCCACATGCTCCGCCGGAAATTTTTCTAGATGTCCTAACTGCTAAGGAAATCATTATATCTTTTCTTTTAAATATTTTATTATATTTTTTCTTCCTGTAAATGGGCTTATCACTATGAAATAATAATAAATAATAATTTCAACCAAAAGAAGTCTCAATAAAATAATTTTTATTTACATAATGACTTCTTAGTAGTACAGAGTCAATTTTTATTTGCATACATTTTTGAGAAAAAATTGAGAAAATAATGTCACATTATTAATCAAAGGTTAAAAAAATATACATTAACATAACAGATAAAAATATATTAACATTACAAATTAAATACGCTGATCAGGGAGAAGAATAGGCCAGGCACTCCTCCATAGTATAGGGCCCAATGTTGTTAACTAGGTATTGAAAAACCTTTCTTTTAGAAGCTCTATAGTGTGTTTGCAGTTGAATGTCAGATGGTAGACTATTGTAAACTTTAACACACACATACAAAGGACTTCTCTCTATTAGACACAATCTGTGTGGAAAATTCAAATGAAGACTTCTTGTATTATATTCATGATTTGAAAGCAGGTGATAAAACAAAGTAAAAGTTTTAAAGACAAACATAATACATTCAAATATATAGGCGGCTGAAAAAGTGAGTAATTGAGTGATTTGAATCAGTCTCTACGGGATTCTCCTGCCCTTAATCCTAAGATCACTGGACTGGCGGACTCTAAAGACAGTTATACACTGCAGCACCCCAGACTACTCCATATTGCATAACAGAATAAAAGTTTGCATAATATACTGATAGTAAAAGCCCATGGTCTAGATAGCTCTTCAACACTCTTAATGAGTAGCATGCTCTATTCAGTTTTTTGTCATATTTTGTATTTGTTCCCTCCAATATATGAAGACCAAGAAATTTAAATAATCTAATTGTGATAAAAAATTGACTGTACCTGGAAACTGTTCTCTTGATTGGCTGGTTCTAAAGTAAACAAAAAATACCTTATCAGTATTAAGGATGACTTTGCAGGCAAGTTTTTAACACTTATGTAACATAACCAATGACCACAATTTTTTGGCAACTGCTAGGCTAAAAATATTAAATTAGGCTACCATAAGAGAGAAAATTAAACACCCTTTCAAATGACCTGTCTGTTGATCTAACATCCTATTTAAAAAGGTAAGGGTAACATTTACTCTTGCCAATGGATTGAACATTTAGGTTTAAAATATGCTCTTCAACTCTTCTTTCAAAATTTACATGTGGTTTCGATTGTTCATATTATTTAAGGTTTTAAAAAGTATTATTCAAATATCGCTTTTTAATTCTTGTTTTGTTTTAATCAGTTTTGTTGTTTGACTGAAATTGAATGGTGATATTTGTATTTCTGTACATTATTTTAGTTGCTCCAATTAGGTGTATTGAGTGTCTATCCTCTTTTTCCATAATTTCAAATAATTTATATTCTTAAACTGGGTTAAAAGATTTTTCAACAGACTAGATAGTAATGGTGTTTTACAGTGGTTTTAAAAAAATTCAACAACTGAGTTAAAATGGGCTTATCTAAGTCTAATTTGGATTATTATTCAACCAGAGGATTTACTAAATACGGTTTCAAAACTTATAACAAAAATATATCTTTATCCAATTTTAACCAATACAAAACAACCTCTTTCCTTATTTTTTATGTCCCTCTTTTATAGAAGATTAGGCATCAAGGTGATTCCCACCTTATTTATAGCAGTTTTAAACAATTCATTTGTTGGTGACGTAGCAAATGTGAACCTTGCAATTTTAATATGTCTCAGATTTCAACATTTTGATCACTTGCTTCATGTGTACAGCTTGCATAGCTCCAAGATATTTGTAATTATTCACTTTTTCGATGAAAATGTTATTCATTTTAAGGTTTCTATGATTAATTGTATTCTTACAAAACACTTTATAAACTGTCAATGTGTACATAGTCATTCCGTATTGTGTTTTTATGTTTTTATAGATACGATATCTATAAAAAGGAGAAGATCGAAGGTAGGAGAGGAGCTGGCCGCAAACAATTATCCTGGTTAAGAAATATTAAAGAATGGACAGGAATACACAATACAGGCGAGCTGTGTCAAGCCGCCAAGAACAGAATTCTAGTAATGAAATAGTCACCTACGCACTTTGGTGTATGGCATGTTAAGAAGAAGAAGAAGATATGATATGTTAAGAGCTTTGTCTTCTTATTTTCAATTTGCACGAATATTGTCAACAAAACAAGAGAATTGAAAGTATACTAAAAAATATGGACAGCATTAGAAAAGAAGAAACAATTTAGATAACATATTTGGTTATTAGAATTATCTTGTTTCTCATTCCTAGATATATTGAGCCTGTTTTTCAAAGAACCTTCAATATATTATCTTTCCCATGTTTTTGTGGTGACTCTACTGATAGAATTATTACCATAGTGCGAAATGCTCGATAAGGGGAAGTATTAAGTGCCTGCTCACAAAACATAGACAGTCTGTTATTGTTCAATAACCGACCAACTACAGAGCACTAAAAGTATGGAAATACACACTATGGAAATATGGGATAGAGTATAATAGAATAGAATAAGTGATAGATAATTGACATACTACCGAAATACTGACATAAAAATGTCAATTTCATATTAAATAAAACCAGAAAATACAGGAACAATTATTTAGTTGTTACAACAGCAATCTTTGAACTGTTCCACATTGTTCTCATGCAACACTGAAAGAGAAAGGAATATACTATCCCTGTGTGCAAAGGGTGGCTACTATATGTATTTAACATCAGATCATGTTAAATAGATATAGGATTCCTGTAATAGGAATCTTATATGATTCCACTATAAAATTTTATATAAAATACTGGTTTTACTGTTATTGTTGTATAACATAACTCCAGATGATGTACCAAATTTTCTAAAACTTTGTCAACCAAAGACAAAGGATGAGTATACCCTGGCCGCTGAAAACATGGAATCCAAGGTCGCATGATCACTCAATGCAAGCATCGACAGGCGCTCGAAACTAGACCTTATGGGAAACTGTTTACACCGTCATTATTTGTGTTATGATACTATAACTTAAATGTTTTATGTATCATGATTTGTGTTTCACTTTTGCCGGCTGGTGAATTTTGTGAAAATGTTTAAAATTAATGTAAATCAATAACCTCTAAAAAACGGTATAAATATATTATAGCAACATTGTTAGTTCGTTTTTGTTGAGCGGTGTAAACGTGGGAAAAGTGATAACATAGGAAGAGTAATATTTAAGAGTGCGTGCCATTCACATGATCATTCCATCTTTTCAGCGGCTCAACTATAGTAAAAATGATACTACTTTATTTGACGTTTAGGCCTACTGGTTGGAAACTAGAGGCTTTGAATAATTCCTTCAGTAATTCAAGTTAATTTATTAATCTAAAACAGTAACTTACTTATCACTGTCTTCAGTTTTCAATCGCTTGGGGCTGGGCTCCCTAACTGGAGGCACACTAAGATTTTCATCAACATTTAGATGTTTCTTTTTCTGGTTTCGATCATATTCATTTAATTTAACAATATCTATTAACGCAGCCATTTTTTTCTTTTTATTTTCCAAACGAAATTTTCTTTTTGAAGAGCCTGTCATACTTTTGCCATACCAGTAACTGAAAAAACAAAATTGTCAGAATGAGTGAAACAATTTCTAAATGGTGACATTAGGTATTACCTTACTGTAATGAAAATTAAATATTTGATTAAAATTGCAATCGATACGTTTAATATAATTTTTAAAAAATTTCCTAGCATACTCTTGTTTTGAAGAATAATTTGTAGTGACAGAAACTAAATAGGTTATAAAAAAAAACGAGATGAAAGCAAAATAAATGTCTTTACCTGATTCATGGCAATTCTGACATCTATTTAACAACAAATAATTATTAATTTTTTGCAAATGCAGTAGTATTATTATCGTAATATTTCAAAACTTTGGAAGCATAAATGTGAATATATAAAATTTAATTCACGTTTTTATATTACACATGGGAACTATATACACAGACACAGAGATAAATTAAGAAAAAACAGACATTTCAGTGTTGTCCTTACAGTGTTGCCAATGAAATGTCAATTGCAATTTTAAAGGAAGCATAACAATAATGTCGAATTTTATTAAGTTTAGAATATTTATTAAGAGATATAAAGTAATGTAATAATGTAAGTATTTAATGTAAGGTAATTACTTAACATACTTATGCAAAAAAATAAGTCTTATGACGGAGGGCTGAACATGGCTGAATGCTTTGTAATCATACATTTATTTTGACATAATCAATGACGGACACGACGGACATAGTAGATTGTGAAGTTAGCTAAATTTATATTGAGAATAAAAATATTATGTTAGGTTAAACATTTGAGATATAAAATGTCTGAAAATAAACAATTTACATTAAAATCTGCAAATGCCGATTTTGCTTTACGACAGAAAAATGTATTCGATCAACTGTTGGTGTTAGAACCTAATCGTAGACCAACCAATTCTGATGACACAGAAATGGATGTTGATGAGGATGATGTTCATTCAAAAGTATCAAGTCCAAAAGAACAGAGAGCTATTACAAGAAAGTTACGAGGAAAAGAGAGTATATTTAAAAAACCTCAAAACCCTGTATCCAAAAATTACATGAAGAAAATTCCTGACTTTAAGAAAAATCCACATAAATGGACAAGATATTCTTTGGAAGATGTGAATGATGAAGACATGTCAGATAGAAGCAACACAAAAACAGCTCTATCATTTTTAGAAGAACTAAAGGAGAGGAAAATCTCTGAGGTGCCTTTAGATGATTCAGAAAAAGATGTACCCCAAAAAATTGTTTTCAAAAAGCAAAGAAGACATGAATCTAGTCCAGAGATTAAAGAGGATCCAGAAAGTTTGAAAGCCACCTTTAGGAGTTCAAAAGTCGTTATGCCTGAGTATGTAGTGGGACAAAAACTTAAAAAGGATAAAAAGAAAAAACGTGTAGAAAAGGGAAGGGAATTAAAGCTGGATCATCTTCTTGAGGATGAATAGTTTATGGTTACAGAAGAAACCTATGTTACTAAGGAAATAATTCTATATAGTTTAAACCTTAAGACTTAAATGGCATTGTCATATAAAGTTAATTATCATGATGCCTCTGTTCTAATTTTGTACATAATGTTAATTTTTAATGATAGTAATAATATGTATGTATCAGTTAGTTGTTTAAAATGTTTCCTTTTCCACATTTTTATAGTCTTTAGAAAAATTCGATACTTGTTATAGAGAGAATTGAGAAAGGAACTAAGATTTAAGTAATGACACATGCTCAGTTTTTCTGGAAATGTTAATTGGTATAGAATACATTAATTGTAGTACAGACAAAAATAATGAAAGATTCCTATTAACAAAAATTGTGTAGACATGAAAATATAGAAAACCAAATATATCACAGATTAGCTTAATATGATATATATAAAAAGACAATGGGTTCAGAATGTACAGGGGTGCGAACACAGATATGGACCACTATGTGATGATGGTAATAATGACGAAAGAAAAATATGACAAGAGCAATATCATACAAGTTAGGAAGTTAGATATTGAAAAAATGAAGGAAGGCTCAAATAATCCAAAAAACAAGATTAAACAAATTACACAATATCAAGAAATACAGGTCTCTTTTTACACAGTAAAGATGATGCCAGCATTAAATAAACTGCAGATACTAAAGAAACTACGAAAACGAACAACAATAACATGAGAAGAAACAAATGCAAGGAGTTTTAAAAGGAAACAACAAAGAAGTTTAACAAAGATCAATGAGTAAAGCAATTTTTATAAAGCTCATACATATAATTGCATATGCAGACAATTTAGTCTTAGGAAAAACTCATTGTGATCAATAAAATTAATAAACTGGAGGTTGAAGCCAAAAGAATTTCAAATAATCAAAAGGAAGATAAAATATTTGGGTATTTATTCTATCTTTACTTACATCTACGAATCTGAAAATTGTACTCATATAATATATTGATTCTGTGTTGCTTATTTATCAACTTACAATGATCTCCACTTCGGAAATCATTCCCAAAAAATTCATAGTCATTCTCTTAAAAAGAAGTTTCTTTATCGTAGTTTATGAAAAATGATAGTCCAGTTAATTTTGAAAGTGTATTTTGGTGATTACATTGATCATAGTTCAATATAGGTAGGTGCATGTGACGATACGGCGATAAATAACATTCTCTCCATTTTTAAAGTTTTCAATCATTGCAATACTCTCTACATAATCTAAGAAACATCTATGATCTCTAATTTCTAATTAGCGGTCGAAGTGTATTTTGGTGTTGGTTGGAGTTTCTTCATTTTTCATTCAATGTAGTTAGAACGGCATAATACGAAAACGAATTTCTGAGAAGCTACAAAAGATTAAGGAAGTTAATTTTTATAGTCACATAATAATACATAATTTGTGCAGAAAATGATTTAGGTAAGTTAAAGAAAAAATTAGAGATGGTACAATTTTAAACTTACTTAAACTGGACAACTTAGTTTTTATTTTAATTTTAATCATCCAAGTTTACCACATCCCAATAGCCATTTTTTTAACACATAAGTACATCTTCTTGAGTTCTCTTTTTTCGATTGCTGTTTGTATTTGTCTTTTCCACTTTAATATAGTTACACATCTTCTTTTATTTCCTCTATCTGATTTGTATTTACGAGTTCTCAGTGGTATCCCTGTCTCGCCCATTCTTCGCATATGTCCATACCAGAGTAATTTAGTATAGTAAGTGAATGGTGACCAACACAGAGATATAACTATAATAGGATATTGACAATTTACAGAATTTTTGGAACAAGATTGTCTGACCGGTTTTATTTTCTTTGCGAAAAGACTGGAATAGGCTCTGGTACTCTTTTGTAAAGTTTTTTATTTGGTATATTGTACGCAATTACATTTCAGAGTATTATTCTTTAATTTAAAAATATTTTACTTTATATTTACCTGTAAATATTGTTCCATCGAGAGAGAAAAAAGGGGAGTTTTAATTTTTAGGGAATGCTGAGTTTTACCGATGAACAATTTTAGATTTGTTTGGGTGGGTTTTGAAGCATCGAGTCTGTAACTGTCGTAGGCTGCAACTGGTAATAGTTCACTCTAAAAAATAATAATATATATATATATATATATATATATATATATATATATATATATATATATATATATATATATATATATATATATATATATAATCGTCTTATATCGATATTGAAGTACTTGCTTCTCATCAGACATGACTGTTAACCTACATACGGCACATTATACATAAAATATAACTTTAACCTTTGCTATCAATACTGTAGCAAACCAGCAAAACATGTACATTTGAAGGAGCAAAGAGCATTGGTAGCAAATATCTTTGAAGAACTCAACACTCATCGGTTCCACCTAAAACAAATAAATTTCACTTAATGATGCCAATGGATTCGAAACCGTGTTTTGCTAATGTGAAATTACTTACAACAGATATTTTAAACATGTTGGTACAGCACGAAATTAAGGTGCAAAAATATTGTTCCAGAATAACCATCGAGAACAAATTTTCAATATTTCGAGTAAATCTAAAACGACATAAAACAATCTAAGATATAACAATTTATTTATATGTATATTATATAAATATAACTATAATAAGCCTTGGAAAAGTAGGAAATTAATATCTTGGTGAACGATTTCTTTCCATAGATTTTTTTCTTCCTTTTTCTTTCTTTTTTTTCTTCCAGTTGACAGCTTCCAGTATCTTTTTTATACCTTCTTTTACTTTATTTCTCCATCGAACGCTTCGTCTACCCAGTGGCGTAACTATGGGGAGGCGGTCCGTCTCGAGGCCTCTGGTATGTGGTTATGCCTCCAAATTGGCATAAAAATTATAAAATAAAAATTAAGAAAAAACGAAAAAAAAAAAAAAATTAAACATAAAATTACACTAAAAATTTTGAAACATTTTGATAAATTAGTTCAAGTTAAAGAAAAATTGTGTGACGTCAAGGAAAATATTATAACACGGGGCTCTTCCGAAATTTTACTCTGGAATGTTTGGGATTTATGGATTCCTTTATTTATGGAGTTACATTTTGCAAGAAATAGACAGTCCAGAGAGGTATTTACAGACAGAGTGTATAAGCCTTGAAAACATTGTAATAAAACTCTGAAGTTTGAAAGTCTTTTTGGAAGACAATCGGTATGAGTTGGTCACGAAGGCTCTCCAATTTGCTTCGGAAAAATGTGATCAAACTCCCTTGAAAAAAAAAAAGTAGAAGACATTTAAAAAAGATAATGCCTGGAGAAACAGCCGAAAATGGCGGACTGCTCTCGATGATAAAACTAAAAGATGTATGCTTGAATGTGTAGACAAGCTACACCAAGAGCTTCAAATTAGAATGAAAAGAATGGAGACTGTATTCTAAAAATCGTTCAGGACGAGTATTTACTTAATGATTGTGACACAGAATTCGATAAGAAGGAAATTGTTAACGAAATCAAAAGACTTCGCTAAAGAATAAAGAATAAATGAGGACGGCAGAAATTCGACTACATTGAAGATAGCACAGTTTATTCTTGATATGGACCTGATGGAATCTGTCCCAAATGTCTTTAAATCAGTATATATCTCTATTGCTTCTATTCCACTGGTCTACCTCTTTAGCTTTTTCTCAAATTTTGCTTGTTAAATCCATTTCTGCATTCTTTAGTAATACTGATGCGTTAATTGTTGAACTGAACTTGAAATGTCAAAGTTTAGTTAGTTCATCATGGAAAACCCTATTATGTAGGTATATTAGTTTATAAAATGTTAAAAACAGTGCTTTAATGCTAAAAGTGCACATTAGAGCTCAATAAAAAAGTTTGTAAAAATATGAGAAACTAATTTCCTTACTCTATTTATTTTTTTTAATATTAAGCGTCAAATACAACTTACAAATACAAATACAACGTCAAATACAAATTGTAACTTACTTGCGTAACTCTTCATGATGCTTTATACATTTTACCAATCTGTTTCCGTACTCAATATGGGTCATTTGCTGCTTTAGATTCCGTAAATTATCGTGCAATAAATCACATTCTGCTACACAAAATGCCAATAATCCTGCTATGAATGTATCAAAGAGGAAGCTATGAAATATGAGATAAAATAAAAGAAAGGATTGGTAAATATACATTATTTCGTATACTGGTGAAGCATATATGTAAAATGGATAGCAATCCACCAATGGCAAATACTTGGCGCCAGTTCTTAGCCTATCGAGAGTAGGAGTAATCAAAACGCACAGTCCGAAAGATATCTGCATAAATGATATGAGCCAAAACATTTTCTTCCACATATTCATTACCTTAAAAATAAATAAAATATTCCATATTAATATACTTCAAGGTCTTTTTATAGGTTATATATAATTTAAAGTAATTGAGTCCCTAAATTTGTTCGAAGCTACTTTACCTATTAATATAGCCCAAAATAAAAAAATATCTTACTGTATTACTGCTTTTTTGCTGTTTGAAATTCAGAGGCTGAAAAATGTCAAAATCCATACTTTCAATCAGCTTCCTCACTTGCTTTCTGTATACTATCATCGTATAGTCTTTAAATATCACCATCAGTGAGGACATCGACACATAAAATTCATCAGCAAAGTCCATAACGTTATTCCTCGCCTTGTACATGTAAATAACGTGGCAAAATTGAGGAGCGATAATAAAAAACGATAAAGCCAGTATACTGTACACGACTGTAAATAATAAGGATCCTACAATGAGTTTCTCATCTGTCCATAATCCAAAAATGTTAAACAATTTCTTATGGACCGTAAAGTAATTACGCAACGTTGTGCGTACTTTGCATACCTCTTTTGTTCTGAAACAAATAATAAAGATATTATTATCTGCCTATTTCTAAATATTATTAATCAATCATTTTTGAGCATCTTTCTTTTTTTTCACTCTTTTTTGTCCAGTACAATTATCGAAATTACCTTTTAACAGCTCGTTTTTTAAAGTCGTTCTTCTTGTTTTTGTGCCCTGGTTAATTATCACGCGTTGACTTTCAAATTGGCTATACTAATTTTGTTGACTGCAGCCAAAAAAGGAGATGAAGAGGATCTCTTAAACAACCTCGTTATGAACTCTATCTCCCAAGTTATTCGCAGAATTGTTTGATACACCCAGATTCCAAAGGCTTCAAAATTTCATAAAAGTGTATCTGTTAAAGTTTAACCTGTTATACCGTATAAAGGAATAGAGAATACGTAACATCTTCTTCCTCTAAATGTGCTTATCTTCGAGAGATGTTGGCGGCCACATTAACCCATCTTATTCTATTCACAGCAGCTCGAAATAGATCAGTTGACGTTAGACCAGTCCACTTCTTAAGATTAGCCAATCAGGATATACGCCTAAGTCCAGGGTCTCTCTTATCCTCAATCTTGCCTTGTAGAATCAACTGTAAAAGTCGTACGCATGATGTGGCCGAAGTAAGCCAATTTTCTGTTCTTTACGATGTTGATAATTTCTTTGTTTTTTCTTAGCCTCTGGAGAATAGTCATATTACTTGGGTGGTATATATATGAGACCCATAACATAAGTCGGTAGAACCACATTTCAAATGCCTCAAACGTTTTATGGCATCTTCTGTAAGGCTCCAGGTTTCTACTTCATAGAGGAGGACGTTAAAGTTTTTCGTAATTATTTGCAACTAAAACCGTATCATCCGCGTACCTCAAATTATCAATATTGATGCCATTAATTTTGATTCCACATTGAACACTATTCAATGCTTTATTAAAAGCGAACTCCAAATAAATGTTAAATATTAATGGGGAACTAAATACAGCCCTCTCTTACTCCTTTTTGCATTTGAATTTGTTCAGAATTATCCTGGTCAATCCTGATCTGTGCACGTTGATTATAGAAGGGATTTTTAATGAGACGTAGGTCTTTATCATCAATACCTACCTGCTGAAGAATTTATATTATTCAGTATTCTTCAAGAAACAATTATCTTTTTATGGAAAGGTTTAAAAGTGTGCAAGAAGGATTGAACTCATTTTTAATGAAAGATATCTAAATCGTGATCCACTGGTAAGTTATTGATTTGGTACTATTTCTTTTATCGTCGATTAGATTTTTTATCCAATTTCGTTTGTTCTGTCTATTAGTTTTTTCTTTGGTTAGCTTTTTATTTTCTTTGCTTTTAGTGGTTTCATTAACCTATTCTAGAAATTTAGATATAACTTTCCCCTCGTTTCTCGTTTTTCTTCTATAATGTTTTCAATTATGTGCATATTACCATTAATTTATTTTGCCTCCCTAAAATCAGCTTGTTTATCCTCTATTTTATTTTCTATCATCTGCCGCAGTCTTTGTTCTCTTATGCTTATGTAGAATTTGAATATACCGCAGATGAACATAAATGAGTCAATATAATGATCACATTGACATTGGTCGTTCTTTTTGGGTATGAGGATAATCAGGTTGTGTTTCCTTTCCACCGAAATATGTCTGATTTGTCATGTCTGGCGATATAATTTCATCAACCGTTTTTTTTTGCTTTCTCCCATCTCAGATAATTTACCATTCCTGGTTTATTATCTTATTTTACTGTTTTTTTGCATCGGTTGTGAAATAAATATATGACATCTGTATCAAATAAATAAATGATATGTTAAATAATAAATTTTTACTAGAGAAAGTTAAAATACAAGTTTTATAAAACTGTGCTGGCTAGGCAATATAATGTTGTACCTCGATAAATGTTGAAAGTAGAAAATAAGGATAATAAAGCATGTAGCAGAAATCAGAATGGTTTCTGCAATGGATGGCTTAGTAATAGAAAAGGATAAAAAGAAGAAGGAGAATTAACACACCATGGGAAGTTTATGTATGATAATTATTAATAAAAATTGGGAAAACATTATTGCTGAACATTAGGACACCTTTAACAGAGCAATCAGAATAACCTAGTGTGAATAGATGACTAGTGTTAAGTATAAGAAGTGATAAAAGAGAAAGACCAAGAGAGATATGGTGGTTGATACATATATTTTTTTAGTCAGTTTTCATAGAAAAATAGATATTTTAGGCTGAGATTGCAAATTAAATTAAGAATATTCTGAAAATCTAAACAGATTTTTATATTAGATCCTTCCTAACAGATTACAGGTATTTTTGTAAAGTTATATATTTACCTTCTCTTTTTCTGCATTCTGAATAATGTCAAAGCAACTATAACTATAAGAATAAGACTTATTCCTAAAATTCTTAACGTTTAGTTGGAAAATGCTTATACCTACCTAGTTCCTCAGTATATAAATCCGATAGATATTTTATTCATGTATCTTAAGATTTCAATTTGTTTTGTCGTTTAATTTTAAAATCATTATCACATGCGCGTAGACAAAAAGGGGTTTTGTTAAAAATAGTTTATATTATGGGGTAAAATCTGTGTTGGCTTGAGATTAGAAAATGTATAATAAAAGTTTCCTCAAGAAAAACCTAGTTCCAAAGTTAAAGATCTACTTAGAATTAAATAATAAAAATTAAACTAATGAAATTACACAAAGTTTTTTAAATTAATATACTAGAAATCCTGGTATTCTTCGAAAATTTGTATGGTTCCTCTTATCCGTTTCTATAAACAAAGAATTATGCGAGAAGCCATAGAGCTCGAAAAACGGCCTAATTGTCTAGATAAAAGAGATGATGGCGTCCGATTGCGTTCAGTATATAAACCTCTCCTCAATTATAATAAAATATCGTCCGTTCCATCTAAAAATCTTGCTCCCGTCGTAAAAATAATCTCCGCGCTAACTCTAGACCAATGCATACAGTGGAAAATAGCAGTGAATCCTGAGAAAATACAATGATGTTTAAGGAAAGACAAGTCAAACCAGAAGAACAACTCGAGATGTCAGATACTCCCATCGGATGTTCAGATGAAGCAAAGTATCTAGAAGTTACCATGGACAAGAGATTTACATTTATATCTTAAGTTACGAAGACAGTACAGAACGTGAATATGGTCCAAGCTAAAATCAGGAGTTTAACTGGTTGGACAAGGTTGACAATAGATAACAGCATAATCCTAGTCATCATGACGTATGGATTTCTCGCATGGGGATACACATTCAAGACTACCAGCAAGATCCAAGCTGCACACAAGAGAAGATTACGCAAAGCAGTAAATGTCCCTTGAAACGTGGCATGAAGATTAGTGTGTAGAAATATTCAGTAGATCAGAGTACTGGACCAAATGGACGAAAAAGTAAGGATAAAATTTGCCAAACTGACAGACCACCCGAACCACAGTCTACGAGACATCATAAGGAACGACGACGTCTACCACCGATGGAAATATAGAAAATCCAAACTCAACTACTTGGTAACGATTTAATAAGATACCAATGTAAGTAGCTCTGCAGCGGTCGATCCACGCCCACTTCGCCAACCCACAAAATTCCTTAAACAAAAATATAAAAATCAATAATACCGACTTTGGCCTCCCAAAACAACCACAAAACCACTATTAGAAAAAGAGCAACAGAGTCCATTTCTATCGAAGTGTTAAGCCTCTGGAGTCTGGATATCCGAAATGCTTTGCAGCGAAATCCCCCATAGATTACCAGAACATTTTCATTTTACCTTAAAGTTGGTATAAACACGTCTAATAGCTGTTTTGTTCATATCTTTGGTTTGTTTCTCTTGGTTTTATTTCATTTGACGGCACTTAGCATCGCGATATCGACCCAGTTAAATGATTTCTCTATATCTATGAACGCAATATGCTCAACAATTTGTTAATAAAAATATTATCATAAGTAGATCTGAGTTTTTTCAAAACTGTGTTGTTCTTTCCTTATAATATATTCCTTCATTTCGATCTTTATTTTGGTGAATTGTCTAAAGCATAATCAGATTCCTAGGTTCTGTAAATTCTACTACATTTTGTCTTGTTCTTATCCCTTAATACATGAAATTTATTATATCTCGCCGCCTTTGACAATGCTCTTAATTCATATATAGTTGTCCTAAATATATATACGTCGACACTTCTAAATAATACATTTATATCTAATTGGACTTTATTAGTTCTATACATAATGCATCAAAAGATAAAGCTCTGTGGACATATATCCTGTTATTACAATTATTGTTAATAATCTTTAATCATGTTTCGTTTATTGTGTTCGACCCACATATGTTTTAGTTTTAAATCAATTTTGTATTGGTACATTTTGTATACATACAAGGTAAAATTATCTTGACTATAAACAAGTCAAGTGGATATATTATACCAATTATCAACTAACTTTTTTTTAGTTTATTGATGAGTGATGACAATTATTATGACAGTATTATTGATATTAGGTATGTTTAAACGTGAAACTTTATAAAAACTGGAGAAAAAAAAAATATCATTATCATAGCATTGTACCTGAATTAAAAATCTACACTTTCTTAAAACTAAATTTTGGTTTTCAGGAATAAAACTCGCAACAAAAGAGAGAACTATGCATAAAATGCGTCATGTTGCAACATACTTAATGCCGTGCTTCTTTCCGTGCACTTAAAACACTTATATAATATTTTCCAAGTTATTAAAGTAGTTTAAAAATAAATTTGCCAGCTTTTCCATCCAATATTTATTAAATTCTTGTTGATTCATTATTTTGTATTATTGCTGTATTCTAAGAATCCGTCAAAACCAGCAGTTCAATAATTTCGATGTGCTATGACCCTATTGACCGTGTCCTAATTCTCCACTTCTGTCTATATTTACGTCCGAGGCCCTCACAAAAGATTGGAGAACAAAGGTGTAAAACATGAATTAGATAATGGCGATACGGTGGGCCAGATGGCCTCTACGAATGCAGGATTCTCGCTTGGCGTAGTCGTATATCATTAAGACAAATAGCCACTAAATCCTTGTACACGTCACAGCGTAACAGAACCCTTCCGTGGAGAAGTCCAGAGTTTTCCATTTGTTGGATATTTTGAATTTTTCTGGCGGTGTGGCACATTAGGTCGATAGATTATCTGCATTATTTCGTTGTGAGAGATTAGGGAAATTTTTATACTGAAGTTTTGTAGTGAATTAAAAACTAAATGAAACTATAACAGAATCGGTAAAAATAAAAAAATTGAAGTTGTGCTATTTTACTAAAATTTTTTAATTGAATCATTGATGATTATACAAAAAGCGGATAATAGGACAGAAAAACAAGAGCAGCAATCAAATTTATTTATTAAACTAAAATTTGTTTACGTTTTCAGAGAATAAATTATTTTAATTAGGTTTAATCTTCACCTTTTTATTACTATTATGCAAGATATGTGTGTTGAGATATACATTCATACAATTAAAAACAAAAGATATTGTTAAACAAACTAAGCAAAATCAATATGGTAACCAAATTAATAAAATTAGTTTACTTCTAAATGATAATGTAAATATAAAGGGAAAAAATAAAAAAACATTTAAAAAATTAACCTTGAAAGTTTAATTTAGGATCTAGAGTACTCTTTGCAAAGTTAAAATGAAAAATATTTAATAAAGAGGGAGATATTAAATTGTCTTTAAGCATATTTATTAATAATTGCGTTACCAAATGTGAAAAAAGCCTTAATATCCTTAAGATTGGGGAGCAGACCCGAAAATATTATTTTACAGAGCATATATCAGATGAATTTTGGACTATGGAAGCTTTTTCTATGGATCAGCGACAAAATCTTGTTTGATTAAATTGGATCGAATACAATACAAAGCTTTAAGGTTAGTCCTAGGAGCTCCCAAATCTACTTCCACACCAGCCCTTTTGGCAGAATGTAACAAGTCACCTTTACATTTAAAACGTCTATTTTTGGCAGAAAATGATTTGGTATTGGTAAATACCAAATCATTTTCCAAATTTGATTTGGTATTGGTAAATACTGCTTCAAATGTTGCTTCGTATAGATTTTTAGATATAGTTTTACACCTTTTTCTGACCGAAAATATTAAAGTATCAGATCTTTGTTCCTTAATTTAATGAGGGATATAATAAGGACACATGTATTTTTGGCAGCATCTTGGTACTTTTCCAGTCGGCTCTGACTTTGCCTTAGGGTTAGTTTTCTGAATAGCGTTATTGGATGTCAGACCGATGAACCATGTGGTGTTTTCACATATATCGGCTCGTAACAGTTTGAGATGAATTGTTAAGTTTTCATGGTGAAATAAATAGAAACATCTTTTTTCGTTGTCACTAATTCAGAGTTATTTTTTCGCCTCGTTTCACTAGGAATTACAGTTATTCAATGAAATAGTATTAGAAGTGATTAAATTCGTTTTTACTCGTAGAAAAGAATTTTTTTTCGCCGGAATTTTTTTAGTTCAATAACAATTTTCGTTGACACGCCAAAAAAAATCATTAATTTTACTAATATTCGTCAAAGGGTAATTCTTTTCACTGGCGCTTTATTAAGGGTTATAGTTTTCTGTGTCATACAATTACAAGTACTGTTATTGACAACATTTTATTGACAATTTTAAACTGTTTGTCGCGTTTTTAGAGTTCTACTATTCATAGTCACCTCACCAGCGAAATATGACAAACTGATGGAAATATAATATTGTTATATTATGTGTAATAAATTTTTACCTTACCTCGGTACATTCTTAAAGCACTAACCTATATCTGTCTCTTCGAAAATTATATTCGTTATTCTCGCTTACGTCGTTCATGCATCAAGTGAACATTTGATCCTCTTGGTGACGTCAAAAAGCACACGTGATGAAGCGTCTTCGAAAATTTTCAGATCAAGATTTATGTGAAGTTCGTCTAAGCGGTGACAGTCCCTCGATCTCTTCTCTCTCCGACCATTCGGTAATTCTTATAGCACATTCTGATGCGGTTCATAGACGTTCATAAGTTATAAGGTCGCAGATGGCTAACAAATATTCGACTAAAAGGTTTGAAAGGGCAGTAGGACAAATTTATCGATTAGACTTTAATTTTTATGATGTTTTTCATTTCATGGATTAGACATTAGTTGCCTGTTTCGGCCTATATCAAACTTCGATCCGAATTCTGATCTTTTTAAGAGGCGCCCTATACTTATTCTCCCTTTCGGTTTTTTGTATTTGTATCTGTTTATTTAAGTGATTTTGTTTGTATTTTTTTATTTTCTTATTGGTCGAGCAGATATACAGTTCTTGTTTCTTTCTGTTCTAGGTGTCCAATTATTGATACTACACCTCTGCATATCATTGTGCAATTGTTCAAATTTTTATTCTAAACATAGCAATTATTTTGTATCAAGTTATTAAAAATACAAATGTATTGTGTCCGTAATACAAATACACACTTTGAATTTTATTATTCAAATAACTTAAACAGAGATGACCTTTCTGCGATAAGTGAATATATAGTTTTTTCACGTATCTCTTCACCTTTAATGTTCTAATTCTTCGAGACGTACTTTTTCTTTCGTTCTCTTTATATGAGCAAGCCATCTTAATTGTCCTATCTATTTCTAGAGTCCTCATCCACATCATCCCCCATCGTTTTCTCGCTGTCAGGTAGGGTCGTGTTACTATCTTCGATCGGCATTATACTAGGATTTTAGTCATTTTTGTGTGGATTGACTGACCTATTTGTTTAAAATGTGATTTAAGTTTCATATATGCCTTCTCGTCTGTTGCTATTGTTCTGCTTATATACGTATTCCAATCTTCTTCAGGTGAAATCTCCGCTACGGAGGTTAGCAATCATCATAGCTATTTTAATTTTTGAGGCAGTAGCTCTAAATAGTTGTTTTGAGCTGCATCCAAACCATTCTGTCAGGTTCTTGAGCCATGAAATTCGTCTTCTTCCGATGCTTCTTCTGCCATCTATCTTTGCTTGCATTATGAGTTGCAGGATGCCATACTTCTCGCCCCGCATCACATGTCCAAGATACTGTAGCTTTCTTTCTTTAATTGTAAGTTCAACTTCCTTCTCTTTACCTATTCTTCTCAGTACTTCATTGTTCGTAACTCTATCTACCCACGAAACCCTCATAATTCTTCTATAGGTACACATTTCAAAGGCGTTAAGTCGTCTCATTGTGTCTAGATTTAACGTCAATGATTCCACTCCATAGTATAGTACACTGTATACGTAACATTTTGTTAGGCGTACTTTAAGAGCTAATGTTAAATCTTTGCCACATGGAACCTTTTTCATTTTCATAAAATTAGAACGGGCTTTTTCGATTCTGACTTTGATTTCTGGAGTGTAGTCATTATATTCTGTTATAAGTGTTCCTAGGTAAGTGTACTTTTGTACTCTTTCGATCTGCTGGCCTTCTACTGTCAAGATTTCGTTAGTATTATGGTTGTTTTTACAAATTTTCATAAACTTCGTCTTTTTGATATTGAGCGAGAGTCCGTACTCCCTACTACACATTACCATTTTACTTATGAGTCTTTCCAGGTCTTGTACACTATCGGCTATTATTACTGTATCATCTGCATATCTGATGTTGTTAACTAAGACTCCATTTACTTTTATGCCGACTGTTTCATCTTCCAGAGTTTCTCGAATTACCTCTTCAGAATAAGCGTTAAATAATAGAGGTGATAGTATGCAGCCTTGCCTGACTCCTCTCTTTATTTCCATTTCTTTAGATGTCTCTTTTTTAATTCGTACTATTCGTACGTATTCAAATGCTAAATGCTAAATTAAACAGTATTAGTACCAGCACATCGTCTAGATTTAATCCTTGTGTTATTTTAAATGGATCTGTTATCACACGTTTGATCTGTACCTGAGTCACTGTGTCTGCCATCGTCATTTGGATAAGCCCAACTAGTTTGGAAGGTGTTTCGAATTCACTTAAAATTTTGTATAAATGTATGTCATGTTCTCAAGCTTTGCTTGAAACTTGATTACTCGTAAATAGTTGATCGATGGTTGATCTTCCTTTAGTGATATTCTCCGATGATCTTCTCTGCGTCTATAGGTCTTAGGTATACTAATAAATATTTTATATCCACAATACAGCAAAAAGATTCTTCTATGGTTTTGACAGAGGAGTTTGACGCTGTTTTTATTGGATTGGGCCCATGATACCCTTACTCCACCATTTTGGCATCTCTTATCTTCATATTCTGTGTACGATCTCATAATATTATTTCCTTTATTTCCCTTTCTTCCGACTTGAATAACTCTGCGAGTATTCCACCACATCCAGGGGCCTTGGTATTTTTCTGCAGTTTGGTTGCCTTTTCTCTCTTTTACCGTTTTTCTTCTTATTGCGCCGTCGGCTTTCGAAGGTTTATGGAATTCTCAGCATTTGTCTGTATGTATACATTTCAACAACATCTATATTTTTTTCTGTTTCAGAATCCATTGTGCAACTTTCACAGCTATACAACAAAACAGAGAAAACGTAGGTCTGATCTTGAAAATATGTTTTCATGCTCGTGAGTGTTTTCCTCGCTTGTTCAATTCTTGTTAGGATTTCTTTTTTGGGTTACACTGGCTGTTGATATTTGCTTCCAAATATTTTATGGGAGTTACCTGTTCTATTATTTGTCCCTTTTCATACAAATCTACGTTTGTTGGTATCTTTGAAAATACTAGAATTTTAGTTTTGGAAACATTTAGATCTAAACCGAACATTTCGCTGTGACTAACTACAGCATTTATTATATTTTGTAGTTCTTGTGCTTTGCTCGCTATTAGAACGGTATTATCAGCGTACCTGATGTTGTATATGCTGGTTTAGTTAATCTTGATTCCACCTTGATCCTCGTCTATCGTTGGCGGTTTTGTTTCTAAAATCTATTTTCAAGAAACAAATCTTCTATCAAAGCTAAAACCAGATGTAAATAAAATAGCCTCCTTCTGCTTTAAAACTGCAATTTTTACAGTAGATGACAGCTTACTTGATAATGACAATTATAAGCTCTCCTGAGACCGTATTGTGCTCACAGACCAATCATTTACACATAACAAACCTAATTTTACGGTAGTCAATAGATTAACCAAACAAATATAGACTAAATAAAATTAAACTTAATAAAAATAAGGAGACAATATCTAATGGAAGTAACCAGGTAGTACCTTAGTTTTAAGCAAATTAAACAGATTAGTTTTAGTAAAAATATCTATTAGATCCTGTAAAAAGTGATACTTCTCACGACGTCTAGAGGCTTACAAACATTATTGAAAAATACTCCAGCATACCAGCATATCTACGGTTCAATAACACGGACAAAGTGACCACAGAGCTCAATTCTGTTGATAGCGAAGATATATCTAGGATGAGTGGATCGCCCTTTAGAGGGAGTAAGCTTACAATTTGGATACAATCTTATTTCTGAAAGCCAATGGCTTGGTAAACTTTTTTTCTTCATCCCTTTTTATTTGTCATCTTATATTTATAATGTCTAATTTTTGATTTTTTCACATCTTTTCTCCATTTATTTATTCTTCCATTCCTTCCCTATTCATGTGCTGTTTAAACTTCCTCGATATTAGACCTCATATTAGAACATATTAGAACAAATTATCAATTTCTTCGTTTGATTTTCTCAGTTAAACGCCTTTCGAACGTCTCCACCACATAATATTGTTGCAACCTAACTTTATGTTAATCAATTAGAGTTAAAAACATTTGGTCGATTTATAAAAGACTAAAATCGCCGTCACTGGTTGCGCTAGCTTCGACGACGAGTAAAAGACAAATGTTGCCGGTACTTCCAAACGACATTTTCATTCTTTTCTGCCGATTAAGAGACCATCAAAATACGTATTCGAGTGGTGGCGTATCCCGATAAAATCAGTGAATAACTAGTGATTGACAAAGACACGTTGTTTGAATAGCATATGAGTGTTTTAATTGAGCAGGACTTTGTTTTTTTTAAGTTTATTATTAGTCAATGTTAAAAATACGATATAAAGCTACTTATAAGGTATAGAAAAACATAAGGAATGTTATCAAAATTTTAGCAATTAAAAGTAAATACTTTAATCAGAAATATTTTTAAGAAAACCCCTTTAAGAATATTTTTCTTACTATAAACTAATCAGAGAGATCAGTCTTCTTCATCTTAAAATTTCTCCTTCTATCAGAGGTTGGAAAACATTATGACGATTCTAACTTTATTCACAGCTGTCCTGAATAATTTAGTGGACTTCACTAAACCACTCTATTAAACTTGTACGCCAAGAAATTCTTCTACTTCCAATATTGCGCTTGCCCACTATCTTCTAATATTGGTCGCAGCAGTGCATATCTGGTTCCTCTCTTGTATGACCAAAGTACTATAATTTTCTCTTTTTCACAGTTTGCATTATTTCCTGTTCTTTGTTCATTCGTCGTAATAGTTCTTTATTTACTATTTATATAAACTCCTTACTTACATTACACACTTCAGGCTAGATCATAATTTTCGTTGACGATACAGCCATTTTTTATAGCAATAATTATTGGAAAAAGTTAAAGGAAAATGTCGAAATGGACTTTGTAAAACTACAAAAATAGTTTCAACATAACCAGTTAACATTAAATATTGAAACAACTAAACTTACCATTTTCGGCATACACCACTGGGTTACCAAACTTCAACCAACTTGAAATTGACAACGATACAACACTTCCAGAAGCAGAAAACATTAAGTATCTTGATATTATAATAGAGAGACACGTAAAATGGGATCATCATATCAAATATGTAGTCCAAAAAATAAGAGGTTTACTCCCAAAATTCAAATATCTTCGCAACACACCTTAAAAATCTAAATGTTATACAAAATTGGATAATTAGAATGATATACAGAAGGATAATAAGATCTTCAGTGGACCAATTAGTTATTTACAGACAGTCATTTCATGGCTTTAAACCAGTTATACTCCTACAAATCGTTATTATATTTACAAAGTGAGAAATCATTTCTGAATTGTACCCATCATCTTGGTCTTCTCTCCGGACAATTCAAGTTTGTGGAAAAATAGTGTAGCATTTAACGCGTTAACAGGTAATATCATTTTTACTCAACAATGTTATTTTTCGTTTTAATTAAATGTCATAATTGTGAAAATAAAATGCCTGTTGCCGTATTTGTTCCATGAGATATTCTGGTACTCTCGCCCATATAAAATATCATTCTAGTCTATCCCAGTTAAAAAATATAATTCAGTCCCCGTATTAAATTTTATAAGTTCCCTTCTGCAACTTCCAACGATCAATATATTTGTTATATTGTTCTAGTAAGTCTATTATACTGTAGGTATTTTCTTGTATATGTCCAAATACGTTTTATGTCACATTTATTTTCCAGAGGACGGCTAGCTAACACTTCTATTATAGTAGATTTTCTTATCAAACCTTCAGGCAACCTTACACGGTATTATACTAGGTTTACAGGATATATGCCAGTAATATTTCGTCACATTTCATTCATATAAAAGCACACGAACCAAAATATCATTTAATTCACCCGTAAAACTCCTTTAACAGCGGCAATAAAAGCCGAGAGATGTGCCTCACCCTCGGAGGACATGGGTTCAATCTGCAGGTCGGGACACGGTTTGCCCCTCGAGGTATAGCCCTCGGGAACCACTTTTTGTTCCCCTTCCGCCTCGAATCATTGGCGTATCCCGGCTTTTTACACATTGCTGAGAAATTGCCTTTTGAATACTTTATCTAAAATAGACCAGGCTTTGAAAAACAAATATATATATATATATATATATATATATATATATATATATATATATATATATATATATATATATTATGTATATATATTAAACCTAGATGTTAATGTTTAATAACATTGTAAAAACTATTTAGTTGCGAGGAGTTCCAAGTTTTTTATGTTTTGTCATATTCATCATTGTTGCTATGTTTTTTGCTGCTATTTCCTTATATTTCAATTTTTATTTTTTTAAAATTCCTCTTTTCATGTTTTTTTTTTCGTTAAATACTAAAGACGATATTGTCTTGTGTCAACATTTGACTTTCTATCCTCCTATCTATAACAAAGTGCGTAAAGAGATAACCATACAGTTCAATAATACATACAGTTGAGTCCATGGTTCTTTACCATCAATTAGCCTATATTTGTCCACTGCTGAACGTAGGGCTCCCGTAAAATTTTCCACCTATTTCTATCTTGAGCTTCTTGCATCCAGTTTGTGGTGATGCGCTTGATATCATCCGTCCATCTAGTCGGTGGTCGTCTTCTGCTTCAATATGCCTCTTGCCTCGGTCGCCATTCTAGAATCTTTCTGGTCCATCTATCATCCGTTAATCTGGCAACATGTCCGGCCCAAGCCCATTTAGCCATGGCTATTTTTTTAACTGCATCTGTGACTCCCGTTCTTCTTCTTATTTCTAGGTTTCTAGGTACTTTATCTCTGATGGTTATACCTAATATTGATCTTTCCATAGCGCGTTGTGTAACTCTTATTTTTCTTTCTTTACTAGTGCGTCATGAATACCTTTCGAGATGTAACACATATTTTTGATCTAGCATCATTGTCTTTCACGCATGAAACTAAAAACACAACCCGCTACCGCCTGTTGTTAAATAAATACACATGTTATTTTTTTGAACGCTCGAGACTCAGTACATCGAAAAGAGATAGGTACAAAAAAGACGCTTGGGAACGTTTTCAGATTTTATGTACAATTTATGACGTTTCCAGTTTGTTTACTTTTGGCTGTCAATTTATTATAAGCTAGAAAATGTCGTGACAGGAGAACAACAGCAGAATTGTGCGTAAACCAGGTCGTTATGTTGGAAAAATCTATTGTGGTTCGTGCCGGTTCAGCAAAAGGTTTTATTTCAGACGCCAGGTGTTATTTTGTTTGAAATCTTTGACTGCAGATTATCACAGCAAAATTGATAGTACAACATTTACTAAATGGATAAGTACACAACTATTTCCTAATTTAGAACACCCAAATTTAATTGTCAAGACAACACACCTATCATAGTGAAATTATAAATAACCAAGGTTCCGCTAACTGATTAAAAGCAGACATTATAGATTGGTTGAAGAAATACAATGTTAATTTTGATGAACATCAGTTAAAACCAGAATTATTACAATTGGCCGAGATGAATCGACAAGTAATTTAGCGTATGTCACAAATCACAACCAGTGGTTCATAATAAATTGGTGCAAATCCTCGCCTATACTGATAATATTAATATTGTTGGGAGAACGGAAAACATTGTACGAGACGCGTATGTAACATTAAAAGAATCAACTACCAAAATGGGTTTAATAATAAACACCAACAAAACGAAGTATATAAGTACGCAACGCACGAAAATAAGTACGCAACCACTAATCCTACAACCACTAGTTATAGAAAACGACGGACGTCATCGAAGCAGTGAACGAATTTGTATACCTGGGAGCGCTCCTTAAAACTGAAAAGAATACTACCGCAGAGACAAACCGTAGAATTTGCACGGCCAACAGATGCTATTTTGGGCTCAATCTCCTCCTTAAATTTACAATTATATCGAGAAATACAAAAATAAAACTCTACAAAACAATAATACGTCCAATCCTTACATATGGTTCAGAGACCTGACTCTAACAAAAAGTAATGAAAACATGTTATGATGTTTCTAAAGAAAAGTACTAACGCGAATCTATGGAGCAGTGAATGACAATGGAGTGTGAAGAAGACGATACGACTTCAAACTTTATAGAATGTACCAGGAACATGATATCGTAAAACGTATTAAGATATGTTCAAAGAACGTTAGAGAAGAAGAGGAAGACCCAGAACAAGGTTCCTTGATAACATCGATGAAGACATGAGAAATATTAGAATACGTACTTGGCGGAGAAAGGTGATGGATAGTGACGACTGGAGAGAAATTCTTGAGGAGGCTAGGACTCAGGCAGGGTTGTAAAGCCAGAATGATGGTGATGAATCGACAAATAAATAGATATATTGTAGATGAATTGATACGTAAACATGGATACGAAGTGCTTAGATTGCCACCGTATCATCCAGATTTTAATGCTATCGAATTAGTACAAGGCTTACTATGGCCTGTAAGGTTAGATAATACATTATAATGGCTATGGATTGTTTTTTAACCAGGAGGAGTAAACTAAAAAGACAGATTGACACCAAGACAGTTACTAGAAAAGTCACCAAATACATCTTTTTTGGATGATTATCTCCGCCTTGCGGTAATCCAATAATCAGTATCGGACAATCTCACTCGTCGATTCTAACCTAACTTTGTTTGTTTATGATTGAATAATAATTTTTTCCAATTCACTTCCAATATATATTTTTTTGTTTTTCTAATTAAAATAAAACAGTGTTGGATTGTTATGAAGAAGTTGAAGAATTTTTAGAGTTTATTTATCAGAATATATTTAAATATCGGGTGATCCACTTTTATAGATCTCCTGAGTGTATGGTGTTTAATTATAATTTAGAGAATATTTTGATCGGGAGATTCAATAATGTAAGAGATCTAAGTATGGTTTTTCACAGAAATTTGTCTTTTGATTTGCAAAAGCTATGAAAGGACTTGGTTTCATTCAAAGACATAACAGAGATTTTTGTAGGATCGCATCTCTAAAAACTTACAATTTTATCTGCTCTCAAGTTGAAAATTTAACTTTATTTTGCTTTTCATTTACTCAAGCATGAATAAAAAAGGTAGAGAGAGTTCAGGTTTCTGAAATACTGTTCTTTTATACTGCGTAGACCATATTCTTATTCTGGTATGATTAATTTCTTGAATCTAGATATTTTTCTTACCAGAAAAATCTCCTAAAATGCTTTAGCCAATTTGTTTGGACTCTTTCCCTCCGTATTTGTGCAATACATAGGAACATAACGCAGCATTCAAGATGGAGGAAAATACACACAGAATAGATATTAGTTGCTTCTTAAGCAGATATCTATGAAAAATTGTTATTAAGTTAAAAATATTAAGTATGAAAGCCAAAAAAAATGATGAGAATAATTTTGGAAATCATTGATCCATGAATGATTAATTTTAGTGAAGAGAAGTGAATTTCTGGATATTTTTATTACTAATGAAAAGAACAATAAGTAGTAAATTGTTTTTCTCAAAGAAAAATAATATATAAATTAAAATCCATCTCCTACCTTACTAGATCTCCGCCTATGCGTCTGGACGGACTTGGTGTTGTCGAAGCACTTTACACAACTTTTCCTTCGTCCGTCATATTTTATTTTTCACCTGAAGTTCTCTTTACTATCGAAACGTGACCAGAAGTTCGAAAGAACTCCTAAGAGGGCTGATGGGGCAGAGGCAATGGAGTTACTGACTCTGACTCCGTTTTTATTTTGTTTGATATAAAGTACGGCAGTTTGATTTGCTGCCGAAACATGATACGAAACTTCCCTAGCAGCGTAAAAGAGAGTTTTTGTTAAAGATGAAATTGTCACCAAGTTTAGATTTGTTTTAAAGGAAGTGGGAAATGTAGGAAGTGTTTAAAAATTGGAATATCCGCTTTTTTTATTTATTTATGTATTCAGTTCAAAATCATTTAGGTATAACAATTATTAAACAATGGATACAATAATATCCGTAAGTTTACATTATATTATTAATTTCTATAAAATCTGCACTATGGACCTGACAAATTTCAAATTAACTATCCTCAGAACTGTAGCGTATTTATAGGAACAGCAATGGAGATTTTGGAATCACTAAAATCAAGCTAATTAAGCAGAGGATCTACTTGCGAACAAAACTGTAACAATTGAAAATATCCCTATCACTAAGTTAAAAATGTTTCCAAGGAATTACCATAAAGACTTCATCAAGAAACATATTTTAGGTTTATAGCAGACCAACTAGAAGATAACATCTGGGAAAATAAAATATTGTTACGTTTTTGTGTTAGTTCAGAGATTAAATGAAGCAGATGTGGTTAAAAAACTTTATTTTAACTCCAAAAGCTCACTTAATTACAAATATGGCAAATTCTAAATACATTAATATAATCAATGTTTACAATTCACATTGTAAAAGCATTTGACAATCGACCAGGTGCACAGAATAGTAAAAAATCTTCTACGCGCTGGAAAGTATATTCTACCTCTCAGCAGCTTTTCTAGAAGTCAGTAAAGGTTTGGCATAAAGGCCTACTTTATAAAATAAAGAAATAATTTCCATATCTTTCTTTTCACTCCTAAGATCCTATTAGATAGATACTTTCTGCTAAAGCAGCACGATGAATACACTCAGTTCCACCCTATTAAAGCAGGTGTTCCACAAGGAAGCGTACTAGGACCTATTTTATTCCTGATGTTCACTGCACCTCCCATCCAGCAGTAACACAGAAGTTGCTACTTTTTCAGACGACACCGTAATACTGCCCATGGACTCTAATCCCAAAAAAGCATCAGAAAATTTACAAAAAAAAACTAAATAAAATAGAAACTTGGCTAAAAATGACGAATTACAGTAAATGAAACCAAGTCAACACATCTAACCTTCATAATGAAACTAGGTGAATGCCCTCGAGTCACACTCAATGGCAAGCAATTAAGTAACGCAAACGACACAAAATACTTAGGTACCTATCTTGAGAAACGACTAACCTGACAGAAGCACATCTTTACCAAAAGAAAACAACTAGTCATTAAATTTAAAAATATGTACTGGTTGGTTGGTCTAAACTCCAAATTAACATTGAATAATAAACTGCTTACATACCAAGCGATCCTCAAGCCCATATGGATATATATGGTATTTAGCTATGGGACACCGTTAGCAATTCTAATGTTGCAATCCTTCAACGCTTCCAGAATAAAGTGTTAAGGTCTATAGTAAATGCTTCATAGTATGTTACTTCCCCCTCTATAGAAAAATATCTGAAAGTGCCTTCGGCAAAAGAAGTTGTAACAAGTTACAGTGTCAAATATGGTGAAAGGAAGTGTAATTCGCTATGTTTCGGAATGCATCAGTCTTTGTTGTCTTGTCCTTCATTTTATTTTACCTATAATGTTATTATAGTAACATTCTATGCTTACTTTAGCTTAACAAACGAACTTTAGGGTGTAGTATCTTATATCTGCCAACAAATAAAAAAACTATTACGAAAAAGAGTATAGCAGTTTATTAACTGACTCAATAATTTTCTTTTTTTTTTATAACTACTATTAATTTGATAAACTGCGTTAGGCTTTCACGGCCATCATCTAACTTGTTAAACTGTTTGTTCGGGCTGTCAGGCCGTTGTCTTCTGAGGTTAGTTCTCGACGTTTCGCCAACACTAGGGGTTGGCATCTTCTGGAGATGTTACTCTTCGCTCGTAACCTGAAAATAACGCTGCGTTGTACTACGGAGGAAATATTTATATTTCCTACTCGCCTCCCCTCCACTAGTTTCGGCTTGAGGGGGCGTGTCGTTGTTTGTAGCAGCTTTTCTTTCTTCGTGTTTGGCGGGGAGGGTGTTTGTGGATTTTAATATTGGTATCCATGTCTTGTTAATTTTCAGTCCCTCTTCTATCCAATTAAAATTATTTGGGTGCTTATATATTTCCACCGCTTCCCGATACAACCGTGGGTAGTACTGTGAAGTTTTGTCCAGCATCTGCGTTTCTTCAAACAGTATTCGATGTTCTCCGCTTCCAAAAGCGTGTTCGGCAACGGCAGATTTGTCGATATGTCCTAAACGACAATGGCTTTTATGTTCATTTATCCTTGTGTTTGTGTGTCTTTTCGTGGTTCCCACATATACCATTCCACATGTGCATCGTATTCGATATACTCCGGCCGTTGCTAATGGGTCGCGTTTGTCTTTCACCGATCTTAAATAGTCCTTTGTAGGCTTGAAAATGGTCTTTACGTTGGCTTTCTTAAGTATTTGCAAAATTCTGTCCGTTACCCCCGATAGGTAGGGCAAGAACGCTTTGCCTTTACATTCTGTTTCTTCGTCCTTTCTTCTAGAGATGTTGTTCATCGCTTTATGTATTTCTCTTCTGGTATAACCATTGGAGGTGAGCGCTTTTTCAATATGAAGAAGTTCACTTTGCAGATGCTGTGGTTCACAAATTCTCTTCGCCCTCTCCGCCAGAGTTTTGATGATACCTTGTTTTTGGTTTGGATGATGATTTGAGTTCCTGTTTAAGTATCTGTCCGTGTGTGTAGGTTTTCGATACACTTTGTGTCCTAAGTAACCTTCTTTTCGATTTACTAATACATCTAGGAACGCTAGTTGTTGATCTTTTTCTGTTTCCATGGTAAATTGAATATTTCGATGTAGTGTGTTTATATAGGACAGGAAATGGTTCAGTTTTTTTACTTCGTGACCCCAAATCACAAAAGTGTCATCGACGTATCTAAACCATACTCTTGGCCTGTATGCTGAGTCCATTACCCTCTTCTCTAAATGCTCCATGAAAAGGTTGGCTACGACCGGGCTTAGTGGGCTTCCCATTGCTACTCCATTTATCTGTTCATAAATCTGGTCTTCCCATAAAAAGTAGGTGGTAGTGAGGCAAATACGGTATAATTCCACCATATCCTTGGAAACTAGTCCCTCAATTAAATTCAGAACGTCTTCTAGGGGAACTCTTGTAAATAGGGAAACAACATCAAAGCTAACAAGAATGCCAGATTCCTGTAAAGTTATCCCTTTGATTTTCTCAATGAAATGGGCGGAGTCTTTTACAAAGGCATCGTTTTTTCCTATATGTGGTTGTAAAATACCGGCCAGATGTTTAGCAAGGCTGTAAGACGGAGATCCTATGGAGCCCACAATAGGGCGTAGAGGTACATTGTCTTTGTGGATCTTCGGCAAGCCATACAATCGTGATGGGACTGCTTCGCTGTTGCATATTCTTGGCTTTATGTCCTCTGGTATGGACGAAGATTTTATAAGTCTACTGATTTTCCGTAGGATGACTGCTGTGGGATCTTTTTTAAGTTTCTTATATACCGCAGGATCTAGAAGATTTTGTATTTTCGTTTTGTAGTCGGTTGTCTTCATTACGACGGTGGCGTTTCTCTTGTCTGCTGGTGTTGTAATTTTACCAGCAGACAAGGGAAATTGGAAGAAATCACGATCCTCAGTCATGTGGGGAAACAACAAGAGCGATGGAGAGAGAGAGAGACAGAGAGAGAGAGACAGAGAGAGAGAGAGAGACAGAGAGAGAGAGAGAGACAGAGAGAGAGAGAGAGAGAGAGAGAGAGAGAGAGAGAGAGAGAGAGAGAGAGACAGAGAGAGAGAGAGACAGAGAGAGAGAGAGAGAGAGAGACACAGAGAGAGAGAGACAGAGAGAGAGAGAGAGAGAGAGAGAGAGAGAGAGAGAGAGAGAGAGAGAGAGAGAGAGAGAGAGAGAGAGAGAGAGAGAGAGAGAGAGAGAGAGAGAGAGAGAGAGAGATCTCCATTTATCTCTGTTTTTTCACTTGTCACCTTCCAGGCCACTCTCTCTTATCTCTTTGTCGACGCCTCCTCTCCCTAGTATATTTTAAGTAATGTTGGTGTCAGATAATATCCTTGTTTTAGTCCTCTTATGTCAAATTCTTGTGTTACGTTTTGCCCTAGTTTAATTTGTGGCTCTCTGTTCTTCTAGAGTGATTTTATGCTTTAATTAATTCTATATTGATGTTCGGAAGTTATACGAGTTTCCCAAAATTTACTTAAAAAGATGCTGTCATACGCTTTTTTTAAATCAACATGTAATGATTATATGCTCATTTTTTTCCTATTATTTGTGTTAGTGTAAATGACAAATGGTCAATTGCTGATCATTCCGCTCTAAATCTGGCTTGTTCTTCTGTCTTCATTTCGTTATATATATTTTCAATTCTGTTTTTTTATTAACGTGCCGTAAATTAAACAGAAATAAACAGATCTTATCTGTTCCATTTTTTATTAGTTCTCTTAATAGATTTCCTGTAGCTGATGCTTTCCCGTTCTTTAATGATTCATAAACGCCCTTTACTTATTTAAGGTTTAGTCCGAGGGGAAGCCTTGAGTTATAATCTGGTCATTCATGTTTCCATTGGTTTTCAAATCTTCTCTGTTTTCCATTAGGACGTTTGCAAAGTTTTTATGTTTCTCCCGTTATTGGTGATATTATGTCTTTGGTATTCTCTTTCCTCATGGTTTATAATATTTTCCAACTTCCTGTGCTTCTCCAAGTATCTTCGAGACATTCGGCCACTATTTGCGAGGACAGGATAGAAAATTGTTTCAACTCTGTATCCCACTAATAAGGCTTATTGGTATCTTTTTTGTTTTTCATTTGAACTACGGCTTCTTCTACAACCAGACAACAATGACAGACCCAATGAAGGAGCGCGCCTGAGGCTCTTTGAAGATGCTGCATTGTATATCGTGAGTGTTTTCACGGAAATATAGGAAAGAGAAGGAAAAGATCATTTTTGAAATACCGCTATTGGATTTATTCAACACAAAAATAAAACAACACAACATATTCAGTTATATTTGATCTGATTCATCCAAAGGGTAATTTACGTGAAAATTGCGAAAAAAAAACAGAAAATCCCGTATATCCATCAAACATTTCACCAGAGCCATTAAAGTGTAACAAGCAATTTTTATTAACATTCTCAAGACGTGAATCATTAATCACATTACGTTCACAACAATAACAATTATTCACCATTGATAGCAGCGACAAGTAAATGCATTTTGCCAATTCGTTTTTATTTCCATTAACCCTCTTCCTACTTAACATGTTAAACATGCGAAGAATAATATAAAAAAGCAGTTCGAGACCCCGCCCCAATCCCATTAATCATTCGCCGATAAAACAGAGTTCTTTCAACTTCCGCGACCTTTCAAGTTCATCAATATTTATCGTTTTCACAACCATCATCAGAGATCTCGTTTGGTTTAGGTACATCCGACAACGCTGTGCCACTATCACCTCCCTCAGGTGCTCTCGCAGTCTCGTCGACATCGCGAAGTCGCGAAACGCAAACCAAAGAAAATCGCCGCGACAACCCTTCTCGCAAGATCTTCGGGTGGCTCCGGGTCGGATCGTGTCGCGAATGCGCCAATCTAGCTATCCCGCGATGTTGCCAGCGTTTAAAACGGTCAGAAATATAAGGAATCACTTTTTGTTGAAGTTCAATAAAAGTGATTATGTTTTTGATAAAAACTGAATATAAAATTAGAAACATATAAGTATTAATATTAGATCATGATTATTAGTACAACAATTCATTGATAATAGTACAACGATTCATTGATATAGACTACCATAATAGGCGCAATAATTACAGATAAAATAATATTGATTGATAAAAATGTATAACAAAACTATCAAGTTAAAAACATTAAAATCAGTAAGAAGAAAGTAGTAAAATATCGAAAATATCCCATCTCATAAAAGAATATATAAATTTCTGGAAGAGAAGAATTCTGAAAGAAGCCAAGATCCAAAAATGGTCGTCGAGTTAGTGATGATGACGAAGAACATGAGAGAAAAACATAAGGTTAAAAAAATCACTAAAAATCGAGCTGGAAACGTGTTGGATTGAAAAAAAGATGACTATTATTTTTTATATCTAGTAAGAATAGAGGTGAAAAATAAAGAGCTGAAAAAATCAATCTAAAAATTGAGCTGGGAACATCATCATCCAGCATTTTCCAATTTTTTTTATAATATTGTTCTGAAGCTAGTTTCTTAAGGCAGTTTAAAGTAATTACTATTTAAATGGGAATAAGCCACAATTAAAGGTTAAAGTACGTTTATTTACGTTTCAATTTCCACTTCGGAAATCGTTCTCGAATGAGAAATAAGAAATAAATAAGAAAAAAGAAATAATTTATTCATGTCAAGCTGTAACCCAATCGCTACTAACTATTAATCTGTTTTAGGAGTCATTTGACTAGTCAGTACTCTAACCACGATCATGAAGTACAGATGACGTTGTTTAACCATAACGTGGCAGGTTCTTCTTACACTTACACTTTCTTGCAGTGTATTTTAATGAATATTATTATTAAAGATATATAAACTTGCAATCTATAGACTTTATAAACTTAATATTTACTCCCTTTGCTGTCATCTTTGGTTGATCTTTAATTTACTTTACCCATCTATATTATCGAAGGATAGTGGTGATTAAAATTATGAAATACTTAAATATCTGTTTCGTTTTTAAAAAGTTAGCCTAAGGTGGTTGCAAATTCGTCTGTTACAAGCTAACTAATGAATATTTAAAAGAAAGGTACAAGGCCGAAGATCACGAGGAAAATCCCCAACAAGATGGATTGATCAAATTACAAGCATATGCAAAGGACCTATGCATGAGTTAAAAGGAATGACCAGAGACAGGGATCTTTGGAGGTCGACAATACACGACATCACAATAACCACTACACTCCCTCCGGGGGTCAGGACTGAAGAGAAAGAGATACTGTTTTTAATATTGAATAGGTATTGACTATGTTGTTGACTTTTTTAGATCTATTTTTAAGACTTATTACTAATAACTGCTTCCACTCGTACTTCTTTCAATGACAGCAATATAGTACTTCCAAGTCTTGCCCTTTCTTAAATTCTACCCCCAACATTGGCGATTCTAGGATATTATCTCCAAATTCTGAAGTTCTATAAATTTTTTCATGTCCTCTGTAAGTCATTATATATAAATCATAATATGAACTGTCGACGTATGGTAAAAGAGGATCAATGAAGGTTTGTAAAATCTATGGAATTATATAGAAAGAGTGTCTTAAAAGTATACGAAGTTTTCAAAGAATCACTCTCAAAGTAAAAACACATTACACAATTACAAACCCCAGAAAACTATCTTTACAATTATAATTAGGTACTTGAAAATTATTGATACCTTAGTTACAATGACACAGATAATTATTGCATATTACGTCAAAGCGCCATGCAGATGCAATAATCACGTGCTCTTCAAAAGATAGAAAAATTAGTATAGTCAACATTCTTATAGGATTTAAAATGGGTAATGATTTCTTTTCTAGCTTTTTTACTACTACGAGTCAAGGAATAAGTGTCTCATCTATGAAATAAAGAAGAAGATTATATTATGTACATATATTAAGTAAAATTATTTAATATCAATTATTAAATGGAAAGAGTATTTATCGTGTATGACATGGTGTTTGTTTTCGGATGCGCGCGAAATCTGGCAACGTCGCGTGATAGGGCCAAATACCGGCGTTTTCAACATCACAAGAAACGCACACCGTTAACTCGAGTTGTATCGGCAGATCAGACCGCGTCAGTATCGCGGCAAGTACGGATGTACACGCCAAAGACGATGTCAGGCAACATCGTTGCTGAATGGCTGAGGTCTCTTCATCTTGGCCAATACGCCGAAAGTTTCATAGACAACGGCTATGACGATCTAGAAATATGCAAACAGGTCGGTGATCCCGATCTCGATGCAATCGGAGTGTTCAATCAAGTGCACCGCAGCAGGTTGTTGCAATCAGTAAGAACTCTTCGCGAAGAAGGTGCCGCATCGGTGTATTTTACCCTGGAGGAAAGTGTCGCGGTTCACGATGAGTGTTTTTGTGACAATGTGAGTGCTAGGTCTTCCCGAACATCTTCCGGACGATCTGAGAAAGAAACTCAGAGGATTAACGCGAGTCCTGGGGCCAGTTCTTCGGCCGAAAGTGGACAGGAGGTGGCTAAATATCTGGACGAGTACGAAGAAGGAAAGGCCGAGTTGGTAAAGATACCGAGAGTGCAGTTGAAAGTGTTGTTGCGGGAAAAGCTGAGCCAGGACGGGATCAGATTGAGCTGTCAACCGTATTCCACACAGGTAAAAGTCAAATAAGCACGTGTTAGCACCTATTAGAAGAATTATTTTGACAGAACAATATTTTTGACGACGTAAAACATTTTTTATCGATTTTTAAAACGAGTATATCAATCTTGAATATCAATTATACATTTTTCTTAAGGATAAATCTACTGACAGAAAAATTTTTATATTAACGTTTGGCCAAATGTTTTGAACAAATTTTTACTGGCTGATAGCACGTTGGAATACTATCTATTACGAACAAACTACAGCTATTAGAGTTGGGATCATTTAACAGACGACATAAGATAAAAAGAGGTGTGCGGCAGGTATATATACTGTCCCCATTATTATTTAATATTCAGAAGACATTATGACTAAAATAGAGCGCTAACGTATATAGACAAGGGATTACACAGCTTTTTATCGTGCTTTTCCCAAATAAAGTATAATTCTTACAAAATTTTCCAAAATTTGTCTTTTCTTTTTTTTTGCCAAAGTTTCGTCACTATTTATGTGTGCTTAAATCTTGTCCAAAGTATGATAGGTATCTTATTTTTGAAAATAAAATTAACGCACTTTTCTTCGAATTGTTTGTTGTAGATACAATATCGACTGTCTATTTGCAGGGGTTTTTTCCCGTTGAAGTTTTGGGTGCCTCTGTAATAGTTCCTTATTTCTATAAATGGTTTATTCTCCAAATATGGTCATGGTTGAACACACAGTATTCGTTGGATGTTTAAGTACAAGAACGTCATGTAATCTGCATACACTCTTAAATGACACTTTAATTTTACTAAAGTAAACTTACTCGTTTGTTCCATTTATTCTCCATAAGCGTCGTACTTATATTAATACCCATTAGAGACATGCCCTACTTAAGCCCCAGTTCTTTGGTCTTCCCCTCCTGCTTCTTACAGAAATGCATGTGGTAACGGGAAGTACTGGAACTTTTTTGCTGGGTATTAAAACTAAAACAACGCTTGAAGCTACCGGCGATTTTGTTTATCAGGTACGTGCGTGAAATCAATTTTAACTATTTGTATCAACTCGATGGTAAAAATTTAATATCTTTTGGTTAGAGTAACCTGTCGACAAAAATCAAAATGCGTTTTACTGGTACAGAGTGCAGAGTTGGGTTTTAGGCGGAGTAGGAGTGGTAAACTTTTTTGTATATTTTTGGGGTATATCCATAGCTTCATCTATATTTTGATAAATACTATTGCATTTCCAGCTTTCGGAAATGTTTCTAATTCTTCTATATGGTAGAATTTATGTAAATTTCTGGAATTCTGTCATGGACTGAACTACTCCTTTTAAGACAAAAATTAAAATAGGTTTCTTGATATTATTTTAATGTAGTGTTTCATTAATTTACCATAGTCCAATTATCAATTGATGAGGATGACTCATTGTCCCAAACGAATTCTTTCACTGTTATCTGTCAGGAAATTCTATATTTCCAGCGGCGTCGTTACTTCATTACTTTTATAGGATTTAATTATTTTATTATAATTCGATCGTGCTGTCGCTGGTGGTACCTTTGACATTCTGTGAAGTTCTTACTTCTCTAGGTTAGACTTACTATCATAGGAATATAAGGTACGCGACTGCCTACGATTAATGCTTACCCCTGAATTAATTTATTAAAACCACACAAATTATAGAAAAATAATTCTTGTTATCTAAAAACTGTAATGTCATTTTAACTCTTTACCATCTCATCTTTAATATTCATTTACACCAAAAATCATCTAATCATCTGTGATTGGTCGTTTGATTCACATTATCTCTCTAATGCGTTTGTTGTCATTCCTTTTTCTTCTTGATCTTCCTGCCGCTCTGCTCCAAAAATCCATTTTCGTTGCTCTCAGCGCTGCCAATGTTCTTTCTTTCAGTGGCCATACCCCAAAGCTGTATAGAGTATAGACTTTTCACTATAGTCTCATATATCTTATTTTTATTTTCATTGCTGAGGGAAGAGTTCCACAAAATAGTGTTTACCATTGCAATGGCTCTTCTACCTGCCGTATTCCTTCACTTAATATGAGATCTTTTTGTTGCACAACAATTCACAAATATTTGGTTTTCTTTGTATTGACTTCTAGACCCCATAATATCGCACTCTTCCATTTATTTGCAGGCCATATAGTTTAAATCCTCCTTTTTTTATTTTCAATAATAAAATGTATTTATTTATTTCTTGTTTTACGTCTCTCTATTAAACAAATAGAAAGACGTAAGACAAATTTGCAGCTTTTGATAAATACGGTTATGAATGATTTTAAAAAATACCTTCATAAATAAAACCGATATTTACCCTGGCTTGTGGATTCAAACTAGTGATATTAACTTCACCTTCTTACTCATATTTTAATACCGTTTATTTGACTTCGAGTAGAACTTTATTATATATTTAAATCGCATACCCCTATAAATTTCTGTTGGCGAAATACAAACAGAAGTACTGCTTTGAAAAACAAAACAAACACGGGATTGTTTATCCAACACCAACATTCAAGTTGTAAACAAAACAAACGAGTTCTTTTGAAGATGCCGATACAAGCTGTTGCTTATAATGGGCTAATTAGGAAGTCTAATTTTAATGTTATGGTACGCTTAGTTATTTCTTTCATAATTATCTCGAGGAAGTAGGCTCATATTTATATAGTGAACAGAATTGTAATAAAATACATCATTTTAGAAGAACACTCTCTTTTAAAGGGGGTGAACGCCGATATTACTAGAGGCTCGTTGGTGCTGACATGCAGAGCTATTTACAATGCATTATAAAACGCGGTTTTACATGACGTGCCAAGTAAAAAATATGAGCGAGCCAGGCTCGTTGGTATGTTATGCCGCGGTATTGTAATGATACACTGACGAGCTTTACCGATGAGCCATAAAACTACGGTTTTACAGGCCTGTCGATCTGGGCCTTAAGAATGTTTCTCCATGAAATTATAATTTGATCAAGAAGATCATGAAGCAATGCTGCTCTAATTTAACTTTATTTAATTCTTAAACACTAGCACCAACTACTTAAATGTTTTTGTCTTAAAGTCAAATGGATAACATCGTATTGTTTCTACGTAACAGCTACGACAACACTTCCAGGAACGCATAAAAAAGCCTGAAACATCAGAGAAGTAGATGGAACCATATATGAGCACCATTCATAAAAAGTGAGATAATCTAAACCCGAGGGTTATAGAGGAACCGCAGTTAGTTCTATTAGTCGAATATACTTACTTGAAAATAATAACAAATGGAGTTCAACGAAAAAACCAAGATATGGAAGCTGTACAACAGGTAGTTTTCATGCGGACAATCGACAATAAACCATGTTTCTTCGATTACTCAAATATCAGAAAATTAGGTTGACTGAGACCTGAGACTTGACCAAGAAGTTCACTGGTATTGATAGACTTAAAAAAAGCTTATGCCAGTGTCTCTCTTCCTAAATTATGGCCACCTAGCTTTGAAAAATGCAATCATAAATATACAATTAGTGGAAACCGTTAAAACAATGTACCAGCAACAATAATTAACACAAGAAAGCAAATAACACCTGAATTAGACTAACGAAAGAGCTTAAACAGGGCTGTTGTGTTTCGTCTATTTAAAATATATCTAGAAGCAGCACTTAGCAATGAAAAAAAAAATGTACAAATATTGGCATACCACTAACAGATTCAATATTATACATTCTATGCATTATGGATGATCAGGTGATCATTGAACACTACTAGGAATCCCTAAATTATATGATGCTAAACCTATCAGAAGAATTAAAGGAATGGGGTCTTGAAGAAAATACAGAAAAATATATGAATATTGGAGGAAATAAACAAACAATAAACAATGTAATTAAGAAAAGAAACATATTGAAAATTGGATCATAAACAAGAAAAACAGCAGTAAGATAGTAGTAACAGAGATGGAATGCCTGCAAAGATGCTGCAGAGTAACAAGAATGGATAGGAGAAGTAATGACGAAATAAAGCAAAGAACATCAATAGAAACAGACATACTAACATATATAGAACAAAAAAGACTAAAGTGGTATGGACATGTAAGAAGAACTAGCGACAGCAGATGGATAAAGAGAATAACCGAATGGAGCCCCATAGGAAGGAGGAAAAGAGGACGACCCAGAAAATCCTGGAGGAACGAAGTAGACGACGCCATGAGTAAGAGAAGCCTAAACGATGGAGAATGGGACAACAGAGAGAGATGGAAATGGTTGAGCGAGGGAAGGCAGTGAATAGACCGAACAATAACAAGGAATACTAAGTTCAGGTTGGTCAACGACCATATTTTTACCATTTCTACATATGCAGCTGAAACATGCACTCTAAAAAAAATCAATAGAAATAAGATCGAAGCCTTCGAAATGTGGGTATATAGAAGAATTATACACGTGTCCAGGACAGAATATAGAAACCTGTCAATTCTGGAAGAGATTCATATAAAAGACAGGTTATGAAAAAAAGTAAACCAAGCTTACCTAAATTACTTGAACTGTGGTGGAAAAATTCCTCTATATGAAGCCGTCCATATGGTACAGGATCGTAGCCAATGGACACAGAGAACAGGCAAGCTCTGGAAACCAAGAAAGAGGCTTCGACCCGGAAGGTCAACGAGAGCCTTTGATGTCCAGTGTGAGTTTTTGGAGCGGAACACATGGGCGAATGAAAAATAAGCTTTGTTTCGCTTTACTATTTTTCGTTGAGTTTCTGGTTCTTCTGTTCCATTGTTGCTTAATGCAACTCCCAGATATGTGAAACTTTCTACAGTTTTAATATCGCCCTCTAGTTCAACTGTGCCTATATTTCTCTTAGCTGTGGTCTGTTAGCTTTTATGTCTTTTCTTCTTCTTCAGATGCAAATCCACTAATGGATGTTAGCGATCACATTTTCCATTAATTCTCTATTTCTTGCAATATGTATCAGAGATTGTATGTCGTTAATCCCTGTCCATTGCCTTATGTTTCGGAGCCAGGACATTTTCTTGCGTCCCATTCCTCTCTTGCCTTCAATTTTACCCTCGATTATAAGTTGAAGGAAGTGGTATTTTTCATTTCGCATGATGTGACCTAGATACGCCGTTTTCCTTTTCTTGATGGTTTCGAAAAGTTGGCGTTCTTGGTTTATTGTTTTAAGGACATCTATATTTGTGATTTTCGCTGTCCATGGTATTTTTAGGATACGGCGATAGAGCCACATTTCGAAAGCTTCTAAACTGTTTATATCCCTCGTTTTGAGTGTCCAGCCCTCTACGCCATATAGCAGCACTGGCCACACGTAGCACTTAGTAAACCTTAGTCTCAGTTGAAGATCGAATTCTGAACAAGTCTTATGTCTTATGTCTTTTGGGTATTTATTAATCCGGTCTATTTTGCTCGTGGTTTTAATTGCGAATATACTTCTGCCGCCTCTTTCACCCTACAAGACATAATGCTGATATCACCGTCATAGGCGACAATTTCAGAAAAAAAAGGACTGAAAATGGATGGGAAAGAAAGACAATTAGTAAATGCCAAAAATAGTCTTAAACAGACGGCTAACAAGGTACGGGAAAAAAGAGTGCTCAAGGAATAGATTGTATGGGAGTGTTTCGAACATTTTAGAGGTATTAAAATTATTGACCGGAAAGAGAGCAAATGATGCGGCGGAAACCGACACTAAGTAAAATAAAAATTGATTTAATGAATTTTAATTTAATGTAAATTGCATTTAAGTAATGTAATGTAACGGTGAAATATAATAATGTAAAAGATAGACTTACATCCTAAGTCTGCAAAACCTATTGAGCAAAAGTCGAGCTGTAACTTTTTATTGTACTCCCCATCTATCGGCCGACCCGATCCACTGGCGTACTTTAGTTTTAGTTAAGCTCACTGCTCCATGATGGACTTTCTACTTATGTATATTATATTTCAATTGAAATATGTATATTTCGGGTATTGATATTCCAACAGAATTAATAAAATTTCAAGCCAAATACTGCTACAAAATATTTAAAATTATCCATAACAAATAAATATATTTAACGACATAAAAAATATTTACAGCTTTGAGCCCGTATCTCGTTACTATTAAAATATAAATTTTATTTAACAATGGGACCCGAAATTACCGTATTTGTTTAAAATAAATACTTCCAAAGGCAATGAAAAGCAAAAAAGCTTTTTATGAACTATTCACAGCTGCAAAATATTGCAAAATATGCTTAACGTATGTGGCTAAATGAAATATATGGAAATAAAAATGGCCATAAATAGTTATTATTTGTGCAAATGGAATACATTATATTCTGGGCGAGTGGGGATGCATTAGGGAATTAGATAGGTCGAACTGGGTGATCAACTTATCTGGGCTTATAACTTATTCAGTAATTCCTTATTACAGTTTATTAGTTTAATATTTCTTATATTCGTTATTGTAACTGCAGCTATTTTCCTGATTATTGATTTTTAAGGTGGACCAAAGATATCGAATATCATTCGATTAAAGCATCGCCTTCATTTTTAAAAAAGGATCACTATCCATCAGAACTTCGAAGAGGTTGGATCTTCACTGAGATCAGAATTTTCAATCTCAGAAATTTCATTTGAGTTAGTTCAGGAGTTATTTCTTGCCAAGAGAAGTTTAAAATACATTTATTATTCGAAGAAGTTGTTGAAGTTGATTTGGTAGTGTTAATTTTCACATTCAGTCCGCCACAGTATTAGAAACTGGTGAATGAAGTAAATGAGAGGAATTGAGTTTAGGATTTATTTATTTATTTTATTTTGGTTGATTCAAATATCAGGGGAATTAACTTGTCTGTCCTCCTGATCGAGTGAGGCCGCAGATGATCCTTCCATCTGACATAGGAGTCTGTATGGAACATTTTATAGTTTTCCACACCAGCTGGTATCGGTATCATCGCAAGTCTACCTGTTTCTTCTTTATACATTTTTTTGAAATAAAAGTTTTATTAATATAAGCCTAAAGCCCAAAAAAGTATATTATATATTTTTAGCTTTAACTTAAATGTATATATTCTCTTGTTATTGTTTTATGTTGTCCAATTAAAATTGGAGTAACTCCTATGTATTTTTAAGTTTATATAAAAGTAAATAAAATCGCATTTAATTTTTTAATGAAAATTCCAAAAAATTACAACTTAATTTCATAACATGCGCACATTTGGCTAATACAATCCTAACATCTGTCAAATTGCATGCAATAATATTCAACATGACTAAGACACAAGCGCACGTCACTACTGAAAGAAGGGTCTGAGAAGAACTATGTATAAGGACATAACGAACATGAAAAGCAATAAAAAAAAATCCTTTTTTTATGTAAGTTCAGTGCCATTCCGACCCGTTAAGTCTCGTTTGCTATTATGTGACTACTATTTCATGTCATCGTCATTCGTCAAGTTCCTTAGGCTTTCATTCCGATGAAGAAACGCTTTTTCTTCATTTTATCTAAGGATCCGTTTCTCTGTATATGAACTTTTCTGGATACGTATGTGGGGATATTCACAACCTCACATATAATAAAACAAAATTTCAAATAAGATTCCTGATGCTGCTCTTTGCTTATTCTTTACTCTCTTCACTCAAGATTTGTCGGAAAATTTATTGGATAATTACTTCTTCTTACAATTTTTGAACACTGTTTATCCCCAAGGATATTAACGTTTACTCGTAAACGATTCTTCCCTTCCTTTACACTAAAGAAACAACTTCTATTATTAAATTGTTTTCTTCAAATCTCTAGTTGACACTCTTACTTTTTTTTCCGAGGTTAACTGCTTTCTTTAAGCAAGCATCAAAACTCAACTCTTTTTCTTCTGTCTTAACCAAGAACCAACTTTTTTATTTTTTCCTCCATCTTCATTTTCTCGGCCTTCTTTCCGGCATATTAATAGGCTTCACCCCCTAAGTACGAACTAGTTAAAGAACAACAAATGGAAATAATTTAATCTTTAAATTTTTTTGTTTTTACCAATATTTAAAATAACGAAAACGTGGAAGATAAGGCATAAATACATAAATGTATTTTCGTATAGCAACGTATGAAAATTTTTTTAATATTTATGAATCTAAGGTGGTATAAAAGTATATAATTATGATAAAGTTAGTGTCATTATCCTGTAAATGAACTTCCAGCGATTGATAAAGTTTAGAACGTTACAGTTATAAAGGTATAAACCTCTACTATTACATAAACATCTAGCAGCGTTAAGTTATTACAAAAAAGCACTGGAGATTTTGACATATTATTAAAAAAATAATTCAAACATTCAGAAAACCGTTAAGAAAATTTTGTATTCGAAAGTAATTTAATTAATATAATTTTTGACCAAAAGATATATAAATTATTACTCAGCGAATACTATATATTTGTTGAACTTTAGCTTCACTCATTTTCAGTATTATGTGGAGTTTAAAAAGATTTTCTTGATATTTTTTTCAAATTATCAGTATATCTGGTCGATAGTCCATTTAAAACTTTGTCAAACAAAACATGAGATAACATCAACCATTTTTCCATCGTTCACGTGCCCTTCTCATAATATATTTGTGTATAACCAAAAAAAGACAGTCATCTGTTCGGTTCGACAATCCTTTGTGGATTCTGGCCTTCTCTAAGATTTGTCGCCATTCTGTTTGGTTTCTGGCGACGTGTTGCAATCCTCTGTATTTTAGTAAACATTAGGACACATTATTCATTAAAGAGTTCGTATAATTCTAAATTAAATATTTTGCGGAGTATTTTGCGATCGAATGTTCCCAAAAGTCGAATATTCTTTCGCGTTTAGTCCATGTTTCTGCCCCATATGTGAGGACCAGTCTCATCCAAGTTTTGTATATAATAATTTTAGTTCTTTGGATATTTCTTGAGTGTAATTGTTTTTGGAGTCCATGGTATATCCTATTTGTAAGGTTTATTCGTCTTTTAATTTCTTTGCTTGTTTTGTTGGTGATAGTCACTAGCGAGTCAAAGTATGTGAAGCTGTTAACACATTTAAAGATATGTCTTCCGAATGTTATTTCTCATTCCTAATTTACTATAGGATCCTTAGTAACCAACATATACTTTGTTTTGTCTTCGTTGATGACTAGACTGACCTGTTTCGCAGCTGTTTCCAATTCTACGACATATTGTTCACAATTTCGCTTGCTACGCCCTATTATGTCAATGTCATCAACATATGCTAAGATTTGTATAAATCTAATGTCAATAGTACCTCCGTCTCTAATTCATGTGTCTCGGACTGCCTTTTCCAAGGCAATGTTAAATAGGAGGCAAGCCAGGGCATCCCCTTGTCTGAGTCCATCCTTTATCTCAAAGGATCGAGAATTTTCTCCCTGTATCTCAACACTGGTTTTTAAGTTAGACATTGTCATTGCCGTTAATTGGATAAGTTTTTTTGGTATACCAAACTCACGCACTGGTTGGTATGGTACTGTACTGCCCTCTTGACACTCTCGTATGCGGCCTTGAAGTCGACAAATGGCTAATAGGTTTCAATGTTAAATTCTAATGTTTTCTCGAGGATCTGTCATATTGAATGAACCTGATAAATTGTTTATTTTTCTGGAGTGAATCTGGACTGGTATTTTCCAACTATCCAACTCCCACTGTGTAAACTAGTAGTATTTCGCAGAACATATTTGCTGGTATTTTGTAAGCAGTTGTTAACAGAGTTTCCTCTGGGTTGTCACACTGGAGCTGATCTCTTTTTTGATTTAATGGGCATACCATGCCTTAACACCATTCACAGAGCAAGGCGGTTCATTTTGCCAGACAAGAAGTAAAAGTTTATGCAGTGTCTGTAGTAGGGCGTCGCCACTATTCTTGTAGAACTTATTGCAAAGTTGATCAGTTCCTGGTGATTTATTATTTTTTTTCGGCAAAGGTAAACTCTTCAATGGTAGGTAGTCTTTTCTTTGGGTTGAATAGATTCCAATTATTTCGATCTGCTAGGGTGTTATCTGCTTCTTCGATATGATGGCCAGTAAATTTTACGTCGAAAAATTCAACCAATCTAAGATTGAGGCCGTATCACTTAGGATATTTCCTTCTCTAGGATTACAACTCCCTATTCTTGGCTTAAACTTTTTGCTCATTTTTTACATTTCTGCAGAATTTCGAGTTTCGTTTTGATTTCTTAGCCATTCTATGTTTTCTAACTGCTTTTCCTCAATTTTTTTATGTAACCTGTTTTCTTCTCTTTTTATGGTCAGGTAATTCTCATTTGCTTTTCTTGTATATACAGAGAGAATACTCTTTAAAAAAAAATCAGATGCAGAAAAATACATTGTCACAAAAAAATCATAAATTTCATGAATAAAACACTTAAAAGAAAAGAAAACAGAAAAGAAAAGAGAAGAAAAGTGTAAAGTAAAAAAACAACAGTTTGTACAATACTTACGAGAACGTGTACTTGAAATACTTGGAAAAATACGTAACTTAAAACAAACATGTGAATGTAGAGAAAAAAAATAATAGGGAAAAAGAACAAGTCTTCTTAAAAACTCTTTAAATCTGCTTAACAATCATAAAACCTTTCACACACCATTTTAGGTGATCTTTGTCTCGTATTGGTAATTCCCTTCTTGTTCTCCAACCTTCAACTCTTTCTTATCTTAGCATCGTACTTTTATGTTTATGTTTGAGATAAATGTACAGAATATCCGTTCTTGGAATGCCCTTGTATGTCGATATAACCATCACCATCACAGCATTTTTAATTTAGAAAATAAAAAAAACGTGGAAGTTTTTCCATGCAAAATCCCGAAGTTTGCGATAAACTTATCAAGCTTGAATCAAAATATTTCCTTTCACGTACTTTAAGGCCTTCGAGATGATTGAGGAATATCCACTCACTCCGAATTTTCCGAAACACAGACAAAAAGAACGAACGCCGACTATTACCCGCATTTCCCCATTTAGTATCTCCTTCGTATTTTCTAAAGCTGTTCTGATAAATATTCAGCCTATATTTTCATAGCTTTCGATATACTCAGTGGCGGGGGCACAGAATGTAAGGTTAATAAATTATCTCTCAATTTTTAAATATTTTAAATAGTTTGGTTAGGTTAACATATTGCAAAAATTTCAAGTTAGCGTATAATTTGATAAATTTTTATTGTTTTCCTATTCCTGAAGCAGTAGAAGGGAAAGTCAGAAGAGGACATAAAGGGAGAGACTTAAGCAGGATATATCCGTAAAGAGGGTTATATTGATAGGACACAAAATATAAGATATGAGTTATGACAGAGTAATAAAAGTCGTTCTTTTGGAGAAAACAAAATAATTCTGACAGAAATGTAGAGCCACCATATAAAGTAAGGGTGTGTGTGTCACGTTCTTTTTAACTATGCTTACATTTTGTTTTAAAAAGAGATTTAGCATATTTGTGATTTTTTTAGTATCTTTCTTAAACCAATTTTCTCATATGTCGAATATCGAGTTTTCCTTGTCCTCTGAAAAAAGATAAGGAGGTGCCCTTTATTTTTATTTCTCTTTTAATACCAAATTCTATTTACTTCCATTTCAGTTGGTATGTTTTAATTTACATTCATACTAGATTTATAGACCCATGTCCCAAAGCTAGCCGTTGTGTCCTTCAAAATACCTGAGTACCGGTTTACAAAGTGAACATACTTGGACCTAAAATTCTTCATTTCTTTTTTAGTTCTAAGACTAAACGTCCTCTTGGTTAAATTTTTTATACTACCCAAAATGATATCCAACTTCTGGGCATGTTCATGATCCTTACCTTTCAATCCAGGACGAGTTACTTTACAACAAGAAGCTTAGGTAGCCTATATACATGATATTCTAGTATCAGTTTCATTATCTCTACCAGAACGTGTTTCCTGACCTATTAAGATATTTTCACGAAGAAGTTTTCTCTACTTGGATGTAAGCGATGTCGATACTTTAGCTGTAAAACTAATTTGACATTAACTATCTTTGAGAAAGTTATCTTTAAGCCCTCTTATCGCGAGGTTCCATGCAGTGTTTCCATAATTTTTTTAAGATTTCTTCATTGATATTTACACTCAGGAATTTACATTATGCTGTTTATTATCTTTGCAAACAACGTAATTGCCTGGTTGTCCACAATTTTTAAGATCTAAGGGTCCCTATCTCAATTATTTTGCAATAATAATTTTTATCATTATTTGTTTCCATCAATTGGATCCAGTATTAGTTATTTTAATAACTACGCCACTGGTCTTGCCGTGTTCTTACCAAAACTCTGGCACTGGATGTGCTGCCGTGTTCAGCGTACATCACCGTAGACCGGGCGAAATTCAATAAAAATAATAAAAATGCGGTGAATAATTCAAAACTCGCCGTTCCCTAAATAATTTTACCATTCTGAAGATATATAGAAATATTGTGTGTAGCATCATACTGCGGAGGCAGTTAGAGTAATGTAATGGCTTTCATCGCGATTTTGGTTTCATTTTTTCTGGAATTGTACTTTGGCACGGGAAACGGTAACTAGCTCTCATATCACGATAGCCCGAAATGGCGAGTATACTAGATTTTTGTGGTTATCGTAGTTTAAAGAGAGAAATATAGAAGGAAGTTATATAAACTGTTATATAATAATAAACTATAGTAATGTTGGTAACTAAAAACTAGAACACTGCGTATAATGCGCTACAGACGCGATACCTACTGCTGTAGTAGTAGTTGTAAACCTTCTACACTGTCTGCGAAAATGATCGTATAATGTTTAATATTATTTGGACACTCTTTGTTTACCGAAACTCTAACGTGGATACCTTTCTGTGCTAATTTAATATTTCTCCATAATAAATGTTTTATAAAAGAGGGAACAAGATACATCCCTGTAGCACTCCGCGCTGAACGTAAATTGCTCCAGTTATCTATGTTTAAACACCTATAAGGTTTTTTTTAGAGTTTCGAAAGTTGAAAGGCTAAAACCAATATGTAAGTGATTTCACCAGGCAATCTTAGTTCGCTACGATTGTTGCATGAGCTCTTTTTTCCGTTGATATTATCGATTTACGCTGGGATTGATCCTTATTAGTAGACTAGATCTTTAGACGAACGAACATGGGTATTATAATTTTTTCGTTGTTAGAACTCTGAATTGTCTGCAGACAATTGTATTTGGTAGAACAGTTTCCACGCTTCCTTCTATTCAACCTTAGCCGTTATCGTGGAGACTTGTATTTTAGCTTAGGTGAGACTATTGGTATTGATGTGTATCAAAAAATAAAACTCTTTCAGTCCGATTTATTTTTGTAAGATATTCCTATTAATTTTCTTTTCTTCAATAAATTTTTTGGTTGCTTCATTTATTTTTACTGGGTATTGGGTATTTCTTTTCTCGAGTTATCCCAAAGCTTCTAATGCCACCTCACTTCTGGTCCAGTCTTCTCTGATAAAGGTCCCTTATACATTCGTCTTGCAGTAAATGTATTTTTGAAACTCCATTCTTGAAATTGTTAATCGGTTGCCAGCACCACGTTTAGCTCATCTTGTAACTTTTGTATCTTTAATTTTAATAATTTTATTTGTATGCCTTTTTCAGTTTCTTTTGACGTGAAGGAGATCGCTGAAAGACTGACGAAATAATCGGCAAAAGCTTTGGTTTTATCTTTTCTTCTCTTGAACCTGCGTCCATTACCTACTTTAACAGAAGGGTTGTTTTTAAAAATAAGTAAGTAACCTGTTATCTCAATTGCCGATAATATAAATATAATTCTGATTTTCATTTTACAGTTTTTAACTGTGCTGTAGCTTGATTTAATTTATCTAATCTTAGGCTGCACTTTTTCTTAGCCTTATTTTCCCGAGTCATTGTTTTTCTGTGATAACAATATCGTATAACAAAAATTTGCTGAAATAATTATTTCCATAAATCAGATTAATCTCAAAAATCTGATTAAAGCCGCATATACAATAACTATCAAAATCGGTATATATATTATTCTGGAGATTTATTAATGTATATCTATTATTATATAGAAGGGCAGTTCCCAAAAGTTTACTCTGAAAAGCAAATTACATGAGTTGTACTAAACTGTTGAGACTGTAATTTCCGTTTTTTTTTAATGAAATACTTATTGGTTGGTTTTATACAGTTAATATCAAATTATTCCCCTCTCTTGATATATCTCGATATGTTAATAAACGTCTATTAGCATGTCTAAAGAGAAATTTCGGCATATTATTAGTACCTGATTGTAAAAACAAAACAGATGTACAATGATGCACAAAATACAAGACCATAAAACTATTTAGTCTCACCATAAATATATGGGAGAGACTAATTTACAGACGGATGCGTGAGGAAACCTCAAGATTCGAAAATAATTTTGGATTTATGCAAGGAAGATCAACAAAAGATGGAATTTTCAGTATGAAAACAGATGACAACATATAGAAATATATAAATAAACAAATGCTCATATGGTATTTATTGATCTTGTAACGGTGGCAACATCACCGCTGGCCTGCGGCTGCTCCTCTCTTTGTATGCCCACATAACCACACTTGACAGAGAACTCGTACCACCAGTGAGCACAACACAGCGATGCATGTCGACACAAACAAAAATAAACTACGTCCTGAAGAGGTGTCCCACCTAAAACATGACAACAAAATCGGCCGTAAAGAAAAACAACCAACAGAAAAAGAACAACTGGACAGACAAAGATGAACAGAGAACTAAGTTCGATCCAGAGTATTGATCAGAGAATACCATCCTTTCCCGTACCAACGATCGAGTATTGATCGACCGAATCTGTCCCACCTTTCGCCTAGGCTGTGTATGGATCAGCCGGTCTTACGGCTTTTGGGTATTGGAGCAGGTGGGGATGAAACTGTTACATTTCGTATGAAAGTAAGATTGTATCATAGCGTAGTGCTTAGTCCTTATTTATTCTCAGTAGTGTTGGATCAGATCACTGGGTAACCATAAAGTAACATTCCCTGGTGCTTAATGTATGCTGAGGATGTAGTGTTTGCAGGAAATACTAAATAAAAAACTGGTACAGAGGAGACTAGCTATTGAGGAAAAAGGTTTGAACATTAGTTGGACAAAAACAGGAATGTTCATTCAAAGACGTACTTACAGTTACAAATAAAAGAAGATAACTTTGGATAGATGGTGACATCTTCTTCGTCTTCTATTTTATTACTAGACAATTCTGCCTGTTTTTGCTTTTTTTGATTGTGTCTTCATGTTTAATAGTTCCTATTACATTTTCTCTTTACTATTTTGGACTCTGTTCTGATTTCGTCACTTCTTTTTCGATCGCTCAGTGTTTTCGGTAATTCTTCTGAGTATTCGCATTCCTGTTGAATCTAGCTCTATCTCGGGGACACCGAACCCGCATAGACATAAAAACAAAAAGGTTTTGGGCAAAAGAAACGACACAGAGAAATAAAAACTCCCACATTTTGAGAATCTCTGCCTTAGGCATATATAAATTTTATATATTATATCTATAAATAATAAAAACAAATTTTCGTTGAAATATCCGTAATTAGGTTTATTTATTATTGATGAGAATATTATCGAAAATGATTATTTGTTTCTATGCTTTAAATTTGACATGTTATTTGCACGCTTGATGAAAAACTGTGAAATATAATCATTCTCAGTATCGAATACAGACTTTATGAGGCTGTTTTATAAATATTGGTAACTAATTGAACAATTTGATCAGGTGTGCATTATAAGACGAAACAGAAAATCTTCTTTTTTTTCGACATAATGATAGTATTATCACCAAAGTTGTACCTAGAAGACAATCATAGAATAGATAATATGTGTGATGGTTTACATGACTTGTCTTTTATGAAGTCTAAATCTCTGTCTGCGATCAAAGTTATCTTAATATTCTGCAGATAACGTTTGAAATATTTTTATAGACGGTTTCCGTGGAATTTCTTGAATATTATCAATTTCTTTTATTTTTTATCAATTTTTTTTAAGATTTCGAAAGTTATCTATATGTAAGAGAACAATTATTTCAGAAATGATGGTCATTATCTATATGATTTTCTTTGTTTCTTTAAATTCCTTTTTTTATCTTTATGAAACATGTTTACTGGATTAAAATTACCATCCTACCATAGTACGACTAATACAGGCAATAAATGTCATCCATAATAAGCATTCTTCATCAATATAATTCAGTATTCCTGTAACAATATACTAATAATTCCTAAACTTCAACAATATGCTAATAATGATTATTCTTATACATTATCTAATCTAAACATTATCAAACAGCTTCATCACGCCATTTTCCATCACCCTAAAAAAGCCATAACGATTTTCCTGTATATTGGGAGCATCCGTTTCTCGGACATAAACGATCCAGAGAAACATAACCATATCACAAATTTGGATATAGAGATGTAAATGCTAGGGTATTAGTGAACCGAGTTATTGAATCGTTCAGAATGGATTTTCTTTAGCGTAGCTCTTCAATAGTGCCAAACATATTTAGGTATACAGATTGCATTGTATATAAAATAATCCTTGTTTCTAATTTCATGACATATATTTTATAGCTTCCTCTTCTATAAACTTATTGCAGGTTAATTATTATCAATACAGCTATTCTTATTTTATTGTTACATTCTTAGAGGTTTTCCAACCAAGAAATTTTTTCACCTACAACGCTTTTTAATTTTTTATGATAAAAATTTATCATTATATATTTTACTGTCGTATTCTTTAATATAGACTATAGTACTAGGCTACGATTAAAAACGATAATCCAAGGAACAAGAGAAGCGCATGAGAATTACATCGAGCAAAGCAATAAAACCAACAAAATACTATGAAAAATAAAACACTATGAAGCTACGCTGAACAATATAAAGGAAAGCTATAAAAATAATTAAATTAGGAAACTATACCAAAGGATATAAATAATGAACAACTAACTCTTGGTGGACAGCAAATAGAGAGAGTGACAAAATATAAATATCTGGGAGCTTACATCAACACAGAATTAGATCCAGACCAAGAGATCCGGGTACGAATAGAAATGGCAAGGGCAGCGTTCTTAAAATTCAAACAATTGTTCTGTGACAAAAATCTGAATATTGCGCTGAGACTGAGGTTTGTTGAATGTTACGTCTGGTCGCAACTATTGTACGGGGTAGAAACATGGACACTAAAAGCGCAAATAGTTAAAAAGATTGAAGCCTTTGAACTTTGGATATACCGGAGAATGTTGAGAATCCCATGGACTGCCAGGGTCACCAATGAGGAAGTGCTGAGAAGAATGGGTCGAGACAAAAAATTGTTGAGAACGATAAAAGTACGCAAGACTGCATACCTTGGACACATACTAAGAAATAATAAATATAGTCTTCTGCAGGTCATCATGCAGGGTAGAGTCGATGGCAAAAAGGGAATAGGTAGAAAGAGAAATGGCTGCGAAATATTCGAGACTGGACAAACATGACTGTAGACGAATTATTCCACGTTGCAAAAGATAGAGAAGCCTTTAAAAATGTGGTCGCCAACCTCCGTTAATGGGGACGGCATAGGAAGAAGAAGATACCAAGGGATAAAAAATGAAAAACGAGGACACCACCCGAAAACAGCCGAAAACTGTACATAAAAAAAGAAGGAAGAAGAAAAATTGATTATGGGAGAACCGTTGATATTAGAACGATGGAAGCAGTACTTCCTGTGAAGTACTCCTTTCATTTAGAAGCCGAGCTTCTAACTTGAGCGAAACAGACAGACAAACGACAATAACGAAGAAGCAAATGGATCTAGCAAATAAAACAGACAGTTGACAGCTAGTCTATTGATACCAATAGACTAGCTGTCAACAGGCTTAACTTGATAGCCAACATTCCTAGAGAATATACACTGGGAGAATAATATTCCACAGCATTTAATATTAACATCGCTGTATAAGATTCTGACTGATTCAGTGATTCGAAAAAATTCCATCTCTATCGGTAACACATTTCAAAAAAATAAACGTTAATTTTACTGCACACATAAAAAGCAAACGTCGACTACAGTAGAGACAGATGTTCCCCATATAGGAACAGAGCCAACAAAAAGGGTTTGTGCCCCCGTTGTTGTTATTGGTTTTACTTTATTACCACAGGTTCATTGATTATCTGGCGATAACGTAATATCAGTTTTGATATGTTCGTCAGTGATTCTAATATAAACATTGAAATACTACCTGAAAATTTTCGCAAATAATTATTGTCAAATACAAGCTTTATTTCTAGCAATATTTGTCAACGCCATCTTTTCAGCAAAAGTTGTCTTTATAGGACTGAAAAATGCACGTGTTTGGAATTAATTTTTTAATGTAATATTTCATATTTAAATTTTTTTTTGAAAATAATGATTTATGGAGTGAAAATGCAAACGTCAAAACAAATGTAGAAATGTAATTCTCAATGCAATCAATTGTAGTTTAATCTCATATAAATTAATATTTAACTCCTAGTTACCTTTCAAGAAGATTTTTGAATTTATTCAATTACTGAGTTGTTTAACAAAGGCATTTGACACTGTTTCACATAAAATATTGCTAACTAAACTTAAAAAAATATGGTATTATAATATAGATGTAGAAATTAGTAAGGGAAGAATTATATCCTATGTCCCGCAGAGAATAGACTTAGGACCAATTCCCTTTAATATCTACATCAATTATTTATTCAGTTGAATATTACAGGTAAGATAATAAGCTTTGCAGACGACACAGCTATTTTTTATGATGCAAATACATGGGGTAATTTAAAACAAAAAGCCGAAACAGACTTTGCTACAATTCAGAAATGGTTTCAGTTTAATAAGCTCACCTTAAATGTAGATAAAACAAAATATATGCCATTTACATCGTATGTAAGTAACCTCCCACACTGCTAACTCTGAGACGTAGGCCCTAGATAGGAACTCAGTTGCCAAGATCCATCTAGGGTCAAGATGTAATAGATAACAAAGTTAATTTAATTTAAAGGGTTTTTAACCACAAATTTAGCGGCTTCGCTCATGTACACCTGGTAAATGCACTGGTGATTGACTTGTTAATCCAAAAAGTTCGTTGTAGCCCGAAAGGGTTTCTTTACTAAATACCTTTTATAAAGGATTGGTAAATAAAACTTTTTCTAAATACTTGTAATATGAATTACAAATCGTAAATTAATGGAAAATTAATTACTAACAAATTAAAAGCATAAAATGTTTGTTTTTTATCAAAAAATTGGATTTATTCAGCAACAATAGGTCATAGACTAATTTGCTACACTTCAATGCAAAATTTTAGCATTCTCTCTTGAATATCAAGTACCGATCAATGATTTTTCTCACCTCCCTGTATACAGTTCAATTATTTCAATTGGCGGCCAGAGGCCATCTGCGATGAGTTTGCTGCCGATCTAACGGACACCGTTCGTCGATTTATTCTTTTATTTTTCTTCTTTTTATCCTCTCTTTTCTTTCTCTTCTTTATTTGCTTGCTCGAGCAGGTTGCGATACGTGCTCTCATGGGTGAAGGTTGACGACATTGCGCGAACCTGTAGAATGCGCGATCTGTAAAAAATATTAATAAAGTAATGACCAAGCGACGAGTTGATGGGTGGTTTTAAAATGTATTACGTTTCGTATTTATTTGTTTAATTATATGTAATTTAAAATATGGCATTTGCGATTTGTATCGCGTAGCAGAGAAATGATCACTCGCAAAAAATAATTTAGCGATTTTTTAAAAATTTTCAACTGCTAAAGTAAATTTGCAACCTACAAAATCTAGTATATTAAGGGATTCTTTCGTTTCTATAGATTTTGCATTAAATATTGTTATACATTTCGGTTCTCTTTTTTTGTGGATTTGTATGCTTCCCTTTTTTATGATAAATATAATTTTGGATTCAATATTCAGTCTTTCCAGGACTACCTGATTTGTAGCTCTATCTATGCAGTACACTTTGAGAAAGCATTCCGCAAACTGTAGACCCACATTTCAAAGGCTTCCAGCTTTTTATTGAGTTCCTTATGTAGTATACAGTTTTCCACAGCTATAGGAGTAGGTATGGGAAATATGTAAGACCTAACCATTCTGCATCTAACCTAGCAGCATCTATTAGAAAGTTCTACTTTGTTCTATTCTGACTAGTTCTACTATTTCAGCTTTATTGTGATATGTGCAGTATATTTGCAGAAATTTTTGATGTAACCACATTAGTACGTCAAATAGCTTTTTCATTAGTTATTCTGCCCCTTGGCGTCCTCAGAGATAGAGATATGCATATCAGCGAATGGTGGTACCCTGTACTGTAACGAAATCAAACCTTAACTATCTATTTAATTCTTATTTTACATTATACTTTAGTATGAACTATTACAAAATCGTTTTCAAGAAGGGATTTGTGCCTAGACGAATTGGTATGAAGTGGATACAAATTATAAATCCCCATGCCAGTGCATTTTGATGCATTCGTCGTCTGTTTTGCTTTGCAACTTTAGAAAACACAGATTTGGGTCGAATCCTGAATTCCACTTCCGATTTTTATTCTCAATTACTAGTTTTATGTTGTTTGGCAAGTTTTAAGAAATATAGATCACAAATATAGATCATAGACAATGATCACAAAATTGACAATTTGTAGAATAACAATTGTATAAAAAAATAAATCAGTGATGGGAAATCTGATAAAAAGAAATAAACAAGTATGACCCCGTTAACAGAATGAAACCAGAAATACTCTTGAAATGTGTCCCATTACATTAAATTCCTATTTGCCCCATCATCCCTCTACCAGATATCTTAGCGTAGCTTCTCCCCACCGACATGTCAAAATTACTCTAAAATCACCGTATTTCGATTACCAAATTATGTACCATAATGCCCACATTAGCTCCAGTCTATGAACGAGGGGTGCCAAAAAAGAAAACAGCATAATCATAATCGAGGCGATGCGAGGGTAGACATGGGGGTGATGGAGTACGGGTGAATTTAACACCGAATCATTTCTCTGATTGACGTCTGACAGGATGATGCGAAGCGTGGTGGAGTGCACAAGGGCTCGATGCACTGCACACAGTGTTTGTGTTAACTAGATGGGAGAGAACAAGTGAAAATTAAATAAGAAGGATATATAACTATAGTATTTGTTTAATGACAGAGGGAGCACACAAAGGAAACTGATTTTGTTTGGACACTACCATCGCGATATAGGGATTTATAGATATCCAATATTACTATATTAAGAGAATATTCAATATTATTATAATATTAAGAGAGTTATTAATATTTACAGATAGACATGGGAAAAAAATGACAGGAGAGACACAAGAGATTATAGATAGAGATACAGAGACAGAGAGACTGTATACGAGAGATACTAATTAATCATTAATATTTACAAATAGACAGAAATAAAACCAGCCGCCAAATTATGCGTTTCTTATTTCTCAATCTATGTGGACAGCGCCATTTGGCATCATGTGCGTATTGCATATGCTATCAAAAGTTCATTTCGCACAGGAGAATGTTCTAAAATATAGTTCCGTAGCGAAATTGTTCCCTCCAAACGTCGTCCATTCTGGCATATTAATTCCTCTTAAATTGAAAACTTTTAACGAAACTCTATTTTCAGGTTAACTCTGTCTAAAGATTAATATATTTTTTATCGCTCTGTAAGTGTGTGTACTTAAAAGTTTCCTTTTCGTAATAAATTATGAAGGGGGTTTGGGGTTAGGGTATTCATTTGTTCCCATAAACGAGCACGTTTTCTTTCTTAAACTACTATATTTAAGTATTAATCTCTCATAAACCTTAAAAATTTTGTTGATTTTGGCATTTTATTTAGTTAAAGCGTTATTATTTTTTCCACAGAACAAATATTTTGAACAAAACTACAGTTCCTGTCCCCAAAAATTAATTAGCTTATGGCTTACTTATAAAAAAGCCAAAATCCAATTACAGTTCTCAGTCCGTTTTTAATCTCCGAGCAATATGCATTTTGACATAAATATTTCTTCTGTTGGAAGTTCAGTGGTGAAACCTTTATAAAATGCTGTAAGCTAAATAATTGTTCTTTGACAATTTATCGTTAATAAATTCGATATATTATAGGGTTTTCACACACCATTTTTTTTTCAATTGCGCCCCGCACATTCAATGCCAGGTTCCACAGCGTTACTGCCTTTGGTCATTCTTTTATTGCTTCATTTTGTCGGAAGACGACGCTGACAGCTAGTTTGGCGATAAGGAAGAGGTTATCCCAAAATGTACCTGTCTTCGCCAGATCTCTACGAATGTAATCGAACTATAAGGTGGGTGTTGACTAATTTATGGACTATTTTTGTATTTTACGGTTAATTGCAGACTCCATCTCTGACTCTGGCAACATGTCCTGTCCAGTTCCATTTCAGCATTGTAATTGACCACTAGTTTTTCTCTTAACTATTTGATTTAAAACTCTGTCTCTGAGGGATATATTCAACATTTACCTCTCAATTGCTCCCTATTTTACTTGTATCTTATTGATTTCTTTTTTGGTAAGAGTCAATTTTTCTGCTCCATGCGTTAGAACTGGAAGTACACATTGATCAAAGACCTTAGTTTTCAAGCACATGGGAATATCTGATCATAAGACTTCCCTCAAATTTCCATAAGCTGCCCATTTTAGTCCTATTCTTCTGTTTAACTCGTTTGATTGTCTGTTCCTAATTTAATCTCGTGGTCCAGATACTTATGGGCATAAACTTGCTCAATTTGCCTGCCATAAGTTGAAATTTTTTTGGCCAGTACAAGGTTGGTCATGTATTGTGTCGTGGAAAAGTTAATTTTAATTCCAACTCATACACAAGCGCTCTGAAGGTCTTGAAGAAGTTCTTATTAATTAATATTGTTTTCTTATGGATTATTAATATTCTTATGGGTATTCTAATGAATTATTGTTTCTCATGGCACTCTGTAATCAAGCGGTGAATAGTTTAGGAGAGATTTTGTTTGCTTGCCTAATATTTATCCAAGGGAAACGTGTTTGTGTCGCCATAGTACATTCTCACTGCAGTTGTTGCGCTATTATATATATTTCGAAGAAGAGTTGTGTACCTATGATCAATGCTGCACTTTGTAAGAGCTCTTAACATGGAGCTATGCTGGCTTGTTGTATTCTATAACTTTCTTCTTCAAATATTTTATTACTTGTAGGTGTTCATTTGTTCCAAAGCAACTCCTAAATCCGGCTTGCCGTAGTGGTTGGTGAAAATAATTGGTGATATAAGTCTGTAGTTTCCAATTTCTATTTCATCGCCTTTTTTATGCAATACCATCATAATGCCACTATTCCATTTTTCTGGTGTAACTCCTAAGAGGCAGGCTTTATAAAGAGTTTTTAAAGCTTTTATGACGCATTTGCCTTCTAGTTTTATCATTTCACTTACAATGCTATTTTCTCCAGGTGTTTTGTTGTTCTTCATACCTATACGCTTAAGGACCTACGCTTCTACGCTTTAGGACCATATTATTTTTTACAAAAGCATCAATCAACTTTAACGAGGAAGCACATTGCTAAAACAATTATTTACTTTTTCTAACGCCGGCTCCGGTGCTGTCGGTATTCTTATCGGCCTTTTTTGTAGGCAGCGCACAAAAACTCGAATAAAGACATCTTGAAAGGGCGACAAACTCTAGCGGAGAGAGAAAAAGGCGGAATTACCGAACATTGGGAAATCTTCGGATATAAGTTGACTTGCAAATCATATTCACTATGTTCCGACACCACCGCACCAGATGATAAATCAGTTGGAACACGTCGTGAATACAGTCTTTGTAATCCGCATTCGAAAAAGGCTTTACACACTGGATTTACATTCGAAAAATGGAAGAGGAAAAAGGCGGAAGGTGCACAGAGGCTATTGTTGTAGCACAAAGTGGCAAATAAAATATAAAAAGGTTCATCATAACATAAAAAGTGTATATCGGCTTGTTTTATTTTTTTATTTTCGTGTCTTTCGGGTTATTTGGTCTAAAGACTTCAGAGGCGTATCATTTATAATATACATTAGGTTCTTCGTTTATAATATACAACACCCAAGAAAGGTTTTACTGAAATTTTATTGTCGAACGGTACCGAAATTAAGATGGCTATAAAATTGTATTCGCAATATGCATTTTTCATGTTTCAAACATTCACATCTGTATGTTGTTAAAAGTTGAAACGGATAATATGAGGATGGGGATACTTGTCTTTTAGTGTTTTGCTTTTGTGCTGTGTTGGTAGGCAAATAATTATTTTAGCCTTTAGATTTCTTTAATTTATTACCTTTCCTTTTGTTTTACTAAAAATCTATGGAAATAAGATCGTTCTAGGTAATTTTTAAAAAATCAAAGAAACTAGCAATAAGTGTCTTAGTGGAATTTTTTGTAAAAACTAATAAAATAAATAAATAAACAACATGTGCAAAAATTAGCATGCTTTTAAATTTAAACTTGGGAAGCATGTTACAAATTGATAAAGAAAAATTACAGAAAAGTTTCTGTTTACCAGAGCATCACGTGTAAAATCTGCAATTGTTAAAATTATATTATATGACAATTCGTTGTGTAGTAAAACGAAGGAAGTGATAAGTTATGTGAGTAACTTAAATAAATTTGTAAAGAAACGAAAAGGCGTACCTCAAAACAGCAAGCGAGATTTTGATAAAGTAGTTCTTTAATTCATAATTAATTAATACAATGTTGATACAGTTATTTATTTCTATGAACAGAACAAACAGCAGACAAAGTAGCCAACCATCAAGTGTATGAGTAGGATTTGACGGAATTGTAATTATGGAAGATGCAACTGTGAAATTATAAAGTGTACTAATTGTCTCTACCAATGTCTCGTCATTAAGCAATCGTCAGTAAAAAACTGGATATCATAATAAGATGAAACGAACATTCTTACGAGGACTTCGATGATACACTACTCAGCCGAACAGCGTGGATAAACCAACAATAAAAGAAACTATTTATGTCATAAAGTCGCTAAATAGTGAACAACAAAGAGCCTGATATGGATGAAATTATGTTATAAATGAATTATTGAAGTTATAAATCTCTACCTCGGAGGGATACGATACTATGTCCCTTTTTCAATTTTGACATTTTTACACACTAATAATCAACTTCTATCACTTTATTTAAAGGAATAGAGCACTAGGTCCTAAACCATTTTCTAGTTGAAATAGTGACCTTTAAAAGAATACCAAGTCCAAGGATAGAACACCATGTGGACTTAATATTTTATTCCTCTACGCATGTAAATTACCGCCGCACATAGTGTTGCATATCTCTATGATGACAGGTAGACTGTTAGTGATCTAATAATAGTACTTTTGCCATTTATGGTGTGTTTACAGTTGTTTGTTACTAATAATAAGAATAATGTACCATAATTCTCGTGGAAGAAAGATTCTTGAATTACTGGAAAGTTCTGCAAATTCTTATACTGCATTTACAGATAAACTATCTTCTTTGCTCAATATTTTTAAATTATTAAAAAACATAATCTCAAAAAGTTAATGTTGTACCTAATTTGATATTAACCATAGATTAGCAATATTATTAAATATTTTACAACAAATATTATAAGTCTAGTTTTATTTCAGAATCAAATAATAGGTACACCAAGCAATGATGTTTTAAATGAAGAGCATATTATTAGGGATCTTTGAGTTTTGATGAAGAAGATGAGTCTAATATAGACAAAAGTTATGATGAACTACTCGTGATGGAACTGAAATCGGATTTGCACTACTAGAATGGGCAGATACTGTCTGAATGGGCAGAAGTTTATTCAATCCTTGTATAAGCCTCGGTAGTATATCAGTTCGATTTTCAACAATATCTTCAGAATTTTTTGTTTCCATAAATGAAAATCAGTAACCAAAATGTTTATGATAAAAATACTCCAATAAAATAGAGTTGCCATATAACTATACTAGCAAAGTACACAAAGTACTCACAATCCAATGTTATTAATGTTTGATATGGTTATACTTTATTAACAAAACAACTTTTCTAATTAAATAAAAACACAGCTATAAGGATTCGAAATATCTAAGAAAATCAAACTGCAAACTTCTATGTATAACTACCAAAGTAAATCTCTGGTAAATATCTGTAACGAAATTAATTAAAACAAAATTATATACAACGCAATGGAAATTCCTATTAACGAAACTCACGTTATATTAGAAAATACAACCAAACAATACAAATATTTTAATTAATATACAAATCATAAAATAATTGTTTCCATTTTCCTTTTTTACCTAGTTTATACATTTTAAAGACAGGTTCGTTATCGACTAATCACAAAAAGCAGTAATTTTAGACGTCCAACCTTCAAAATATTCTTTGAACCAAACACTTGCAATGAATCACATACTTGGATTTAATTAGTTGACAACAAAACATATTAGACGATACCAAGAGGTAATTGGTCAAGTCAATAACCAATTACCTGCTGTAAATTGACCCATTTAAATGAAATAGGTGGATCATCTAATGAATCATTATCACTCAGAAGTTTCTACTAAAGGATCACACCCACATGGAGGCGGACACTGTCCATGCGCTGATAGAGCGAAAAAGAAAAAAACCTAAAATTAGAAATGGAATAGAAATTAAAATTTCTATTTTAACTCCATGAGACTGGCAGTAGTTAAGTTAGTATTGTAGTTGTTATTGAATACCCCAAACTCAAACCCAAGTCTTACACTACACTAACTTTATTAGAGGGATACTACACCATGGCCATTAAAACGCTTAAAAAACCCAAAAAAAATTGGTTTTTAATTATAACAAATGCATTATGTAAATAACAGTAGATATAATGTTCTATTAAAATATTGATTCAATATCTCAATAAATAGCTGCATCAATAACACTTTTTAGTGAGAAAAAGTTTAAAACTGCTCTCTTGTAAAGTTATGAAAATGGACATAGTGTTGTATCCGTTCGAGGTACAGAAAAAGACATTTGAAATTATCACAGGACGCTAGTCATCTGAAATCACTCACTGGTTCTAATGGAAGACCGTCAATTACTATTTTTGTGCTTATTTACCTTCAAACGCAGCAACTTTCGTCTTTTTTTTATCGATATTTTCACACTGAAATTCTTACATACTAGATCTAGTTTGTGGATGGCTCTTTTCAGCTGATCATAAAATAAATGGTTGGCCGACTAGGCAGCTAGAAATAGGTAGACTGCTTCAACCAAAATTGTACCCTTTCTTTTATTTTCCATGAGAAAATAATTAATTTTTGCAAACCAGGTGTTCCGCAAAAATATCTCGTTGACACTTTTCATTAAGATTAATTAAGAAGGCTCTAAGGCATGAAATATGAAATTTTGAGTTTCATTTACATATTTTCCTAGAAATTAGGATAAGTAGAGTGATTTAGTAGCTGGGCCGTTTTGGCACACTCAGATAATTGCTGTAATAATTATTAACCAGCAGTGTAAACCATTTAAGAAGTCATTTGATATTTAAGTCAAACCAGCCGAGGGTACAGACTACAAATGAGCGAATTTTAAGTCATTTAGAAATTTGCGCGCTAAAGGTGACCACACATTTTGTATACTTTAATATATATCGATAATTTTTATTTAAGATAGAAATTGCCAGTACACACACAATTTTTTTACGTAAAGATATACAAATATAATCATCATCATCATCATCACCCAGTCCTTTGCGTCCACTGCTGGACATAGGCCACCCTCATTTTTGTCCATTGTGCTCTATCTTAAAGCACTTTTCATCCAATTTCTTGACATTTTCTTGAGATCATCAGTCCAACATGTGGAGGGTCTTTTTCTACTACTTCCTCTACTCGGTAACTCCTGTTCTTCGGTTTAAGTCTTCATTTTTAACTCGGTCACGAAGCGATATACTCAGCAGTGACCTTTCCTTTTTGCTGTGAGCTATTTGCAGCGTTTTAGAAGTTGTAGTTGTGTCAAAGTTTCGGCACCATAGGTCATCACAGGCAACACACATTGGTCAAATGTTTTACGTTTTAAAGAAATTGGTATGTCGCTTTTAAAGATGTCTTTGAGTTTTCCATAGGCTGCCCATGCTAGGTTTAGTCTTCTTCGTAGTTCGCATGTGTGGTCGTCTCTTGTGATCTTTATTTCGTGTCCAAGGTATATGTATTTTTTCACCAGCTCTACTTCGTTGTCTCCAATATTGATACTTCCGCTAGGTACTAGGTTTGTCATGAATTTTGTTGTAGAGATGTTTATTTTAAGATTCACACTGGCACACACTAACTGAAGTTCATGTAGCATTGTACATATCTCCTTGAAGTTGTCCGAGAACAAAACTATGTCATCTGCGAATTTCAAATTTGTTTATTTTCTTATGTTAATGTTCAGGCCTTTCTCTTCCCAGTTAAGTTTTTTACCAGCATATTCTATTATATAATAAAGAATACTTATTTGTATTATACTATATAGAAGACACATTGTAGATTACCAAGGACCAAACAAAACATGAGCTCAAAAAGAAGAAATATGAAAAGCACCCAGAAAAGATGGTATAGTAGGTATAGTAGTAAAGTTTGAGGATAAGTCATCATCGAAAAAATTCAAAGTCTATTCAACGTATGTCTATATGCCAACATAATTCCAGGTGATTGGAAAAAAATTTTAATGATATGAATCTATATAAAAGGAGACCTTAAGGAAATTGAAAACTATAGACCAATAAGCCTCCTCCCCTGTTTAATTTTTTGTATCAAAATCTGTAGACTAAGAAATAAACTAAACCTGTATGAGCTAATAGAACAAGCCAGTTTTCGCTCAGGTTTCGGTACCAGTTATTATCTTATTACTTTTAAAACCTTAATAGAGAAAACTATAGGACATAACCGTCCACTAGTCTTAGTTTTGTTAATTTTCAAAAGGCATTCAATACGACACATTCGAGTAGAGCTCTAACCCAGTGTCACGTTAATTACAGATATATCTGCTTATTTTATAACATCTATAAAAAATTAACAGCAAGTATGCAACTCCATGAAAAAACTAACCAGTTCATATTGAAGAGAAACGTTAGATAAGGAGACACTATGTCACCCAAACTCTTCCCTATAAACCTTAAGAAAAAGGTATACAATCAATGCGTGCTTCCAGTTGTAATATATGGACCCGAAACCATGACGCTCACTAAACACAATGCTAATAAAAATCAGGCTTGCAAAGAGAAAGGCACCAAACAAATAAAGAAAATGGAACATTTATATGTTTAAAAATCATAAGAAGAAGAATCAGTACCAGCAGAAAATGAAGGTAATATTAAATGAAAGAGGAAAAGAAAATAGCAACGAAAACGAATGGAATATTATCCGAACGACTATTACCAATACAGCAAGGAAAACATTAGGCGAAACCTCAAGCAAAAGAAATGAGGAATGGTTTGACCAAGATTGCCAACAAGTAATAATTAATAGCAAAAATACAGTTACGTAGAAATGTTTACAAAGGAATTCCCGATTAAATAGAAGGGCATAATATGAAGAATTAAGAAAGGATGCAAGGAGATATAGAAGGAAAAAGAGAGAAATGTCAAATAGAAAAATACAATAAATTTTACTTTTTAATCCAACTTTGGAAGCTATTATCAGAAAACTAGATAGGGACGGCTGTATTAATACCAAATCCACTCGAATATGGGCAAATGCGGATAATGCTGCCATAATAAGCCGCAATACAAGGGTATTAAGAAAAGTTATAGATTTGAAACGAGAAGCTACTATTTGGTCTAAATATAAAGGAAAGAAAAACAAAATATATGGGATCAACAAAGTCGAATGGACATGAAAATCTGAAGGTAGACAGCCATACCTACGAATATCTTTCCATACCTAGGCTCAATAATAAATGACAGCAACAACGTCAGTAAAGAACTCTTCTTTTTTACGTGCCATCTCCGCGACGGTGGTTGGCCATCATCATGGCCATTCTGATCTTAGATGCAAGAAATAAAAGCCCGGATTCTTAGCGGTAATAAGTGCTTTTATGCATACAAAGACTTAATGAAAAGTAAGTTACTGGGTCGTGAGTCTAAGCTTAGATTCTACAAAACAGATTCTAAGAATTAGACCAGTGGTCATATATGGATGTAAAACGAGAACCCTTACAACCACTGATGAAAATCAATGAATTATGAGCTGGATGAATTAATGCAGAGCGCAGATATCGTTGGCTTTGTAAAGTAACAAAGACTAAATTGGCTTGGCTATTTAGTAGAAATGACAGATAATCGAGCTGTTAAAGTAATCGATAGAAGGAAACCATAAGGAAATATGATAAGAGGACGGTCCCGTAAATGGCGGATAGACGATGTAGAGAAAGATCTTAAAACCATGAAAATCAGACAGTGGCAAAGGAAAGTTTTCGATAGTGTAGAATGAAAGAACGTTGTTAAACAGGCCAAGACCCATAAAGGGTTGTAGCGCCATTAAAAAAAGAATAAGAATTGTTCTTGTGAAAGTAACAATTTATTGGTAACACAAGCCGGTATCATTTAGTAAAATGATGGTATTTGGGGCATGCAAAATATATATCTATTGCGAGGAAATACTCACACAAATTAAGCAACATTTCTTAGATAACTTAAAAACAGGCCATTGTATTGTAACAATATGAAATAGTGGACATATTTATTATAAATATATTTTGACGTGTATGGCCGCTTCTAGCAACTGTGATAAACTATATGAAAGCCCGCCTCACGCCTACTTATTCGCAAGATGCTTATAATTAGGGTGGTCTTTATATAAGACGAGAAGATGAAAGGATGGCTAATTTGGATGAAGGGAAGAGGCCACACATATTTTTCATTAAATAAATATGCATCCTGATTTTTTAATTTAAATATGTGCAGTTACGAACAATCAGACAAGACGAGTAAAACGTAAACCATAAAAGTGATAATTTTTTTTAACGTTTTTTTGGGAGCAGCGATTTATGTATTTCGGTCTAAAAGTGTCCACCGAAATACAAAGATGAGAATCTATAAAACTTTAATTCGGCCAATAGCATGTTATGGCAGCGAAGCATGGGTCCTGAAAGAAACATCCAAAAACAAACTCGACACATTCGAAAGAAAAGTACTGAGGAGAATACTAGGACCTGTGAGGGAAAACGGAATCTTCAGAATTCGATATAACAACGAGCTCTATCAACTGTATAAGGAAACACCCCTGTCAGACTTCATTAGAATACAAAGATTGCAATGGGCCGGACATGTGATACGAATGGGAGAGGATAGGCTACCAAAACGAGCACTGAACGCCAGAATGCAGGGAAAGAGACCAGTTGGAAAGCCAAGAAAGCGCTGGGAAGACACAGTAAGCAGCGACGCACAAGCACTTTTAGGAGTCCGTGTATGGAGAAGAGCAGCCACAGACAGACAAGGGTGGAGGCAAAAAATAAAGGAGGCCAAGGCTCATTTTGGGCTGTAGTGCCGTAGAAGAAGAAGATTTATGTATTATTTTAATATTTTTACGTCAACAGGATTTGAATTGGGCTTGTTATTAATTTGCAATGGAAATTAATAACATGTAAAATTGGAACTATTTTAGTTAAGGTTTAGTACAGGTCGAAAGACTAAAAAACTGTTTTGTAAAAACACGAATAATTGAATCTTAAAAACTGCTTGGGACCTAAAGTATAAAACGTCCAATAAGGTATTTTCAATTACAAAGTTTTTAAATATTAAAGGTAGTGATACCACAAATGCCAGATGTTTTATTTAGGCCATAATACTGAACAAATCTTCAAAATACTTCAAAATTCAATGAAATCATGGCGCCTCCGTAGATAAAATATTGAGAAAGCAGAAACATCTTTTGTTAAATGTAGCACATTCTCTATGAATAAAATACAAGAAAATTTAGTACTCATTCTTGAAAGAGACATCGTTTGCCTCTTTTGTGTAAAGGTCACTAGATGGCGGTTGATATTTTTACTAAAATCTCTACAAACGTTTTCTTTTTAACAAGAATATTTAGATCTCGTCTATTTGCCATTGTATTATACGTATTTCGGCCTTTGAATTTATTGTATCGTCGGATACAGATGACAAAGGAAGACGAGATAAGAAACATATATGTTCTAGTATCGGTGGTTAATACATAACCCTAAAATCTGGTAGCGCATTCTAAATGACTCAAATAGAAGTAAATTAAATACTTAAACAATTCTCCACATATATTTCCTGATCCGGGTGCTTGGTTTCTATTCAGATGTTTACAAACATTTTTAATTTGTTCTGCTGTTAACCCATTATATCCCGCTGGACCATTTGGGGATAGCAAACAAAATTTTACTGTAGCGCCTTTTATTGAGAAATATTAAGAGTTCACTACGATAGAGTGTTAGTTTACATTGTGTTTTTCTTAAATAGCGCTGATGTTTATCAGTTCGATCTACTCAACAATAGGTACAATTTTGTAAGCAAAGTCACGCCTTTGTCTCGCACAGCGGTGCAAGTTTTTGCTACAAGACAAGTAAAATTAGAATTTCATTTATTAGCAGTGCTCATTATTATCGTCATTTAGATGCTGATTTTCAAGTTGTTGCTACAGCACTATCGAACCTGAAGTAGACATTGTTAATATACCGCCCGATGTTAACCCACAGACCGATGAAGGGGACTTGGACGAGAATGATTTAGAAGGTGTCGAAAATATATTTCCTACAGACGTAGTCGGTGAAATCAAGTTGCAGCATATAAACAGCAGTGATGAAAAAGAAGTCAGGACGAAGACAGCTTACCACTGTCTAAAATATTAAACAACTTGAAATCAAAACAGACCAAAAAAATTAAGATAAGTCAGAAATGGACTAAAAATTTTGTTAACACTAGTATGTCAGCAAGTTCCGGTTGGTCTGACCGTTAGGAAATTCTAAAAAATGAACTGGAAAGCCTTTGTCCAATTGAAGTATTTGAAAAAATGTTCGATGACAAACGTTTGGACTATTTGATGCATCAAGAAAAATTTGTATTCAGCACAGAATAAAAGTCTCGACTTCTTTATTTCCAAAGCTGATTACAAGATTTTTGTGGCAATTTTACTTCTAACAGGCTCTTATAAACCACCAAGCAGACGTAATTGTTGGAGTCTTGTTGAAGATCTTAGAGTACTTGTGGTCGCAAAAATTATGACAATTAACCGATTTCAGGAAATCAAAAGCTATATTCACTTAGTAGATAATGATAATCTGGATATCCACGACAAAATGGTTAAATTGCGGCCACTAATGTCACTTTTGAATCAACGATTTCAATAGTGGCTTTGGTTATAAGAACTGGATGTTAGGCAGTTCCACAGAAAATTCTTGCAGTGCCCTCTGATCCTGTAATTTTTTTCGACAATTATTTTAGTAGTCATGGTTTACTAAAAATGCTGAGACATCAAGGTTATCGTGCCACTGGTTCGATAAGAGAAAACTGAACTCAAAAATGTCCGACGATAAAAGTACAAATATTAAAAAAAAAAGAGTGAGGTTATTTTGAACACCATTATGATAGCGATTCAGCGCTTCCGTTTATTAGGTGGCAAGACAATATCACTGTCTTAATTGTTACCAACTATGACAAACTGCAACCTATTAGTACGGTCAAGCGCTGGTCATCAGTAGCCAAAGAGAAAGTAGTAGCCAGGTATTAATAGTAAGTAACTACACGATTTGTGTTAGACGTAAAAAATGGGGGTGGGTGCTGTTTACAAACATGATCAACATGACCGTTATTAATGCTTGGAGACTGTTTTAATAAACAAAAGGTAATCCAATCTTATTTTTAGAGTTTAAACGAATTATAGTGTTCTTTTATTTAGCTTGCGATAAAAAATCGACAAAACCAAAAAACCGACCTTTTGCGTAATTACCACCATTTGTACAATGTCATGAGGGTGGTCATTTTCCAAAAAAATTAAAACAACAGTGACGGTGTTCCCAGTGTCACAACAAAGGTAGCTGGAGTTGCTCAAAATGCACAGTGGCCCTTTGTATTTCTAATCACTTACATACATTAAATTTTTTTCTTATATACCCCTTATGAGATTCCGTTAAAACTAATTTATTTTTTTCAAAAATCTCTTAGGATTTAACGGGTTAATGTACAATGTTATTGGTTAGAGCTATTCAAATTTTATCTTGGTTTGAGTTTCCAAGTGCATAAGATTCTACTCTATTCTTTACTAAAAATTCTTTGAAATACTCGTTCCAGTGGAAATAAGCCTATTACACCAAGGATTGGAGCACTTAAGACAAGCGACAAATTCTTGAAAAATTAAAGATTTGAAAAGCGATTATTTGGCATAATATCTCGAAGGAATGATTTGAAAATATGAATGTCGAACAAATATAATTGACACTCTAAATTCCTATTAGTAATCAATTTATGTAGAACATCGTGGGCTGAAATCATACCTACTTACTTATATATTTTTAAATAATTGATTTCCATTATAACCAAAAACTGACACTTTTTTCATGAAAAACTTTCGAGAATCTATCCTACCGTTGTTGAATAGATTCTGATATATTATTTATCATATTTAATAGGTAATAGCTTCGATCACAAAGTTCCAAGTTCCTTTTATATAAGTAGATTTTGACAAAAATAGAATCGACCCGGCTGGATTGCTGCGGGTCACGAAATATCGTACTTACAATTAATTAACTAGCGAAAATATGAAAGGTATGGACGACCTGCGCCCCGTTCTTGTCATAATCGAAATTATATACAGAACACGATAATCGAATAAGTAAATGATCCTTATATTTCAACAACAGTATGAAGTATCTACTATTCAAGTTTATGGATTGTTTGGTATGCTTCGGAAGCAGATTAAACGAAGTGCCCGTGCAATGTAGAATTATTGAGAAGTTGTGAGCTCGGTGCAAGAATATAGCACGGGAGTAAACTGTATTCGGATGCGTTTTTAAAAGTTTAACCGCGCATTATGCCGTAGATTAGTGTAAGGTGCCTAGATTAAAGGAAGTAGTAATATTCCAGTAGCATCTACTTATATTTTTTAACTTAGATTGTCACTTTTTAAATAATTTTTTTTGTATTTTCACAATATATTGTTATGCTATGTAAAATTGAGAATAATATTGGTTTGCTTTTTGTTTTTAAATATTTCAAAATACAAAATATAAGTCAAATAATTCACCTAATAAACTATAAAAGATATTTCGAAGAAATGAAAGTCCATTATCTTTGGATTACCTGTAGTAAACAAAATTTAAAGATATGCATAAATTATTTTCTTTGTAAAATATATTCGAGTGACGGAGTTTAAGTGAATTGAACAATACGACCGGGTTTTCCAAATGGACTTGTACAGTGAATAAAGACAATAGGGTAGAATTTAGAAATTATATTTCTCCGTTAGTTCTTAAGAATTTGTAGAAACCGATTAGCATGTTAATAGTTTTTAGGAAATTTATAATTGTAGGTAAAATTGTTGTTTGTCATCTAAATGGTAGATGGTGGGAAGTATGAGGAACTCTGATTGGAGGACATTGAAAAAGAGGGAGATAGCTATGTAGGAATGAGAGTTTAGCTGGATTTTTGAGGAAGAAAATAGAATCAGTTGTTTTCCAAGGGTGCAAGGCGAAGAGTCGTGTTTCTTTGGCGGTTCCCAAGTGATAGTAAGCATTAGAAGTGAATGTTTGTGAGTTTGCGTGGACTAAGTGTATCCTGTCGGAAGCTGATCCAGTAAAATATTGTAAGTCATACTTTTCTACTTATATATTCCAAGAGTCACTGTTCAGGCCGGAACGAGAGATTCAGTTTATCGAGAGGAGAAGAGGCTAGCGTCTTTTGAACGATACGGGCATCTGAAGCAGATCATTGAAGACGAGAGGCTCGCAATAATTTGTTGTAAGATTGCGGATTACCTAGGGAACTGCGAAGAAAAGATAGTGTAGGCTACCAGGAACAAGGATTTGGACAACTCATCTTCAGAGAGATAGTTTTTTTTTACCATTCGTCAGTTTTTTCGTTATCAACAAAGTTTTTTTTTTATTGCTTCAGAAAAGATAGAAATATTTATCAGGAGATATAGAACAACAATTTTGATTTGAAATTTTCATTTATATAGTATATAACATTAATTTTTAAAGGTTCACGTACGTAGAACAAAATTTTGATAATCCTTATATGAGATATTTTTTGTTTAAGATATTTGAGTGTAAATTTTATTTCAATATATAATTTTGTATCATATATGTTTATTATTCCGGTATCCCTCAGACCTTACCTATCATATGTAAAGCATAGATATTGAAGCACGAATATAACCCTGAGATAAGAGAATTAAATAGTGTGATAAAATCATAATTGCATCATTTAAATAAGTTTAATTAATTAATTAATTAGCTAATTAATTGCTTGGCGCACCTCTGACTTATAATATCACATTAATATATGTTTAAAATAAGTTTATTTTTGACTTTTCGATTTCCACATCGAAAATCGTTCTTAAGATACAAAATATTAATAAATTAAAAAAATTTTGTTTTTTGTTACTTGGTGAAAAATTCTTCTAATAATTTAATTTTATCTAACACATTAATATTGACAATTCAGACGTATAATATACATTTTAAAGTAGACGACTTTAAAATAATATTGCCAATATTGCTGAGTTGCGTTCCTGGGATGACTTTATTGTAAGATAGTTAATTCGAATACAGGAAATCAACTTTAACTTGAGAATATCTGTCAGGAAAATCTTAGCATGTGAGTCGCCTTTAAAAAGACAAACACATGCAATGATGACAGTAAAATTATCCTGCTAGTGATTCCATACTAAGCCATAAGGAAAAAACTCAGAAAAAAACCTCATAATACTATTCCGACATGGTAAGTATTTGGTCTTACATTTAGTTTAGTTTCAATAAGCACCAAACTCTGATTTTATATGTATGTTATAAAAACATAAATGATGTATCCTGATGTATGATATGTTACTGACTTACTAATAGTGGTATTTTCCTTTTATTTACTTCAGATCCTACTGCATTCTGCCGAGGAATATGTGACGTAATTAGTCTCATTTAGAATAATTATTGCTGCTTCTTTGATTATTCTCTTTTTACCAGCTGTTTCTTTTCGAACTATACATGAATCGTTCAATTGAATCCTATGTTCATTTTCCCATGCGTGTTTACATATTTAAGATCTATCAAATTCTCTATTTTTAATATAATATGGATGTTCACTTATTTTAACATTTAACGTTCTTGACGTTTCACCTATAAATGATCGCATTCACAAGGTATTTTCTAAATACAATTCTTTGTTCTTTCTTATTCATGGTTAGGTTTAGTTTTAGATAAAATAGATCTCAATTTGTTTATTATTTTGAATGTTGTTGAAATATTGAACTTATTTCACATTCATATAGCAAAAATAGAACAACAATTTTAGTTTAGACTACGGTATAAAAAATAATATGGAAAAGCTTTAGTTTATTTACCTCTGAGCAATAAATCTGTGAGTGAAAACTGTTGTGAGAGCGAGCAAGTAAAACAAAGCAACCCAATATATATACAACGCGTTGTATTTGTTTAATTAAGGTATATCTATTTAACTCGATCAATGTTATTAAGAGATATCAACCTGATTTGTAGCTTTAATTTATCGACCACGTCGTTCTGTCCTTTCATTAGATAATAAATAGAAACGGAACACAAAGCTATTCAATGCCTCTCCATCGCTCTGAATCTACAAACAGACTAACAGTTATTTGTCCATGTCAATTAAATATTTGTAATGTGGATGTAACACCTGGCCGTCCTAATCTTCATTTCATTGAACAAACAACACACTTGCATGAAAATTGCTTGTATACTTTATATATATATATATATATATATATATATATATATATATATATATATATATATATATATATATATATATATATATATATATATATGTATATCAAGATGAATATACAAGAGCCCTGAAATTTTAAAATCACACTAAGCACTCCTTCAAATTCAATAGGCGGTACCTAAAATTTGTTTATTTGATCCACCAACCGTACTGTATTAATATTTTAATTAGTTAGCAAAAAAGAAGGAGGTTTTCTTTTACTAGCATGATTGGTTATTGTTATCAGTACAGTCGAAAACAAGTTATTCGGCACCAATAATAATTGTGATATGAGCAATTTGTAGGCATGATCCAAGTAGACAGGTTTTCTTTATGACACCCATGAAACGAGAATGCTGAAAGTGATTTTATATAAATACCTGAAATTTTGTAAATAATAAATAGCATTAAATAGTTTTATTTAAAAACCAGTAACTGGTTTTAAAGGAGGTTTTCTTTTACTATTGGGATATAAGTAATTTGTATAATCCAAGTAGATGACATGTTTTGTTTACACACCAATAAAACGAGAATACTAAAAGTGGTTTTATATAAATGCCTGGAATTTTGTAAATAATAAACAGTTTTATTTAAAAACTACTATCTGGTCTTAAAAGAGTTTTCTTTTACTATTGCGATATAAGTAATATGTATCGCGACAAGTTTTCTTTATGTCACCGATAAAACTAGAATACTGAAAGTGGTTTTATATAAATACCTGAAATTTAAACAATAGTTTTATTTAAAAACTGTTGTTTTTGGTTAAATTAGCTGCCTGTTTTACTTAACCAATACTTTATAACTATTATTTTTCAATGTCTATTATTATGCACAGTACTTTAACGTATCGTTATTTGTTTTTCAGTTTTTGACTAATTTCCAAGTTTAACTCCCGACATTAGCGGCATCTCCTAATTAGTAAAGTTTACTTTTCATCAACAAGTCAACGAAAATATCACCTCGCTCGCTCTCCGAATAATCCATCTGTCCCTTTAACTGTTCTATATAACTTTCTGGTAGGTATGTGTGTCATGTACTTGTGTAATCTAAGTTCAGAAACTATAATTTAATATGAAAACGTATATATCTGAACCCTTAGATAGTCTATCACATTGAATCCAACTTCTAAATTGTATTACCGACGACTCTAATTTCAGCTTTCTACAAATTTCCAGGTTTCGTCATAACTTTTGATAGTCACGTTTCATAATAAAACACAATTAATGGCATTCCCAATTTCATCGCATCATAGCGAGTGTTCGCATTCGAAATGTCTACCACAATTAATGGGTGACTGCGATGTGAGTTTTCCTCGTTGTCACTTTACGTTAAAATGAGTATCTGCACAACAATCTGATGATTTGCTGGTGAATGCAGGTCACACCTGCAACCAATTATCGAAGGCGATAATTTTATTTTTATTTAGCGTTATAGAGCTTTGGTACAGTAATCATATTGTTCTGAAGCTATTAGTTTAGGGAAATAAGTAAAAAATACCATGTTTGAGATTATTTGAGATTAATCGGTCGATTCTGGAAAATTCCATAATTATAAACAATGAGGGATAATCATTTTTTAATAAAACAGATATTAATAAATGTTTCTCCTCTAAGAACGAATGTTCGTTAGAACAAGTAATTTCGGTTTTATCCTAAAGAATTTATTGATTCCTTTTTTGATCGTTTTTTGAGATTAAAACATTCAGGAAAGATAGTGTGTCAATATATTCCTTTTTCATGGTAAATGTTATTGTCTCTTCTTTATCGTTTATATTAGTCCAACAACTCTGATCCGTGAGAATACATCATCTACATAATAATATCTCCACCATACTGTGGGTTTTAAATTTTGTTTAGAAATAATATTTCTTTTAAAATCTTCCATAAATATAATATATGATAATGAAGATAAACTAGAGCTCATTGCTAGACCAAAATTTTGTTCATAAAATTCATTATTTAGTTGAATATAGGTATTATCAGTACATAATCTCATTAACTTCATTATAGCTGATACATTTAGTCTTGTTCTAGTTGCCAATGTATTATCAATCACTAATTTTGTTTTGATTATATTTAAAGTCTTATCTGATGTCACATTTTGACATTTATTCTCAGGTTAAAATTGATTTCATGCAATTGAATAAACTATCTTACAATAAAGTCGTCTCAGGAACGCAACTCAGCAATATTAGCAATATTATTGACATATATGTCAATATGTCAATATGTCTGAATTGTCAATATAAATGAGTCAGATAAAATTAAATGATTAAAAGAATTTTTCACCAAGTAGCAAAAAACAAAGTTGGTTTAATTTATTAATTTATAATAATTTATTAAACTTAGAAAACGGTATATGAATATTGGTACTTGGAACGTTCAAGGACTCTCCAATAAACTCAACGACGTAATTTCGGAAGCAAATAAATCAATCGAAAAAAAGTAGCACGAAATCAACCAATACATCTCCTCTACGTGGACCTTAAAAAAGCTTATGATAGGGTGCCACCACAAAAACTCTGGGAAGTTCTCGAGAAAACAAATATTAGTGTAACCTTAATCAAGGCTGTTCAAGACCTCGACAAGAACAACACATGTAAAATAATGAAAGGTCAGGAGATATCGAAGGGTTTCACTATCAGCAAAAAACTCAAACAGCGATGCTGCTTATCTCCTACTCTGTTTACGATCTACTCGGAGCAAGCGATGAAGACGTGGAAAAGTAAATGCAAAAATATGAGGATTCCTCTAAACGACGAAATATTGTACACATTGAGTTTTTCAGACGACCAGATAGTGATGGCCCAAGACTATGAAGACCTCAAATATATGACCCATACACTTATCGAAGAATACGAACTATGGGAGCTAGAAGTAAATATCAAGAAAACTGAATATTGGGGGAATTCAACAAAATCTAATCTTGGAAGAAATACAGTGAGAAATACATCACTGTCAAAAATACAAATATTTAGGCATGCAAATAACCAACGATGGCAAATTAGATGAGGAAATTAAACATACAAATAACCAGGGAAGACAAGCCATTAGGCAATTAAACAGTGTACTGTGGAACAAAACAATCTCCAAAGAAAACAAACACAAAATCTATAACAGCATTATAAAAAGCATTATTACATATGGAAGTGAGGTATGACCATTTAAAGGAAAAAACTTAAAAGCATTAGAAGCAATAGAACTGGACATGTTTTGTATTTTGAAAACGAATTCCGAAGTAGAAATTGAAGCGTCACAATTGTGGCTTGTGTCCAATAAATATAGTAATTGCATCAATATGCTACAAGAAAATAGCTTCAGAACAATATTGTTATGTAGATTAGCTCATAACAAATTATTTAACTGCATTGGCCAATTAATTAATGAAACTCATTTTCTACCAACAATATTGTTTACATAGCAATTTTTTTGTTTTGGTTTTATCCTCCTCTTAATCGCAATTTAATTCCTGTACATTCAAATCAAAATGGAATTAATTCATGGTATTATATACCCCACACGAACTTAATTTCTTAAAATGCTTCTTGGACAACACAAAGAAAAAGCACAGCGGAAACCTAGACTTTCCAGTTGACATCCAACTATAAATATATCGAAAGAATAATATCCCACACTACGAAAAACAGTTCGCGTGATCTCCTAACATTAATCATCGACTTTGAATACTTTCCTGTAATTAGTAATGAAAAATGTTTGCGTCTAGCAACGATGTCAAAAGAATTCGGCAGCATTCGGATGGAACTGATTACGTTACAGTAATTAATACATATGACGTTGACTCTATTCTCTAATAGAGCTATTCCAGAGCCGGAGTAAGTTCCACGTAGGGAAAACACATGTTGCTTGGTAAATTACTAAGCAAAACTTTATTGATCTATTGCAAGCAGAAGAAAGTAAGGAGCAGAAAAGTATTACACTAGTGTCAACAAGCGGAAAATGTACAGTTTATTAGTAAATTACTTACTTACTTTTCCTGTCCGGATCACATCTTCATTATATTATACTGCCGAATTATCTATCGACGCAGTCAGTCTTTTCCAAAATATATAAAAAATATCATGAAAAACAAAGAGTAAAGAGTAAAGCGAAAATCTGATATAAATCCCGCGAATGGGATCTTTATCCCATATAAATAGAACCAATATAAGCAATTTTCTCTCGCGATTGTGTTTTTTAGCTGATAGCGCACTGTCAGTAGAGGGCACTCTTTGATTTGCGGCTTTATTGTCATGTAAATAAAATCGTTGGGATGTTGAGGGGTGAGAAATCGGCTTTTCTATGTTGTCTGACTAGAACTAGCACCGTGTCGAGGATACAACTCGGTTAAATAGTTATAGGGACTTTGGAAAACCAAAGTCGATGTGTTTGTATGCAGAATAATTGTTTAAATTGATTTCTACGTTTATTGGCTATAATAAGAGATTAATTACAAATAGTTTAATACATTATTCTAATTATTTCCAGTTTAAGATATGCATAATATTGCTAAACTTCGTTCTTCGAAGATAAACAATTTGTTTTGGATAAGTGATGGATTCGACCGTTACTTGATAGAAATTCATTTTAGCTAACAATAACACACTGAAAACTGAAAAACACACTGTTTTTAACACATCCATAAAATTTATTTTAAATTATTATCACTACAGCTATTTCGGCCAGAGTGCCTTTCTCATGTGATCTATTTTTGGTATGTGTTTACACTTAATAGTCTTTAACTGAATAAGTTAAAGAGGGGAGAACTGTTTGTTTCAAGTGTGTCATTCAGAATTATGTCTGTATTTTTTAATTTGTCAATTTCCGTAGAGTCTAATGAAAATAGCTTAAAGCCTTTAAATGTAAAGAATTTCAAATTCGTCATTAATAGAATGATTATGGTGTACACGTTGAAATGCGTTCGTAGAATCTGTTTGTCTATTACTGAAGGCCCTTTTATGTTCTACTATACGTTTGATAAAAGTTCAACCAGTTTGACCAGTGTAAGTTTTTGGGCAGTCGCCACATTTAAATTTGTATACACCGCTGTGTAATTGCTTTTTCTTTTGGCTCTTGCTGTTCTCAACTCTTCTTTAATCAAGTAAAGTAGAAACATTTTTTTTTATGTTTTTAGTAATCTTTAAATATTTTAACTTTTAATAATGTTCCCGTCCTATTTGAGAGGGAGGATAAGTCAGTTATTATTACTAAAGTTATCACCTAAATATTTCTGCAAAAGTCCGAATGCAACCTCTTACATTCACCTCAAAACAGATCCACCCTGGTCTACCAGATTATCCCGATATACTCAGCTCCTTTTAAAATACAACTAAAAATTAATCCTTCTTTTTAATCAAGTTAACAATTAATGTTAGGCTCGAAGTAATTTCAAGCAATTTTAGAAAATAAACTTTCTATACTTTTATCAAGTGATCAGTGTAATAAAGAACACAACTTTGTGAAGATATCATAGAAAAGATACTAGATACACTTGCACCTCTAGACGTATATATTAACATAGACTGAGTATTCCAGCAACGAGGAGTGAGACAACATCTTTTGGCGCTTGTTCGATCACAGGTAGACAAAATATTATAGCATTTTTTTAGGGTATTCAAAGATTTTATTACGCACAATTTGGACCGTGTAGTAATAGAACACACTTAAACCTCAGATTTTAGATACGAAATATCTTTTCTCAGATAATACAAATCGTCTACTTTATAGAAGGTAGTTTCACCTATACTTTCTCTCGGAAAGGACGCCGTTTTAAGTTTTAATAATTACCTAGCTCTCCATTAACCTCTAGAAAGTTTGATCAGTTTTGACGTATACACGTGCTTCTTCTTTAAGGGAACAAGGAATTTTAAATTATTGGTTTCTGTGAAATTGCAATATTTTAAAGAGTTACATTTGACTTTTTATGAAGAATTTAAAAAAGTTCCGGAAATGTGCATTACAAATTCAATAAACTCTATTTCACTATAAGTAATTATTGTAATTCAGATAGTGGAGGTTCTATACTATACTGAAGATAACCAAGAGATCTGTTGAGAAGATTAGAGAGAGACTACACAAAGACACTGCAAAGACTATAACAGTCTTGCAGAAGAGTCCATGTTTGGAATTTTTTAACTGGAAATTGGTCAATTAAATGCTGTTGCAGAGATGTGTTTAAAATGTTCTGCGAGAGAAGCACGTTCTCCATGATGGTTAAATTATCTCTCTGTTCAATTGGCTGGTTATCTGCTAGACTGTGATCACGAAACAATCCTTCAGATACTTTTAATATACTCGTTTTTTCTTGTCAGAATTTCCTTCTGGTTTTTTAATGTTTAATTTATTTTATTTTTTTATTAGATATATTTTTCTTAATAATAGGTGAAAAAAGTTAGAAGAATAAAAGATTACTACACCTTCATATATAAAAAGGTTTTTGTTAAAATCTTATATATTATATTCACAATGCGATAGTTTTTATGAATAAAACTGTTTTAATAATTTGCATTCCTATACTTAGTATACAAAATACAAGCCGTCGGTATTTGCTATTCTTCTTAAAAGGGTTGTTGTGCGTATTATGTCGATCGATTATGGAGGTGTTGGAAACGAGAACCGGGTAAGTGTATTTTCTGCATGAGAGAAGCCATATTATGTTCTTCCCAGACGTATTTTTTACCTTTAATGGGATAATGCTACGTTGGATAAATGGAAAAACCACATTACAGTCTTTGCTGCTTACTGGCATTAGCGAAAGAAAATAATTCACATTTTAATGTTTACGACTGAAATTACCAGCATACAGGATTAAAATGCACCTTCAAGTATGTGGAGGGTCTTGTAACATAGTAAGTACAGATCGGGGTTAATGAAACGAGAGGCTTAATCAAGTACACATTCTTATACTTAGGAATTGTTAAGGATAAAAAATACAAACACCTATTAATGTAATGATTATTTTAAAGCTTATAAAAACGTCGGTTGGTTGTAAAATAAAACACGTAAATTTACATTCTTTCTCTATATTATGGTCTCAACATTTCTATTGAGAATGAAAATGTTACAAATAAAATTAAAATAAATGTATTTAAGACTGACTTCAAAACTTCTGATCCAGTTTATTACCCCGATCTGTTAAAATGATATTTGATATAATTATTTTTGATCTAGTTGATGGTGGAGGTGATGATGTTGAAAACTTTTCCAAAGTACCTCAAACTTTCATTTCTACTGACATTCTGACCCTGAGCTTGCTATGTTATTTTTTAGTCTTGTACCACCATCAAATTTCCACAGTAGACTTCAAGCTCTGCTAGAATATCTGAAGTCCAAATTTTCAGTTGTATGCGCCCATTTTTGTTTCCTTTTTTGCCAATAATGAGGACAACTCATCAGTTATTTTCGAGATTTCTTATTTTTGAAACTCGCTGTATAATAGATCAGCATCATCGTTCCACTCTGGTATATATTCGTTTCTGTAACCTCTTGGAATGGCTTTTTGTCAGCTGAGATGCAAGCTTTTCTAAAACGATCTCAGTTACTGATTTCTAATGAAATTCATTTTTTAAACACATTTATGGGATTTTAATCTCTTCCTCAAACGCATCCTTGTCTTTTGCATCAAAGACTAGCTGAAAGTTGTTAAGTTGAACTTAGTCATAAAGGAAATTAAGTTGTCATTAGCAGCTTAGTCAAGATTCTTGGTAGCTGTTGAAATATCTTTCATAAATAGCACACCAGTCTTGGTACTACGTGATCAGGCCATGATTGAGAACTGAACTGATTTAATGTTACTGTCAAGATACGTAGTAACATCATGCACATGGTGGTACGTGGCACCTACAATAGTATTACCAAATATTTTCCTCCTTTTATGAGCTGTTTTTTAGCGACATAATTTCCTTGATCGCAACCAAATCAATGCTATTACCAAAGAGCAATTTAAATAGTTATTCTCTTTTTTCTCTCTAAATACTGTCTCTTATTGTTTGATAAATCTTTGTAATGATTTTAAGGCTTTTGTTTAGTTGGTTTAAATCAATCACGTTTGGTGTTCCTTCCTTTTTCTTGGTAAAATTATCCAGAACTAAGATTTTTAACTTTTTAGCTTTTTAACACTCTAGCTCATTTAGTACTATCCAGCAGCATATGTGGTATTTTTTCACGAATGCGAGATAGAGGCGTGTACGAACTCATCTCTTTATAGCCCCCCATAAAATATTCAGATTCTCAGAGATATAGCAAACTAATCACCAGCATCCTTTGGAAACCGTAAACTTTGCCGAAAATCAGCAGCATTTTTGACCAAAGGTGCTGTTTTCAAATGCAGAAGATTGCCTGTTACCTGTCATGCTTCTTGTCTAGTTCATTTCAAGCAGTTCACTATCCATGTTGAAGGAACAAGGGCAAATGAAAAACAATTTTTTTTCTCATAGTTTTATAGCTATTAATACAATTTAGTAGAATTCCCAAATAGTAACCCAAATGTATTTAATATATTATCCGGACTTTAATTATTCTTTCAAATTATTAAATCTTAGCGATTGGCAAGCCTTTTATGGTCTTTTCCTGTCACGGGGTTGAGGTAGGCCAGTGATCAGTTTGAAAATCTCTCCGAATCTATCTTATAATCTCGCGGAGATAAGAATACGGCCGAGGTCAGAAGGCCCTGCCTGTCGTAAGAGGCGACTAATAGGTAGGAATTGAGAGGTGGAGAGCCGTCGCTTGAGATGTCGGGTTTGTAGCAACGCAAAAGATCGCTTAGGCGATACGGTCACCGGTCTACATTCCTAGTATCCGAGACGAGACTCTCGTGGGACCACTCTACTCTCATTCCAAGAGAACCTGGCGAGGTTAAACGAGCTGGGCCCGTACATACCTCTCCTGGCCTTGTGTCAGGCGTGGTGTGGGTTCCCCGGCACGTACCTGTCAGGAGATTGAAGAGTGGTAGAGGAGAGATCCTCGGCGGCGACCTGTCTACGTGCGAGGTGAAAATTCCTCTGCCCGCTTCGCCTATCCGCCCGTGGGTGGGATAACGGGTAGGTGCGGTAATCGCAACACAGGTACTACGGGGAAGGTGAAGCCCCACGAAACGTCTCTGGTATACGTGGCGTGGCACCTTCATTTTGGTGTCGGACTCGTAGGGGCAGTGGATTCGTTAACGGTCGTATAGCCGAAAGGCCAGGTAGACCAGGGTCCTGCCAGTTTTTTAATTGGGCACAATTGGGCACAAACGCTTAGCAATGTGGTTTTATAGCGGTGATGATTTTGTATTATCTATGAGTGTATGTATGCTAATTGGTGTTGAGTTTACGTGTACCCTGAGAGAACGTACACCCTAGAGTTTTAACAGGTATTCTCAGTGTTTTTATAAAATTTCTTTATTTCATTGCCCTTTGCATTTTATTCCTATTAAAATTATAGTTCGGTTGATGTATGAATTGTATATTTTCAATCGATTAAAGTCCATTATTTGTGGATCTAGGTACCAATATGTATATCTGTATAGATTTTTTTTATAGAAAAAACCATCAGCCGAATACACTTTCCTTATAAAATCATTACAAGAAAAAGATGAACACAAAATCGAATAGGACTTTGTTTGAATTCAGCGACCGCAAAATTCGCTGATAATAAAAATCACCGAAAACAAATATTTTCTTAGGCCTTCGGCACACAATAAGAAGAAGAACCTCCGCACACTATCACGCATCAACAAAATAATCAAATGACCCAGTGGCGGTGACCACAGACATTCTCTCATGAACTTTACTATGCCTAATAAGGACCAACGATGTTGTTTGAGACGGTGGAAGAACAATGGTCAAATAAACATATTGTACGCGTATACTAGATCCGTGTATACAGGGTATTAACAAAGAACATAACTTTATCATTACATCAAAAGTAGTTTGTTTCTCGTTTTAATGTAGATATTTCGTCTAGTTAGTTTATCTTAATGTTATTATATGTTATTCTATGTTATTATATTATATTAATTAAAATGTAATATAAGGATTTAAATTATGCAAAAATATTTGAGTCAATATCATTACACATCCTGTAGCGTTCACTGCTTCATATTTTGTGTCCTGTATTGGACAAACTGATATAGTCAATTCTTTTCGATATAAAAAGGGTACACATTTACATAATAAATTGGACTATTTATTATACAGGACTGGACTATGTATTATACTACTTGTTAACAAGCCCTTCTTAAAACCGTGTAGAAGCCGTAGAGCCTGTCTCAAACTCATATTCATATTCAGAAGGCCAAGAGTCTTTTAGAAGGTAATACCTCATTGTGTTTTCATTTCTGAACTTTTTTCTGAAATTTACGAGCCACTAATAAAAGTCATGGGGAACGGTTTCATCAGGATGTTTTCATCAGATATGTCGTAATGCATCTTTCCACTGCACCCTTACTCTCTGTAAATAAAGATAACCAAAATCAATACAAATAAATTACAAAAATAATACAACTCTTAATCGACAACGAAAATTTACATTTTAAAGATAATTAAATAAAATATAAATTGCAAAAAATTAACTAAAGAACGTTAGTGTATATTTGTCGTGAACACCTTGTTGCTGTCTTTCAACAGGTTTCCTTATAGTGGAGTGTCCAAAATTTGAATTTTAATGTTGAATCTTTGTTTAGTCCTAGAAAAGCCACCTAAAGCTGTTCGTAACCCACCACAGGTTCAGGTAAATAGATCCCAACACGTTGCTTGCTAGTAGTGATAGCAGAGATAGTAGTTTCTGTAAATAGGTAGCGCTGGAGTTTTCGTACCCGACAGAGAGACAGACAGAATAAGCAAATTATATATATTGATGATCGAATCTGATTCCTGGTTTTATTAGATCTAAAACATAAACATAAATCAATTTGTGTTCTAATCATAACAAAATCACAAAAAATCTTGTTTTTATTCGCCAGTAAATTGATATTGGAATTAAATGGTAATTATATTAGATCGTTTTTAGTACATTAACATCTGTTGACTCTTCGTAATAAAACATCCTCACTTAGTTTTTACTCTTTCGAACAAAATTATGTACTAAACCGTTTACAGCGACGTTATCACATCTAAAGACAATGTAGCATGTTTCCTAGCTCATCTCTTCTCATAAAATCCTTACGAATGTAACATTTTAATGAGCCTATTTATCACCATCATTCTTATTCTATAGACTTTTAATGATTCTTGTAATAATTAATAGCGGGCAAGTGTCTTTGTACGAGAAGAACCGGCTTGACGACGGGTGTGGACTTTATTATATATATTTTTATTAACGATTGACAATTTAATTTTATAAATTACGTTGAGAATGTTAGTATGAGAAGCAAACTGAACCGTACATGATAAAATTATTACAGACCACCTGTTTTTTAATGTGTTAATGCTCTCTCAGCCAGAATTGTAATGATAATATAGGAAACAAGACACGAGTTTTTGTCTAGACAGTAAAACATTGCAATTGGTTGTACCTCAACGATTGTATGAAATGTGTTTATTTATTTTATCAGTAGTTGACACTTAAGATTTGTTTACGAAATAGGTCTCAAATAATTGCCAGAAATAAATAAAAGCTTCTTTAAATAGAAACTATATGATATATGGAGTTATATGATTGACGTTACTGTTATTTTAAAATGTTTTTTAAGAAAACTTCCTCAACCACTAATTCTTTGTTTCTTTCAGAGTTATTCCTGAGATGTTCAATAATAGAAAAGAAGGTTGAAGCTATATTGTTGGCTTGACTTTTAATCCCTACATGACATTTAAATATGATAGCGTTTCTAATGCAGTTTTTTAATGAAATTACATTGCATTCATACAGTAATAGGATGGATTTTTACAACTGATCTCTTATTATAGCACCTAATATTTTTACACTGACTGAAAAATATCTCCAAAAAATGAATTAGTGGTCAAGTATTACACAAACAGATAATGCAAATATTATAGGACTAATATCTGATTCTATTCTTGAACAAGTTAGGAAATTAAGGCCAGATAAATTGGCTCTAACGAATTCTAAAGTAAAAAAAGTACAAGAAATGGATTACCTACTAGGATTTTTATTTGGTTTAAAAAGATTGTTACTAGCAAATCTGATGGCGTACTTGGTGTTAACACGATCTACTTCTAACACGTATTCATTAGTCGTCAACCTTTTTTAACACTTTAATTTTAATTTGTATTACTAAATTAGAACACTCATATAAAAAAAAATATGAATGTTTGAATATTGATTTTAAATTAAAGGAATCTAAAAACGAGATGACATCTACACTGAATGTATTAACACATGGATACTATGGACCCGCATTTCTGATAAGTAACTGCCTAGAAGCTTTAGAAAACAATAAATATTTTCTTCTTTATGATTAGCAGTTTCTTAGCATTTATTAATTTTAAGACACTTTCATTTTAATTTTCTCTGGAATGATATTCGACAAGACTATTTCACGAGACAATTAATGCACCATGTCAACGAAACATAATTTTTATTTATTTGTTAACAATATCAAATGTACAATTATTATAAGCTATAGTAGTTTGCCCATTCCTTTCTACCAAAGCATGATTTTGTGTATTACTGACCTGCAGCATTTGGACACTCGAAGGTCCAGCTACATTTGTTCTTCTGACATTTTCGATCAACTTCTGGTGGCGATTTTAATCCAGCTGCAGATGGTTTTAGAGAACTTGCATTTGAGTGACCCGTTAATTTAATTAACTTCTGTTCAGATACACCTTGCTTGAACAAGGCTGCCACTGCTGAAGATCAATGACAATGGTTTGTTATTTTATGTTTTTTTGTGTCTATTCCAATTTTTTTGAGCTGACATTTTTGTCCACTTAGATACGGTGTTGATTCCAAGTGGACAGTTTTTGAACCAATATCCATCCTTCCAGTTGGGGCGAACGGTAAGAACGAGTCTGTCTGATAAAATCTTTGGTCCCCTTTTTTGCATTAATTTAAAAAATATTCTAACTGGGCGTAAATTTTCGTTTGATGAATTTCTTACCAGCCATTTGCTGCTTGCCAAACTTTTCGAACCGCCTTGATTTGTTTTGGAAAAAATGCTGTTGTATTTGATTCGGCCCGTAAATTCTCCCATAACATCAAATTCCTCTCCAAGCAAGTTCAAATGAGCAAAGATGAAAAAACTTTTTTTATGCAATATCGGGGTTTTCTTCGTCATAGCTTTGGATGAATTTTAAAAGTTCTTCTGTGGATTATGCTTTTGAACTGAGTTTTCTGTTTTCTTGAACACTTTGAAGCTACCTCCACTTGGTATCTCTGGCCAATCCTTCACATTTAAAAGATGTATCTGTGAAAGTGTTGATTTTTATGCCGTACTCTGTAAGATATTTTTCTTGTACCATTTTTGCTGTAGTATTCCACATTGACTTTACAGACGACTCTTTATAGTCTTCGCCATTGCCTTTTTTCTAAAGGCATATTCAAGACAAGGAGAATTTTTGCTAGTTTCGTTATGGTAGTACATCCAAATAGAGCTTCTGGACCTCTGCGTGTTCAATGGGACATTTTCTGAAACCATTTTTTATTTCTTCACCTGAATGGCATTCAAATCTTGATTTTTTGTCTCAATTTATTATATTTGTCCAAAATTGATTACGCCTGAATGATGTTTGTCAAACTGACAATAGAATTACCAAACACCTTCGTGTAGGATCTGTCATAATTTTGTCGCTGAGAAATCACGGGCAGGAAGAAGTTTTGTCAGTAGGAAACGTGGCGTTGCTTTGACGTTTCATCAGTTAAAAATAGTCTAGTGTCTCAACATTAAAAAATATTACTACTACGTAAACTGTCAAATTCCTATTTATATACATTTTCTGACGTTCCAAACCTTACGAGACATTCTGGAATATTTAGATGACATCTAGAACGTTCTAGATTTTTAATTTTTTTTTTTCGTTGTTCCCACTTCAGTTATTAGACAGATAGAAAGAAGGAAAGATAGATTATTAGATAAAGTTACTCATGTACAATAGGCTCGTATTACAACTATCTAAGCCTCTAAGGCCTGTATAACAAAAAATTCTATTTTCGCTGAGATTTAAAAGTAGTTCAAATAATGCCCTCCATCTACTGAAATATGCCCCCCAGCTCAAAATATCTTAGATAAATCAATTTCATTATGCAAATAGTTAACAAATAAATGATCAAGATAACATATAATCTTAAACGTGTTCACTACAATTAATCGTAATTCTATTTCTTGCGTCCTGCAGTGATGCCAAGAAATTACTTAGTTTCTCTAAAAGTTATTATTTATGTAAATGAAATGCCAGTTTGCGCCATAATTAGCCTTTTAATTAACCACAACCGGTGTATCAAAGGAAGTACTTCTTATTATAATTAGGTACTCTTATAAGCAATAATAAAGTTACTTTATCTATTTTGAATGTAAGATGTCACGTTTTTCATTATAAAGTGCATATTTAGATGTACCTGGTTTTGATGCTAATGAAATATAGACTGTAGTGAATAAATAATTAATACTTTATGCTATATAAAGGTACGAAGACTCTGAAAATATACATAAACAACATACACTTGTGCATTAAGCAACATGATAAGTTAATTTAGAGCGGATTAGTTTTGTAACATTGTTTGTTAAATTTTATGACAACTTTAGCATTATTATTATTTCGTTTGAATTGAACCAGTATACCAGAACAGTCAACCCTACTGTTCAAATTTTCCACAGCTAATAATACGAAACCCATACGGAACTGCTCGATCTTTCATAGGCGTCAACATGGTATAATAATCAGAAAAATGTAATCATCATTATATTGGGAATTTTAAAATTATAGTGATTAAATAACCAAAAACATTTGTTATTATTAATAATATAAATTTTATGAAATAACTCTTTAAGTCTAATATTCCACAAAATAATAATTTTAAAATATTTTTTTTGTGGCATAGGCATTTGCCATTCAGCCAGTCACAACTTTTTAAGTTCTTCCCAAAGGAAAGAAAAGAAAATAATTATCACAATATATTTATTATTGGTTATTTGGTTACCAATGGAACAAACATGGTTACCCGCTTCTCGTCTAGGGACCCATTAAGACATTAAATTAAAACACAAACTAGAAAGGGTCACGGATAGTAGGTTTAAAACAAATGAAAAAAAAAAGGTTACTATTTTTTTGACTGAACTTACAAATTGAGGTTACTTTTCGAAATTAATTCTGTTAAGTAGTTATATACATTTTTGTTATTTAATGACAAAAGGTTTAATTTAATATATTAGACAATTGTACGCAACTGATATGGGACAGTTCAGCGTGTGGCAAAATTGTTTAAAGTGTTGCCGCTTTTTTAGAGTAAGAATTTTGTTTATGTTTTGATTTAGTACACAATTTGATCATAATATATTATATATTAATACATTGTATTTATAAACACATATTAAATTTGGATTAATAGCTTTAAAAACTAATTATTGTTGCATATTGTGATTGTGCTATGAAAAAAAAAACAACTAAATAGTCTGTAGAAAGCTGATAAGCTTTCATATAAGATAGATTATCTTGAACAAGAAATAATGGCGGGACGTTTTTACTATTAATGCTCTAAAATTGGTAAGTTTAAAATTTAAAATATATAATTTTGTATTAAAATGTTTTCTTATGTATTTTAGCGTGTTGTAGTAATCTTAAAACTAAGTGTATTAACTGTTAATATAATAGTTTGACAAATAGTTGACTTTTTAAAAATTCCTCACTTACTAACTATTCTGATGTTTTGGCAACGCTGTGGGGTTCTGACGTCATAAATCTTGAATGACGTGCACGCATTTTTATATGAAAAATACTATAGTTCATTTTCCTTGATGTCAGTGTGACTTTCTACCCAAATAACTGGATTATATGTGTATATTTTATTTTTAATAGCACAAAGGATACTATTTCTTTTATATTGATATTCATTACCGTTCATTAAAGAATATAATCCTTTAGTGACCGATAATGAATCTGATAATATGACTGCTTTATTTAATTTACGTAATTCTAGTCAATTTAATGCTTTTTGAATTGCTACCGCTTCAGCAGTATATATTGAGCAATGTAATGGATATTTAATTTTTAAAGATGCGCTTTTATGTGGAATTTAAACTGCACAACCTGAAGCACCATATAATATTTGAATGTAGAACTAGTCCCATCGAAAATTCGAAGATTTAGCCTAACTTTGAGTCTTCACAACTTTTTACATGATGCCATCATGCCGTTTATTGACAACTAACTATTGAAAAAAGTGGAACAAACTTTCTTTTCTATTGAGTTAATAAGTAGTAAACAAGTTTTTACCCTTGCAGAATCAACAAGCACTCGGCGGGCTAGTATGTGTCGACATTATGCTTACTTCGAGTTTTATTTAAAATTTTTAAATACTAGTTATTTTACTTAGTAGCCTGCGTTGTTACAATCAATGAAACTTAAACTTGACTAAGTAAGGAGGTTTTTTTTTCGAGTAATATTTTTCACGAAGGAGTATTTTTTCGTGATTCTATGAATAGTATTTTGGCTCTTGTGCATCTCCCGTATCTACTTGAATTAAATAGGTACTTTCAGATAAAGAAATACGTCTTTGCAGTAAGTATACATTTGCCCACAAGTTTTGTTGAAAACTTTGTAGTTTTATTAGTCTTGATGTAGCTTATGAAGCCAAATTTACTTTATTTTATAAACTATATACCCTTCTAGTAAATGTTAATGTTGTATCATGACATTATATTAAATTTAAGTCTAGATCCCGATTTATTGGCGGTACGTATACTGCACGGTGAGCTGAGCCTGTCGGCGATGCCAAGCCCTCTCACTAACTAATTACCGATAATTATAGTAGTTATAGCAGTTGCTCACACGTTTCCATATCTCTCTCTAAAATCTCTGTGCCTTAATCGACGACGAGCTTTTGCCAAATTATAGAGACATGGAAATTAACGTCAGATTTGTGTTACGCTTGACGCAACTGTGCGAACGCTCGTCTCGTTAAAGTTTCGGATGCTTTTAGAGTAGACTCGAAAAATCGCATATATTCCAATTAAGGAAGTATGGGTTAGTATTGGATACTATGAGGGTGTAATGAAGATGGGGGTTATACTTGATTTAGAAATCAATGATAGCGAAGTGTTTGTGGCAAAAGATTACAACGGTGTTTAAACTGAACAGTTCAATGCAGATACATCAAAATATTGATACCTTTTTGTCTCAGTTTTGTACAGGAATGTATAAAAATACTATGACCATACCGAAAGTCGTCAAATGGGAGATAAATTGCAAATGAACACCATTTAAGAATTGCATCATCAGTATCGCTATACAACGATAGCGATCTGGCATATCCAGATAGCGATTATAATGAAAACAGAATGGAAATGCAGCAGAAAATATTAAATGCTAAGTAGGACAGTTTCAGAGGGAAGTGAAGAAAAGTAAATATCCCCTCTCCTAAGTACAAAGTTAGAGAGTACAAAGTTGTAGGAAGAGTTGATAACATTTACGTGAGCAAGTGGTTTGCATTTTAGAGTTTTTAATTCATGTTTTTTCAATGATAAAAACAAGCCGCGTCCCAATCTTAAAGGTGTAGTCAAGGTAAGAAATTCCAAAATTGAATTGTATGTGGTGGTTTTATTGTTTCTTTATTTAAAAACTATAATACTTAAATCAAAATAAATTTTAATAGTCCCTCTGCTGCAAACAATTTTCAAGCTTTCATCAAAGTTCGCCGTTTAATGAAATAGTTTCATTACCGTTAAACTCATTTAAAATATCACTACCACAATTAATACTTATTAGGTGTAGGTAAAGTGGGGTGTATCCATAATCTCTCTTTTTTTTTCAACTTTTCACGCTAAACAAGCAACAGCCACGAGAAGAATATCATTTTCGTCGGACATTTTTAAATAGATTGGGAATAGATATGACAATGTTACTTGCTGCTTGTAATCACAACAAGAGCGTTCAACAAAAAACTTTTATAAACTATACATGACTCTCATTAAAAATATGTTGATAACAAGTTTCAGTAACATGTTGCTAAGTGACGAAAGACTATTGTTATATCATCAGCTGTGATCTGACAAGATACAGATACTTTTCAAACGATCTTTCTTTTCATCGTTTATCTCCTGATTTATACTTCCCCGAATATTTCTATAAAGTTGGAGTAAATATATTTATTTTTGTTTAAAAGATCAACATATTATTCAAAATTATTTACACGTATTTCGTTTTTTTTTTCCAGGTAAGTCTCTCAACAACAGATTCAAAAGATTTTAAGTAAGTAAACAAAGGCATGCACTTAGTTAGCGGTCTTTAAAAAGTAGTGTAACAGTTAGGTACTCTCAGATAGGTGTTAATAACTGAAATGTATCCGAGCAGGTGATTCCACAAAACGAAGTGCAGCCGTAGGCCAGGCTGTGATGTACTTGTCTCTGCCTGACATAGGCACTTCTACGTGAGATAAAGAAGCGAAATTTAAGCGCCTTCATCTGGGTGGTCTGTGGCTGCTCATTGACGTTCATTCGAGGGGATTTATTTACATTTTAGGTATCGTGTGTCTCCAATTTATCTCCGATGATGAAAATTTACCTTTATTTTAGTGAGTAAGCAAATAAAACTCGAGTGCTTCGTAGTAAGTGCCTTTTTATTAAAAGTTTAAGCTTTCGTGTAATTATGACAATTGGAGCTTAATAAAACTATTACAGTCTTACCCAAATATTAGCACAAAATTTCAACGTAGTTTGGGTGATAACACAAACAACTAACATCAAAGTATCCACAAGACATATTATTTTAAAATTCTTATTAAAACACCAAACAATTATTGAAATAAATACGTTGTTTTAAGAACACAAGTAATAAACAATCACAAAACGTAAATAGTGTCAACTTCGACTGTTTTATTTAATATGAAAATTAGCGGGATAATTAAAATATAAAATAAAATAAAATAAAATAAAATTTTTTGATTCCCGAAATATTTTGTTTTAGAAGAAACGTGTAAATTAAGCTTAAATTGTTGACATCCTTTTTGTGATTAATGGAATTTTTAGCATTGTAGATATAACACATCTCGAGGATGTTGCGATGAAATTCTATGTTGGATTGATCTAAGATAAATGACTCATTATACAGGACTATGTGGTCTTTACTATTAACATGGATGCTGAGACTTGTTGACTATGGTTTAAGTTTTCAATCACTTTTGTGAAGGGCCAACCTTTTGTTTAATCTTTGACTAGTTTGACCAATATTTATTAAGCCACATTCACATCGGATGTCATAAATTACGTTTGAACGTTGTAAGGTAGTAGGTAGTAGAATCTTTTAATCTGGTGTAAAACACTTTAAACTTTTTGTGGTTATATGTGGCAATTTTTATATTAAATTGACCGAACAAACGAATGAGTGATCTAGAGAGATTTTGGATAAAAGGTAGTTTACCACATCTCATAGGAGTATCAACTTGATTAACATTGTGTTTTCCATCATTGTTAGCAATAATATTCAAGAATAACAATTTGTTGGGCATTTTTTTTGATATTTGCTAGTTAACAAAGTTAGTTATCATAAAGAATTCTAATGTTTTTATTAACAAATTTCAGATGACAACTGTTAGTAATTCGCTTTTTCATTGCTAGAAAAACCTTTATTTTCTGTTTTTCAGGATGATAGGAGTTGTATGGATTAAATCTTCCTGAATTCCTACGATACCAATCAAGACAAATCAAATTACTGTCAGTTCTAACAACTAGAGTACCTAAGAAAATCACCGAAGAGTTGGACTCCTCTTTAAGTTTGAATCTTAGATATATATTGCTACAGACGAAAACTGAACTTTTAAAAAAGAGGCACTTCCTACGAAGCACCCGAGTTTTATTTGTTTATCCACAGAAAGGGTTTCTCCCAGTGTTATCATTTTGCATTTTAACATTCACTAGTACCCGTTACCTCATTTTTGTTTATATATATAGTTATGAAAGTTACGTAAGCTTCATCCCACATAGAAGAAGTGCCTTGACAAAAAGATTAAAATTCTAGAATATTCAAGATGGCATCGAGAAATCCTCAAATACCTTGAGAAATCGGAACTATGTTGTTGACGGTTAGAAAAACAGTTGTAACTGAGATTTTGAAGTTTATAGTTGTCAGTCAGTATAAAGTATTGTAAACAAGTTTGCGTTTGAATAAAGGTATTTAAAACAAAAGTATAACATTGGTGACAAGGGAGGGATCGGATTCTGAAATTGTTGTGAAAATGTTGCGTGCTTACGGAATTAAAACATCTTCTGTTTTCAGTTCGAGTTTTTTGTTCAAGATTTTGTAGTATGTTTAAAATTTTGGATAAAATAGCTTTATCTAGAGAATAATGCTCTATTTACCGTTTGGTGATGCTGTAATTGAAGATCTTGTTGCATTTTAAGATCCTGTAGTCCATATATGAATGCCTCTATACCAATTTGGTCCAGAAAATTTTTAGGTCCACCAAATGCAATAATCTTTTAATATTGGCTTTATATTCTTGCAGGCTTTCGTTAGGCTTTTGATATCGGACTTTCAGCTGACTTTGGAAAACCCGCTTTAGATGCTTCTGGCCATATCTTGTCTAAAGCTTGAACTAGAGAGGTATAACTTGTGGCATCCTGGGGCAGAAATGGCAAGACGGTTGCTGCCTATCCTCGAAGTGACACTACCAAGGAAGCTGCCATTTCTTTTTCAGTCCAGGCATTTGCTCTAGCCGCAGCTTCAAATTAAAAACTATAAGTTGCGCATGCTGTTTGGCTTTCGAATGTGGGTGGTTTAAAAATTGTGCTAGTTTTAATTGTACCTGATTCAACTATCAAAGATGACGAAGCTGTTGGTTTGGGTTCGACATTAGTTATTGAAATAATATTAGATAAAGAATTTCAAAATTAGTTTTAAAATCATTTTGCTGTTGTTCTATTTTATTTTCTAAATAGTTTTTTGTTGTTTTATCTTATCTATTTTTCTAGTAATTTGACTTGCCTATAATTTAAATTTCGACCTCTACTTTTCTAAGCCTCTCTTCTTCCTTTGGTCTACACTTTTTTTCTTCGTCTTTTCTACGCTTCCCCTTCAGCTCTTCCTCTTCTTGTCTATGCTTCTCCATCCTTAATCAGACGGAATGGTCGAAAGACATAATAGAACTGTTTGTCAATACCTTTCAATGTTGGTTGCTTATGATCACCGGAAGATAAATGAAGCTTCCTCAAGATCTTATTTTTGGAGTATTTCCTCCCTGCGAAGAAGAACTTTCATCACTGACATACGTCGAAAATTTAAAAGAAAAATTGGAAAAAGTCAACGAATTGTCTTGTAAAAGTTTGAAGCTTCAAAGTGATAAAGCCAAAGTCAGGCTCGAAATGCATCCTGCAGGTACAAAATTCGAAAGAGGTGACCCAGTATGATTATATAATCGTAAACGTAAGAAAGGACTTTGTCTGAAACTTCAACGAAACCGAAAAAGCCCGTCCACCGTCCTGCAGAAAATTAACGATCTAATCTAGCGCATCCCGTTTTCATCTAGAAGTAAACTCAAGGTAGTACATATCGAGAGAATAACTCCATACCATGGGACTGATCCACTCTGTTTTGAATGTTTTTATTCTTAATTTCTTTACAGATTCAATAAGTAACAACAAAAAAGAATTAAATTACCATCTATCAATCTTGGCAGCACTTCACCCGTTCCGCCTCTGGCTGGGAAGAGCAATAATTTTCTACGGTCTTGGTAGCGCCCGCCCCCGCGTAATTATGGGCTATTAGATAAATTGTAGATCGAAGAGTCAGATATAACTAAAGAACCTCTATCTTTTTTATTACTAATTAACGAGAAGCTATTTACCTAGTGTTTTCGAAAGTATTTTATTGTTCACGATTAATTTACGGTAGTCAGTTAAAATGTATGCATTTTTTATCTTGTACCTGTTGGTCGTCACGATTTATGCGTATTTAATCTTAGTACAATACAAATGAGGTAGTAAATGAAATTTTTAATTGATACATTGTACTTTCATTACAAAGAACTTCCCAACATACCATTATATATGTTGTATTATTAGTAATATATAAAAAGTCCATAATAAAACCTCAATTCCATTAGTAATTTTTTTTATTTAAATGTTAAGTAAACAATTAAGATAGAATTGTTATGTTTTCTTTTTGCTTTCACATTACGAAAGTTTATTTAACAATTTAAGAGACTGAATTTAGTTACGTTATAGAATTTAATATTTAAAATATTTTTATAAACAGTAAGTACATATTTTATTTTTTGTTAAATTAATATATTTGTACAGTCTTTATTTTAAACATGTTTAAATCAAAATGGATTAACTAAACAATAATTTTGTGTAATGTTTTGTTTTTTATTTTAAACACGTACTTAAATCAAAATAGCATGATTTTAAACATGATTTCCACAGTAATAAATAAATTTAGTAATGGAAATTAAGTCATTGCGAATAGCACAATGGAATGCCAACTGCTTAGGTAACCATAAGACAGAAAATATTAACTCTAACATAACAAAATTGATATACTACTCTACTATCGGAAACTCACTTCACTGACAGAACGATGTTCAAAATCCCTTATTATTCTATTTACAATACCAACCATCCTGATGGAACAGCACACGATGGCGCTGTTATTCCCCATTATATATTGAATCTTACCATGATTTTATTTTTATGATATTTTTATTTTGTTATTATCTTCATTTCGTTTTGATATTCATACCAGTTTTTTTAGTATATCTCTTTGTTTTATGATACAATTTCTGATTTTTGTGATTCAAATATTTGAAAAGGGTTTTTGAAATTCAAATATTTTTTTGTTGTTTCTTATTTATTTTATCTATTTTTCTTATGTTTCTCACTTCCATGAACGACCTCACGCATAATTTACCAGGACACAGCAACAGTCTCAGTGTTCTACGTTTGTTTGTTATGTTTGTCTCTGTATGGCACAGTACTGCCGTAATGTATGGGTTGTACTCTTATTTGCTCTTTTATATTATCGGATTGTAGAGTCATTAGTAGAAAATAAAGAAAATTAAGTAATAGTAACAACGCAGCTACCTTTTCGTCCATATAATATGCATAACTTTTATGTTTAGAAAATTACCTGTGGCAACTTGATAACAAACACATGCTAGACTTTGCACATCAATTTTCAAACGCATCAACAACAATTTCCTGTTGTTTAGTGAAATATCGGCTTTCGGTTGCTAGTTATAAATTTATATACACTTACTATAACCAACTTTGGTCCAGTAACATCGTGTGCATTAAACTAAACATCCATTTTGGTAAAGTGATAATCACAAAAGATTAATGGGTTATTAAATGACCAACATTAATTATTTAGGCAATGGCTACGGTATCGATGAGTGAATTTATGATTAATAGTTTATAAATATGTCCACAATCACAACTACGAGTATATCCACATATATTGCTTTCGATTAAAATTACTACAGGCGTGTTTGGCTACACTGACAAAACAAGAAACGCTTACTTAATTCGTGTCCCTTGATATTGAATTCCAATATCCGCGCTGCAATTTTCTTTTTGTTTATGTTCCAATATCAGAGATTCCTATCAGAGGTTGTATATTGGCAAAGTTATTCTCATTTTATGTATAAGTGTTCCAACCTAGGATCTTTCTCGCATTAAAGTTTCTAGAATTGTCTATTTTTTGCATTAATAAATTGCCCAAATATTCATATTTCTTCTTTTGTGTTCCTGCTAATACTTCAGAATTTTTATCTATTCGAAGTAGTATTCCGCGTTTAGAACTTTCTTTAATTTTTTGTAATTTTGTGTTTAAAAATCCCTGCTTATACGTGGATCAGTAAGTACCAAATACTTCTTAATATCTTTTTACTTATGTCTTTCACTCTTCTGAGGACTACATTTTAAAATCATCTGTTAGGTATCTGGTAACTGTTAGCTCTGATAAAATGCGTTAGGCTTTCACTGCCATCGTCTAACTTGTTAAACTGTTTGTTCGGGCTGTTAGGCCGTTGTTTTCTGAGGTTAGTTCTCGACGTTTCGCCAATACTAGGGGTTGGCATCTTCTGGAGATGTTACTGCTTCGTTTGTAAGCTGAAACTGACGCGTCAGTTTCAACCTTTTGTAACTGGCTTAGGAAGCCGCATATTTAAAAACGTTTAATCATTTCAATCTACAGAGTACCTTTGCTAACTGTCATTATGTAAATCGCAATCGCTACCTATTACTATCTCAATTCTAAGCACATTGAAGTTTTTAATAAAGCGAAAAAGAACAATATGTCTTTCTTTTGGCGAAAATGTCACTCTAAATCCTAGTGTGGTAGAAGTTCAACGCCACAAAGGGTCTGGTCGACACTATTGATAGTTCTGTGGTATACGTGTTAAATATCCATTACTTACCACAGGAAGATTAACTAGCTTTTGCATCCTGTAGAAGTACTATAAATATAGAGAAAATATTTTTAACGATTTTCTAATTAAGCGTGTTTTAAATTTGTGAATAATATCTGCAAATATTCGCTTTTTGAATTTTCCAAGAGTTTAAACACGAGTTACATTGGTAAATGTACTTTATAAAATCTTTCGGCTATTTCAAAGAGCCTTTATTTCTCAGTGTAGACACATGCCTGTATATTTATTATTGTGTGTATATAATCCATTAACGTATATAATTAATTCAAGTTTGTCTGGAATGCCGCTTGCACGATACGGTCCGACTAGGCACTAGGCGGACATATTGGTTTCACTTTATTCTTCGGAAAACAAATCCGCATGTCGTATATTTGCAGCTCAAAATACTTACTTGAACGGTTAATTATTAATCGATAAATCATGTTTAGCGTTTTCACGACATGTGGCATTTAGTCATTCGTCTTTGTGCGTCGGTTCGTAAAGCTCTCTAACGAACTGTATACTTTATTCATGGTGATTTAAATGAGAGTAGGTTGTGATTTATATTTCAAGTTGAATTTCTCCATTGTTGGTCTCACAGGTCTACATTCCTTGTTACATACCAAATTATATTCAGAGAGGAAGTAAATGGTTACAAAGGCTTTCATTAATTTAAAAAGTTAGGTCGCTTTGACGCTTTGAAAAATCGGCAGCCTAGAGCTACTTTAGTTCAAGTAGATTAAATGTAAATACCTCATGAGTAAGGTAGTTATGGTTATTCTCAGAACTGCTCAGAATGTCTTTCAGTCGTGATGTATTCTTGTGTTTTAGGCATGTGTAGATTTATTGCATGCAACATAAATCAAATTTGACAAATGCACAATTGTCTTGAAATTATTAAAGTGATAATTTATCGCAATTTTCACTATACAGGAAATATCAATAATGATATTTCTGCGTAGGATAACTAAAAGCCTAGGAGGAGAATAATTTGCTTTTTAAAGTGTTAACGAGAATTCACGAGCCTATACCAATTTGTCAGTAGCGTTTTGAATTTACGATAAAATTTTGGGTAATATTTTTAAATGAAAAAGTTTATAAATGAAATTAAATGAAAGAATAGTGCAACATATTGGACAATTGGACTTCAACCTCCGATACAAGATGCTTAAGTGTTACGTGTGGCCTGTTCTCCTGTACGGAATGGAAGCATGGACGTTAAAGGCCAGTTCCATTAACAAACTTGAAGTGTTCGAAATGTGGTGCCTGCGTCGAATGCTCAGAATATCATGGACGGACAGGGTCAGAAATGAGGAAGTACTCAGAAGAGCGGGCTTACAGGATAGGGAACTTTTTAATTATGTAAAAAGTAAGAAGTACTCGAAGGGAAAATAGAGGGTAGGAGAGGTCTCGGACGTAAAAAAATGTCATGGCTGCACAATATTCGACAATGGACAGGAATCCACAGATATGAAATGCTTCGCAATGCTGCTAAAAACAGAATTATTTAATCCAGAATATTTAACATCTCACCTGACAAGACGATGTACGGTGGACGCCTACGCAGAAATGCATGGCACCTTAAGAAGAAGAAGTGCAACATAATGGCAAAAAAGAAATCAATCAATAATGATACGGCTGTTGTTTTTATTAGATTGCAATGCATTGTTGTACTAAACTTTTAAACGTTTTACCCTGTCTAAATCTCACATGAAATCTACATTCATCTAACTTTTCTGTTCTCTATTTAACACATTGGATTAATAACAAGAACGAGTTAAAAACAAAAACAGCTACACCTCTCTAATCTCACTGAAGCGATTCGCTTTGGCTCGACGTCGTTAAGCTTTCTTTTGAATTGAAAGATATCTCTATATCACAAGAATGAAGTTTTGTAGTATTTACTGTAATTCTCTTCAGAGTTGGTGGCGCTGCTTTGGCAAAGTTTGAGACCGAAGTTTCTGACGATGAAGTTTCATAATAAAGTTTTTCAAAACGTTCTTATCCATCCGTGCACGCATAATAAGGCATAGATAAGCAAATTATATTGCGTTAGGGTTTTATACGTTTAGACGCCTCGTTTCGTTTCTAAAGATTGCTTGACAAATTACAGACGAGATTGTCTGCGTTTTTGTATATTGTTTGGTGGAGCAATCCAATAAGTTGGAATATAAATATGTAGGAGAGAACTATATATTTACTCCAAAAACTGTAGATTGATACGTTTTGTCAAAATCACATTTGACATCTATGTTTTTTTGTAAGATGGGTAACAATGAATTCTAGCTAGATAAGTAATGTGGAGGAGTTGCTACACCAGGCCTTTCAACGTGCCGTCGTTTTCTGTCGGATTTGCTACTATACTAACACTTGATTTATAAGGCTTCTTTCTTTTTTCTTCTGTTCTTTAGTTAGCCCAAAATCATTGAGGAGCTGAATTGTCGCAATATTAATCTAACTATCTTACTGCTTTTTTGTTGATGATTTTGATCATAGTTTTGTCTTCTGAGTTCTTATCAAGATTACCATTTGTTATGTACCTAGAAGAATCGACAATATTTAATACTTTATTTTACAATTTTATAATTATTGCTTTATTGATTGTCTTGGCTCACTGCTTAATTGGGCTTCCATAAGTCCAAACCCGACCTAATATTTACTTATACAGTAGGAGTTTAATATATACGGACAGAATGAAGTTTCTTTCTGAAGTAACTCGTGTATATTTTATACTTAATACTTAGTTATTGTCTTTTTTCTTGACGTGAACCTTCGATCAAACTTTATCATCCTAAATATTTCACCTATCTATAATCACACCTAGTTCTTTTTGAGAACATATCGTACAGTTTGCTAAGCGAAAATTATTAACATATTTACTAATTGTATTATTTGTAAGTATGTGAGTTTTTGAAATAAGTGAAGCTAGTTAAACTACATCTTGCTTTACTCAACCTTTAAATCCACAGAACAACGTAAAATATTGTATTATTTTATTATTTATTGTAATAATATTTATGTTGAACTATAACGAGTCTCGTCTCATCTAGCTTACGGATGCGATTAGAAGTAAACTTACAGTTATTCCTAACTTATAAGACTTAAATCTTTCCATAATTCAAAGAATTGACAGATATTTTTCGTACTAAAGCTTACTGTTCTAGTGACAGTTGTTCTCGTAAGTTCCGTTATACCTAAATTGTTTTTATAAACAGTCATAGAGTCAATCCTTTCACGTAGTTTGGTTTATAATAGAAAATAAGTTTGGCAATTTGTTTCAGCAATCAAAAATCTTCAGGTGTTAGTATAAAATATTTTCGTTCCATAACTACAAACCATTTTACTGTTCTTTCGCTTAAATTCGTGGCTCACATAATTACCCAGCCTATTTCATATTTGCCGAACTTTCTCTAAATATAAGCACCCTGTATATATAAATAGTATGTACTTATCTTACTTTTGTATTTAACAAGTTACACATGAACAAAATCTATTTCCTACCAGACTCTCCTCGTACAATTACAGAAAGACACATATAAACAGGGCGATAAAGCAAACGGAGAAAAAGTTCAAGTAATAGCAAAAAGTTGTTGTTTAAGCACGACTGTAAATATTTCCCCTCCCGCCAAGTCCACCGGAGTCTTTCTCTCACGCTAAAAAAGTCGCTTGTTTGCTGTTATTTATCTTAGTTTCTCTACTGAGTTTTTTACTTACTTTAATGACTTGACAGTTGAATTTCTTATCTCATTTAGTTGGATATCTTTGAATTAGGATGCTGAATTTAACTATTTAAAATGCAGACGACCTTGCTTGTAAAGAAACTATTGATCGCTTTATCAAATAGAATTAAACACTGGATTTTTTAAAGTTTATTTAATAAAAAGTCACAGAACTGAAACAAAGTAGATTAATCGGACACACATAAGCAACAACAATGATATATTATAAGAATACTAACCGTATTTTTACCTTTATTTACACTAACCATCGGAAAATTTACTACGCTGAGAAAAAAAAAATGTGGCCACTGAAAAAGTATTTTATTTATCTTAATTCTACAAATTATTTTGATAAAAGAGATGTTTTGATTTTAACTTTTTAAAGTAGTTGATTATACCTTTAAACTGATTTACTATTTTTACTGGGAATAAACCACAATTTTACTTTAAAATAAGTTTAGTGGACATCGAAACTTCAAATCTAAATTTTAAAACAAGTTTACTTTGAAAGTGGAAATCGAAAGATCAAAATAAACTTGTGGTTTATTTTAAAAAGTAAAATTGTGGCTTATTTCCAGTAAAATAGTAGATTATATTAAGATGCCACAAGAAAATAGGCACATAATAATAAACTTAAAGCTAATATTCAGAATACACCTTAATTAAGACACCTTTACGTAGGGTAAAATATAAACGTCAAAATAAAATAATTGTCTTGACTTTTTAGAAAAAAAATTGTATTAAAATTAAATATTTAACAAAAAACAATAAAGTTAATGCTATTCCGTCTCACGTTTCCTTTATTCACATTTTAAAAATAGGTTCTGGGAGTGTGAACGGGTTTAAAGGCTTAATTTTGAAAAAAATGTTTAAAAAAATTATATTTACAAAAATCCACTTTTTTTTAAAATATTTCAAAAATTAACCATGTTATAAAAAAAAATAATAGAATAAAAAATTTTAGCTTTTTTCCCACTGAAAAATTTGCAATTACGCCTTTAACAAAAATATTGAGCAACAGATTATCTTAAAGAACATTTTTATTATTGTTTTAAAAGATTTATGTTGTTGTTTATTTTTAGTAGGTATTAGTTGTTAACATATTAAAAATAACAAAATAATACATTACTTTAGCGCTTTAGTAAACCTCATGCATATAGTTGGCTTTATTTGTTTTGGACTTGTCAAACAATCCTTCATTTGTTAACCCTCAAGTTTCTAAAGCTGTATATGAATAATATTCCGGGATCGGACTGCGCTCGGCAATTTCAGGCCCACTTAAGCTTTTAACGTTATTTTAGAGTATTCAGCGAGTATCCACAAAACGTTTTGCTAATAAACTTATCGGGATAACGACCCAACATAGGGCTTGTTGTATTCGACGACAATGGACTGTGAAATCCTAGTACTAAGAACAGAGTTGGGATATCGCCCAAGTTAACTATTGTTAGATAACTGGTTTATAACTTCTTCTTGAATTCCCTTTAGGAAAGTCCCCTTTACGGTAACTACTACATAATAAGTCACCAAAATCGTTCGGGTAATATTCTATTGCGTTAAAGTATTACAATTTTTCCTTAGCTGATCAGGGAAAAAGAGTACTTACTGAGTAGATCAAGATTAAATAAATTTGTACAATGTTGGTAAACACGTAACTGGACTGTATTTGGTTGGAGCTTGGGTGTAATGTTGGTACTTCGGTATTAAATAAGTTGTTCTCTAACGAATTACCTCTTGAGTATTTCCTCTTGATTGGGCAATTTTAAGCACTGGTGAGTACTTCACTTTTTAGACAGAACTCTGTGTGGTTTTGGAAATTTGCTGCTATAAAACTCTGATGATATTGGATATTGTTTTAGTATTAAACGTTTCGTATATAATATGACTGTAAAAACTGTTGAAATTGGTGCCTCGTTTCCGCGATCCATTTAAATCGGTGTGAAGTGGATGTGGTTGAAAGTTTATTTAACCAAAATTCATAAATTTCATCCAAGGTTCAATATGATTTATTAGCATTTTTTACTATAGAATTGATTTTTCCTAGAACACTTCTCTGAATGTTTAACAAGGTAATTAATATATTTGGTAATTTGTCCGAAATCTCTACATAGTAGGTATATTAGACAGTTGCTATATTGTTGCACAATAAATCAGCAAATGAAAATATATCAATTTATGAGCTTTTACGACGGGCTCTTATTTCGTTATTCACAATTTCTATCAGATTAGAAGGTTTTATTATATTAGTAGCGCTGGACCTCTACGTAAGTATGTTTTACTGAAATCTTGTAGCTAATTGGCTTACAACTACATGGCGCAACTCGGTGTTGTTGTGTTAATCTTGTTAAAGCCAAGAATCTTCATAAGTCAATTATTAGAGACTTATTTACAGCTATCTATTGGCTATGAATCATAACACAAAGACAATACGTCAGTATAGATGACTACGTGATCATAGCCCTTTAATATGTCTCGTACTTGCGCGGAGAAGATGTCATATGACGATGCTTTTTTCCTTCCATAGATGGAAGTTGTCCTCCACGGTATAACAGACGATGTGGGGAGTGATGAAGTATCTTGAAAGTACTGGGACTGCGAGTCTTTTTTAAATTTGTTATTTGAATAAAAATTCAAATATCTGTTGCTGTAAGTTGGTTTTCTGTAGACTTTAGTTTTATTCAGAAGAAGAATACAAAAAAGTAGGACTTAACCTCCCTATACTCGTACAGGGTCAATCACAAAAAGCGCTACCAAGGACCGATCAGGATAACCACGCCAAGGTCGACTAATTATTAAGTAATCGCTTCTCGCGGAAGAGCCAGTTTACTTTAAGCACCGTCCCTCCATATCCATTTTCCATGGTTCTTTCTTCTAGGTTCCTTGATGTCATTGCTTCATCCATATCGTCACGCCAACTTCTTTAAAGACGTCCTCTCATTTCTCGTGGGAATCCATTCTTCAGGGTCATCTGTCTGCTGGCATACTCTTTAGGTGTACGACCCATATCAACTGTCTTTTCTTAACCCACTTGCTTATGTTATATTCTAGCTTCATTTCATCTCATATATGCTTAGTTCTGACTCTTTCTGTTTTGATTTACCACAAACTTCGTCTTAAGTAATCCATCTCTGTCTTTAGCTTTGTTTTTATTTGCTTTGGTAATATCCCAAACCTCCTAACAGCATACTTTGTATGATACTTTTATAGATATGTTCTTTTGTTCCTTTTTTTGATTGACTTTTGCCCGAGAAAGGAGTTTAATTTCATCTTCTCTAGTATCTTTCTCATTGAAAATCACTTCTATTCCCAAATTATTGCAGGTTTTTAACCTTTGATTTTTTTTATTTTACAACTAAATCGGATGTTTCGATATTGTCCATTATCAGATATTTACATTTCGCTATATTTATTTCTAGTCCTGCAACTTCATAGTCTTCTTTTAAATTAACATATAGCCAAGATCATCTTACTCTTAAGCGGTCACTATTTAGTCATTAGCAAAGAAGAGTGTAAAAACTTTGTTTTCTTCTACCTTTATTCATATATTCATATAAACCGTTATTCGTACAGAGTGTTAGCAAATAATTATATAAAGAATAAATTGCCTGACAACCAGGGACTCTGCAAAAGGGATGTGTATAAATTAGAATAGTATCACTTAACGATCTTTTTGATCAGACTGTGGTTATAGAAAAATACTTTAATTGGGTATGTTTACTGGAAGAACAAATTCGTTCATAAATTTTACTCCACTCTCCTTAACGTATCACAAACCATTCGGTTTTCTTTTAACCGAAATTGTGAGACGTTTCATTTAAAACCCAATTTTTATTGAGTGTTTTTCTTGCTCGATCTAAGTGAATATTTTCATATTACATCGCCAGGTAGTGCTTTTCTTTCATCAAAAAACGTGGGTTGCAACAAATGCTTCGAATGAATACAGCCTCGCAACATTTTTAAAATCTTTAATTAAAAAGTAACAAAGTATTAAATTGGAGGGGAAGTAATTTACAAAACGTTAACAAATTGAAAAAAAATATGTCATATTTTTATACTAATAACTAGCTGACCCGGCGAACTCTGTACCGCCTTAGAATTAAATAATATGTCTTAAAGCTAACAGAAAAAAACAAAAAAAAATACTGAAACATATTATGTATGAAAAAAATTAAATCAAGGTATCCATCAATGTTTTCTAATCCTAAATATTTTTATTTTTTGTTAAGTTGCATAAATATAAAACGATGACAGGTTTCCGATGCACGAATAATTGCCCATGCACGAAATATAGAATATCTAAGTCAATTTCCGAAACTTCCAACAGTTGGCTTTGTAATTTGTTTATTGTCATTGCAAAAGCCAAACGCACGGAAAATTGTAAACGGTTAAAATTATGAGCTAATAAAATGAATTTAAAGCTCTTTAGGATAGTTGATTGCGTCATCCTGATTTATAACTGGGTCAACTAATTGAGACGAAAACAACTTTGCTGGAAGAAAATTTAGAACGGTCACATTCAGAACACCTAAGACAAGACACAAAAACAAGAATCTATAAGGCAGCAATTAGACCTATATCAACATACACGGCGGACACAAGACCCGACACATTTAAAACGAGACGACTATTAGAAACAACAGAGATGAAAATACTCCGACGAATGTCAGGGAAAAGTCTGTTGGATTGATAAGAAGCGCATGCAATATAGAAGACATAAATAGATGGGTAACAAAACGGAAACAGGAGTGGAACAAACACATTAGTAGAATGGCAGAGGATAGGATAGTACGAATAGCACGTGATAAGTCACCAAATGGACGAAGAAGTATTGGCAGACCAAGAAAAAGATGTTGCGATAATTTAAACAATTTAGGAGGCTAATAGTGAACAAGAAACAAACTTTAAAGCCTACATGCAAGAAGGAAGAAGAAAGAAGAAGACATTCAGATCATCTGTATCTCTATTTTTTACCGCCAATTTGGCTCGTCCAATTATGGTTTTTGAAATGATGAACTATTTCCGGAAAAACACGCTGAATCAGCTTCGGTCCAGCAAATAATGGCCGAGAACTGTGTAGAGTTTTCAGAGTGAGAGAAAGCTTATTGTATGAGAGAGACAGGAGACCAGCTTTCTTCTAATCCCTACTTCGTACTGTTTACTGGGTTAGAAGTGACACTGGTGGACGTCTGGTGGAATAACGGAACTAGTAATAATTGATCAGTTATTCACTAGTGTTAAAATCATTAAATTACTAATAAGGCTATTAAAACGTAGGGGTTAGTGATTAAAGAGTGAAAATTAAGGTATTCTTTAATGCTACACCAGAAAAAAATAAAAATACAAAATTTTGGCCAAAAAATAAAAAAAAAATGTCTGGGGTAAACTACTCTTAACCCTCACCAGTATGAAGAATATATTACGGCCCATTCTCAGACCTATCGAGAATAGATGTAAGATTTCATAAAAATCGGTCAAGCAGTTTCGGATGAGTATGACAACCAACACTGTGACACTAATATGGCTATTAAAAGATGGGGTTTGGTAATAGAAAAATAAAAATGAAATATAGAAAAAGTACGTAGTAAGACATGAGAACTAGATAAACTCACAAAAACAAGTTGATCCTACATGCTGATTGCTGTTTTTTGTGAGGTTAGGGCACGTACCGTTAGATACACATAATATATTTACTAGCTGTTATATTTTCCAATCTCCACCAATATTTTTCTACACTTTATGAATGCCCTGTATATCTACCAACCGTATTATTAATTTTAACTCAAAAATTTACCCAAAAAAAAACAATCTCTTCCAGAAATTAATAAAACACAGAGAAGTTATTTCTATTTACTCTTGAGTTATTATTCCCCATTTCATTATGAGTAAGACCTCAAAATCCCGTTTCAGACTGTTATTAAATCCAGCTCTAGACTCAGTTCTGCGTCTGCTGATTATGCCGCAGCAAAAATATAGGCAGCAGTTCAACAGGGTGACCCGCACGGTGATTTTTAGCTGTTGATAGGGGACATTCTCAACTTATTATATCGGAAAAATTAGTCAATTTCAATATAAAAAAAGCTTAACAGAATAATCTGTGACAGATCATTCGACACATAATTTTGAAAGGGGAAATATTATAAACCATAACGAAATCCAGCAAAGATCTCATTATTCTATTCTATAATACTATAAAGTGTAACTTAAAATATTTTAAGAAATTCTACGAATTAAATTAATTCGTCACGTAAATAATAGCGTCCTCGGAGCTTAGAACTTCGCAAAAATAATTCAAATTTCCTTGGTGCGCCGCGTGTATAATCTGTTTCTGGAGTTTCTAGCTTTTGCGATGCAGTCTTTGCAAAACTATGTTTCTAAATATTTGAAATTGTAAACTTACTCAGTAACTGTAGAATTCCAAGATAAGAATTTAATACTTAAACGTGTTTGGTATAAAGTTATTAAATTAAGCCAAGATATTGCGATATTGTTCGTTGACTTAGTTTTCCAATTAAAATTTTTGACATTGCATTCGAAATGAATCAGCTAATATTGTTTTAAAAAGGTTGTGAAATTATTTCTTGTGGCATATCTAAGCTAAATATTATGTTTATAAGAGATTAAGTCACAATTGACTGTTGAGAAGATTACATTTTTAACTACTGTTGGACGTTTCGATTTCCATTACGAAAATCAGTTTCAAAAAAGATTATTCTATAAATTTGAGTTGTTTAACCAAAAGTTGTTTAGCGGTTTATTTGTTTGTTATTATAACCAAAAGTTTGTTTTGTTCATTATATTACTTAAGATAATAATACTTGTACCTTACTCTATTTTGAATTGTTTAATAATTGAATATTATGTGCGTTATCACAAATCTATTTTCTTATTTCTAGAATTATAACTGCTGCTCATGAATTTTTAAAATACAATGTTTACAAATAAGAAATTGAGTATGGTTATCAGATTGAGGTTCGTCGAAACTTAGACTCTGAAAGCCCAATCCGTAGAAAAATTGAAGGCATTGGAAATGGGAATATATAGGCGTATACTTAAAATTAACTGTACTGTAAAAGTCTCAAACGCAGAAGTGTTAGGACGAATTGGAGATGGCAGAAAGCTTATAAACACAATTAAAATAAGAAAAACATCTTATCTGGGCCACATACTTCGACTTCTACGTCATCATGCAAGAAAGAGTAGAGAGAAGAAAGTGCTTGGGAAGAAAGAAGAAATCCTGGCTGGGAAATCTTGGGAGGAAGAAAGTAATATCAGAGATTGACGAACCTCAGTGTGTTGAACAGATAATTCATGTTGCAAAAGAAGTGATCGCCAACCTTCGTTGGCAGACTGCACAATAAGAAGAAGAAGCTCATGAATTAATAAAAACAGAATACTTAACATGGGGGAGCGTTAACAAGTTTGCTTAAGTTTACCGACAAGGGGGATGAGAGGAGATACAAAATTGTAATGAATATGCTTATGTAATACTTGAGAAATGTCCCGTAGAGCGAGGAGAAAAAACGCACTTTAACTATGTTACTTGGAGGATATCTGTGTACTAGTATGTATGAGAGAACGAGTATAAAACCACATGAAAGTAAAAGGCGGAAGCTGTTACAGGGAAGATTATAATACACATCACATGGCATTTCATTAGTGCTGTCAACTGCTTAAAAGCGCCTAATTTAAATAACAACGTTCTGTAAAGTTTCATGAGGTATTTTAAGGTCATGCATCAACAAATTATTCGTATTTAGCGGCCCCAAAAAAGCTCGACAGATTTATAATGAAATTAAAATAAAACTAGGAGACTAGGTCACTCTGGGCACCAGATACCTTGAAGACCATCTTCTTCGTAATATTTGTGTTTAATAACCCCAAAATCTCCCGAGTAATGACTTTTGACTGATTTCAAATGAAAATAACAACAACCTCCAGAATACTTAGTCACTAGGTAGCTCAAGGAGCATCATTGTTCGTATTCAGAAACCTAGAAAAGCGATCTACATGAATTTAGTTCAAATACTTTCGTGACACTTTCCCGAATCGAATGCAAAAAGTTGCACAGCGATTCATCTTGCTGTGGAAAATTGGTAGCTTTAGTGCCTTGTTTCCTCGCTTATTAAAAACCTATATTGAGAAAACTATAGTAACATCAAATACAATAACCACATAAGACTTAATCAAGTCAATCTATGAACAAATCAGGGAACTTGATGCTCTCATGTAACATGCTTATCAATTCCTACACTAGACATAATGTGTCAAGAACTAACAATACACGAAAAAGAAGAATATCGAGTCCTGTGCAAAAAAGAACTGAAGAAAAACACAAAATTAAAAACAAATGTCTGTAAAGCGAAACACAAAGTTACACTTTAAGTGTTTTTTGCGAACACCCTGTATATGCAGTGAAATGTCAGCGAGCCAGAATATTCACCACCGCTTATTTGCATATTTATGACTGGATAAGGAGAGGCCGCTACCGCCGAGAATTCACTTGTAAAGAGTTTATTAAACTTCAGATTATCAAGACTTTTTTATTTGACTGAGTTATTTAATCAATCATTTATTTAAATCCGAAGAGAAAAAAAAAGGGAAAAGGATACCCCCGCAGTGTGAAAACTATAGCAGGGGGATCGTAAGAGGATTTGCTAACTGGCGTGATTTTTAATAAGATTTGGGTTACAATTATTATATAACACAAAAAGTACTTTAAAAAAGCTGAATTAGTAAAATAAAAAAACTTTATTAAAATTTAAAGAAGTCTCTGTACTTTGTTTGCCTCTTCCACTTTAGACCTACACTTTACTTAATATCATAATTGCATCAGATCTTTTCGCAGTATTTAGTCTAACGGTCATATACTCGAATTTCCAGACTTTTCTATCGATGATGTGAAGTAATGCGCAGTTGTATTATTATAATAATAGTAATAATGTAATATTGAGCTACTCATTTGGTATTATAAAGTGGTCAAAAACGGATATAGAGAGTCTTCAGCTGAAAGTAAAAACACGTCGCACTAAGGCGCAAAAGCACCATCCACACAGTGCAGTAGAGAGAACAACATTACCGCAACATCAAGGGGGAAGAGGACTTATGGATATAGGTGAGCAATTGGATAAACAGGCTGCTACTTTAAGAACTTATTTTAAGAACTGCGACTTCTCCAAACCGACCATTTTCCTTCTTATCAATACGTCCTTACAAGCTATACTGGGACTGCACACTGCATACTAGTTAATAAACTTGCTAGGCAAACAACACTTATTAATGTGACGATACCTAACATCAAAAATTTGCGTGTTAAATACAACGATAAGATCGCCAATACAGAGATCTAGAAATACAAATTACAAGAAAATGGAAAATGGAAAGTACCCACACAGTACTTATTATTCTATCTACTACTGGTGTTATTCCCAAAAACCTTCTAGAGAACATGAACCAACTGGGTCTAAATGAACATCTCTATAAGGCCATGCAGAAAACTGTATTTCTCGCGACGTCCAGATGTGTACGAAAATTTTTGGGAGATACTACCAAGTCACTTAGGGCTCTATAACACGGAAAGAGTTTCACCAGAACTCAATCCTTTTGATGCCGTAGGTATCTGGGATGAGTAAATTTTCCCCTTAGAGGAAGTGTGAGCCATATGGCTTAATCTGGTAATAATGGTAGCTCAAAATAGATTCACTTAACGTAACTTCAAAATGACTATATGTATCTAAGGTAAATATTCTGATTGACTACGTACACACAAGAGTTCAACCCCAATTTATAAGCTCACAATATAAACCAACAATTCACAAAAAAGTAAAAATTTGGAGCGATGTGCTTTCATTCATATAATTTGGATTATAAAAATGAACATACTTGCCACTATATATAAAAAAACCAGACAATAAATTGAAAATATCTAAATATATAGAAAATAATAATTGACTCCGTTTTTGAACTACTTTTGTACCCGAGCAGTGCTACATAATATAAAACTCCAACATTTAGATATTATAATTAAAAAAAACTATATAATTTAAATCTAGTCCCATTACATAAAGTTGATGTAGGCGATAGTTTTACTATTTTTTTTTTAACTTTTTTACAGTTTTAATTTGATATCCTTGCTTTTCTGCTTTCTTGGAATTCCGCAGATATCTTACCATTTTCCACATAATCGATGATCGTCGCTATGGCGATTACATAAGAAATTCACTGATGTTTGGCAATGGTTTCTATGTTGGGATATGTCTTGGTCGAAGTGTTTTGCGTCAAGTACTATATTTGGCACCTCATTTCCCTGAATATCTATGCTATGTCTGGGTATGTTGATCTGTTTGAGTATTGGTCTCTGCATAAGTCCTTCAACGGGGATGACGGGAGTCTTTAAGTAATTTTCAATTGCTGTTTCCGACCAGTTACTGGTTGAGAGCATTGTTATATTCCGGGTCTGATTAACGCATTTTGATAACAGCTTTATAAAACTCGTTTTATTTATTATATGAATAGATCGAGAACCATCGCACATGCTGGTTAGTTTCCTTACCGAATAACGAGCGAACAACGACACCTGTCATTGATAACGGAAAAGCTGTGACTCTCAGTAGGTTGTATCTAGTTGTGACAATTATTACGAAATGGCCAATAATGGCGACGGGTCCGTGTTCATTTTTACAGCCGTATCTATTATTGGCTGCCTTCTTATTTAATTTTGGTACTTTCTGGTTTTCTTTGTTTATTTTTTTCCTCATCACTTCAAATGTGATCTTGGATCTTGTATAGAACAGCTATTCCGGTCGCTGTGGGTCGTTTTCTTCAAATTTCCAATCCTTTTTAACTCCTTTTTGATATTGTTTTACGCGAAAAACCAATCTATAATTTGAATGCCCTGTGTCCGGATTTATTTATTTCTAATCAATGAAAACAAAAACGAATATTAAGGGATTTAATTTGTGATAAACAGGCCAGATTCTTTATTTCATCGTCCACGGTGACTTTTTCTCGTGGACCTGATGATGGGCTGAATTAGCAAAGCCCGAAAGTTACAATAAAATCAATTGTAAATGCCTTTTTCTTTTCACATTTTAATATATTTTTAATTGAACTTGAGATTGATTACTAAAAACTATAATAAAGTCAAAATTTGCACATAAAATATTCATAATGAAATAAACAATTTTGCAACTGCTACACACCAAACTCTTTCGGCCTTTATTGCCTCCAATAAGAGCAAAACATTTAAAGTTTTATAAAAAAATACAATTTCGATTATCACGCGGATCGCTTTAGTCTTATTGTGTTCGACATCAAACATTTTCCAGAACATCGTGAACAATTATTGTAACGCGTAACAAAACTAAAACTGCATTTCAAAATCAATCCACCAAAACGTAGCGACGTGACCCGATAGTTGACAGGTAGCCATCACTTCAAATTTTGATTTAATGGCGATTTTAATGGTGTTTGTTTTCTGGTAATTGGCAGCTGACTCCTGATGCATAACACTTTATTTAAAACAACTTTTTTGAGTGTGCATGTGTTCGGATGTGTGACGAGTATATTGAATTGGGCGAGGCGCATACCTGCTCATAAAAAATACTCAAACAAAAATTAAATTTCGAATTCTACGGTCAGAGGCAGAGGATTTTTAATGAAACTTCGTTGTGAATCGGTGTAATTAACATACGTATTGTCCACACGTGAAAAGTTGATAATTTAAACAGAAGAATAAACGGTGAACACGTTAACGCAAAATATTCAAGTAATTTGAAATCAAAAAGGGCTCATGGAACACGATTATGTTAACTGATAAAGGTGTTAGTGTTTTTCCAGAGCTGCAGCCAAATCTACAGCTAAAGCGTCAGCTTTTTTAATACAAAATCATGAAATTGTGTAGGTGTCGACGGTCTCTCTGCTCTTGTACCCAAGGTGAGTTATACCTATTATAATATACACTATAATCGGTTTATCTAAACCAAAATATGCTTATTACACCAAATATACCTTAATAAAATATTGCTCTAAAAAAGATACAGTGTATATTTATATATTGTTTTCAACATAGGCGCAAGATCATAACTCTGAAAATCTGCTGTTATTTTATTTATTATTTTATATTTATTACTATAATTGCTGATGGATGATGAAATTGAGACAAAATTTTTTTTGACGTAAAATTTATTTTGACGTAATATTGGTTCTGTCTTATGAATGCAATAATTTTAACGATTTTCGAGAAAAACGCAATTAAACAGTTTGAACTACCAGAAGAGCACTTCCAATAACAAACAATACAGAGAGTTGTAACGCAATATTATACTGTATTATAATACTAGTGATTTTGCCCGTCACCATGCTACCGAAGATCCAATCAATTGCTGTCTACACTCCACTCAATTTTTTCTGACGTCTTCCTATTTATGGCTAGGATGCAAATAAAATGATATTTTAGTCTGTTATACAACTTCATAGCAAATAAGTCACTTTTTGAGAATCGCTGAACTTTGTTTGCTGTAAAGTCGTCTTATAAAATTGATCTACGTATAAAAACCAGTATTATTCTAGTTTGGCAGTTCATTTGATCGGAACGCCCGGATTTTTTGTATTATATTTTTTACCGATCACCAAATTCGCAGTCAATATTTTAGGATCAACAAATTTTCAAGAGTTGAAAATTAAATTTTTAAACTAATACACTTCTTCCATAAAAGGGCTAGTCTTTTTACCTCCAGATAAATGTTGTCCTATCTGACAGACAGTTACCTGATAGTGGAAGATGATCATATGACTGACTAATACCAATGTTCTAAACAAACAATAGTTAAAGAAAAAATAAAAAAAAAACAATTGTTGTTTCCCTATAAGCCCTATAATTAATTTATATCTTAATTAGCTTTATTTAACATTTTATGTTGACCTAAAATGTTTAGATTAGACCTTTTAATGAATAACGATGCTGTTTTCCCGATTAATAGATTACTGTGATGCACCATCCAGTTTTTCTTCTTGTTTTTAACCGGTGTATACCGTCGAAATGGTCGTGGTGCGTACACAACAAAAAACAATCCAATAAACAACATACAGACAAAATGTCAACACAAACTTTTTGTGAAATTTATCGCGGATCGTAGATTAGGACCCTTAATCAAAATAACCTAATAACTGGGTAATGTACGCATGTGTTCACAAAGCAAACGTTGCGAAATTGCATTATAACGACTGTATTTTGGTGGGTATAAAACAAACGAACTTAATTAGAATTCTATAATCGTAATTGCAAATAATAGGCCGGGTGCTGATCAGGTTTGAGCACCTAAAGTTATATCGGTCATGTGGATCGTTTGCTAACCGACAAAAGATAATAAAAAAAATTGATTCACATTCAAAAATGGTACATCTTGTATTAAATTTTAAATATTTTTTATTAAACATTTTGGGCAACAATTTGCAAAATTTGCAAACATTAGTCTGCCTGAGTATATTTTCTATAACTTGCTTTTTGGTAAAACGACATTTTCATTAATTTGTAATACTTATAATTTAATTGCTTTGATTCTTAAACAGCACAATTTTTTTGTAAGTTCCCAGAAATATCACCTGAAAGAGCCTTTTGCGACTGTACCAGTCTTTTTATGGTCCCTGCTTCTTTACGGTGGCGAGAATGAACACCCAAACATGGCGACATCAACAGGTTAAACGCATTTGAAATGTGGCTGTACAGAATTGTTGTGAGTCAATTGGACCACAAGAACAACCAACGTAAAGTGTTTTCAAGAATGAATACTTGCCCACATCTGTTAAAGACCATTAAAGTTAGGAAAACTTCATATTTCAGATAAATAATGCGCCACAAGGAATACGATCAACCGAAAAAAATTGAAGGAAAACTTGGTATAGAACGAAAGAAGAAATCGTGGCTCAGCAGTAGTGAACCTGAACTGAAAGAAATACTCTTGTACCAATCCCACAATAGACAATACTTTGCCATATTAGTTGGCCACCTCAATAGAAGTGGTACATAAGAGGAGACCAGTTTTTGTTATACCAGTTTTTTATATCTGAATTAAAAGATTATATTTATCGTAAAATGAAATCACTTAATACAATATTAAAAAAAAAACAAATTAATTACTTATGATCTAGTTATGATCGTGGTTAAAAGTCTTTGTTGATTATCTGGCAAAAAAAACTTTTATTTCCAAGAACTCTTTACTGGCTCCTTTTCTTCTTACGACTGTTATCTACTCACCTTTTGCTCGTACTCTTAGTTGCTCTACATACGCCTGCTATGTCCTCTGCTTGCCAACGTCTCTCGCACAAAGTATTGCCGCAACGGCATCTTCAAAAACTCCTGGACCAAACTCCTGTCTCACAGGAACCCAATTTCTTTCTAGTCGAAACCTGTTTGTTTATTACATGATGTACTTTCGTTGTCCACTGCTACCAATCTTTGGTAGGTGACACAAAACACCTTTCACAATTATTATTTAACAAGAACTCTGCTAACTTTCACTGCAGGATATGGAACAAAAACAACTTGCTGCTTCCGACGTTCAAATCACAGTTATCTTCCTTGTCCCAGGCAAAATCTGACTTCCTTCACTTCAATCCCTCCTTCTCCTTTTCACCAATTAGACATACACATCCTACATACTACGCCATTCTTTTCGACCAATCAAATTGTGTAAATTGTCAAAAACAAGCTCAATGCTATTATGATATCACATAACCTTGGTATTTCCAAATTTTACATAAATAAGATCTTTTTTTTTGTTTTCAAGTTTCTGGAGACAATATAACTAATACTACTTCGGTTATTGTATACTTATCCCTGACCACAAATCTTTGTAATTCTTTGTCCAATTTCTTTGTAAATAAAAGTCTTAAAGCTTATACTCTACAATTTGGGATATTAACATTAATTGTTTATGAGAATTTCTCTATTGTTTTCATGTATTTACGTACAACTATATATTCTCCTATCTGCATACTTTCTATTAAATTAGAAAAACCATTACTCATTCAAATATTTGAATCTTACAAATCTAATATTTTTATTTATAGGGTGAAATGACTTTATCGGTCGGTGAATATAATTTTTTATTGGATTTTAATAAATTTAAACCATAACAATATATGTATATATATATTACATTATATATATATATATATATATATATATATATATATATATATATATATATATATATATATATATATATATATATATATGTTGCCAGCGTTATAAGAGGATGGCATCGTAACAATAATCTAGTTCTCGTCATTTTGCAATTTAATTTTCAACGATCTGAGCCCGATTCTCCGTAGAACAAACTGGTTGCTTCTTTATCGTAAAGTTTAAACAGCGCATATTGGTTTTTGAATAAATCCCACATAATCATCTTTCAGTCAAAAGCTAATACATTTTCATTATCGTAGATCTCGATAGATATTCGGTTCTATTTCCATTGTTGACACAGTAATGATGAAGTTAGTTTTGGATAGAGCGCATTCGTGAAGTGGCGCGAGAGAGATGGCAAATTGTTGAATTTAGAACACAGGAAAATCATCATCTTTAGTTTAATAATTTTAAGTAAACTGGGTGTTTGCAGAATGTTACCAGTTGAAATTGGGAAGGTTATTATACTTGGTAATTTTATTCTCAACGAGCTCTATCGCCTGTTCGGAAAAGTACGGAAATGTTAAAAAGGCACGTCGATAAATTGAAAAAAGAAGTAGGTATAAGTGGAACATACAGAGTGACTGTAAACCTCCATATACCTACTTTAGGTAAAATGCTTCTTTAGTTACTTTTGCTTCATAGTGAAAAGCCTAATAACCCTTTGTGGGTCTTAACTTATTTTATGAGTTTTCACCATTGTGATCTGTCCTTTGCTTTGTTTTTCCAGTTGGCAAGCTTTAAAGTTTCCAGATTTTGTTTGACTTGTTCCATATATCTAAGTTTATATCTTTCTTTGGACCCTCTTTAGTTTTGATTCTCTAATTTATTTCATGTGCAACTGACAGTGCGAACAAAACGATTTATTAGTTTTTCAGAAGCTTTTGAATTTGGCTTCCTCTGTTGAAGATAGCGCTGTTAAAATATTCTGGATGCAATATCTAATAATACCCAGATCATATCTGTTAACTCTTCTACAGAAAAATTCATTTTCAAAATGAAAGACAAGCCACACAGACCCACTAAAAAGGTAATAATATGAAAACTGTCATTTTGTTAAAGCCTAGACTTCTGGAATAAAGAAGCTATAAAATTTTATAAATTGGAGACACACAATACTCATTAGCCTAGATACAAAAGCTCGTTTACTTTAAGGTTTAAACAAATATCACGGTGTCTTTAAATAATCTTGAAGTCCTTAGACGTTAAATAGGGAATTATGAAGAGAGAAAAAATAAGAAATTGTTCCATTTCTGTAGCAATATACATCTTACTAACCACGTTTAGTCCTGAGTTTAGTAGGTTACATAAATACAGCTGTCATGTAACTTAATGTATCTCGGACTAAAAATAATTACAATTCTCACGAACCTGAACATTGCAGAAAACTTCGGCAATAAAACACCAGTTGTAAGTAAACGCAAAGAATATGCTATTGCAGTAATCCAGCAAGCTTTGCGAAAGAACTTTATACGTTGCTAGACAAGTGAATGGATCTAACAAACTTTTTCCATAAATTTCAATTGGTTCAAACGTCTACACAGGGACTTGCGTTTTTGCTAAGTTGGTGATAAATTATTTTTGTTGGAAATGTGGGTGGTACAAATATTAAAACTATAAAATATTCGAGTTCTCTCTAGAGAATACATGCAATCGCGTCGGACGAACACATAACTTAAAAAACACCTAGACAAAAATGTTTAACTTCGGAAGATATAAGTTTTTGGCTTGTGTAAAAGCTTTTTTCAAAGTCACACATCGACAAAATTTAGAAATGCTAAAAAAAATTTTAAGAAATGGTGCTTTAAAAAAAATGTATGTATTGGTATATGTAGGGTTTATTTGCATTTTTATCAAGTTGGGAACTCAACTTAGTTGGTTGTAGAAATCCGGATTTTTGATGAAATATCTTTGAAAGGTTTTTTATAAATAGTCTTTGGATATATTTTAGCTGAAAAGTTGTGGAAAATTCAGAAAACATTTGAGAACGAAAAATCGATGTTACAAGCTTTCGTTTTTTAATTTTTTTTCAGCGTCTTTCGAAAAGTAATAAATCTACCAAATATACATAAAAATAATATTATCTCGACATCAAAATGGCAATATGTGTCAATTTTAAAGTGAAGAAAATCCAAGAAGTGAACATATCCACGCAAATAGCAGTGAATAGCTATACTATAACAATTTTTAATTTAAGGTGACCCATCTACAAATTGAACTGAGAGCTAACGGTAACAATGTTACATGTCAGGAGTAAATTCTTACCGACACTTACTTGGGTCACTTTTATTGTGTATGCTTCGCCAATGTGGATAAGTGAAAAGTAAGATGGTTCCATAAAATTTGCCACCGCAACAATATACCTTGTGCATACCGGTGCGATTCACAAGAGAATAGTTGAACAAGTTCGTTGAATATTTTGAAACATCGGTAAACTTATCAAAACTTCGCCGGTCTATACATTTACGTCCTTGGAAAGAGTGGAATGGGAGAAATATTTTATTCGTTCGGTTTCTTCACCATCAAGCCTCCATATCTGCATAGGCGTGGTGTGTTCGATTTCTTGTAAATGTGACTTTCTTTTATATTTATTAAATATACTTTATTATATTTATTATGTTTGATATAGTTTTTGTGGTAAATAAACTACAGAATAATACAAGAATAATAGGTTAATGTATTCTTTTAATAGCATTAAGATGGATGCCGTAGAGGGTCCAAGTAATGTACAAAGAAAGCGGAAGCTTACGTCGGTAGAAGAAAAGCAGATTGTCTGTAGAGTGTATGAAACAATGGAAGCTATAGCTCAGTGTTCATTTTTAACGGGAGTATCCGTGTCGTCAATTGAACGCATGGTACGTAAAAAAACAGTGACTGGGGTTGTGCAAGCTCCAAAAGTACCATGATCCATTATCGTGGTAGAAAAAAAATGGAATTGGACGAGTATCAAAAAAGTTTGTACGCACTACTATTAATTCTTAATTTTTGAGAATAAGCGCTAAACCTTGAATCCATTAGGATAAAGATAATTCCAAAAATGAGCAAAGAGACGTTAAGTACAATAATAAAAGAAGATTTAGTCTTATGACGACGAAGATATCTGGCTCTCTAATAGAGCCATATCTGAAGATATGGCTCTATTAGAGAGGTTGTTCTTCCCACAAAAAGACTTATTATCTAGACGAAACGTAGGTGAATGCTGGTAATACAGTAGCTAAGATCTTGCAAGATACTACTGTAACGAGTTATCCTCAAGAATTTGTGGACGGTTTATCAACAGGGTTACGAGGACCAACGGGTAAAAGGCAACGACTGATTGTCGCCCATATAGGTAGTGAGAGTGGCTTTCTAGACGATAGTGCACTAATTTGATTATCCAAAAACGAGGGATTATTAAACGTCCAACGCTCTAAAAAATGGTTTGAATCCCTTCTTTCAGGAGTCGAGCCAAATTTGGTAATAGTGATGGATAACACTTCTTATCACAGCGGATTAGTCGAACGTCTTCCAACTTTGTCCACCAGAAAAGCAAGCATGCTAAGTAGGTTAGCACAAAAAGGAATTCAAATTTTCGAGGACATGGTTAAGGGTGAGCTTATAAGTCTAGTGTCAATAAATAGCATCGTGACAGATACCGCCATCATGTTGTAGGTACAATGGCACGTGCTTAAAGCATCACCATTTAGTTTTTATCTTTACAAGTTGAACCTGATAGAATTATTTTGGGCTCAAGTAAATTGTTACGTAGCTTATGAAGACGTGACATATAAGATTTCTGTTGTTCAACGTTTGTTAGAACTCGCAATGGAACAGTAATAGAAAAGAGAATTTATATGATTTGTGTTAAGTATAATGTGACTTTATATAAGGGGTGTTTTGCATCATTTCATACATTTTAAAGCATAAAGTGAGATACAATGACCAAGTATAGGTGTTGGTGATTTATAATATCATAATGATTGTATGTATAAGTTTTAAATTTTCTATTACCGGGAAATTATTATCCCACTAAAATTTATGTGAAAGCCGATTAGAATAATATTTATTGCCTAAAAAAATTGTTCATTTCTTGTAATTTCAATTCACATACAATTCACGACAAAATATCTTGAAAAATATAATAGCCAGACTCTTGCAACCTAAAGGGTGAAAATTTTGTTGTATATACTTATGTTTACTCAATCTTTCGCTAAATTCTTATTCTTCTGATCTAAATAAAATTATGTTCTATTTTGACTTGACGATAGTGAAAAACCTTACTAAATAACACTAGTCGATCCCACATCCCATTAAAGCTTAAAACAATTTCATATTTTTCATTCCGATTTTATTTCCCTGTGAACTACATTTTATTAATTAATGCCGCTACAGAAAGATATTTATGCTATTTGTTTGCAATGCATTAGCGGAACGCATAGGTGCAGAGATTAAATTCATATAAAACATAAAATATGCCGTAGTGCAAAAACATTCTTTATTTGTATTCATTTTATTTCAATGTGTGTTAAAACAAACTATGGATATAATTTCTACAATTTATACGTATTTAATTGATGACAAGTGTGCTGTATAAAAACTGTGTTTAATATTTTTAATAGAAGTAAATAATGAGCAGATATAAAAAAATAAAATATTTGTTGGTAAATTTAGGTACTGCACATTTGGGAAAACAATGACACAAATGCAAATTCTTTACAAATTAATGTATTAACACCACGATATTCTCAATATTCTTCTTTAAGAACACAAAGTCAGAATAGTAATTTTTTTTGTTTTATAGTAGTTTCTTTTCTATTTCGCTAGATGACATGCATGTCGTTGTTGCATTTATGTTTTTACTTACTCTTTTAGTACGACAAAGTCGAAATGTTAGTTGTATGTTGTACAACATTAATATGCAATGTTAAAAATTATGAAATTTTTGGACAAACAATGACATATTTGCAAATTTTTTTCTCTTTTAGCCGGCTTTAACAGCCGGAGATGTTTAAGAGCTTTGTAGTACTGCTTTTTCAAAAACATCTATATTGACAATTATTATATTTTTAAATCTATTGTGAGAATATTTTATAGATTTAATTCAAGAGATTATCTTTCCGCTTTATTCGAATGATTCCAATAGACCGATACCCTTCTAAAACCTCCAAAGTCCTTAAAGTCAGCGGCTAAGAAAAATCGCTCATTGCTGCGATCACTTTTTGTCATAGCAGAGGCCATTAAATGCAATTCCTGTAAAGGCAATTGTCTCAATTATGCTCTTTGTGCCTTATCCTCTAATAGCCTCACTGGATTACTCCACGCGAACGCACACAGGCACTCCATCTAAACCGGAACAGAGTGGAGACGTCATTTTTTCAAATAATGGAAAAGAACGGCGTGAGACTAACGACTGATTTCGATTTTTAATTTTATATAAATTAATATTAAACTGGAAATAAGTATAAGCTGTACATACATAATTCCTTATTTATTATTCAGATCAATAATAGATATGGCGGTTTGTTGTATTCTAATGATTTCTCTTGTACTTGTTTCATTATAAATATAAAGTCGGTGCATGATCTTCCCCCTACCTAAAACCTTGTTGTTCTTCTGCTAATGTTATAATTTCATTCAGTTTATTTGTTATCACTTTGGTCGTTTATTTTAGTGTTGTGAGTAATAAATTAATTCCTCTGTAATTTTTCGGGTCCGATTTGTCTCCCTTTTTGAAGATGCTAAGATAGTCGCTACCTACATCAGCTGAGTCGATGGTGGATGTATATCTCTGTTGGTTATAACATAATCTATCATAGATCTTTGTCTACGGGTGTTATTGAATATATATTTATGTTGGTCTTTGTGGTCAAAAAATGTGATGTTTATTCTATGTTCGCTATTCGTGCAGAAATTTATCATCAGTTTTCAAATTTTGGTTTTAACATTATCGTTGTGTTGTTGCTTAATTCCGAGCATTACTTGATTGCCTATTCGAGCTTAAAGATCCCCCAATATTATTATTTTTCCTCTAACTTGATCTACTACTTATTGTCATAAAACGTTTCCTTTGTTGTTTGAGGCTTGCTATTTTCTGGGCCATATACTCTTTGTTCTCCATTCTAATCTTTGTTGTTACAATTCTTTTTGATATGTATTGACACTCTTTAATGCGATTTTTGTACCTTTGGTGAATTAGTAAGGCTACTCCTTCTTTGGACCTGTTTTCTTTTGCTACTTTACTGTAGATTAGTACGTATTCAACTTTTGATTGTCTTTTTCCTTTCTGTTTTGTTTCCTGTAGAGCGCAAATGTCTATTTGTTTCTCTTTCAGCACTTGGGTTACTTCTTGGACTCTTGAGTTGAGCGATCTGATATTCCAAGTAATTCTCACCTGGGTTTTTGGATATTTTTCGCTTGTTAAATAAAATTAATTGTAATAATCTAGTAATTCAAATCGTTCATAGTTGCGTAGCGTCTTTTCCCCCGTAACAAGAGCAATATTCTGTTGGATTTTATTTTGATTAGATTTAGACTTGGTACCTATATCTGTAATAACATAATACAGCTACAGTAAGTAAGAATATAAGTTCGTCTAAATTTTATATTGAAAGTACCTTCGCCTTTCTCTATAAAATCTTATCTAAACCAAACAATCATTATTTTTTTCCCAAACGGTCACACTGTATTATTTATATAGACATTAAACAAACCTTATTGCGTTTTATAAGAAGTCCATTTATGTTTATATTTTATAAATAGCCTGTTTAGTAATTCTTTACTGATTTTACTCTAATTCAATTTTTATTCGTTGAATAAGTAATTTTATTGAGTGTTTAGTATGCAGGACTTGTATATACCCGCTGTAAAGAACCTTATGAATAAAAAATTCCCCAGAGAAGTTGCTAGAAAGTTATCCGAAAATTTGGAAAGATATTTTGTGTACGTTTAGATACTTTAAATACGTTTAAGAATATATTACGGAAAATTAGATTCCTCAAGTAAGTAATTGAAAAATAGTAAACTATTATTTAAGTATAAATATTTATTTATGATTTTTTTATCAATCCATTTCGTTCGGTATTGTTGTTCTCTTTTAGCGTTTTTTAGTCTATCAAGTTTTATAATGTCTTTTAATCTTCTGTGAAATCTCATTTCGCTAGCTTGGGTTCTAGAGTTATCTTCTTGCATTATTATCAACTTTCAGAACCATAAACAGAATAAGTCCAACCGTGGTTTTCTAAAATGTTATCATTGTCGCTTCTTGTCTGTTTATTCAACGTTTTTTGAATTAGACTGGATTTATATTGAAACTTGTGAATTTTATGATCAATTACTCTCAATTGTAAAATTGTATAACATACTAGGTATTTGAAATTATTCACTTGTTCTAGTGCATGATCGTCAGTTAATATTTTGGTAAGTAACCATTTTGGGTTCTTTCAATTTACCTTTACATTACGCTGGGCACTCCAATATATCTAATCGCAAAAATATCTTTAGGGAATAATATAGTGCCAAAGTATTCTTCAAGTCTTCATCATCAAAAGAAAAACAGTAAAACATACAGAAAACTCAGAAAAAAATTAAACTTTGAACAAACAATAAAAGTAAAATGTTGTTTTATTTAATAAAAGTGTAGTGATTGACACTAAAGAAATTAAGAGGAAATTTTGTTTTACGTGTTTATAGATACTAACCGATTAATAATTAGGCATTTTGATAAGAAAATTTAAAATGTCATAAAATATTTCTACGCTTCGATCTGTGTATTTTTGAGACGACTTCTCATCCCTCGGTAGGTCTGTATGTTTTTTTATTTTTCATTTTATTTAGACATATATTATATTCCCTGGAAGACCTCTTTTTAAGAACTATTCTTGCCGAAATTGTCGTTAGTCCAGCAAACTCAACCTTTATTGAAGGCAATATTGTTTGCATCCAACTAAAAAAATTATATGTCTTTCGCTCATATAAATGAACATTATTACCCACATTTGCGGACTTGCCATTTAGTTCTTTCAATTCAAGTCAAGTGTTTTAAGTTGCCATCTTTGTTGGGCATTAAAATTTCTTTTACCTTACCCCTCATACATACAAGGTTTCTTTACGACAGGGCTTAAACTCCTTGCCGAATACTGGATTATCTCTGGTCGCCAAAATCCCTATAGCGAATGATACAGTGCCAAAACATTCATCAAGTCGTAATCATGTTACCCACCAATAAAACAATTATGAGTACTTTGTGTTTATTCATCTATTCTAGGACAGTCAGGTCAAACTCTGACTACCTTTAATTAATTTTAAGAAAATCAGATTTCCGACACACTTCTCAAGAGACTGGACTTAACAATGCATATTATAAGGTTGTAGAAATACATTACGGACTTACTCACAATCTATTTTGAAAAACCTTGTTTTACATAATTATTATTATCCAGATTTAGCCATATGGCTCACACTCCCTCTAAGGGGAAAATTCACTCATCCCAGATACCTACGGTATCAAAAGGATTGAGCTCTGGTGGGACTCCCGTGTTATCGAGCTCTTTTATGTTCTATAGGGGGTTCTCTAGCAGTTTTCAAAACTACAATTGCCATTTGGATCGCCAACCTTCGAAAGGAGACGGCGCAATGAGAAGAAGAAGGGGGTTTTTGGAAATAACACCAGTAGTAAATAGAATAATAGGTACTGTTTAGGTACTGTCCATCCTTCATTGTATTCTGATTTGTATTTCTAGATCTCTGTACTTGGCGATCTTTTCGTTGTATTTAACTCGTAAATTATTGGTGTTGGGTATCGCCACATCAATAACTGTTGTTTACCTAGTAAGTTTATTAACTGGTATGAGATCAGGTCTATTATGTGCCACTTGTTGGTCTGTGAGCACAGTGCGGTCCCAGTATAGCTTGTAGTTGTCATTTTCAAGCATTCTGTCAGGGACATATTGATAATAAGGAAGATGGTCGGTTTGGAGAAGTCCCAGTTTGTCAGCTAGTTCTTGGTGGATAATCTTTACTACTGAGTCATGGCGTTCTTTATAATTAGTTCCGACAAACGCCTGGCAGCCCCCGGTAAGATGTTGGATGGTTTCTTGGGCTTGGCATCCATATCGGCATTTGTCATTTTGGACTTGAGGATCTTTAACAATATATTTCAGGTAATTTCAGGCATGCATTGTTATTATTATTATTATTATTATTTGATGTTATTAGTATTTTTTGTTCAGTGTGTTGTGGAGTTCTGTAGATAAGAAAATGGATTTAAATCATCATTCTGGACACAGGTGCAAAGAAATATATGGGAATGTTTGTCGTTTTCTTATAATGGGAAATGATATTAGTGTTTCTTTAATACTTAAACCAATTTTGATAAAAAATGTTACAAATTTTCACGCTAAAATTTAACGGTTTCTAAAAGTCATGTACCCTCTGATATGATTACGTTAAAACCTCCTCCAGCGCAATTTTAAATCAAAATAGTTTGACCACCCAAATTGTTTCACGTTTCCTTTATTTATTATCTCCAAATTGGAACAGTACCCCTCATTAATAGCCAATCTGCATATAATTAGTGGCATATGGGTACGAATAGGTTATGGGAGACCGCCAAGGGCCAACACGTTTTGTTTTCATAGAAAACGGTTTCGTGCGAGCAAGTCAATATATTTCACGGAGAAGTTAGAATTGTAGAAGTGTTAGAATTGTTATTTTCGTATTAAAAATTTGTACTCGAAAATAATATCGTTAATCATTCTGCAGGAAAAGCCCCTAAACATTTTTAATGAATCTAGATCACGAATATTCAACGTCGTACAAAAGAAAATATTGGAAATTATGTACTAGTATTTCTACTAAATTCATTATACCGCATCAAGAGCTGTGCAATTTTATACGTTGTTTATGAGTTTTATTACATTTCTCACAAATAGTGTATATTACAGAAGGAACAAAAAGTATTTAAATATATTTTAGTCTTCCTTAGTTTTTTATTAATTGTGTTTTAAAAAAATCAAACAATTTTGCAAAAGTTAGTTTATGTTTATATTTATATTAAATCTCTTGTGTGGGAATGACTTAGTAGAGATTGACTTGGCGTTGACTTGCCGTTAAATCACGCTGACTCAAAATTAGCCTGACGCTAACTTGGTGTTGACACAGACGGCCAAACAACAATAACTCGTAGATTATAAAATAAAAAAAAACTGATATTCTAGATAAAGTTTCAGTACAGTCAAAATGAAGTAAAAACAAATATTTCTTGAAAAACTAACTAATCTAAGAAAAAAATCAGTGATAGCTTGATACAAAACAATTTATACAGAACCAAACATTTTTTGACACTACATAATTCTATAAATATATGAAATATAACATTCAATCTGCTTTAACGGCCTTTTAAGACCATCAATATCAAACAATAGTAAATCTTGGCTGACAGATGGGATACTATGCGTTATGGGGGATAGAAGGTTTGTAAACGTCCAACAGGAACCACTCAAGTACTTTAACAGACAAGCTCAAGAGAACTGAGTAATTGCATGCTAAGAAGCCGACCTAATGTCAAGAAATTACCAAACTGTCAGGTTTATTGTTTTTGTCGATTAATCGGTTAGGTGTATTTGTTCGTAATTTCTCAAATAATTCTTTCACTTTTTTATGTAAATTATAATGATCATGCTTTTTCTGCAATTCTTCCACTTCGATGCATGTTTCCATCATCCACTTTTCTTTAGCCTCTTTTATTTTGTTCCTTATTAATTTATCTTCTACTTTGTACTTATTTGGGTTTTTGGTTCTATATTTTCTTCCTTGTTCCATGATTTCCAGTATTTCTTGAGTCATCCAAGGTTTTCGGCTTTCTGTTTTCTTTTGTAGAGTTTCTTTCTGTGTTTTATAACAAAATCTTTGATTTTGCTACACATAATGTTCACATTCTGAGTAACTGAGCATTCACCTTAGAACTTTTGGATTTTATTATCTTTTTTCCTCTTAGTTTCGTTTTTGAGACAAGGAGGTTATGATCTGAGGGGATATCTGCTCCAGGAAAAGTCTTAACGCTTACAATGGAGTTTTTAAATCTTAGAATGGAATTTCAAAATGTATGCAGTACAAACACTCAACATTCAAATAAAATTTTTCTAATTTATTATTAATTATCAAGGACTGTAACAGCGCTACAGTCCTTGTAGGCCCATGGCTTCTAAAAACTTGGTTATTTCCACTTGGTTATTTTTTTCGGTCCTTTGTTTTCTCTCTTCAATTCCTCACGCCTACTTCTGACAAATCTAACTTTACTGCTTCCAACCGTTTGATCTTTGGACGTCTTTTTTTCCCATTTCTCCCTCCTTTAGTATTGTTTTAGCATTTCGATTCTCTGGCATTCGTATAATGTGACCAAGCCATCTAGCTCTTTGGGCTCGTATTTTCGTCTTAATTTTCCATACATCCTCATTATATCTTTATTCGTTCATCTTCTCCAAATATTCTCTGCCGTCTTTATCTCTCCGAAGATTTTTCAGAGCACCTTTTTTTCCCAGATCTCTACTTTCTTTTCTTCCTGCTGGTTCATAATCGATATTTCACTGGCATTATATCACTGTGGGTCTGATTACTGTCTCGTAGACTCGCAGTTTAGCTGTTCTTGACACATTATTTGCTTTCAGTAATGAATTTAGTGTAATGAATTCCAAATTCTGCTTGATCACGATCACTTATTCACGAAGTAGGAGAGGAAATGGGCATTAAAATAAACTCAAACAAAACCAAATTTTTAGTTTTAGTCGTGACCCACATCCCGATGCAAATCTTCAATTAAACGGAGTCCAAGTTGAGAAAGTTCACAAAATTACATATTTAGCAACCGCGATAACGGACCAACTAGATACAGACATAGAAATAAAACGTAGAATAGCAATGACTAAAACTATTTTTATGGAAATTAAGTAATTTCTTTACAATAATCATCTTAGTTTAGAACTAAGACAAAGAATGGTTAAGTGCTATGTTTGGTCCGTACTTTTGTATAGTGCAAAAGTGTGGACGCTAAAAGTATCGATCATGAACAAAATTGAAGCATTTTAAATGTGGGTTCATAGACAAATGCTAAAGATACCTTGGACAGCAAGGAAAACTAATGAAGAAGTACTAAGGAGCGTCAATAAAGATAGAGAACTATTAAAGACTGTTAAACATCGAAAAATGTCTTATCTGGGACATATAGTAAAGGGATAATATATAAGGTCCATATAAAATATTACAACTGATCCTTAAAGGCAAAATAGAGGGCCGTAGAGGTGTAGGAAGAAAACAAGTTTATTGGTTAAAAAACATTCGTGAATGGACACGATTATTCCATAATGCAAAAGATCGAGAAGCCTTCGCAATGGTGATCGCCAACGTCGGATAATTCTGATATGGCAGGCGAAGAAGAAGAAGAATGAATTTAGTGACCCTATCGCTCAGCTTTCATTTATTAATCTTTTGTCTATCTCTTTTTCTTCTTTTCCCGTGTTCGTCATGGTTATTCCTAAGTACTCAAATTGTGACAATTTTTCAAAACTATAGACAGTCTCTGCTTCTTTCGTTTTGATATATTTTTTATTGTTTGTTATGTCTCCTCTTATTTCCATATATTGCGTTTTTGTTTGGTTTATTATTAATCCGTATCTTTTCGCTTCTTCTTCAAATATCTGAAAAACTTTTTCTAAATGTTTTTTTTTTGTTCTCGCTAGTATCCCCACATCATTCGCGTACGCTATGCACTGTTCCTTCCTATTAAAAATACCTTTTTTGTGCTTATATTTGATCTTCTTCGTCTTACATTGGAGAATGGTAAGACTCTGTTAGCATCTCTGAATAGCAGAACAAATACGTGTAGTATTATATTCACGCAAAATGGATGAGCTCTATCAAGGAAATTTGATTGAAGGAAGTACGCGCGTTTTCTCTAGTAATGTTGTTGACAAAGAAGCTTTTCCAACTGCTACATAATTTTTCAACTATTGCCTGGTGAATTTCTTCCATATACTTAAATTAAAGATATGAAACATGATATGAAACATGATATGAAATATATGAATGCTGATTGTTGAGTTTTATGAATTCATTTTGTTAATGCTACATTTCACTCATTTATTCCTTCCTTGGGACGAGTCCTTGTGCTAGTAAACTAAATAGATAGATATTTATTTGTTGCTGTAAATGTTACTCAATTGAATAAATGGAAGTAGACCATCAAATACATTCTTCGTCCCAATTTTTGCGCGAACTGGCTCGTAAAGTCGTTATTTCACCTGCTAGCATTTTGTTTTTCATTTTTATAAAGTAAAAACTATATCGTGGCAATAAAACGATGCATTTTATTTGCTTTAGGGTATTAAAATTTTCCTGGTATGCTACACCGACGTAGACGAAACATCTGCGACAATTTAATGTATCATAAAATGCAGAAACAGAATACTGCACGGCGGAAAAGGGAAACATCGAATGCAAAATGTTATTCCGTCGGACGGCGAAATGTTTTGTTTTAAGGTTTAGAAATTTAAAATGCATCTTGAGAGAAGAGTTTACCTTGCTTTTATAGTGTCAACGTGAAATTATCTGTTTCAATCGTAAAATTTTCGTTTTATTTTGTTAAGCGCTTTTAAAGAGGGTATTTAGGATACGGTTAAAATGTTTCCCTTTAGTTCTCGTAGTAAAAAATTAAAAATTTTAATATTTTTACAATGTGTTTCACAAGATTTTATTGAAGATATAACAGACATATTAGGAAAATGATATTTCAGCAACAGTATGTTGTTTTCTGTAAGTCTGTGTTTCATCTGTGGCCGAATTGTACGGATTCATATACTAAACTTAGTTTGCAGATAACTTAACGAAGCTTATACTTTATAATTCTTATTATAAATAAAGCAACAATAAACAGCTGGCCATAAAAAGCAACTACGACAAAGTTAAAAATAAAAAGTTTAATATTTTTAGTAAATTTTGCATAATTTCCAAATGAGTTATCTACGTGCAGGTGTCCGTAATGTTCACGCCGATGATAATATTGTCTGTGTATTGTCTGTAAAGTATACTGTGAGTAATACAACAAATATTTGAATTGTTTTCATGGTCTACAATTTATTAGCACGTATATAAATTTTTAACGTAAATTCGTTGAATATTTCCTACAAATATTCCGTCATTTCAAGGTCATACTGTATAATATTTAGGGAACGATGTGCATTACGTATTGTATAAATTTATCAAAAAAATGAATATTAATTCTCGTGAACATAATATAGATCATATGTAACAATTCGCAGAATATTAGTTATAAAACCATATTTTATTCCATGTTCTTATCTTCTTTAGCTCGGAGATTCTTCTTTCAGAATTCCTTCCGTGGTTTGAACACCTCATACCTGTTGTTATTTCGTATTACGTGATGTAGAGACTGAGTATTTAAACTGTTTGAAAGACTTCTATATATTTATGTAATAATATTTTTGTGGATGCATCTTTAGGGGACCATATTTCAGTACTTTGTTCTTTAACTAGTCTCCAAAGAATGGTCCTTTGGCATTTATAGTTTTACCTAAATATGTTGCTAGTTCCATTCGTTATTAAGATATAATCTGTTTTATAGGACAATTTGTTTGCTTATGGGCATACATTGTTTCTTTTTTGCATTGAGACATAATCCATACTTCCTACCGATTTCTGTTAATTGGTACATTAGGCTTTGGAGACTTGTAGCTATCAGAGAATATAACCTTATCATCCGTATTTCTGACATTATTTAATTTATCCAAGTTGAAACATATTACCCTAACCCAGATGGAGTAATTACAGCAAAACAATAGTTTGCAACGAAACAAGTAAAGAACAGAAATGAATGGACACACTTAAGTGAGGCTTACGTCCAGCGATGGATGGAATAGCTGATGGTGATAACGATACATTTACCTTACTTTACTACATCTAAAAAATAATGAGAACAATATATTTCTATATTTTTGTTTTTCTTTTATAAGCTTTATAATATCTGGTGCCATCTAGTGTTTTTTTATTACTTGGTTCTTTTCTACCCACAAACATTTCGCCAGCGTTAAGTACTGTCACCTTCATTCCGCTGCAGGTACTGTTAATATAATTTTTTTAAAGCTTCTGTGAATGCTGGTGCAATTGCCTCATTTATTTGTTGTTGACATTTTTCACCCTTAAGCGTTGACAAAACTAGTCTTAATTATACTTTTTTTCTGTTGTTTCCTCAATTTAATGTTAACTTTGGCAGGAAAATAATTGTGGTCGTAGTCTGCATTAGCACTAGTGATATTTTTTCACGCTTTTAATCCCATTTGTAAATCTTTTGTTAACGAAAATATAATCATTTGGTTTCTTATCAGATTATTTTCGTTGTCTCCTGCTGCACTCCGAGTATAAAGTCTGCTTGGTGGTAAATGATAACAGATATTTACCATGACTAGTTCTTTCTATGACTGTATTGTACTAATCGGCCTTCTTTTTCGTTTCTTATTCTTAGACTATAATTCACTATAATATCTTCTACTTTCCCTTTACCGACTTTGGCGTTAAAGTCGCCCATTATTATGTTGACTTATGTTCGTAAATCTGAATAGAATAAATATATGTCATTATCGGTTTGCTTGGGCCGTTTTGTTTTGAACCTCCGTTAGTGATTTTTCTTGTGATATCCTTAGGGATCTGTATTGCAGTGGGGTCTCCTAGCTTCTGCATTCTTATGCCGTGGACCACTTTGTCAATCTCACGACATAAGAGTGCTCTTCCACTTACCAACTCATCCGCCCGAAGCCGTTGACCAGTAAGCTCCCTTCCTCGTCAGCCCCGACCCTGCTTTCCATTAGGGTTGGTTACCTTATCTTCAGCAGGGCTGCTCATGGGTTGACTATAATCTTACTTCTTGGAGGTGAGGATAAGAATTGGGTGGGAGAGGCTAGATGTGCAATCTGGAAGTAACACCTTATGATGCGCATCACTACCCCACTTGAACCCCTCTGAGTACTCCTATTAAATTATGGCGGAAGTATACAACCTTATATAACTTCTCTTTGGATTTTTATGGTCTCAGTATTTTCCATCACCGATCCAATAAATGATTTTTTCCTTTCAATAGAGTTCACGTATTATGTTTATCATTGGGATCGATGTTCTTTTTTTTGTAAACATTCTATTATAATAGTTTGTTGTGCTTGACTTAATCAAAGACCTTCATGTTTGTTTATTATATTCACCACAAAAAATAATTATAGAAGAGAAAACAGCTTATAACTAAATAAGAAAGAGTTACAAATATGTCCAAATATAACTTAAAAATATTCATAAATTTTGTTGCAATGATCAAATAATATTAAAATATAATTTTATAATAAATAAACCAAATATTTAAAAATATTATTGAATATGCTGAATAAATTGGTAAATCAATAAACAACGCAAATACCACGACACATTTTTCATTAAATTCCAATCAAAAACTTAGAGAAATCTCCTGATAAATGATCTTAATGAATTCCTATTTATTATGCATCGAAAACAGACGAATCTGCATTTTAACCAGGTTTTCTTGATAATTTGGTCTTTCGAAGTGACACCACATAGAGAACCTCAAGTTTTATTAACTTTGAGATTGTAGTTGACATCTGCATTCGATAATTAGTCTCTTTGGACGTAGGAAGCATACTTAATTGCGTTATTAATTTAAAATTAAGTTTTTGAATTCTTTTAATATTGGATAATTATCCAATAATATAAAAGAGATCAGTTAAAAGACTTTTCACTAAAAGATATTTAATAATGCTGTATTATTGATCTGTTTCATCGTTAGGGATATATTTTAAGTTATGATATACAGAGTAGAAAAAATGAGAACAGAAAATGAATACAGAACCAAGTACCTGATGATGATCATGAACCTAGATTGGACATATCAGATTTTCAATCTATAGCAGTAAATCAGCTAGAATTAAAAATAAACCTAGATATTTGCAAGATTTTGTTTAAAAATAGGGCCCAGTGAATGTAGTATAATTTAGTGTTTAGTTTTAATGTTGTGATAGTTTTCAGTATTCAAATAATTGTTTTGTGCTTCTAATGCCAAGTTTTATGCGAAAAAAGCCTAATTCTGGAAAAAGGTATTTTATTACACTTCAATAATATTCTCGGATAAATTGCTGTTGTTTTTTCATATTATTTTATTGATACGTCAGTATATATGTGGTAAATATTGCTATATTTGTTTAATAGTTTGTAAAATTCTTGTCTTATTTGAATCGACAGCTTGTTTGATTAATAGGTATCGAAGCTAGACAAATAGGTTTGTAAACGATGGTAAAATGGATCATTATTTGGTTGTTTTATTTCATCCATTTGAATCCATCAGAGCACACATTATGTAGTAATGTGGTACTTTGGTTTAATGAAATTGTTTAAGGAAATAAGTTAGGCCTAGGAGATTTGGTTAATTTTGTTCGTGATGTTTAATGCGTGCTTGATTATATTTCACGTCGTATAGTCGTCTCAGTACTTGTTTGAATGAGACCCTTGATGAAAAAAAAAAATCCTCGAAACTTTTAACAATTTCATTTAAAAGACTGGTTTAAAGTATATCTAAATATCCAATGACCAGAATAAGTATAAAACATAAGCGTGAATAATGAAAATTTATTTGGTTTTGAATAAATTTAAAAAATGTATTTTAAAGCATCCTTAAGCAAAAATAATTGAATACTTGTCCCATAATTGAATTCTTCTATAATATAGTTAGTTGTCAATATTTTTATAAACATCGTATGTAACCAATGCATACTATTCAAACACCAGCACAGTGTTTAGCTCGTAAGAAATTCGGCGCAACTTTAAAGTCTATTCCAAATTCCTGAGGCCTTTGTCTGAGAAACAATATCAAGTTGAGAGAAATGTAGTTCACTTCTGCCTTCTCGCTCTCTCCTCTTGTTATGTCTGATCTGTTCAAAATTCGATGCCGACTCAATTACGATACGTCACATTCTAACATCAGTCTGCTTACATTTCGTTCAAAAGAATTAGTTTATATAGCAAGCAACCACGTGAATCGCTGCATATTAAAGGGAGCCGAGTCACACAGCCATGGCTCGTTGAAAGTATTTTATTCAAAAAGGCATTGTTCCATACCGGGGTAGATTTTAACTACAGGAAGAGATGCTTTAATATCATTACGCTTTACGAAATTTTCTATATTGGAACGATCAGATGAAAAGTTAACAAAGCGATGCTGAAAGAATCCGTTTAATGTAGTTGTAACTTTACAAAAACGCTTTACGATTAGAAAAATCTATATTCATATTCAAAATATATGTATTTTCAACTCAACCAGTTCTATTATATATCATGTTCGTTATTTTGTCTTTATTTTACCTTCAAATATCGTTATAGCTATCTCTGTTCTTCTATTTTTTATCTATTTTGTATATTTTGTATATGTGCCTGCAGTAAGTGGTTGAGCCTTAACTGGCTGTATGGCAAACTGCCGAAGCCATAAAAAAAAAGTTGTTGAGCCATTGGTTTTCTTGGTCTTCTCACTGATCATCTTTCTATTGGGAAACCGTCTCTCGCCGCCTTTACTAGTATTTATCGTCATTCGGTTTATATGATTGTTCGCTTCTACTCTTTTCTTTCTCTGTACTTTTTAGCTTTGTCCCATAGTGTCCTACCATCAATTTTTATAAGGGGTTTCATCTGCCCTAGCATTCTTTTTGTTATCTCTGTGTAAAGTCGTGTTCCTGTTGCGTTGCGTGTGTCATTATTGGTGTGTGTGTATTTTGTAAATTCTACCTTTCATTTCTTTCCCGATATTTATATTTCACCCTATTGTTTCACCCTTCTGCTCTGTTTGCTCTATTCACTCGATCTTCTACTTCTGGTTTGAGCTTTCCGTAGTTAGATAGTGGGTTACCTAGACATTTAAACTCCATCACTTGAAAAATCGTTAAAATCCTCTAGTATTAACATAATTAAACCCTCTGACTTGGCCTACTGCATGTTCTAATTCGTCATAAAATGTTTTCCTAGTTGTTCAAGGGTTGTTATTTTCTGGACCATATACACTGATGATGTACAGGTCTTGCTTCTTCATTCTTATCTTTGTATGTTTATACTCGGAGGTACCAATTATATCTTCCATCAAAACTAGAAAATGTAAAAATTGTACTTCTTCTTCCAAACACAACTTTTCTTTGTAAGCATTTGAATCAAAAAATTATCCATAACTTTAAAATGGCCAATAGGAATTTTTATCAAAAAACTTTTTTTTATTTATCTATGAATTTCTCTCAATAACAGACACCTCCCTACATCGGTCATTGTTTCAACGAATAGTCGTAGCTGGCATTTGGAGGTTTTAATGTGTGTTCTCCAAACAATTCGTTTTAAGGACAATTCAAAGCACGAACATTGTGGCTCAAAACGTCTTCAAACTACCTTACCAGCGTAGAAAATATCGAATCTCCAAACTTCAAATGCAGGCAAGAAACTTTTTTTATAATCCTGCTGATCTTTGACTGCACCGAAATCACTGTAGATTACTTTGATGTTCTCCAAAATACTATTTATAGACTATAGAGGATAGGGTGAAAGATTTTCTATAGTTCCCAATTATATTTCATAACAATACCTTTAGAGATAGTGCAAGCACTCCTGACCACGGCGCAGTAGACGAAATTTGGTTTAGTCCCCACTTCCATGCAAAACGCATTGTACTGTGCACTGTATAATTCCACTTACAATAGAACCTTTCTGCCTTTACGTGAATTTGACTCCGCCTTCGCGCAGCTCCATGGTCAGGAGTGTTTGTTTTACCTATACCATAGTGTTGCTTTGTGCCCTCCAATTATGAAACTGCCAGGACCCTGGTCTACCTGGCCTTTCGGCATACGACCGTTAGCGCCTCCACTGCCCATACGACACCAAAATGAAGGTGGCGCGTTGCGTACGCATCGCGGGGCTCCACTTCCACCGTAGTACCTGTGTTGCGATTACCTCACCTATCCGTTATCCCCACCCACGGGCGGACAGGTGACGCAGGCAGAGGAATTTCCACCTCGCTCCAGGTGGTTTCCTCTACCACTATTAAATCTCTAGGAGGGTACGTGCCGAGACACCGACACTCCTATTGGTGGTGTAAGGCCAAAAGAGGTGTGTACGGGCCCAGCTCGTTCAACGTCGCCTGGTTCTCTTAGAATGAGAGTAGAGTGGTCCCACGAGAGTCTCGTCTCGGATACTAGGAGTGAAGACCGGTGACCATGACGCCTAAGCGCCTCGAGTGCGTTTCTACAGACCCGACACCTCAAGCGACGGCTCTCCACCTCTCAGTTCCTACCCATTAGTCGCCTCTTACGACAAGCAGGGCCTTCTGACCTCGGCCGTATTCTTACCTCTGCGAGCCGAACGGAGAATACCTGTACCAGGTGACGTGATAGGTATAACTATCGTGGACGTCTTGATAAAGAAAGTCCAACAATTCTGCAAAGGACCTCTGTCTTTATGGTACACGCTAAATTCAAATTTTGATTTTAATTATTTACCTGATAATCACAGAAGAAGCTAACCTAACCTCCTCTCCACCCTAGTATATTCATATCCAATCCATTCCTTGAAAAGAATTCAAAAAGCCTGAAACTAGAATCTTTCGTTAGCAAACACCCACGTTTTTAAATCCAAGATTAATTTAAATTAATCGGAGCTGTCATTTTCTGTTAATGGTCATAAAGTCTATTTCATTCTTTGTTTTCTGTTCGTACATAAGTTTGTTTGGCTTTTAGTGAAAGAAAAGAAAAAGAAATTTATCAGGCTTTGTGTTCGTTGGTTTTTGATTTCAAATGTAAACTTCTCTAAAACCAATTTTTGATTCGTGTAATTACCAACTTGGTATAGAAAATATTTTTGCCTACAGATGGTTTGGGTGGTCTGTTAAAGGTCAGGAAGCCAATATTTTTTTTATTTTATCAAGTATGTTACTGATAATCTTAATATTTTCTATTAGTCCTATTTCTTTGACGCATCTGTCTTGATTCCTTAAGAGATACAGTCTGTCTCTAGTGTTAGTTTTTTGCAGTCTTGACTTCTCTGACTTAAGATGGTAGTTAGGTATCTCAGCTGATGTCAATTCGCTCTTCTCCTATTTTAAGTATATTATATTTCAATGACAGACAAATGTGTAGTCAGAAAAACAAGAATTTAAACAATTACAACTAATAGATAGCCATTATCTAAATAAAGAAATAAAAACTTCTAGCCAAACAAATAAATCATATTTTCTTTACCAAAAGCATAGTTTAGAATAGGAGTCTCCAAACTTTCTATTCGTAGGGTAATACTGATACATCCAGTAAGTTCTAAGGACTAAAACTGTTTTAAAATCTCTATCATTATCTATGATGTGTATGGTACTCTCTGGGTATGTGACTACTGTACTGGAAATTACTGAGGAAGGCTTATGTTAACAATATATACTACTACTACGCTTACCAAAATTGCTAGTTATATTACTATTTTGTATTATTTTAACCAGATACCAACAAGATGAAAAGAAAACATCGTAGTGCGCATTCACAGAAAAGAGGACAAAACAAAATATGTCAACTACAGAAGAATACCACTAAGTAACAGAGTATATAAAATTATCTCAAATATCCTTAGTAGATTAGCTCTTTAAGCTAAAAACTGGGAGATTACTATCCATACTTAGGCTGCTTCTAAAGAAAGAATGTGAATTGAACAAATCCGTACATAATCTCTTTATACATTTCCGACATGCATATGATAGCTTAGAGAGAAACCAAGTACGGAATGCGATGGTGGAGCCTCCAATACCAAAGAAGCTCATTTAGATGAACAAAGTAATAATATGTAGCAATGGTGGAGTACCTAAAGTACGTGTGAAGAATAAACTATCCAGCAGCTTCGAAAATACTAAAAATTCAAAGCTCTAATGACCATTAGCACCTTATTACCTTGACGCAGATACATCCAACTTATGGAAAACTCCATTTTATCAATAAAAGACATTTTTAATTTTTTAGAAGGGCAACAGAAAAAGTTGAACTTGAAGTCAATGAAGTTATAACCAATTGGTTGTATATGGCATGAGCACAATGGACCAAATAACAAAATAAATCTAATCGCAAAGTTGTTATTTGTCATTGAACCACCATCCACAAGAACCAAGTCTGTACGAACCGTATAATTTGTCTCAGTCCAAACTACAAACAAACTATCTGGTTTAACCAAACATTTTCAATTTATATTACCAGCCAAAAATATTGCAAATCATGTTCTGCGATAGTTCTATCTCTGTCAATCACTGTTATCTGTGCGAAAAGATGTTGCGAACAAAAACTTTTCAAAACCTAATTATTGGAAAACCACTTACAAGCATAACAGTAGAATTAACAATCTGTGAATAGATATTCTAATTTTGAAAATTAGTTTTCCCATAGTGTCATGTCATTTTTACTTTTATTTGAACGTTTTAATTAGTTTTCTATAATCGAACTTGTATTAATTAGAGTCCGTTTCATCACAGATATTGCGGTGGTGTCAACTCGATTTATAAATGCACACCGGGGAAATACGTCGCTACAGACACTGCCAAATAGAAATCGTGTTTACTACGGTTCAATCATTTAGGGAATCCTTGTATGTATTGATCTGTGCAATTAAACTAAGTACAAAGCGGTTTCCAGTCTATAATTTCGTTAATATTTCTATACGTTTGCAATATTTTGCTTTACAGATTGTATTATATAATTGCCAAATAAAGTTCTTACTTCCGAATTATCTCCCCATATTACTGCGTTTTCAACAAATTTATTTCAGTTCAAAGAATGTAGATAACAAATCATTATCGACTAGTTCTACAAAAACTATTGATATTTATTCGGGAAGGAAATATTAGATGTGAGGCAGATGAAAGTCATTAGTCCATTGTATTAAAAAAGAAGCCTGTAGTAAATAAATCTTTAACAGAAATATAAAATGAAAGTAATGTCGGGCAAAACTGCGTGCAGATCCTTCTCCTGTTTAACATATATTCCGGAGAAAATAAGTCAGTGATGATCCACATAGTTTAAAATATATTTTTTTGTATGTACTTCATCTGGTATCCGTATCTTTATTTTCTTCGTTTATGGTATCTCCTTTGTTTGTATATAGTGTTTAGTATATTACTTTTCTATTTAAACTATTGGCTCTTGTCTTGTATTATATTGTTTTTCATTGACATTCCTCCTGGCACTGCTGGTTGAGTTTTTTTTTATTAATCTTAAGCGCGAATACTTCGTACTCCTGGAGCTGCAAAAGCCTTGTACCTCTGGAACTATAAACGCCTCTTACCTCCGAACTCGCAGTATTTCTTCTGAAACGGTACACACTCGTAACCTTTGGAACCGAAACAATTTTTATCCTGTCGCAAACCACCTGTTCTTCGAAACAGTTTTCTTTCTCCTGTAACTGCAAACGCCTTCTAGCTTTGCACCAGTAACTCACACCTACTCCTAGAATCGTCTCGTACTTTTGAAATCTCAAACGCCTCGTACCTCTGAAACCCTCACTCCTCGTACTTCCAGAACCGCATCTTTCTCCCTGAAAACGCAAAGGTCTTTTACTTCTGGAAAAGCATTTTCTTCCTGGTATTTCAAACCCCGTATTCTTTTTTATAGAAACACATTCTACTGGAAACGACCTCTTTTTAAGTATTTTATTATTCATGTAATCGTTTCCTATTTGGAGAGTTTCTTAATTAAACCAATATTATTATTAATAAAACCAATTTCTTCCTCCTGGAAATGCCATTTTTTCGTTATAGAATTGTCATAGTCTTTTCGGAAACCAAATCCTTCTTGGATCTATTATTATTAAAAGAATCTTGTTCTTCCTGGAACCATCTTCATCTTGGAATATCTTTTTTCTTAGAAATGTATTTTTTCCGGAACTATCTTGGAATCACTTTCTTGTTGTAAGTGTCTTTTTCTTCCTGGAATTATTTTAACTTTGAAACATTTTACTTCTTAAAAATGATTGTTTTCCTGAAACAAACCACTCCCTCAAATAAAATTATCCACTAAACAATTCAGAAACTAATTGCTGGATCTTCCTCCTGAAACTGAATACTTCATCCAAAAACCAAATTCTTCTTAGAACCTTATCCCTTCTGGAAGGTGTCTTCTTCTTTATGCAACTATTTTCTTGGAATCTCTTTCTTTTTGGAATGTATCTTCGTCTAGAAACCAACTACCTCTACCTATATCCGGCCTCTTCACGAAACATTCCGGTAAGCAGTCTAAGAAATTTTACCAAATATTCAATTTTACAATTTTTTCCACTTGTTGATCCGATGATGTGTTTAGTCTGTCTTTACAATTGGTAACTTGGACACTCTACAAGAACACATTGAGTGGAATATTACAGTTGTCACATATAATGGGATTAGTGCGACCAATTATATGCCGTGGGTAAGTCGGGTATGTCCTAGTAACTACGACTTGATGAGCTTTGTTTGGAATTTGATATTTACACTTCACTTGCGGTTTCACTGTTTCTTGCTTGTTGGTCTATGCAATCCGGTTCTTCATTTCCTTTCAGGTCAATGTGTAAAGGAACACATAAAAATTGTACAATATGGTTACTGTTTAATATGGTAGCTAGTTTTTTTTAATTAGAATAGCAATTGGGTGTGTTGTATAAAGTTAGTTAATGGTATTGATGGAGCTGAGGGAATTGGTATTATAAGAGCCATCCAATGTAACCCCGTCAACCTTTATAGATTTTAATATGTTTGATTTTTTGTGTATTGTATATATATTGTTCAAAATTATATTACCATTCATATACATGGGTATTTCATATTCAAACGTACCTAGTTTTTACCATTCACTTTTTGATAGTGATCACTGACATGGATGTCCCTGATCTATATACAATAATTGGTCTTATCGCTTTTGTATATTTAGCATTTGGTTTGTCTGATAATAATATTAAATCGTAAATGGTTAATTGGTTAGTTAAATGTTTTTCTGCATGTGGCAATCTACATCCTTCTGTTATTTATTAAAATCAATTGTGCGGACTTAAATTTTTCACTTTTTTTTCATTATACTTTTTGTTTCTTAGAACTATGTTTTTTACCTTTCACTGTTTTGTTAAACAGTTTTAAACAACATTTTTCTACAATATTACAGATTTTAATGCTGCTTGTAATATATACATACATAAATAGGCGTCTATTTTTCGTTGAGGGAAAGAAAGAACAAACAGAATTGATCTGTGGAGAAGGAAAGAAATGCTTGTAAGTAAATTACAACACGTCTACGTATGTCCCAGCTGTAACATTCCAACTACAGTAAAAATAAGAAACAACGAGAAAAGACAAAAATATTTAAAATATTTCGTTGTGTGATTTTAGAGACCCATCCTGTACAGTACAGTGGAGTTGAGTATGTCGTATTTTTCGTAAACGGCAACACTTTAGTCACAATTGCACAAACATATCGTTTGGCAGTAGGTCACAAAGGTTATGCAAACTATGTAGTAAATCGTTCATAATTTCAGTGGAAAATTAACAGTTACATGTGATATAACCCGCCATTTCCATAAATTGCCGGTAACGGGTCAGTATATGTGTATTAATGGATAATAAAGTGAAGAGAGATGGAGATCCCATCGATGTGTATGCGTATAGAAAGGATTTAATTGATTGGAGTGTATTTCCTAGAGTGCTCGACAGTGGTGGAGATTGTGAATATGATTGTAAGCGTAAGGGTGGTTCTTTTATGATTAAAAACAGTTTAGTAGAAAATAAATATTAATTTAATCATTGAGGAGTTTGTTCACAGTTTTTTTTATATTTTTAAACAATTTAGCTATAGTTTCTTAACATACAGCTAATGGTCACGAACTAAATACCAGAAAATAGTTAAAAAAAGGTCAAAATATTTCTTATGAAATGTGAAAAATGTATAATGCCATTCGGCAAAAGCAAGACTATATAATATTATATATAATATAATTAAATTATAGATTAGTATAGTAGGAAAAAGCACAATGCATAAAAACAGGTTACCAACTAATCAGAGGTCACAGAATTGACCACTTAAAAACAACAACAACGATTAAATGCTCCTACAGTTGACGCACCAAAAAAAAATTATTAAGACATTGTATAAAGATCTCCCTAATATTGCCAAAATACTTAGGAGAATTGAATTAATACCAAAATTGGTCGATTTTAATGCAGAAATAATACAAAGTATAACAGTTCTACCTTTTGTAACAGATTAAAATTTTGACTTATTACCTGTTTTAGCTAATAGGTTAAAATGTTCTTTATATTTAAGATCTATGTAAGCTTAAACCCATAATAAATAAACATCTCTTTGATTTTTATTAAAATATCTTAATGCTTCATATATTGCTATAACTTGTAACGATATGCATCGCCTCCGTCCTGTCAACGTACCGTACACACACACTCCCACCACCGAGTTTCACTTACCAGAGGACCAGATGGTTCTCCTCGAAAAGAATCTCGAATTCAGAAACTCGACGTGGCAGTCAATTTTAATAGGACCCTCAATTGAAACATCGACATTAATAACACCCTAGACAGAGTAAGAAGGATAATCTCTTAGAATAACTATCTGAAACGTTTGGCAACACATCAAATAAAACTCTCTTGCACACCTACAAGACTTTTATCAGGTTTATCATTGAGTACATGGCGTCTGTCTACGCTTTACTAAATATTCTTCAAATCAATGCCATTCTGGCAACAGAAAGGAAAATTCTAAGAAAGTACATGAGGAAACATGCGCAAAATCTGTCAGCACTCATTCACCAAGTTGCGAAAATTGCAACAATAAATGACCGGATCCGCTCTCTCAGCAGAAGATACGTCCTCCACACAATAGCTGGCTCCAACAATAGAGCCAAACAAACTCTAAAGACTCCTTGTCATCGTTTAGGGCACATACTTATGAGGCTTTCCAAACAAAAGTTCCATTTCCGCCAGCTAAGCTTCGCTGATGACGAACTTACTGATGAGTATTACCACGACCTACAATAAACCCCTCTTAAGTATCGCAAATAAAATAGCTGCAAGCCAAAAACGCTAATTCAAGACTGGTGAGACCAGTGGTACCTCCTGCTCATAGCTTGATTAGCTAACCAAAAAACTCTTATTCATGATGCTTCTTCCTACAAATACTACCACCTTTAAAGCCCCTGCTCGATTAGCAACATGCTACCCAAAACTACCCACTTGAAACTGACGTTGCTCATCTCCTTAAAAGCTCTGCTTCTTCTTTCTTCTTCCTTCGTGTATGTAGGCTTTAAAGCCTGTTTCTTCTTCAGTATTAGGTTTCTAAATTGTTTAAATTATCGCACAATTATCTTTTTCTTGGTCTGCCAATACTTCTTCGTCCATTTGGTGACTTATCTCGTGCTATTCGTACTATCCTATCCTCTGTCATTCTACTAATATGTTCGATCCACTCCTGTTTCCGTTTTGTCACCTATCCATTTATGTCTTCTATATTGCATGCTCTTCATATGTTTTCATTTCTCTCCCTATCCAACAGACTTTTCCCTGATATTCTGACGAGATGACTGAGTCGTCTCGTTTTAGATGTGTCAGGTCTTGTCTCCGCCGTGTATGTTAATATAGGTGTAATTGCTGCTTTATAGATTCTTGTTTTTGTGTCTTGTCTTAGGTGTTTGTTCTTCCAGATTGTGTCATTAAGAGATCCCGCCGCTTTACTGGCTTTTAAGCTTTATTGTCGTACTTCTTCTTCAACATCTCTGTAACTAGTTGTATCTATTTCCAGATATCTAAACCTTGGTTCTTGCTTTATTATTTTTTTATCAATTTAGATTTTACATCTTAGTGGGTATTTAGATGTTGTCATACATTTGATTTTTTTCTGCTGATATTATCATATTGTATTTCTTGGCTGTTGTATTAAAGATGTATGATAATCTTTGGAGCTCGTCTTCCGTCTCAGCAATTAATGTGGCGACGTCTGCATAACATAATATTTGGATCTCTTTGTTTCCAATTTTGTAACCATGATCTTTACGTACTGCTTGTATTATTTCGTCCATTATTATATTAAAGAGAAGTCGGCTTAACGAGTCACCCTGTGTGACTTCGATTTGTACTGGTATACACTGTGTTAGTTTTATATTTATCTTTGCCTGTATTCGATTATGGAAGTTCCCAAAAGCTCCCGCAACAAAAAAAAAGAAGCAGTCCCTCTTTGAAGAAGCGTAAGCTTATTCAAGGTAATAACGTTCAAAACTAATCCAGCTAACGAGAGAAGTGAGGTCTGTGTTAGTTGATGGGATGTATAAAGCAAATCGAGTACTATACTCCATTCGCTTAGCTCAGGCATATTTTGACAGATTCATTGTCGAAAACCTAGAACACAACAATTCCTACTTCTCAGTATTAATAGCTCAAGTATCCTACTATTGCAGACTTCTTTCTTTTAAAAAAGAAGAATTATTCTAAATAGTGGAAGTGTATACTAAACCCATCAAATTTTGGGTAGTATATATTTAAAAGATATATTTTAGTTGTTATAATTTAAATGAACTATTTATTATATGGTGCAGATAAATAAATATTGATTGTCGGTAATTCGCAAAGTTCTATTTTATTTACTATTTAGTTTGTTTACTAATAATATTGGCTATGAGTACGTGTGCTTGGTTGTATAGTAATTTCCAGCCACTTTTAGTCTGTCAAAAAGTAACTAATTTCGCAAAAAAATAATTACTAAATTCACTAGACACTTCGGACTGAGAATAGCGAACCGAGTATAGCAGTACTTTGAGGCATCAGTATAAATAGGAAAAGCGTCTGACAAAATACCTAAAAGCTTCTTAAATATTGTAATAAAAGAATTAACATGGTACTTTGGTTGTATCAGAGCAATAGATTGCAAGCCCAAATAAAAAGTTTGACAGACTTTTAATAGCCTTATAAAGTGAGGTGATTTCTTGAGTCTCCAATATTGTTTAGCTAAATGTGATAGAAATAGAAATGATAGAATTAAGATATCATATATTAATAATGAATTCTTAGCTTAGGTATGAGTGCCTTATTAGACAGTGACTGAATGGTGATTTTTCCTGTTTTCAGCAACTTGAAAGTCTAAGTACACTTGTTCATCATCTTTACGAGCCAACGGTGTACAATAAGCCCGAAATACTTTATCTGTTTTGTATTAATATCTTATGGACCAGCAACTTTTTTCTTCTGTGTGTTCAAGAAGTTTTTCTCCTCGTCAAGAACTCTTGTTACATCTTTTATTCCTTCGCTCTTATCATTTAGTAATATCTGGGTAGCCATTTGGTCCGAAGCTAGGTTTGCGAAATATGGAGTAGTAAAACAGTTTTGGCAAGTAGTGTCTGCCGTAGCTAGTTCCAGACTATAAATATATTACATATATCGTTACCAATGTACCTTTAACGTTGTAGCTAAATAACTGTTTAGTTTTAATGTTTATTTGTTAGAAACAGTGTTTTTTTGTAAAAATATAATTGCAAAGTCTACAATTATTCTTTTTAATATAGGTACAACTTTCAGTGGACTTTTCAACCCTCGTATGACAAAGGGGGAAATAATTAAGATTGTCAGCAGTGCGGAGAAGGCCAATTAGAGGTTCTTCGGGGATTAAATAGTACATGACGTAGACCGTTTCTGAAGTTTCCATGGAAATAGAATTTCCCGATGTGTGCTTATTTCTGGACATTTGGGTTATTATGCTCAGTTTAATATATGGAAGTCAAATAATAATGTTATTGATTTAGTTACCTTCGTTAACGAACGTCAATTTAAATATATAATTATTAGCAATGCGTTCCATAGCATTCTGTAATAAAGGAAAGTTTAAGAGAAAAATGAGAAAACAGGTACTTGTTCAAGAAGTTTTGCATTGTTTAATCCTATAATTTTAGTTTTATTACATCATTTTGTTTTCAACATAATATCATGACTACTTGATTGTTAAGTTTAATTAATCTTAATGTAGCGGGAGATGCAATTAGTGATAGAGGCAATCAGCTAATCCAATTGGTATGTGGTATATCGACTATTAATTAATATATAAGTAGATTATTCGTAATTCTAAACAAATGTACCGTAATAGTCAAAATAAACAGTCTAAATATAGAAGTATATCCATTTCTTAATCTATAGAATTTTTAGGTTCGCACACAAAATGTGCACGCTAGTGATCAACACAACATTAATAATCTTTTTTTTTTCATTCTTAATAAAATAGCGAGCCTAATTCAACCATTAAACCAGGGAATAATAGAGACATTTAAGAGACATTATAGAGGACCATTCTTAAGGCATCTCTTATTACAGGAGGCGAATGAATCTAAAAGAGTTCCCGAAATACTCAAACCTTTAACAATGAAACATATTGTTTATTGGTGTGCTAAGTCGTGGGTCAAAATCAAATCTCCAACATTGGAAAAATGCTTTAATAAACTTTTGATGGCATTTTGATTGACAATCCTGAAGAAAAAAATGTTGAAGAAATGATTGAAGAAATTGAACCTTTAATAGAAAATTTGCCAGGATGTGACGAAATTAACCAAGAAGAGATACGTGAGTGTTTAGCAGCCAATGACTCAGAAAGGAAATTCATCGACCAGGACATCATTGATATTGTTCTTCGTCCAGACAACCTGAGCGTATCAAACGACGAAAATGAAGACCCAGCAGATGACTTTTTCCAAGCAGAGATTTTCAATACCTTAGAGGTAAGAATTATGTACAGTAGGCGTAATTGGCTAGAGGCGCGACTAGATTCTTAATTTCTATTGTTATTGCATTGTTTTGTCTTTTTCAGAGTTTTTTACAATTCGTCCAATAATCTAATAAGGCGACACCTCATGACGTTCTTCAAATGAAACTATGAAGAGATATAGCTGCAAAACATCGTTGTCAAAGGAAAACACAAAAGAAAATATAAGACTAAAAAGACTAAAAAACATGTTCATTTTCCTTAATTTTATTGCTTTATTTTGTATTTATACATTAAAGAAAACATTACGAAAACACCTCATAGTATTTTTAAATACCAACTCTGGCCAAGAATACTATGTCATTTGATACAAAAAGAATACACAAAATATAGTTATTTTTAACAGAAATTCTTGTTATCCGAAATGACCATCCTTCAATTATTTTGGTTAACGGAGGTTTTGCTGCAAACAACCTTTCCACTGTAATATATTTCGTATTAATAATGAACTTAAATAAAAATTTTAAAAACAAAGATAAATGCCAAATGGAAGAAGGTAAGATGATTAATGGAGATCGTTCTTTTAGAGGATAATATTCTACAAAGATAATTAAAGCAAATAAACAATGTAGAAGAAAATCGGGCAATATCGTTTAATAAAAACAACAGAAGAGAGGCGCAACAGTTGTGTTAATAATAATTAAATTAACGATTTAGATTTGGTTAAGAAAAACGCTAAGTTGTGTGGTTTTATTGTCATCTGGAACGAATATTTACTAAATATCGTACAAAAGATATACACTAAACATACTGATGTAAAATATTAAAAGATCAAAGCGTGGGAACCGGCCACAAATAGAATTTAAACGCAAAACTAATCAGAAACTCCCAATCTGACTTTAAAATAATTTGCAATGTAAATAACTCTTTAACTCGCTTCCAACTATACTTCTTAAAAGTAAAGTGCAAATGAAATCAAACGAAATAAAATAAATCCTTCGGTGGATCCGAAAATTTGCTGTAATTCTGTAATATAAATAGTTGCAGCGAGGGCCACCGGCTTTAGAGAATTGCCAGACTTTTCCCAGAAGACCGTGACAAAGTTTCGAATTTACATTTAATCATACGTTCTCAGGGTGAATATTCCTGAATTTCGCGAAAGATCTGTCTAGCAATAATGGCAGAGGAATTTATGCAACAAGAAGTCTTACTCTTTATATCAAAAATGCAACTTAGATACTAGTCATTACATTCTATCGCAGATTTATAGACTCTAGTTAACCTAATATTTTGTTTTAAATTGTAAGTTATTGTTCTTGCCAAATATGTTTCTGATATTTTAGTTTACGATGCAAATGAGCCTTATATATATATATATATATATATATATATATATATATATATATATATATATATATATATATATATATATATATCTAACAACTTTCTTTTAAGAAACAATTTGATTGTTTGGTATATTTGAGTGATCTGTCATTTAATTCAGCTTGATCATTATTTTGTTTATTATATCATCATCATCATCATTAGCCGTTTTGCCTCCACATGGATCTCCCGTAAATAATTCTTGTGTGTAAGTCTGAGCACTTTGTTGGAGGACGTCCCTCGATTACGATAAGCATCGAGTCTAGGTCTCCACTCTAAAATTTCCCTGGTCCATTTTCCATCTCTAACTCTCGCAACATGTCCTGTCCAGTTGGATTTTAGCGTTGTAATTCTTTTAACTGGGTCCGTAACACCAGTTTTTCTTATAACTATTTGATTTTAAACTCTGTCTCTGACGGATATATTTAACATTCATCAGTCGATATCTTCTAGCAAGATTAAGGGAACCGGATATCTTGAAAGCCATTAAACGACATCTTGTTTTCTACACGACCAACCTGCTTTAGTATGATACGAAGAATTACCAACACAAATTAGAGAGTTATCAGAATTGGAACCAGCAGCTTCTTTTATATCCATAAAATTTATTGCAACTTTTCTTGAAATAAAATAGTCAAACAAATCTAGTGTTTTATTTTTTCCGGTGTACCAATTAATTAAAATGGCAACAGTTTAATAAGAATTTATTTATCTGTTTTGTTTTATATTATATTTTCATCAATTTTTTTTTTCAATACTAAAAAGAAATTCGACCGACCTTCACCGTTATGTCGCCGTCTCTGACACGATCATTGTAATAAAAACAATAAATCATCGTACACTATGTATTACTTTACGTATATACCTCTCAAAAAAAAAAATTAAACGCGCCCTTGAGTAGCTGTGTATCATAATTCTCCCTCCGGGCTGTACTTTAATGCCACCTAAATCCGAAGTAATTTTCATTTCTGCCGATAATAACTATCCTTGAGTACCTTCTTGAAATGCAAATTCCGCAATAATTTACGATGGAATTATAACGTTTTCAATATCCATAACTGGCGGTTGTTACCCATAAATAACCGTCTCGGTTTCGTAAAACAGAGATAGAGGGTGCAGATGAGTTACGACAGGTAGAATGATATCCTTTAATTTATCGAATGCTACCTCCTTCCTTAGAGATATGTATTTTTATTATAACTTTATATTTATTTACAGTTAAACCTTCAGTAAAAATCACTGTAGAGTGGCGATTGCTATTCAGAAGTCTACAGAAATTATTTTCAATCTCTTTTATTATTTTCTATAATAAAATCTTGTGTTATTATCCTCATTCCGTAAATAATATAAAAATTCTTGTGTGTATTTTTGTTATTTTTTATACTCATTGTATATTGTTTTATACTCAAGTTTTTTATTGTTCTGTTCCACTTTACAACGACAATGCGACTATCATTGTCTACTCTTTGGACAAAATAGCCTCTCCCATAAAGGTTTATTTTGGATTGTTGAACATAGTGCTAAAACACATTTTGCTCCAAATCCCATGTTATTTTCCTCATCTGTAAAACGATGGTTTTTAAAGGTATCGTTTCCTCCATAGGGAAAGAAATACTACACTATCCCCGATACGCCGTAACGAACAAACATTTTGAAACCCCATTTTTTGGTATGTTTTTCACATATTGTCTTCTCGAGCCTGCCTTTTCCCCCTTGTATGGGACTATCATTTTATCCACTGAAAATATAGACTCTGATTCAATTTTTTCTTCGTTCACGATCTAAAATAGGCCTTATTTTGAAGTATATGTCATTATTCAACTCCTCATTGTTGACAAAATGGAGGCTGCGTTATATTGCTTGATACCTCTTTACTGACATTACATTTGCAATAAGTTCATATCGGGTCTCTTGAGACCAATAGTCCGTGTACGCCGGCGCTTCAACAATCCCCATCAAAATTTCGATAGCTAAGAAATTGTGCATCCCATCTATACTTGTGTCTACACATTTGTGATATATATGTGTCGAATACAGGTTAGTTTATTCTAGGATTAATTCAACAAAATTTGGACCAAAAAAGTTTTAAAATGTTGCAAAAGTGTTTTTATATTTTAGGGTTTTGGTTTTGTAAAATCATTACTTTGTTCTCTTGTTACCTCATATGCAAAATCATCAGTCGTCCAGTTGAATGAAGGCTTTTTTCCCCTACCGTTTTATTGAAGAATTTGCTTGTTTTTGGACTACTGGAGAAAATTGTGGCACTATTCAGGAAGTAGCTGCTACTAGTCTTCGTTTACTGACTGAAACAGGTAATATTTCTACAGCTTCTTCTATATTTTCTTCAGAAGTTATATTTTCTTCAACATCATTTGTTTCTTGTGTGAACTCTTTCAAAAAATTACGAGATAATGCCTCTTGTTCGTCATCACTCCTACTTTCTGGGTCGCTTTCAGCACCAACTGGAGGCAAAAGAGACATTATTTTATCAATTCTTCTTTTTTTTAGTCTGAAAAGAAAATGAATGTCAAATAAGTCATATCGGGCGATGTATACTATACAATTCAAAAAGTTGTAATTCGATTTGGTGAAAAAATATTTACAGTAAACCAAAAATTTGTTTATACATAAACAGTATAATGCTTCAAAAATAAGTTCCCAAAAAATTAGCACTGGGGTTAGCAAAAGGGTTAAAGAAAATATTTTTATCTATGATCACATGTAGAGATTATACTTTTCGCTGCATTTTTTGGAGATCTACTCTTCGTAAACGCCAGCAATATTTAAAGATTTTCAGTTGTTAGGTCAAATAGCTCTTTTAGCTGATAAGTTAATGATACAGAGTCACAGAGTTTCTTGTGTTAACATTTTGATATTTGATGTGTTTTTTTTTTGTTAAATGTTCCGTTTTCTTGTACAAATTGTTCTCATCTTTTTAATTGAAGAAGAAAGAGAACAACAACAAGGAACATGCAAAAACTGTCTTTCGTTCTTTTTTCTAAAACTAAAACTGTCTTTAATATATAAAACTGAATGAATGTAACAAAAACTTACTACAAAACTTTTCTATAAACTGCCTCCCCTTCGGCGCTTCCCTTAGACAATCTCTTTCTAGAATTTATCGATACAATTCTATCTTTCACATCTTCGATATGCTATTATTGCAATCCGGTCACGTGTTCCTGTTATTATAGCTAACCAATGAAGCGACATATTAATTCTAGGTGTGTGGGGGATT